>NC_092686.1:42062969-42773606 GCF_964275005.1 Diadema setosum | reverse complement strand
TCTTTGGACGACCGAACTACAAAAGTTGTATAAGAATTTGCGCGCGAAGCGCGCCGCAAATTGTGAATTTTGACTGTTTTAATGACGTTTTAAAGTCTCGAGGAAATTTGTATTTTTGTCTGTTGCATGCAATCGCGTTACGGTATTTCATCTAGGAAATAGTAAAAACTCATTTTGCCAGGAAGTTGCAAAGTTTAATTGTGTTCGAGACTCTGCGCGCGTAGCGCGCCGCAAAATTGAGAATAGTGATTTTCCTTGTGTTGTTTTAACTTTTATTTTTTCTATTGTATACCCGCGTTAGCAGGCCTGAAGCCTGGTATGCGAGTTTGTCAAAAACGAAAATAAATAAGAAAATTTTTAAAACAAAATGAATTGTAAATGTGAACCATTTATATTTTGCCTCCTTGTGGTAGGATATTTCCAGCATTTCCGAACTTTCAAATAATCATTTTAGATTTAATAATATTAAAGGTAGTAGATCCGATTCGCAAACATCTCCAATATCAGTCAAATGTCATATTAACCATCATGCTAAGAAGGTTTTCTTTGTGAAATTTGGAGGTCAGTGAAATTCAAAAATTAAGCATCCGTTAGCCATTGGAAGAAGTTGAGTGCAAATTCAGACCTCAGGCTTAGTGCTCAGATGTTTTCCTATTTGATTTGATCTGTCTTACTGTGCACACTAAGATACATACTGGAATGGTTATTTCTTATTTATTAAATTATAGTAGCATATTTGGTTACTAGCTGTCTCTAGGCATTTTCGAATTTGGGCTGCAGAGAGATCCACTACCTTTAAGTTAGAAGAGAGATAAATAAATAATGATAAAATAAACAAACAAAAAGAATGAGTTTCTTTTGTAATAATATCTGACAAACTTTTTACTTTACCATTTTACTTCATAGCTCAGCACTTTCCATTCTCTCTCATACCCTCTTACCCATTACATTTAAATGAAATACAACTAAAATGAGTTTGCGTGCCTGCATAATACTCTTTGGAAATTATAAGTGAAAATGTTCTTAGGTTTTGGCTCACTTTAAAATGAGAACCAATAGAACTGTCACAACATGAGAAAATGTATAAGTAATAATCAACACTACATTTCCGAATTTGGCCTGCAATGAAATCCGCTACCTGTAAGTTAGAAAAGAGATTAGTAAATAATGATAAAATAAACAACAAAAAAGAATGAGTTTCTACCGCCGTATCCAGAACAGAGCCTGAAACGGTGCAGGCTCAAGAAATCGTTTGTACTATAATACGTCTTGAAAGTACTGTGTGATACTGTTGACTCAGACTTCTACAAAGCTGTAAGTGAGAATTGTAATCCAATCCGACTCATTACCTGAGATATTTATGAAAATATATCAATAAAGAATGTAAATTAAATAACGATGCGTCACAATGCAGTCTAACGCACTCACAATGCTATCATACATAGGGTTTTTCACTGACTGTTTTTACTCCGGAGCTCTTGCAATATTCAGGCTTTTGTAATACTATCTGACAAACTTATTACTTTACCATTTTACTTCATAGCTCAGCACTTTCCATTCTCTCTCATACCCTCTTACCCATTACATTTAAATGAAATACAACTAAAATGAGTTTGCGTGCCTGCATAATACTCTTTGGAAATTATAAGTGAGAATGTTCTTAGGTTTTGGCTCACTTTAAAATGAGAACCAATAGAACCAAGCGCGCCGGAACACTTCTGGTTTTGGGGGGGGGGGGCAAAATCTAGACGGGGGCACATTACGTGACGATGTGAGATCCTCGGCGCGGGAGCGAAGCGAGCGAGCGGGGGGGGGGGGGGTGGAAAGGGGGATACCCCCCCCCCCATACACACACACACACACACAGTAGGGAGCTTTTGTAAAACAGAATATAAAAGTCGCGTTTATAGACCATTTAAAAGAAAAAATTTAAGGAATTAAACATAGTGAAAAATACACCTGTAATCAGTGCGAAGGACTATGATTACTACGTAAGGGAGTTATACATAATAATGTGATGGTGTGAGATCCTCGGCGAGGGAGTGAAGCGACCGAGCGGGGGGAGGGTGTGGCAGGGGGAAAACCCCCTCCCACGGTAGGGACTTTTTGTAAAAACAGAGTATAAAAGTCGCGTTTATAGAGCATTTAAAAGCAAATTTCTAGGGAATTAACATATTGAAAAAATCAGTTTGAAGGATTATGATCATAACATATGGGAGTACATAATAATGTGATAGTGTGAGATCCTCGGTGAGGAAGCGAAGCGACCGAGCGGAGGGAGGGTGTGGGAGGGGGATACCCCCTCCCACGGTAGGGACTTTTTGTAAAAACAGAGTATAAAAGTCGCTTTTATAGAGCATTTGAAATTAAATTTCTGAGGATTTTAAACATAGTAAAAGAAATCACTGCGAAGGACTACGATAATAACTTATGAAAACTTTTCATTTTACTATAAGTACGGGCAGAACGAGCGAGCCACTTTCACTTTGCCATTAATTTATCTGAAATGTACTCATTAAAAGCTTAAAAGTGATCGCATCGTTCGAACAATAAAAAATATTCTTATACTGCTGGGAAAGCAAAGAAGAAAATGAAAAATGTAAGGTTTACTAAAGGTATGTTTCAGCGGGCATACTCGAGGACACGAGGCTACCATCTATACACTACACAAGTTACTATTAGTGTATAGATGCAATAATGTATGTTGTTAGTGTATTATAATTTTCGCCCCGTTAGGGGCGAAAATTTTGCATTTTCAGTTTTGAAATTACAACATTTAGACAAGAAATATACCTTTATTGTTCATTTTGGTCTTTAAATAAGTGATTAATTCTTTGTTACAGGGGGCACTTTGGGGGGGGGGGGGGGGCAAAAACTCGTTTTGCCCCCCTAACATTTTGTTTGGGGGGGGGGGGGGCAAGTGCCACCCCTGGATAGAACTGTCACAACATGAGAAAATGTATAATTAATAATCAACAGTACATTTCCGAATTTGGCCTGCAAAGAAATCCGCTACCTGTAAGTTAGAAAAGAGATTAGTAAATAATGATAAAATAAACAACAAAAAAGAATGAGTTTCTACCGCCATATCCAGAACAGAGCCTGAAACGGTGCAGGCTCAAGAAATCGTTTGTACTATAATACGTCTTGAAGTACTGTGTGATACTGTTGACTCAGACTTCTACAAAGCTGTAAGTGAGAATTTTAACCCAATCCGGCTCATTACCTGTGTTTTTTATGAAAAATATGAATAAAGAATGTAAATTAAATAACGACGGGTCACAATGCAGTCTAACGCTTTCACAATGTTATCGTATACATAGGGTTTTTCCCTGACTGTTTTTACTCCGGAGCTCTTGCAATATTCAGGCTTTTGTAATACTATCTGACAAACTTATTACTTTACCATTTTACTTCATAGCTCAGCACTTTCCATTCTCTCTCATACCCTCTTACCCATTACATTTAAATGAAATACAACTAAACTGAGTTTGCGTGCCTGCATAATACTCTTTGGAAATTATAAGTGAGAATGTTCTTAGGTTTTGGCTCACTTTAAAATGAGAACCAATAGAACCAAGCGCGCCGGAACACTTCTGGTTTTGGGGGGGGGGGGGCAAAATCTAGACGGGGGCACATTACGTGACGATGTGAGATCCTCGGCGCGGGAGCGAAGCGAGCGAGCGGGGGGGGGGGGGGTGGAAAGGGGGATACCCCCCCCCCATACACACACACACACACACAGTAGGGAGCTTTTGTAAAACAGAATATAAAAGTCGCGTTTATAGACCATTTAAAAGAAAAAATTTAAGGAATTAAACATAGTGAAAAATACACCTGTAATCAGTGCGAAGGACTATGATTACTACGTAAGGGAGTTATACATAATAATGTGATGGTGTGAGATCCTCGGCGAGGGAGTGAAGCGACCGAGCGGGGGGAGGGTGTGGGAGGGGGAAAACCCCCTCCCACGGTAGGGACTTTTTGTAAAAACAGAGTATAAAAGTCGCGTTTATAGAGCATTTAAAAGCAAATTTCTAGGGAATTAACATATTGAAAAATCAGTTTGAAGGATTATGATCATAACATATGGGAGTACATAATAATGTGATAGTGTGAGATCCTCGGTGAGGAAGCGAAGCGACCGAGCGGAGGGAGGGTGTGGGAGGGGGATACCCCCTCCCACGGTAGGGACTTTTTGTAAAAAACAGAGTATAAAAGTCGCTTTTATAGAGCATTTGAAATTAAATTTCTGAGGATTTAAACATAGTAACAGAAATCACTGCGAAGGACTACGATAATAACTTTGGGGGGGGGGGGGCAAGTGCCACCCCTGGATAGAACTGTCACAACATGAGAAAATGTATAATTAATAATCAACAGTACATTTCCGAATTTGGCCTGCAAAGAAATCCGCTACCTGTAAGTTAGAAAAGAGATTAGTAAATAATGATAAAATAAACAACAAAAAAGAATGAGTTTCTACCGCCATATCCAGAACAGAGCCTGAAACGGTGCAGGCTCAAGAAATCGTTTGTACTATAATACGTCTTGAAGTACTGTGTGATACTGTTGACTCAGACTTCTACAAAGCTGTAAGTGAGAATTTTAACCCAATCCGGCTCATTACCTGTGTTTTTTATGAAAAATATGAATAAAGAATGTAAATTAAATAACGACGGGTCACAATGCAGTCTAACGCTTTCACAATGTTATCGTATACATAGGGTTTTTCCCTGACTGTTTTTACTCCGGAGCTCTTGCAATATTCAGGCTTTTGTAATACTATCTGACAAACTTTTTACTTTACCATTTTACTTCATAGCTCAGCATTTTCTCCCATACCCTCTTACCCATTACATTTAAATGAAATACAACTAAATTGAGTTTGCGTGCCTGCATACTCTTTGGAAATTATAAGTGAGAATGTTCTTAGGTTTTGGCTCACTTCAAATTGAGAACCAATCGAACTGTCACAACATGAGAAAATGTATAACTAATAATTTGTTGCAACCGTAAGCAAATGCCAGCTGAAGGCGAGTAGGCAAATGTGTTTAAAAGCATTAGATTATGCACGGAGATCGTACAGTTACTTGATAGATGATCTTTTCTCGAATGTTGGTACTTATTTATAGCAAAAGGGCTAGAAAAAGCAGCTATTATAATTCGTTAGGCATGCATAATGGCCCAATGAGTGTTACAAGAGAACTGGAGTAAGACAGGTCTTTCATTTTGTTTTGTCTCTCCTGATCGTTCGTAAGAAATGCTAATTCATGACCACCTTTTCACAATTTGATTGGAGCATGCATTCATAATGGAAAATAGTTGACATAATAATCTATCCCCAGACATTATCATGCCAACATGTACTTATATAATAATGTACTATATCTTTGTGAGACGTAGATATAAAATGTCTCAGGTTTTCGATTATAGTAATTTCGAGGAAATTTCTTTAATTTTTATCGTATATGTAAACTTGAGGCTATTAGATTTTCATCCACTTACCTCTGTTCCTGTGAAAAAATGCAAGTGTCACCCTCAATGTCATCCACGAGTCGCACGTACTCGGGCGGCCAGTGGAAAAAAAAAAAAAACAAACACCGGTCACACGCGCCAAGGGCCATGGCATGCAGTGCCAATATGATAATAGCTCGCACAAATATAACATTTGTGTTTGTGTGCATGGGGACGATCCGATGGTTCATACAACAAAAGGGTTTCGTACAATTATTTTTAATATTGTCAAACGTACTCTTCCACATTTACGTAGCATTTATAATGTGTCTTTATATTTATTTGGATTGTTATCTTGAGAATTGCTAAAAAGCGTTATTATGAAAAAGTGGACCTTTCAGAATTTGGGGGGGGGGGGTGCGTACGCACCCGACGCACCCCCCCCCCCCCCCCCTGGCTACGGGCCTGAAGTAGGGCCATGTCTGTCCTGAAATCCAACACTCACCATCAGGAATATGCCTTGATATGGTTAAAATTCTCCCAGATTTTTTTTTTTTTCGATCTATCCTGTGTGGTACTCTCCTGTGGTACCATGGTAATGCTGTGTGGTACTGCCCTGTGGTAATGCTGTGTGGCAATGATCGACCTGTGGTACTGTCCTGTGGTACTGTCCCAAAATACCACAGGACAGTTCCTGTGGTACTGTTCTGTGGTACTAGTCCTGTGGTACTGCCCTGTGGTACTGCCCTGTGGTACGTCCCAAAATACCACAGGAATTCCTGTGGTACTGTCCTGTGCTACCGGTCCTGTGGTACTTTCCTGTGGTACTGCCCTGGGGTACGTCCCAAAATACCACAGGATTCCTATGGTACTGTCCTGTGGTACGTCCCAAAATACCACAGGACAATTCCTGTGGTACTGTCCTGTGGTACTTTCCTGTGATACTGTCCTGTGGTACTGTCCTGTGGTACCGTCCTGTGGTAATTACCACAGGAGTACCACAGGACTTTTTTTGTAAGGGAACGACAACGCGTCCTCCTCATCATCATCAGTTTTGCTGTTCTGGCAAACATTTTCCAGCGTATCGGCTACGTTCGATTTTAGAGCGGCGAGAGCGGAAGACGTGCATAATTGAGTCTGGGAAAGCGTATGAACAGCGTAGCTAAAGCGGCCAACAGCGTTATCGAAGCAGGAATGAAGCGTCGTAGGAACAGGCCTTGATTTTATACGAGAGTAGAGAACTTAGTGAGAGCGTCGTTAAAGCGGGAAGGTCGTGCTTTGATCAAGAAAGCGGCGCAGCAGCGGGACCATGTCGTCGGTGTCTAGTTTAGACTATATTTCCCGTTCTTGTGCCGCTGTTACTACGGTCAGAAAAACCTGGAATTGTTACGCTCATCCCGCGGTATTTACACTGTCACTGCTCTCTCCCCGTTTGAGCTACGATTCAAAATAGGTCAATCTTGATGGGGAGATGAGGAAGAAATTTTGAACCAGTTCAAAATTTCTTCCCGATCTGTAAAATTGCCAGATCCAAACCCATCACCCAAACGCTGCTGCTACGATGCTCCCGGTCCCCGTACACTTTTGCCGCTCTCTCCCGATCTGACAGATTGAATAGATCGGGATGCAGATCTTGATAGTGGAATTACATGTGGGGACACTTTAGGAACACTCCGTGGGGCCCCGTACAGGTATATAACTGGTTTCGGTGTTTTTGATACCTCCTTGAGTACTACTTCCATTGCAAAAGAAATTATAACAGTGATTCATTTCACTTAGAATAAAATAATACGGGAGCACTTTCCAGCTACTGGCTGGGGGCTCCTTAACTGGATGGGTTTGTGTTTTACGTATCTCAGCTGTTAATTCCACTGCCAAGGAAAATAGGCATACGTGACTGTTTTCACCTGAAAACAATTAATTCATATGGGGTGGGGATATCTTGGGGCTATACCTGTCAAGGGCCCTGCATCCGGGCCAATATCGCACCTCTTTTAATCGAATTCTTTAATGTTGAATTAAATTTAGCAAAAATTTCGCCTAGATGACATGGTAGTTCAATGTCATATTAATCTCTTCATTCAAATTTATTTTGAAACATTCACATTACCTCTAACCTTATTCTAAATATATAACTTTTTTCAACTGAAATCCATAATGACAAGTACCATTCCACTATCCGTTCATTCATAAATTCATAATGATATAGTCACGTAATTACATGCTGCGCTCATTCATTCAAATTGATTTCTGGCCATCTAATTTAACATGTTCTGCAGTCAATTAAACAGATATGTTCATGCTTGGCCTCTTTCCTTATTTTCTTTCGTCGTAGTTATTGTTTTGTAAGCATCATAGCATTTCATGTTTTCGTATTCGTTTAAGAGACTTTGACACCATTTTTTTAACGTGCTTTTTGAATCCAAAGAAGTAAGAAGCCACAAATTATCTGGTCGTTACGAGCGCTTTATTATGAGCGGTCGGCCAGTTCCAAGAAGTCAAGGTTATGATCCTCAATTTTTTTTTTTTTTATAATTCTTTCTATGTCTTCTAGAGATATACGTCTGTATCTATTGTGCTGTCATGACTATAAAAAATGAAGTTAATCTGCATTACTGGTACACGTATAGGCCTATAATGACATGTATATGAAAGAGAAGGAGCGTTACCAGTCTGGTTACAGAACAACCAAATCCAGTTATACTAGATAAGAAATATGATACTTTTACTGCTTTATAACAGTAGTTTATAGATGAAACGAAAACACACATAGAAAGACATGTTAAAATGATGAAACAAAGAAATAGCATGATTTGAATTTGAATGAACACGTTTGGAATTTGACTGTCTTTCGCGAAATTTAATGACTGAAATACCCTTTTCGGCAAGTCAAGGCGAATTTGAATGAACGTAGGGTACCAGCCAATTTGAATACCCATTTTACGAATTTGAACCTTCTATCAAAATTAATGAACCAACAGAAGTGCGAAATTGGCTGGGAAAACCTAACTGGCTTTGATGTTTTGGGTATCTATGATGTAAACTAAGGCCTACTTCGATTGTAAAAGAAAAACAGCTATGACTCTTTTCAGCTAAATGATGTCATAATAATCATGTGGGGGAGGGGCACTTTATGGCTACTGTAACCTTGGCCCAGTACAAGATGAAATGACTGGTTTTCGTAATATGGTCATCTTGGTTGTGCACTATACAGAAGTATGCTTCCTTTGCAAATTTCTCGAGTGTTTTGCTACTGTAACCTATGGGACCCCGTATACAGGATAAGATGACTTGCTTTAGTGTTTGTGACATCTCTGTTCAGTAGGCCCTGATATGAACGTTACAAAAGAATTTGTAAGACCATTTTCAGCTGATTCACAGTACATGTATAATGGATGGGACACTGTGGAGCTACTGTGTGGGACTCTGTGCAGGATGAAATAACTAGCCTTGGTATGTTGAATATCTCTGATAGGTACTTCTTCCAGTGCAAAAGAAATTACCCGTGTTTGGGGCTATACTGTGCGGGGCCCCATACAGGATAAAATAACTGGCTTTGGTATTTTGGATATCTCTGATGGGTACTACTTCCATTGCAAAAGAAATTAGCCGTGACCCTTTTCAGCTGAATGAAACAAATGTGCGCGCGCGTGTGTGTGTGTGTGTGTGTGTATGTGTGTGTATGTGGAGAGGGGGAGGGGCGCTTTGGGGCTACTGTCTGGGGCCCCGTTCAGGATAAAATAACTGGCTTTGGTGCTTTGGATATCTCTGATGGGTATACTTCCATTGCAAAAGAAATTAGCAATGACCCATTTTGGCTGAATGAAACTAATGTGTGTGTGTGTGTGTGTGTGTGTGTGTGTGTGTGTGTGTGTGTTGGGAAATGCACTTCGGGGCTACTGTCTGGGACCCCGTACAGGATAAAATAACAGGCTTTAGTGTTTTGGATATCTCTGATGAGTATGCCTACTACTTCCAATTGCAAAAGAAAGTAGCCATGACCCTTTTCAGCTGAACAAAATCAATGTGTGTGTGGGGGGGGGGGGGGGAGGGAGCAATTTGAGGCTACTGACTGGGGCCCCGTGCAGGATAAAATAGCTGGCTTTGGTATTTTGGATATCTCTGATGGGTACTACTTTCATTGCAAAAGAAATTAACCGTGACTCTTTTCAGCTGAATGAAACTAATGTGCGTGTGTGTTGGGGGGGGGGGGGGGGGGGGGCTCCTTTGGGGCTAATGTCCGGGGCCCCCTACTGGATAACATAGCTGACTTTGGTGTTTTTGATATCTCTGATGGGTACTCCTTCCATTGCAAATGAAATTAGCCGTGACTCTTCTCCGCTGCACGAATGAAATCAATGTTTGTGTGTGTTTGTACGTATGGCCTATGGGGGTGGGGCACTTTGGGGCTAATGTCTGGGGCCCCGTACATGATAAAATAGCTGGTATTGGTGTTTTGAATATCTCTGATGGGAACTACTTCAATTTCAAAAGAAATTAGCCCTGACTCTTTTCAACTGAATAAAATCAATGTTTGTGTGTGTTTGTACGTAGGCCTATGAGGGGTGGGGCCCTTTGGGGCTACTGTCTAGGGCCCCGTACAAGATAAAATAGCTGGCATTGGTGTTTTGGATATCTCTGATGGGAACTACTTCCATTGCAAAAGAAATTAGCCGTGACTCTTTTCAGCTGAATAACACCATATTTCTGGGGCCCTTTGGGGCTATACTGTCTGGGGCCCCGTACAGGATAAAATAGCTGGCATTGCTGTTTTCATGATAAGTACACCCAAAGGAACAATATCCACCAACTTTTGTCCGTGACCCCCTTCGGCTGAATAAATCCATTTTTCGGGGTCCCTTTTTGTGGTCCCTAGGCTTACGGTACAGGATGTGACTTGCCAGCAATTCATTTTATTGACCCTTGGACACATCCTTATATGATGAGACCATTAAAAAGTGTGACCCTTTTCAGCTGAATAAATCTTCTGGGCCCCCGGTCTATTACCTTCCACTGTATTTATCAATGATATAATTATATAGGCCTAATAGTGTTTCTGTTTGCCGTGAAGTGTGAACATGTGCCTTAAGGGCATGATACGTTTCAACAATCATCAAGCGGAGAGCAATTGACGACAATATCTGTCGGCACCCTTAGCACAATTCATAGTCACGTGGTGCTGCAGAAACTATGATAATGTATTAGAATGTCTCTCTCACACGCATATTATGGAATAATATGTGACAATATTAATTACGGTTCTTGTGTCATTTATGTCCTATGTATTAATTTGTGCATATGTATACGATCTGAAGACAATCATCTTGTTCTCCTTGTTTAACACAAACAAGGTGTTTATGGTATCATTGTATGTTTGCAATTAATGCAATTTTCTGTATGCTTTACATTACCAGATAAAAGACGGAGCCCGCGTCGCTCTGATAGAGAAGGTTAAAGGTTGGGACGATGAGAGCCGTGCCTTCCAGCCTGTTTCAGTGGGTGCACAACTGTTTCAAGTGTGTAAGTGACATTAAGAAATATCGTGCCTTGTTGCATATGAGCACAATGTGATGTACATTAATTACTTCATCGTTCATGACAGGAAAAAAGAAAAAGATTACGATAAATGGCTGATTTCCATTTTAGATGTGAAACCCACGATTGAATGATATGAGAAGAAAAGGTATATTGAAAACATTCTAACAATTGGACGCTAACATACCGATATCATTACAACTTACTTCCTGTTGAACACATGAAAAAAAGTTGAACTACAATTTCGACTTCCCTTTAAAGGATGGTGTCATAATTATCATACAGAAACATTCAAAGAGTTATTAATTTGCCAAATTACTTGATCGGAATTAGTACAGACACATTGTGCCTTGATATTTTAAGATACCTACCAGCATCCATCTTTATCCTTTTCTCATCACATCAGATCATGACACTGGATTTGATGACGTCATGAGAAGAGACTACACCAGGATACAGACACAGGATCTAGACGGCAGACGAATCAAGCATTTGGTACTGTCCAGTGAATGTCTTGTTTATATACTTTTGATATTTTCTATAGTGAAAGGGGACATAATTCCATTAAAGATAAACGAATAAAACAGAAGAACATTGCGGTTTTACTTTTGTAGTGATCGGCTTGACCTTGGAAGATAACGTCTTTAATGTTTGTCGTAATCCTCTCTTCATATATCAAAACATGGCCGGCGCAGCCGTGGGGGCCGTGGGGGCTTGGACCCCCACACTTTTTGTGCACCATACCAAGGAATACATAAGGTGTCATCACTTTGGGCCCCCACACTTTTTTTCAACGCGGAAGTACGTGGTGGCACTGAAATAGAAGTAGATAGAGATCTTGAAGTATGGCGGCGGTAAGGTTATGTTTTTTTCTCTAAAGACCTTTTTTTTTTTATAACACCTGGAAATGGGAGGGGAGAGAATGAGCTGAAGACCTTTTTTTTTTTTTTTTCTTTTTTTTTTGCTTGTCAGCTGATAAACCCGGAAGTGGACGGGGAGAAGAGATGAGCGGAGGACCTTTTTTATTTTTTTTTTCTTTCTTTTGCTTGTTAGCTCATGGGCCCCCACACTTTTGAAAACGCTGAGCCGGCCCTGCAAAGGGCTTTTGTTTGAAAAGAATAACATTCCTTCTAAAGTTATGAATTGAAAACAAATAAATAAACAAACACACTCACACACACACACACACCGTAGTTGAATGTGCATTTGGCCTATGGTATGCAAGCGGAAACAAGTCTCTAACAGCAGATACACTTTGCACGAGTTTTGTGACACATGCAGTTTGATTAAGTACTGCTTGAATATCACTATTACTATAACTGGTGTACCCTGATGCAGATGCCGGAGGAGCCACCATCGGCTGGAATGAAAGAATCACGAATCCAACTAGACAAAGAGATCTCTGCTCCACGACTTCTTGTCATGAAGGTACTGTCAGAGTTTAAAAAAAAATCGAAAACGAAAGAAAGGAAAGAAACAGTCTTTCTACAAAGCAGGCTCAACATGAAAACAAATAAATATGGCATGTAATCTACTTATTTTTAATTGTATCTTTGTTTATGTATCTAATATCAATGGTCTTAGCTACATCAAGAGTCTTAGTTTATCCGTTTGTGGCACTCTCGCCATCATTTCAATGTGCACGACACTGCATTAAAAGGTAAAGCCGAATTCTTTTATACGAAAAGGTGTCCGAAATTGAATGCACCTTTCTTTGAATACGCATTGTTAGTGGGGCTGGCGAAGCATTTCCAGGGGCGGATCCAAGAATTCCGTAAAGAGGGGGCGTGTTTACAAAATTAAAGGGGGGGGGGGCGCACGCACCCCTCCCCCATTTTTTTCTTTTCATTTCTTTTGTTTCCACAAAAGACAAAGGGGGGGGGGGGAGGGGGCGGCAACGGTTGCGGTCCTCCCTGGATCCATCCCTGTTTGATGTAGAGTTGATGTCTTATTGGAATAGATATGGAATGTCCGTGATTTTTGTAGTATTATGGGAACTCTAATTTGGAATTCATTTAATGAACGAGTGTTGCGATGAATCGTCGTGAGAGGCGACTCAACTTTGAAATCTTAGGAAAACTGTAGGCCTTTACACAATACCATACAATTGTACACTAAACTTGCTTGTACGTATAAATTATAGAGACATGTGCGAAACAGGTTTACGAAGAATGCCATGATTGTATTCTGGTGACACATGTTGGAAATCCAGTCCTTGTTCCCTCTGATTTGCAGAGGACGGTGGAGCCTTTCTTGAATGACTTTCTGTCGTCAGTCTTCAACAAAGTGGACGAGACACCAGCTACACTGAAACACATCTTCGACTTCTTTGACGAAATGGCTGCAACATACTGCTCAGGTTCCGGCCAGGAGAACCCAGAAGACTGTGCTGAGGCTTGGAAAAGTAACAGGTCAGAATTGCCAGGTTATATGACTGTAGTGACGCCCTGTTTCATTTTTTGCCAAATTAATAAAGGGAGGGAGGTTCACAGGTTTGTGCTGCAAACAGTAGCGTGACTTTATACAATGAGACGAGAGCAACAAGAAAAGATGGAAGGCATCTTCAGGAACGAATAAGCTGGCATTACATGTATGATATCGCTTGAAAGAAATTTCTGGTGAAAGTTCAAGTCAGCATGCTTGTATTGGAATAGTATTTTACGTTTCGAAGAATGAACTTAAAATAGCGATGCTATTTCATGATATTTTTAGTAAAGTGAAATATGCGAACGAGGGAATGAAGAGGTAAAAATGACAAGAACTTAACAGTGAAGATTTTTAACAATTTATGTTTCTTTTGTCGTTAAGATTCGAGTCATGATGAGTTACGATATTACTCTACATCATTTTTTATAACTTTCTGTTAGGAATATCGTTATTGTACGTAAGAAGGGAATCGACCTATTATTCGTTCTATACGTCAACATTGTTGTCTTATCGATATGTCCTTTTCATCACATCAACCCCAACTTTCTCGGCTACTGTTGTATTTGACTATGAATGAAATTTCAACATACGCTGTTCTGACTAATGTTCTTTTACTTCGTTTTGTCCGACATAATATTGTTGACATTAATTTCAAGCATGGATGGTGTCATTATTCTTTTTAGTCTACCCACTTCCCCGTGAAACTTCTTGTAATCAACTCAACTTTCGCTTATTCTACTGTTACAAGCAGCGTGTTGCAGTTGTGTTTACACGTTAGTGTTTTTCTTGAAAAATGAAATAAAATGATGTGATCTTTTGATTTATCTCCTATCAAAGTCTTCCTCAACACTACTGGGTGACTACCTTGACCCATCCCTCCTACGTGTTTGACATGCGCCAGTCTCGTTGTGCTGACCAGAGTGTCTCGGTCTTGGCCAACATGCTGGACAACGCCTGCAAGAAAGTCATACCTGAAATGACGGAGGTACTTATCTTTTGTTAAAAATCACACGTCATATCATCGGTTGAGCACTGCGAGTTCCATAATCAATATTAAAGCTAATGAATCACGTATAAGCGAAAAGAAGTTCAGGAAATCCCGTTAAGTGGTCATTTTATTTTATAGGTGTATTTTGCACTGTAGGCTCCTAAGTGATATCTGCAAAGGAAAATACATGTTTTCCATAAACCTCTACTGAAAGTGTTCGTTTTTATAAAACAAATTGTTTCATCACTTCCTTGTCTGCTTATCGGTGTCGTCCTAATACCATATTGTTTTGGATTTCTTATCGTTCCATGTTTTTCCAGGATTCATCATTAAATCGTGTCCTGTTCGTGAAAGATCTTCCTGGATACATCAAGACCATCAGAGAGTACTACGGTGGCATTGCGAGGTGTCCAGCCCCAACTGCAGTCGAGCTCCAACGTGAATTTAACACAATCGGACAGGTATCTGTCTTTTATAGTAACAGTAAACCATCACTAAAGGCCTGCGCTTCACAATTGCAATCCTGGGAAATAGATATGAACAGGAGTACATTACCTTTCGAAAACAAATCCCAAGTGCGCATTTCATTATCAGATCTTTATTTTAAGTTAAGAGTGTTTAGATTAATCATCTACCAAGGTTGGAAGAAATGACAATTGATAAGTAATCTAGAGTTTGTTATGAATTCATCCTACAAGGCAAAGACTCGAATAAGATACAGAGTCCCATTTCGTTCTTGAACCATCGGTTATCGCTCGTAAACTTTCTATACAATTAACCGTCTAGTGCTAGTGGTATATACATTTGTACCCTGCACTGACAACGATATATTGGTCTAATATCAGACAGATATCATGACCGAAGACTTGATATTCAGTAATGACGATGGACATCATTACACATGATCATCGAATCCACGGATGGCATTGTCAAATTCGATTTAATCTGCAGGAGTTCACTGGTCTCTTCAGCCGATTTGGGAGTCTAAAACTGCTGTATGATTTCACCTGCCGCGATGCAGCTGATCTGGTGAGTTACCATCATTTGCCTTTAAGCGATCATTGCTTTTCAATAATACCTTTTTTGTATTCCAAACTACTTGAGGTAACCACTTGGACTTTGTACTTAAGCTATGTTGTCAGGATGCAACACTTCAACTACTCATCCATAATTATTTGTGACACATTTTACACCCTTTTTCATTTCTCCTTCAGCTGGACGCCGTTGCCGAAATGATGTAACGCTGTCGCGGATCAACCCTTCGTCTCATATCCCCGTCTTATATTACTTAGCTTGTTATTATATCGTGATTCAGATCTTTTATTTTATTTTGCCATGTACACTTGAAATATCCTAGGTTATCTAGACGATCAAACTATACTGTATGTATTTTTCCCCAACAAGATTACGAAGTTCCAATTTCGTATGTAGAGATGGCCATTTTGAAATGTTGAATGTATATAGGCGAAATAAAAATAAACTTTACATACTTTACATATTACTCAGACAGAGTTTGTTTGAGTCTACTGTTTTTCTCGCCGTTGTACGGGTTTGTAAAAAAATAAGATAAAATGCAGCTTTTGAGTAGGCTCCTCCTGTGGATAAGCAGTTTTTCTTTTCTTCGGAATTGCATAGACATCATAATTTTTTTTTTTCGTGGCTCACTCATGTTACTTCCACGTATTGTACCTTCCACACGAGTTACTTCGTGTTACTTCATGCTCTATTGCAGAAAATCATGTAAACTTTATTGGAGCCAAGCACTATTGTCTCAAAGAAAAAGAGCACAGAATCCGGCTTGTGATTTTTAAGTTGAAGAAACTACTCCGCTGTGCATACAGTAATGCTATACAAAAGGCAAGGAAGTTATTTTACCATTCTTCTTGTCTTAGTGAGTCTCTTCTGTAATGTCTGTTTGCATCTTAATGAGGATTGTCATATTCAGTATTAAGGTGTGTTCGACTAGAGTGCTCTGTGGCACATACCTTTGTCATTCATGTTATGTCGATATCTGAATTTTAGAAACTGTGAAGCATGTTCTATCTTGACTGGAAATATGCAATACTTGACACTTGTAGGAACAGGATGGGGTTACATGAGAGTAAAATATTTTAAAATAAAAATTGTCTCAGCGTAGAGTTGTGACTATGCATCAATGTAATGATTTTTTTTTTCTCAAACTAAATGGATTTCGGTGATTTGTGATATACTAGTAATACGGCAAAAGTTTGCTCTGTTAAATGTCCTTCATCCGTTTGAGCATTCTTCCTTGTTTGCTATGGCTTTAAACATGATTAGTACTGAGATTATTCGCATTAAAATACTTCGTAGTGATGTTTTGGAATGATCTTTTGCAATCGACTGCATTTAAGTGTGTTCATGTATGTAGCTTTTGCTCAAATATGTCTGATAAATCTCGTAAAAAGACAAACAACTGCGTGAAAATGACAACCGAGGCTGTGTCAGCTAGTGACGGAAATAAATGAAGATCACGAACACACTTGAATTGATGTGAGGTTACTTGTATATATATATATATATATATATATATATATATATATATATTTTAAAGATATTAACCCTTTTGACGGGATATCTGCCGCCACCTCCTCAACCACTATTTGGAATATAGCCTTATAGTCAAATAAAATCAAATGCAGCAGTTTCATCGCACCGAGATTAAGAGAAAACTAAAATTGAAATGAATTTCTTTATTTTTCGACCAATTACATTTAAAATAACCTTTTAAAGAAAGCGAAGAGGTGTAAAATTTGAAAATACTCAGTACATAAATTGTGTTAAATTTGCTGTTGTTTGGTCAAACATACTCTCCATTTTAATTCAGTTAACTTCACCTCTTCTTCATCATGGTCAACTTCAAAATAGATAAACAGTTATATGTATACATAGATTAATACTTACTCTACATACAGACGTTTATGGTTTTCTGTTTGTTTAGATTTACCCAAGTCATCGTCATGTAGAGTCAGTTTAAAGAAATATATGACTAAGATTATGTCGACTTTCTGTAGACGTTTTGAAAAACAAAGAAAAGTAATAATGTAAGGTATACGTGTTAATGTTTATAATTGATATCAATTTTACTCATATCTATCACCTATTATTCGGAAATGAAATATTTATATATGATAGAGGTCTACAGAGATTAATAGAATTGTGTTAATATCCATAGGGATCGTAAAGTTGGTAAAGATTCCTTTTTTTTCTGTTTTTTCACATTTTTTTTTTCTCCACTCAGCGAGTACTGGAAAAAGAAAAAAAGTTGTGTTCTTTTGCATGTATTTGTATAAGCTCTTTCCGCCCTGTAGACAGGTTTGACCATCAAAGTTGACGACTTATGGTAAAGCTTACCAGTAGTTTCCTCTGAAAAAGAAAAAAATCATGTTCATATGAACTGCATTTTTTTTTTTTGGTATAAGTTTTACACCATGTATCTTTCAAACTGTATCAAATAGAATGACATTTATTACTTTACCACAGGACTCCCATTGCATGCAAGCTATATTGTTAATGTCTCTCAACATGCCCAAGGAGAACTAATAAAATTTGAAGAATTTAAATTGAGGTCTGTACATCATTAGTTTAAAAAGATATATTTCTTACATGATAATGATTTCAGATTTGTTGCCAATATCATGCATTCAAAATGCGGAAGATTTGCTATCTCAAAGAAAAAATGCCAAGAAAAAAAAATCAAGTATATAAATTATTGTGTTTCTATCACGCTCTATAATGGCTGTACATAACTGTCAAATGTATTCCACGCAGGATGTGAAGAACAGTCTTGAATATAAAAGTCAATGAATAATACGTATTTGTTTTATCCCCTGCTTCTCTTCTCTACCATGTACTGTTTGGAAAAAAAAAAAAGAAAGTCTGCCAATTTCGACAGTGGGTAAGATTGTTCGAACGATTGATACTCTTCTAGTGTCTTTGGATGTAGAGAATACCAATTTCGACAATGGGCAGATGGGTAAAGTATTAGCTACGGTCACAAAGGTTCGTACGAACGATGCGTTCGTACAAATGTCACTGTTCGTACGAATTCTGGAGTTCGTAGAGACTCGTAAAAGGGGCACAGATTCTTATACGGCCTTTTGACGAATACGAGCGCTGTTTAAGTCGCAAGAACAACTTAAGATTTATGGCCCTAGAATTCGTACTTTTTTCGTAAGAATGCCTTGAGGTATTCTTTCGTCAGACTTACGGCCATCTTATGATTTCTTTTTGTCGTAAGATGGTCGTACGTGCAACTCACGGCACTCTCAAGTCATTCGTAAAAAGATTTACGATTTTTTTTTGTCTACCGCCTCCTTTATGTGTGTTTGTGTGTGTGTGTGTGTATGTGTATGTGTATGTGTGTGTGTGTTAGTGTGATAATAGTAATTGACATCAGTAACCTAATTCAAGGAAGTTTTGGTATTTTCCCTTCGGCTGAAATCATGGAGAAGGTTGATAAGTTTATGTATACGGCCTATCATTAGGGGCCATTGAGCACGAAAAAAAGAATTAACGGCAAATAAGTTTGTCTCGGTTATACAGATTTCCCCATTCATTTTCAATTTCTTTTTCTCATTGAATTTGTGTAGTTCATTTTCGTCCAGAGAAGTCTTGTAGTCCAGGCTAGAAGGCACCCAACCTTGTTTTTTGATATATACAATGTTTTTTGATGGTTTCTTGTCAATTCGAGGGTGCTGATTCCAAATCCGATTGATGCCACTCGCGTAACCTTGAGCATTTTCGGCAAAATGCAAAAATCCAAAATGGCCGCCAGATATGCTAATTCGACCGTGATAAACACAATAATGTGCATTATATGACCAATTATTCCACCAAACTTTGTACATTTCTGTTCCTAGAGTTACTCCATCTGCATTTGCAAGCGAATTTTCATTTCATATAGGTTCATTTAGCATTTAAAGCTCATTTTTATTCAAAATGACCGCCATTCCTATGCTTATGTACTATATGAATGGCAAAACATCTGCATGGAAATATAGAACAAATTTACTGTATTTCCAGTCCCGTACCTGCGCTATCATAAAGTGTTGCATGTGCAATATGTTGGGTGTCACTTACAACATATAGGGGGCCTACATATATGAGCATTTGATATTCATAAACCTTACGATGTTGAACACAATTTCTTATATATTTCATTTTGTCTCAACAAAAGTCTCAACAATATAAGTTCACTAAATGTCTCGCAAGGAATCAATATACCATCATACATTATTCTACATGCCGGTTGAATATAAAAATGTAATACTAACACAATATATTAAGGAGCCTAGATACATGGTATTTATCAAATAATGTTGAAAATGGAGGGGAAGCTAGAAAGCAAAGCTTGTAATATGCATTCCCCTAAAACCATATTAACAAAGTACCGAAAAATACAGTAAGTGCAGAGATACATGGTTGCAGACAAAAACACATCGGACATTAATGACACAACTAAAAACCCTTTACATTGTAGATTTTTTTTTTCCAGCAAGGAGTTGGGGGGGGGGGGGGGAGGGAGCAGTCCTGCACTCTTAAAACATCCGAGTCAGAACTGACCCGGAACTGGGTCCGTTGGGGTCACACACCGTTCTGGGTCAAAAATGACTTGGAATTTGTCATGAAGACCCCGAATGGGGTCACCCTGACCCAATTCATGACTCTGAATGGGTCACATCTGACCCCATTCCTCGTCATTTCTGACCCGGAACGGTGTGTGACCTCAACGGACCCAGTTCCGGGTCAATTCTGACTCGGATGTTTTAAGAGTGTGAGGAGAGTTCGAAATGGATCATAACCTCCATCACTTTGATATGATTTAATTTAGAAGTGTCGCCTTGATTTATCGAGCAAACCTGATTTTCTTCTTGAATTAAAACAACAACAAAAACTGCTGAAGGCATAAACGAAATTGTCCTAATGCAATACCGTACAAACTATTCATTAAAGGACAAGTTCACCTTCATAAACATAAGGATTGAGAGAATGCAGCAGTATTAGTAGAACATATCAGTGAAAGTTTGAGGAAAATTGGACAATTGATGCAAAAGTTATGAATTTTTCAAATTTTTGTGTTGGAACCGCTGGATGAGAAGACTACTAAGGCTCGTGATGTCATATGAGTACAACTGTATAAAGAAAATGTAAAGAAAATTCAACATATTTTCACTTTTTTCGCATAATAAAAGAGCACTTGACTTGCCTCTTTCTAAAGGCAATGGGAATAATGTTACCCGTAACATATGTCAGTAACGAGTCAAGGGAATGTGTACTTTTTTCAAAAGATGAAATTTTGTGAAATTCTCTTTATATTTTCCTTATATTGTTGTACGCATGTGACATCACACACTTCAGCAGTCTTCTCATCCAGCGGTGACTGCACAAAAACTTGAAAAATTCATAACTTTTGAACGGATTGTCCTATTTTCCTCAAACTTTCAATGATGTTTTACACTAATATTGCTACATTCTCTCAATCCTTATGTTAATGAAGGTGAACTTGTCCTTTAAACATCAACCAAGGAGCAATGTGAGATACCTCTTTCAGTTCTCTCACAGTTCCCAGGTGTTGATAATATACACTTTGACATCATGATCTCATTCAGTCTTGTCTTAAAACTAAAACTGTCATTTTTATTGTCTTTAAAGAACCCTTTAATTGTATGTTTAGCAGCAGGCGACATCAGCCCCAAATTTGCAGAATTCTCAGGTTAAAGATGCATATTAGTCCTGCAATTGTTTTAATTGCAACCACATCTGGTGATGTTCAGCACTTCCTCAGGGGTAAGAGGGCGATTATATGCCATAGAAATAGGATGAAGACATGAAGACTTGCTTGATCACAACCCGTTGAAGCCCTGCGGCTTTGTTGCCAGCCCAGAGACAGTGTTGTAGGTAACTTGGGTGGTATCAGAGATGACATCAGACCAGCATCTGCACCAACCTGTTTTGGGGTCAAAGCTTTCAAGTTACAGGAGGGAAATCTATATAGGCTTGTGGGATTTCAGGCGCATTGATGGCAGGTTGTTCAAGGGGGCATTTCATGAAGTGTTTTGTCAGATCTTTTCTTTTTGACAAACTGTTATAAGCTATTAAATCCTTGCATCTGATTGGCTGAGAGCAAATTTGTCAGACAAATTTGTCAGACAAAACGCTTCATGAAATGCCCCCCCCCCCATGCTATCAGTGATGTATGGAAGGTCAGGGAATGCGTTGACGGTACTGGTGACACTTGCCATCCTTTCCTTCCAGTGTGAGGGAGAGTGATCGAGTGCCAGTGAAGGAGGGTGGACTTCCTTAGCCTATGCTTGGAAGGCTTGCCACAGAGGGCTACCTTGAACATAGCGTTGGCAAGATGGTTACTAAGATGGAAGGCATGGGTGTGATGATAATCTAATAAAGGTTGGGGCAAAGTCTCCAGAAGATGAAGTACTCCACTATTGTCTTGAGATGGGTCAGTACTCGGCTCATGTCATCCAAGGACTTTCTATGAGACGTAAAGGCAAGATCATCTGCAAACTTCCTACGTGAAGTGAATATAATGTCACCACATATATGTTCAAAAGACCTCTAGTGGAGTTAGTTTACAGCCACCATTTAGGAGGCCATCATTTAGAGTCCTAACACAGCTGGTCTGGTTACCGAGAGCAATCCTGAATCTGCAAATGCTGAAGATTAAAGACAAGCAGTGTGAAGTTGTTATAACACTGCTTTCAGAATGAGGCAACACTGTACAGATCTCAGAGTCTCCCTCGACATCATAGGCCTGAACTCAAACACATTCACTCCGAAAAAAAAAAAACGGTGGTAAAATTCATCTACCATATATAATTCATCTGGGTTAACATTAAAAACTTTGGGGCATTGTTTTCATTTCAGAGATTTGACAACAGGAAGTGAGGTGGTCCCTTTTTCCACTTTCCCCTGCCTCATGTTCTTTCTCGGATGAGGGGACTGAAAAGTCTGTATAATGTCGCTTTTAGATAATGTAGAACAGGACAGTTATAATAATTGGAAATTTCATTTGTGTCATCATCTAGGATTCAGGCTTTTAATTCAGTAAATCAGAATGAATATTTTGATGTTGAACATCTCAAGGCAAGTAAGTATCAAATGTTCATATCTAATAATTCCTGATAAACGATCTTGATGTTGGCGTCAATTCAAGTTTTGGTGGATTTTTCCAAATACCTATTATGTTATAGGAAAAAATTCAGATTGAGGTAGCAAATTTGGATGTTTGCATCAAAAAATAAAACAGCCTTTGTTAGTAACAACCTTCTGATTTATAATCAGCACACAAATTGCTAAACAGTGTATATGAGTGGCATCCATTTTGAAGTTTTGTATTAAGAAGAATATAATAAGCCTAAAACAATAAACTTTCTGTTTTCTTGTTTGTTTGCTTGTTTTGCTAGTGGCACTCATCAGATTTGCATTGCACATGCAAAACTTGATAAAAGCGTAGGTATGTGACTGAAAATTCGTCTTCTACTTCTATGCATATTTTTTGCCATTCATATAGTACATGAGTATAGGAGTGGCGGCCATTTTGAATTGAAAATAAGCTTAAAATACTAAATGTACCTCTTCAAATGAAAAAATTCTTGCATGTGCAAGTAGAATTACTCAAGGAACAAAAATTTAAAAAACTTTGATGGAATAATTTGTCATAAAATTGACATAACTGGGATTACCATGGCCAAATTAGCATATCTGGCGGCCATTTTGGATTTTTGCGTTTTGCCGAAAATGCTCAAGGTTACGCGAGTGGCATCATTCGGATTTGGAATCAGCACCCTCGAATTGACAAGAAATCATCAAAAAACATTGTATATATCAAAAAACAAGGTTAGGTGCACTTTCTATGGAGCCTAGCCTGGACTATTGAATATGCCAATCCTTCGAAATAAAAGAGCTCAAGTCCAAATATTGTCATGACATGAATAAAGCTCATGCCGAGCTAAGTACGTCTGAGCATGATTGTACCACCAATAACATCAGACTAATTTGTTTGAAAAGGTCATGAAATTTTGCGAACAAAGACGAAATTGATCCTTACATTCTCCAGTCGATAGGCGGCGGAGACAAATTTCAATGACAATTGACAATTTTGAATGCGATGTCATTGCAAGACGAAAAAAATAATTATAATGTCAATCGACTACTTCAAATTGGAGTTAGTGATTGCATGTTGTGTGCTTCTCGGGATGAATGTGAATCAAACGAAAAACAACTCGAAATTTATTATTGAAAATGCAAATGGACGGGAAATCCTGTATCATAAGTGCGTGCCAGAATCTCTCTTTTTACATTAATGTTGACTCGTGTTTGCATTACACACTTTTTGACCTTTCTATTCTGATGGTGAGATATAGTAGAATATAGGAAAATTGTACATGATTTCACTATGACAGCACCCAATGTAATGCTTTTCTCAACACTTGATAGGCTTTATTGTTTAATTGAAATGACTGAGATATCCAAAACAAAGCGATCCTATTAACAGGTGGGACCCAGCTGTTATTAGCAACGCTTTGTTTATTTTGCTTTCGGATATCTCATTTTAGAACCAATTTTAATCAAATAATTGATGACTCGTCATAGAATTGTCTGCTTTTTTAAACATTTCATAAGTGGTTTTTAAGTGTTTTTTAAAAAGTAAGAGAGGAACCACAATCCCAACCAATACCCTATCATCCCTAATAATAAAGATATTATTACAGGGTTATCATAACACCAAGTATTTGTTTAATATGTTGCACAGTTCCGCTATCCCCAATCTTTAAAGCAAATCTTCCATACAATACAAAGCATTTCTGATTTTAATCATGAGGTTGATGTTCTATATCTGTGAAATTTGATTCTATGCACGGAGCGAAATGACACAAACTGTGCAGATTCATGAAAGTGATATATGTCACCTTAACATTCTTACTTAGATAGTTCTCATAGGAACCCCATCAAAGTGTTGCTGCTTTTAGTTTCAGGTTATATCCTTCCAATTGAATCTGAATCATAACTTCTGGTCAACCAGTATTCGCCCTGGCGGTTACTGAATCCGGCATATGTATATGCATAATTATATATATATATATATATATATATATATATATATATATATATATATATGTATATATATATATATGTGAGACGGAAGGAAAACTTGCAGTATAGACGTTGCAGTGGTGTTCAGTCTTGCCTTTATTCCCCGAGCTTTCGGCTATTTCATTAGCCTTTTTCAAGGGCTTGATGAGACATAACATAAAAGCAAAATAGCAACCAATTTGCATGCATTTGAACAGAAGTTTTCCTTCCGTCTCACATATACCAATGATGCAGTTCCCACCACGTACGAGGCCAAGCCCGCTTCACATTATATATATATATATATATATATATATATGTATATATATATATATATATATATATATATATATATAGTGATTGTGTCTTGAGCTGCTAAACCCCTGGGCCGTCGCATCTTAGTATATAATTATATATATGTATATATATATATATATATATATATATATATATATAATTATATATTTGTTTGCAAAAACCGATAAGTCCATATTTCTCAAATGGAGATATTTACCATTAAAGGTCAAGAAAAATAAAGAGAATGATAAGAAAATTTTTGCTTCTTTTGACTATAACTTCAAAAATGTACCTTTATATGAAGTGACCAATATATCATTTAAAAGGTACTATTATTTTGTACTTTATGACAGAGACCGTACTTCAAAATCTTCAAAAATGGACTTATCGGCTTTTGCAAACAAACTCTTCATATATATATATATATATACAAGCGCGCCGGAACACTTCTGGTTTTGGGGGGGCAAAATCTCAACGGGGGCACATTATGTGACGATGCGAGATCCTCGGCGCGGTAGCGAAGCGAGTGAGCGGGGGGGGGGGGGGGGTGGGGGGTGGAAAGGGGGATAACCCCCCCCCCCCCCCCGTAGGGAGCTTTTGTAAAACAGGGTACAAAAGTCGCGTTTATATACCATTTAAAAGCAAATTTCTAAGGAATTAAACATAGTGAAAAATAATCAGTGCGAAGGACTATGATTATTACATACGGCCGAGTACATAATAATGTGATTGTGTGAGATCCTCGGCGAGGGAGCGAAGCGACCGAGTGGGGGAGGGTGTGGGAGGGGGGACACCCCCTCCCACGGTAGGGACTTTTGGTAAAAACAGAGTATAAAAGTCGCGTTTATAGAGAATTTAAAGCAAATTCTAGGGAATTAACATAATTGTATTGAAAACATCAGTTGGAAGGACTATGATCATAACATACGGGAGTACATTAATAATGTGATGGTGCGAGATATCCTCGGCGAGGGAGCGAAGCGACCGAGCTGGGGGAGGATGTGGGAGGGGGACACCCCCTCCCACGGTAGGGACTTTTTGTAAAAACAGAGTATAAAAGTCGCGTTTATAGAACATTTAAAAGCAAATTTCTAGGGAATTAACATATTGAAAAAATAAGTTGGAAGGGCTATGATCTTAACATACGGGGGTATATTATGTGATGGTGTGAGATCCTCGTCGAGGAAGCGAAGCGACCGAGCGGGGGGAGGGTGTGGGAGGGGGATACCCCCTCCGACGGTAGGGACTTTTCGTAAAAACAGAGTATAAAAGTCGCTTTTGTAGAGCATTTTAAATTAAATTTCTGAGGAATTAAACATAGTAAAAGAAATCACTGCGAAGGACTTTGATAATAACTTATGAAAACTTTTCATTTTACAATAAGTACGGGCAGAACGAGCGAGCCACTTTTACTTTGCAATTTATCTGAAATGTACTCATTAAAAGCTTAAACGTGATCGCATCGTTCGAACAATAAAAAATATTCTTATACTGCTAGAAAGCAAAGAAGAAAATGAAATGTGTAAGGTTTACTAAAGGTATGTTTCTGCGGGCACACTCGAGGACACGAGGCTACCATCTATACACTAAATTTATTCATAAGTTACTATTAGTGTATAGATACAATAATGTATGTTGTTAGTGTAGTATAATCTTCGCCCCGTTAGGGGCGAAAATTTTTGCATTTTCAGTTATGAAATTACAACATCTAAACAAGAAATATGCCTTTAGTGTTCATTTTGGTCTTTAAATCAGTGATTAATTATTTGTTACAGGGGGCACTTTGGGGGGGCAAAAACTCGTTTTGCCCCCCCAACATTTTGTTTGGGGGGGGGGGGGCAAGTGCCACCCCTGCCCCCCCCCGCTTCCGGCGCCCTTGTATATATATACTATATATGCTAAGGGAATCATATAGGTGCTACCGGGACACTGTTCTATATTCCCATTTTTAATTTTTCTCAAGCTTTCTGTCAGCCGATAGCCTGTGTCAAGATGTTTAATATTTGTATGATGGACTTACTGGCAAAGATTATATTTTGATTTGATTTGATTTGATTTGATTCGATTTGATTTATTGGTTTCTGTATCATCACGGTACATACACATTCATGTACAAACATAAATATAAGTTGTTCGCAGAGTATTTTCTTGTTCATTGCCTTTGTGCAATGTACAGCAAAAGTACAACAAAACATACAACAATGAATAATACAGAGGGGCTGCAGCTAAGCGTAGCTTGATTTGCGTGCAGCCCCGTAGCATAACATAATATCATAATATACATCGAATGGAGAATAGGAGGGAGGGATCACTTGCATAGAGATAGGATAGTTGATAGGAGAAAGGGAAAGGGGCAGATTGTCTGCTTTCACTAAAGGTTTATACAGAGTAAATTCACCTGTATCACTGATTAACAAGGCATGACGTATGTTCTCACCGAGGTACAAGGGAACAGTTGATACAGGTCATGGTCGGTTACATAATTATCATTACATAATTAAAATGCGTCGATATTTCTGCAAAAGAATTTCGTGTATATTACATTAGCAATGAAATTGGAATTACTGATATCCAGGAAACAACATTGTTTTTACAGCTTTCCTAAAAGAATACATGGACTTTAAACTTCGAATTTGAGAGGAAAGAGAATTCCAAACATCCGGTCCGGTGTTTCTGACAGATTTCAGAGCCATCACCGTTTTGGGATTATATAAATGAAACTTATCAGATTGTCTTGTTGGATAAGAATGTATGTCCTTGTTTAATTGAAATAGTGAGCGAAAAGAAGATGGCAACTGACCATTATGGAAGCGAAACATAAAGAGTGATTTTTGCAAAAAAAAAAAAATAAATAATGTGATTTACCGTAAGTGTTTTTAATTCTGCGAATAAAGGATCTGAATGGTCTCGATAACCTGAGTTGGTGCATATACGTATACATTCTTTTGTAAAAGTAATATACTATCAATGTGGCCTTTTGAAGTTGCCCATACAATGTTGCAATAAGAAATGTGCGGTAATATCAACCAATTATATAACATAAATAAAATATTCTGAGGGACATAATACTTTAAGTATACCAACATTACGAGACACTTTATCAGAAATATATTGTACATGAACATTCCATTTCATATTTTCATTTATATATATTCCGAGGAATTTGATACTTTCTTTTTGTTCCAATAATATACCATCCACCATGATATTTAAATGTTGCATTTCATTGTTATGCTTCTTATTTTAGAAATACATAAAATTTGTCTTTTTTAGTTTAAGTGAAAATCTATTGCTCTTAAACCATATAGATAATTTCGGTAATTCAGTATTGAGCGTTCTTAGGAGCGAATGAAAATCAGAATTGGAACAGAATACATTGGTGTCATCAGCAAACATGATATATTGCAGTGACTTAGATGAGTTTGAAATATCATTTACATTCACTGAAAGTAATAGCGGTCCCAATATGTATCCTTGTAGGACTCCACAATGTATAGGTAATACTTCAGAGTTAACAGATTCATAGTACACATATTGCTTTCTATTCGACAAGTGATCTTTAAACCATTCAAGGGGAATGTCACGAACACCATAGGACTGCAATTTACGTATGAGGATAGTATGGTCAAGAGTGTCGAATGCCATGAAAACACCGATGACATGTTTTTGTTCAGCTAAGGCAGTCGACACTATTGTATAATTGGGCTAGTGCCATATCTATAGAATGAAATTTCCTGAAACCATACTGGTCTTGGTTAAATATATCATATTGTGTCAACAAATCATACAGTCTGTTATATACAAGCTTTTTTTATTACCTTAGAAATACTAGGAAGAATAGAAATAGGACGGTAGTTTGATACAAGAGAAGAGTCATCTTTTCTATATATTGGAGTAACTCATGCAATTTTACATGCATTCGGAAATATACCAGTTAAGAGTGACAAATTACAAATATATGCACTATAAAGGGTGTCATTATACCACCAATAATCTGTTCTTAAAAATACGTGCTCATTTCATCTTGACTAGTTGCATAACTTGATTTTAATGAGTGAACTATGTCAAGAATCTCACCATAATCTGTTGGTTTGAAAAATAATGAATCATCATTTGACGCACCTAAATACTGCGAGAAGTCAGTTTGTGTGGGATCTATTTTTGAAACTTGACATAAGGTCCCGTCACTCTACAGCGAATGCCCAACGAATGCCAAGCGAAAGCCCAACGAATTTGCATGTCTGACGTTCTTTGTATTCATTAGCTATGTGATTCGTAGGGATTCGCAGAGATACGCTGGAGATTTTGGACATGTTTAAAAAAAAAAAAAAAAATCGGCTCCAGCGTATCTCTGCGAATCCCGATGAACAGCTAATGAATACAAAGAACGCCAAGCATGTTACGGACTATATTACCAACGGATGTGAACATGTCTTCAAATTTTCAAATTTATTGGACATTTGTTGGGCATTCGCTGTAGTGTGACGGGGCCTTAAGACCTATATCAACAAAATACTCATTGAAACAACATGCTATGTCCCTATAGCGTTACAGAGTGTTTGACCGTCACGCATAATTTGAAATGTTGACATATTCTTTTGCTTACCAATAACATCATTAATAACTTTCCAAGTGGCTGGCATATTTCCAGTAGCATTTTGAAAGGCTTCTGTATAAAACATCCTACGGGAAAGCCTTATAATTTGTGTCAATTTATTTCTATATGATTTATATCGATTAACGTTGTCATTATTAGGATACCGTATAAACTGTATTCATATAACATATTTCTTTTCTTTATGGATCGGAAAATTCCTTTCGTTATGAATGGATTTTTAATTTTTCTATTACTTTTCCTTTCAATTGCGGGGATATGTTTGTTAATATTAGTAGTCTCTGTTAGCTACAATCATATCAACATGTAAAGGCAATAACGTAAAATTACCTACATATATTATATTATGTTTTATTTTAGATGATTGCTGCCTATCCTTTTCCCTATCACCCCTCCCCCCCCCCCCCTTTGTGTTGCCGTACAGTACTTCACGGAAATGACTTACGATCATCAGTGTCATAATTTTCAAACAGGGCTATACACTAATTCAGGAAGCCACAGCAACTGAAGTCTTTTACAAACGAGTTCAACACCATTCACGGGATAGGGGCGGGAAATTCCCGATTCAAACCGTCTAACAAAGAAAGTCCAATATTTGAGCGGCAATTCAAAGTTATAGCAGTCCATAAAACCACCATAACAGGAGCAGATACACACAACATGAAGTTTTCTTCGTAGTATTTAGGCTGCAAACTGTCAAACAAAGAAAGCCCATTATTAACTTGAACAACAATTCAAAGGTATAGCAGTCCATAAAATCACCACTAACGAAATGAGATACACACAACATGAAGTTTTCTTCGTAGTATTTGACACTGAGCAACATAATGCATTAACTTCCCCGATGTAACTATAATTTGTCGAATTCATATTTGAACAATAATAATGAATTTGTGTACACCAGGAAACTAGCAAGACCATACGCTTCACATTTCATTACTTTATAGCATTGAGTGCATCAACACACTTTTCAAGTTTATTATTATTGCCAAATACTAGGTATTTATTCTTAGTTACTGGCAATTAGGTGTGCTTGCAATCCTTATCAACGAGGATTACATGAATAATCATTACATGACAGATGTTTATCTCAGTGAATTTAAAGATAATCGTGCCTGATATGGTAAATGACCTTTTTCTGCTCATGCGCAAAGTGGAACTACGAAAAGGGTTATTCAGCACGGAATTAAACCTTCTCAAGATCTTAGGGCATTTTTTTATTTTTGGTCCTTTTGTTTTTGTTCAAAAAATGTTACCGTTGTTCATCCAGTTGATGCTGGATTCAAAGAAACCCACCCTCGGTTATGAGTTGCCATTACAACTGACCCGATGTTTATAAGATCAGAGCCAAATTCAACATTTTCTTTATCTTCTACCCATCTTTGCTCTATTTCGGGACAGTGTGACGCCTGCATTATTGTTAACAATATTAACATTGTCTTTTTTTTTATCATAGTTGCGTAGTCACCATTTTAATGCCAATAGTTCTGTCCTGATTACTGTGTGTAATGTGTAAATATGTCCAGATTCTAACGAGGGTCACTTAACATCTTTACAGGTATTGCAACCAATGTGGAAAGAAATATAGAAGCTTTGCCCAAGTATTAAGCTTTCATGCCCTTGGCTTCACCATGGGACAAGTTTGTCATTGCTACCATTCTTTTACTTTTATCTGCCAATGGAACAGTGCACGTCAATTCGTTTACAGTTTCATTACGTGCGAAGGTCATTAAAATGTTATTGACAAAATGATTTCTTCTTTGCGGAAGTAGACTTTAAAAAATGTTGCTCTTTGATACTTCACTTATGACAAACACTCGATTCGCTCTCCTGGCGAATGTCACACAGCTTGAAAAAGACTTTATCCCTGCCTCATATCATTGTCGATGATCTGTGAGTCAAACCGCGAACAGATCTCGCAACGAAAATTGGCTGGTCTGATGGCATTGTAAATTTCTGTCGGAGTTTGCACTGACCATTACATGCGAAGGTTAGTATATCAATATATCAGTTGATCACGTTTATTAGGTCTGCTTTTTAACACTCTCTTTAATTGAATTAAATTGTTAGTATCGTCAGTGTTAACAAATTTGTGTGTGCATGTGTGTGCATGTAATTACACTTGGTAATATTGTAAAGTTCAATACCATTATGTACCACTGACTGGAATGACGATAAATGCTTGCTGGGAGACATATCCCCAAAACCAGCTGTTCACCTCCTGCCAGCAGGAAAGCTTACAGCAATACCGGGGGCAAATTATTTGCTGTATAGGACCCCAATTTTCCTCTCTCCTCTTCTTTCTTTGAAACAAAACAACAATACCGATTAGGAAGTTTGTGATGATCAGCTCAGGAAACTGTAAACAATATCATTCCTTTGTTCACATTTTTTGCTTTCGAAGAGAATCTAAATAGGTCTATTGAATTAACGAACGAACAAGAAAGTCTGAGAGACTACCTACTTTGACTTGACATAGTATATGTTTTACTGTATATAATATTGGTGGCTATATGTCCGCTCATCACCATTTTTCACGTCGTGACACACATTTCTTCCGACGGCTAACTTCACCTATCATCGGAGTATAGCTTCCTATATGAGTTGCCTCAGAGATTACTTCACCAAGTACCAAGTTCTATGTCCTTCGATTTTGCTGTGGAGGAAAACAAGCTTAGAAAAAATTAACAACCTTCTACTTATAACATGTGACATTTATAATCTGAGGGAAACACAACACCTGCCAACAATACCATATCCAAAGTGCGTGTATGACTTTTGATCATGGTCTCTAGCTGGAGAAATCACAAAGTGATTGATGATAACAATAATAATGATGATAGTTATAATGGAGGGAATCTGCAATGTCACCACTCACTCTAGGTGCTTAAATTGCATGAGAATTTAGTTCCTCACAAAACGTAAAGAGAAAAGAGATAAAGGACAGAAAAGGAATAAAAGAAAGTGTCAACTGATGTGTAAAGGTAGCTTATTCATAGATTATACTACTCTTTTTGAAGAGACCAAATTATCGTGAGCTGACTAAAGCATGTTACATGAACAAATTATGAGATGGTTAATGTTTAGAACTGTCCCAAAAATAATCATAATAAGCTCTGAAACGGAAGTAATATCTCGGACATACTCCTTTTTTATGTGTCTATCTTTACATCAGTCAGCATGGCTCGGAGGGGTCCAAAGTCGCAGTCATTACCAAGCTTGCTGTTTTACTCAATCTGCCTATTCATCCTGATTCAATCTTCACACTCTGCGCCTGTCTCCTCCTACCTGGTGTCATCCTTCTCCAGCCCCAATCCCAGGCTGCCTTTCAGACTCATGGCTGTAGATAACACGACTGGTGATGTCTACATTGGAGCTGAGGAGGAGATTTACCACCTTGGAGCAGATTTTAACTTGAGGGAGACCGTTGAGGTCGGATTATGCAATATACAGGGATCCGACTATTTTGGTGAACAGGACAAGAACAGGCTGCTTGTTATCGCACCTGCACCTACAGAGAGACTCATTACATGTGGAACATGTGGTGGTTATTGTGAAACGAGGAATTTATCTGATATAACTGATGCAGAAACATACTATTATTGGAATGGGCAAAAGGTAGTGAGGAGAAATGATGTGCCTATGGTTGGAGTGGTAGCTGAAAGTCCCGCTCAAAGGTCTCAGTATCTCTTTACAGGCATCAGTCATACCTGGGATTATGATATCTCTATTTCGAAATTTGATATAATTTCCTTCTCACCTCGGCAACAAATAGTTTACCAGACAGAGCATGAGCCTGTTAACTACATTCAGGTCATGCTCGAGACTTCATATATCTATTACACAATTCAGCTCATAGAAGCAACAACGTCGCCTGTAATAGGTCGCCTGTGTTTGGACACAACTGATCCCAACTTTGAGTCCTACACACAAATTCAACTAGAATGCGCGGATCAGACAGGATCAAACTACAACATGATCCAGGCAGCTTACATTGGTCCTGCAGGATCCCAGCTAGCAGACTCCTTGAGAATTAGTAGTACTGATGATGTAATGTATGCTGTGTTTACCAAGGAGAGCTCATCACCTGTACAGTCTGCTCTGTGTCTCTACAAGATGAGTGATATCCAGCAAAGATTTACAGAAGCTGTAATTGACTGCGTCACATGCTCATACTGGAGTGATTGTGATGGAAGATCAATCGACTACTTGCAAGACAGCAGGTGTGGTTTGGTAAGTTCAGGTCAAAGATTCAGAGTAAAAGAAATGAATTACAATTGAGTGATTGTCATGGGAAATCAATTTACTACTTAGAAGACAATTCAATGTGGTTTGGTAAGTTCAACGCATGCATGTATTTCAGTGTGTATATAAGAATGACACAATCATAATCATTAGTCCCCTGATTCGAGCCTCGTAGGTGCAGTGGTAGTGCCACTATAGGAAAGGCATGGTAAATTTATTATCCTCCTTGCCTCGTCATTCAGAGCAGACTTTTAAAGCCGTCACTTTCGTGGTATCCTGCTTTAAAAACACTTAGGGCTTTATTTTATTTTATAGTGATTGCGTTATAATCCAATAAGCAATTGAACAATGTCAAAGTACGTAAATGAAGCAATAAATTGATGAAGTGAAAAGCACTTGTAGCAAAAAAAAAAAAAAAAAAAAAGATGTCACGCAACAGGGGATGAAAATGTTGAGTAGATACGCCTATCATCTACTCAATATGCTGGCATTATTATTGTATTAGTAAGTGAATCAGTTTATCACGTAACTGCATTTCAAATATTGTAGGTGAAGCATGAAGAAAAAAAAATACATTTCGTATTTTTCTTATTTCGTATCCTTGTACACTATATTGAGGTATTTGTACACATTGAAAGCTGTAAACTAATATAAAACAGTGAACAGAAGTACCAATATACAACGTGCAAAAATCACGGCACTGAGGAGCATCACAGTCTTCAAGAAAGGAAGAAAAGACTAGGCAGGTACTTTACTCTCTGTTTTCTTGTTCTACGCTTGCCATGCTAGGTCCCCAACTCACCAAATCCAGAAAGCAGAGAGTGCCAAGCTACTGAATATGACGGTGCTTACTACGCCTACCCCAATGGAGTGAACCCTGTGACTACTTCACCGGTACTCACCTTCTCTGATGTGGAGCCTACGTCTATCATCACTACTATAAAGAGAGACTATACTGTTGCTTTCATTGGAAGTGGAGAGGGTGAATTACTGAAGGTATGGTCCACATTGTAAAATGGTAACATAAACAATGATAATGAACAGCTGTGGCACATTACTTCGTTAACTTAGGGAAATGAACGCCAAACATGTCATGTGGATCAGCGAAGCTTGAGGGAAGTCGGACATTCCGTGAAAAGGTTCTAAAATTGTGGAATTTCCGTGCAGCCACTTCTGGTTTAAACGACTACTACATTTCGTGACACTACATAGCCTATATACAATGATATACAAAAATTAATGATTCCACAGACTTTCAGTTTTCAATGAGAGGTGCATCGACTTGTTACTGACATGTTAAGTTTTGTATTCCCCTTGCTATCTGAAAGTGCTTTTTTCATTATGCTAGAATAGTGAAAATATGTTTATAACTATAATAATAATAATAATTACTTCCTTTATATTTTCTCTGCACCGTTATCCATGGCGTGACGTTACAAATTGTTGTGGCATTTTCATCCACCAATGGGGAGCTTTGGATTTTAGACGCGCGGACGTTCAGAGGGAAAAAAAAAAAAAACAAGCGCGCGTCAAGTCGATCTATTTTTTAGCTAGCGTCGCCTGAGTTTTTCACTACGCGTACTGGGCTATTTTTATGTCCGCACAGTTTGCAACGTAGAGAACTACTTCATGCACCGATCATATGGGGGCGCGATTTTATTTTTTATACGTAACGTCCCAGCGTATTCTAAAGCTTCTTTTCAGCACGACGCAGGGGAGAGGAGAACGTCCAGCGCACTCGTCGTCTCAAACGTCCGCGCGTCAAAATCTAAAGCTCCCTAATTGCTGCTCAAGAACGTTAAAAGTGTGAACTTTGCATGTATTTTCCGTATTTTCTCAAACATTGCAGATGTATTTTACTAATATTCCCGCATTCTGTCAATTCACATTTTATGAGGTTTCATTCTTTTTAACATTTTTTCCACATCACCTCTTACAGCAAAACCCGGGTGAAATATTCGCTTCCTATAAGGAGAAATTCATGTTCGTGCTTATTTTATAAAGAATGAATTCAAAAGCATAACTATTCTGGACCAATTTTCATTTCACGATGAATGCAATCCGAAGTTATTGTTGCATTTCGGGAGGCGGAGAAATGTGTATGAAAACATGTCAAAATACAGTTGAATGACCTTTCGCCATTACGAGAAGAAAACACCGGACGATTCCAGGTACGGTTGTGGTGTAGATTTATTACCGCAGCCAAGACGCTTAACACGATTGCCCACCGGAGGGCGTTAACATTATAAACAACAATGATAATAACATTAACAACAAACAAACATGCTGGCGTGACTACTTCTTTTCTCCTTTGCTTACAAAGCTCAATACAATACTTCTCTCTGAAAATCCAATTCGGCATGTCAAACAAGATTCTAAGTAATTCTTGGCAACATGTCTACTACACTGTATAAACAACATCAGTTTATACCTCCAATAAAATGGAGCAAAATATCCTACTCAAACACAAAGAGAGGAAGCTTTATTTATAACATCAACTGACCCTTAACCTAATAAAATATCATCACAATTGAGTAACACTTATAACGCATCATCTCTTTTGGCACTGTCAGCTTGATGTTACACATCAACTATCAAAGTCTGTCAAACTGCTGAGCAAGTCAAAAACCAGCTTGTAACAACGAAAAAAAGGAACCTATATACATACATAAGTCATAACATTCCCAAACAGGTATTACGAAAGGTCAAACAACAAATAACTTACATATCTACTTATCCTGCAAATATGCAAACATTACAATACTTTTATGCCCTTTTACATAACACATGAGCACTAAGATAAATCATAATAAATTTGTAACAATCACTTCAAACTCTATTAAACTTTTGTATCAAAATTAAACAACTGTACCACACCATCATTTAACATACATGTACATACCATCTTCACCACCTTCTCTCTTCAATTCCTTTATGAGAGTGTGAGATAATCGAGACAAAAAAACATAACTACCGCCAGAAGATGTGTTCTTCCATCCCTATAAAAATATCTATCTAACGCTTTAAATCATAGTACGTAGAGACTAAAATCTCCATTGACACACATGTACACTAGTGAAATCAAACACAGTATACTTAAAATCCACCATCTTGTAGTTTACAAAAATAAACATGATACACGTATGCATGGAAAAAATACACGAAGCTATGACATATGCATGCACTTCATATTACCCATAATACACATCAAAATCACTTCATTAAGCAATTACAATGTATACACAGACAGCTCCCTGCATAAATGATACAATACTTATGCACATAAAAAATTTGCAATAACTACTTTATACTTCTACTACAGCATGGTATACTGTTAGTAAAAACACAGAGTCACACGTGGGAATGCTGGACAAGCATAAACACAGGGTCTATAACTATACTCATATATCAAACCAAATAATGGGTGACTTTAGCAAACTGTAACATAAGGATTGTTTTAAAAACCAAACCTAAAAATCTACACTCAAACAGTGACTTACTTGACTGTTGCATAGATATTATCTTCAAAATTATGCATATAACATTTGGAATGCAATTACATGTAATATCAAACACAGAGCATATTTATGTAACAAGTGCTGCCCAGATCACTTCTTTCTGTTCACTGCAAATTGTAAACTAGAAGCACTCGCAATCGAGCACATGTATCCCCCGAACCCATCTCCCATACTCCATCTGGATTACTTTGTAGGCCACAATTTTGTACATGGCAACTGTTGCAGGATACAATAAAATCCAAATAGATGTAGGTGTATAAATTTGACTAAGATACATGTACATAAAAATTTTTTTAAAAGATCAATCAAGAAACAAGGTAGGGTCGCACACACAAGCGGACCCTGTAGAATTTACCTTTTCATGTATAAAGACAGAACAAACGAAGGTGCCACCACCAAAAAAATATGAGCATCTTCATTTCACTATAAAGCACCTTTTTACCAAATTTGAAAAAAATCTTATAAAAAATGTGGCTGATAGAGCACACACAAGAAATAAGCATTGGCATCCAAAGTTGGAACACTGAGGGCGCCATTACCACAAACTGTTGTGTCCTTCATGTGGAATGATCACCCATACTTCTCCCTAGCAAGTCTGAATGAAATCTGTTGGGTAATAATCAAGTTACAGCAACAGAAGAGGCAATAATAAATCATAATATACACAATACTTTATCGACAAGAGGTATAAAACCTGTATAATCTGAAACTAAAACAAGTATTATACAGATCTTGCAGATCAAAATAATTATAGAGATCTGCATAAAACCTATGTAAAAAAATCCCATATGAGGAATCACTCAGATCTCAAATTTGAACAGAAAGTACAAATACCCGAATGAGGGTAAAGTGTAAGAAGTATAAAAACAGATTTGGTTTCCCATCCAAAACAGAGAAATGAAATTGGCTTTACCCAATGATGTAAAACCACACATCTTATAAAAGATAGAGAACCCTCTAAGAACACAACACACTTACATATGTACAAAGAGGACAGAGTCCAAAGGCTTGAGTATGACAGGGACAAACTTGCATTGCAGCAATGAAAGCGATCATAACACATGAGTACACCAACTACATTGGTGAAAAGCAAACAATAAGCTGAGGACATTACTGATAAACAGCAGTACAGTACAATTGTATCTATTCTCTCTCTTGTCTTTGTTTGTTTTTTTTTTAATGAAAACACAAAAATAATCAGGAAGACGTGTATCTATAAAAAGGGGGTACACCTGGTACAAATACTGACAACTGAAACATTACATTTACTTTCTGATGAAAAAACAAACAAACCAACAACCGTAAATGTTTAGAAAGAATGAAATACAATCGTACATGTATACCCGATAAAATCTTATTCATCTGTACATAAAAACACAAAAGAATGAGTTACTGCATGATTAACATGTCCATCAAAGTCTATTGTCTATACTCAATATACACAAAACAAAATGGGCCACACTATCCAGGTGCATAGGCAGCACAGATAGAAGAGGGGCATGACTTGGGGTAGGGAGTCATCAGGGTGTGGGCCAAAGAAGCCGCATGGAGCATGTAGGACATCAGTGGGCTGCTGGCATCAGGGGGGCGCGAATGGGAACAACAAACTCATCCAGAGGGAAGGAGCTTGTACTGCCCGTAAGGGGATGGTGGACGGTGGCCGGCTGGAACCATCAGGGGGATGGTTGTCATCATACGCAAGGTAGGGGGCAGGAGCAGAAAGGGCAGGGACTGGCTGTACCAAAACTTGGCTAGTGACGAGAGGACAATGCTCGGGAACATCATCAGGCCACGGCTGGGGAGGGGTATCCCACCCCATGGGTGACATGTGGTGCACATCAGTCGAGCTGTCAGGAGGGAAACTGCTGGTGCTGGTACACAAAGGATATAGCAATACAGGACCAAGATGGGCATCAGAGGTATCCCCTACAGCGGTCAGGGAGCAGACATCACCATTGTGACAGGAAGTGCTAGGGACAACATTGAAGGGCACCCTTAGCTTGGGGTCAGGTGCACCCACGCGGGCACTACCGGGGTATTGCATCGCTGTTGGGAGACCAACGTCCATGGCTTCAGCCTCAGGGGGTGGACCATGTGCATGGGCAGGGCCTTCTCTGTCTTGGGGAGTCTGTGCGATGTCTATCATGACAGCAGATGGCGATGGGGTGCCAGAGCATGGGATTGATGAGGTGTGCGTTGGCAAGGCTGGGCACGTAGCAGCCAAGGGTGGAGGGTCATTCACGCCTTCCAGCTGGGAGCCGGACGGGGATGTAGTAGTAGGGCAATGAGGATCACAATTGACAGGATGGTGACAGTCATCAGAGCTAAGTCCATACTCAAAGTGGTGTTCCTGCTCTGTATGTAGAAGTCCAGCATGGGCGGCAGGCAAACGCTTGGTGCAAGAGCTAGACTCACACTGAGCTAAAAGCTGAAGGTGACTGGAATCAGGCGTGCTGTCAGCTGCTTTGCAAACAGATTGATGCTGGTTATCATAGTCACTTGCATGAATAGGCTGACAGGAAGGAGGATAATCACAATGCCAATTGTATGTGAACACAGAGTCATCGCTGAATGTGACTTCATGCTTTGAGGGGCGCACTGAGATGTCGTTTGTTTCCATGAAGGGGGCGCCGCCAATTATGTCCTATCTGTGTTGTCATCACTCACGACGATGGCATCAAACAACATCTGTAAGCCATTACAATAAATAGAGACGCAGGTCAGGCCTACTATCTTTGTCAGCATGAGACTATCAGGCAGCTTGAGACTATCTCCAATAGACCAGTAATCATGAATTAAGTGATCATCATATCCATATGAATCAACCACAATATCCAACTCCAACTTCTCTGCCATTGACACTCTGATGATGTTCAGTGGTGAACCACTTCTCAAGTGGACGTCGACCTCCACGGGAGGGTAGAGACCAACAGTTCCGGGGAAGTAGGGGGTTGTGCACGATGTGTCAGCTGCCGTGGTTCCGACAGTAGTCACGGGGCACCGATGTGTCGGTGCGGGTGCGGGTGCCTTGGACTTGGCCGCTGCGGCGCATCGCTGCGTTGATGCATCACACATTTTCAATGTGTATGTATGGGACTACACACACAAAGGTGAAATCAGTACCTGGAACTATCACAGCGCTTTTGCTGAACGTCCGGCCCCTTTTATGTCGAGCGAGATCTCTCCCCGTTCGGATTCCTGTGGACGTTAAATCGGGCCTAAGATTCGGATCCCACCGCTGCCACCACGCCATTACGAGAAGAAAACACCGGACGATTCCAGGTACGGTTGTGGTGTAGATTTATTACCGCAGCCAAGACGCTTAACACGATTGCCCACCGGAGGGCGTTAACATTATAAACAACAATGATAATAACATTAACAACAAACAAACATGCTGGCGTTTAATCTCTGTCTTTGGTATCACGCCTTCTTTGTTACCTGCTGTGCAGATCCACATTTTAAACAACTCTTCAGCCTACCAGTACGAAAATGTTCCCCTTGGACAAGGATCTGTTCTACGAGATGTGTTACTGGATGAGGACAAGGAGCAAATCATTCTGGCAACAGGCTCTGAGAGAGGTTCACAGGTAATAACACGTGTAGTGTGTGTTAAACTGTAACATAGTGAATTTCGAATGCTATAATCAACATCACGATCGAGGTTAGAAAAAGAGGTAGGAGCCCATTTTTATGGTAATGGCTTTAGCACCTTATAGGTGTCAAACAGTAAGAGAAAACAGTTGACATTTACTGAAATAGTCCTATATGTCACATGCATTTAGGAATGGATCGTCATAAGCTATTCAAAGCTGGACTGGGACGTCCATGCAGTAGATATAATTCATACACCTATGTGCATAAATATTGCACGGGAAATTGTATTTTGCATGTTCAGAAACCTCATAAACACCAGCATTTCTCCTTTTACTCAACCGCGCAGGTATTCAAGCTCTCTCTGGCGAACTGCAGTAATTTTTTGACTTGTGAAGAATGTATCGGGCCTCTCGGTGAACACGATGGAGACCCATACTGTGGGTGGTGTACTCTTGAAGGCAGGTCAGTATTTATTCATCTAATGTACATACCCATACGTGAGGTCCATGATAAGAATTGTTTTATAGCACAAATCGGAGTGGTTCAGAATTATTACTGTATTGTGTAGTATGTTTTAAAACAAGATCACAGTCTTCTTGATGGTTCGCCCTCGCTGATATGTACATGGGCAATTCCACGGTAACTGACGTTACGCGTAAGGATTTTCATAAAATTGTTTATGTTGTAGTTTTGTGAATGAAAGCACCCGGGGCTTGTAATTAGCATTGATGAATGAGTTCATGGGAATGAAGAAATAGGTGGAAAGTTTTTTTCACAAACTGCATTTCTTATCACATAGCAAGTGAAAATGTGTCGGTAACTGACGTTACGGAAAAAGGACATGGGAAATTATGGTGTAGATTTAAATGGAAATATCTCATGTCCCTGACTTCTAAACTTTATGTGTTTGATATGGCAATATACCTAGGTTCTTAGGAACAGGTGTGCAAAATAATGTGCACTTTAGATATTTCCTTTTAGCGCCATGCCAATTTCAGTGAAGGCATGACGGTAACTGACGTTACGTAACTGACGTTACGCTTACATTTGCCATAGGGTTTACACATGGAAAATCATGATTAGGAATAGTTTTGTGATATTTTGTAATTCTGACCTTTCATAGTGATTTGTTTGTTATGGAATCATACCTTGGTTCATCAATTATAAATACCCAAATGAAATGAAACATTAGTCCATTTTTTTTATGTTTTATGAAAACTTAAAGGTAAACATGTCAGTAACTGACGTTACGTAACTGACGTTACACATACTTTTGCTATGGGGTTTACAAAGAACTTATTTATTTAACAGGTTATTATACTGCTGCAGTATACCAGTAACAATCCCAGGCATTTACTTTAACAAATTAAAACAAAATCTAAAGACAAAAATGGGGTGGGGCCCTTAGAGGGCAAGCTCCCCCCCCCCCCACGCCATAGCACAGTTGAGCAAAAATAATGTAAATGCACCAGACGACATTTCTCGACATTTGTCTTAAGATTGAATGCTTATTCAACAGTTATGATTACACAGAGCCATTTAGATTCAGCAGTTCCAAGTATAAATATTGACATAACTAAGGTTTTTTTTTTTTTTTTTGATGAACAGGAAAGTTTCTATCTAGAGTACCCCACCCATAATGCCCTGCAGTACTATACAAAACACAGATGTTTTTGTGTGTGACAAAATATATATATCTTTCAGGTCATGGGGAAAAAACACATACAAACAAAAATATTCATAAATATGTATGAAATCTACTGTGGTTCTGTTCTTTATTTTACTCCTTCTCCCTCAAGGCATTGTTAGGGCCACAAATAAAAAAAATGATCTCCATTATCAATAATGATTTAAATGAATAGTGTTACACTTTTAATATTTTTTCTGTGAAGAAAAAACATGCTTTTTTGGTCAAAAGGGCATTATTTGTTTATTCCTTTCTTGAAGGAATGTAATTGTTTTTCTTTTCCTTTTCACTGGTATATCAAGGCTTGCAAATACATCCCTGATACCAAGAAATAGGACTTTGCACCGAAAGAATTCTAAGATCAATGAATATAAACAAATCTTCCTGTTCATAATTATAATGTATTACAAAAATGTCCCTGCATGAATGAAATAAAGTAATCAACAAATATGAACAGTTTTTTATTTTACCCAAGAATCACCTCTCACTTTGAGCAACATCAGTGTTAGTTTCAAACAGTAATGACAGTACATGCCTTATGTCAGGCCTGCTTATGTACGATTTCAAGATGTGCCATATTAACTAAACCACACATTTAAGTGCAAGCGAAGAAATATATCTGTTCCTGCATTTGCCTTGTGGTAGAAACTCCACTAAGCTTCTAGAAAAAAAGAAAAATGCTTGCAAAAGTAGTCATTAGTAAAGATTGTAAAACTGTTGGTATACAGCTGTACACAAGCTTTTTAATAGAAAAAGGTGGTTACCATGCAACCACATCATTGATTAGGCCTACAAATTTGGTAGCTTTATCATCCCGTAGGACAGTGAGTACTGTATAGTAATTTGAGTGCATATATATTGCATGTGGTAAACCTAAACTTCCAGATGATTTAACCTTAAACTTGTGCCGAGCCGAAAATCAAAAGCTCAAGCCCCCCCCCCCCCCACCAAAGAAAAAATATGATAAATAAATAAATAAGATTAAGTGAACAAAAAAAAAGTATCCGTGGACATACAGTGTATCATGGTGATGAGACATCATTCCCTATCAAAGGGATTGCTGCTCTTTGTTGATAACCTTTGACTTCCCAGATGTATTGAAATGGCCTACATTCAAAAAATTTGCCTAAGTTATAATTACTGTCATGGTAACTGACGTTACATACTGGTATATGACGTTTCGGTAACTGACGTTACACATTTTGATGTGTTCATTTGACTCTCCAGTATGCCACGTTTCCTTATTTTCTGGTATTGAAAGGAAGGCATATGGGCATACATTAGAAATCCTAAGTTACATCATACAGCTCACTTTCTTTGATGAATAAAGTTAAAAATTCCTTGTTTTTGGTAACTGACGTTACATCCATCATTGTCAAACTAATTAAAAGGTTTTATGAAATTCTTTAAAGCAACCAGCTTTTTCTTTCTATCATGTGGAAAAAGACTAGTCTGGTAACTGCATGCATATAAAAGATTGTTGTTTAGAGGGATAGTAAAGTGGATATACAGAGGGTAAATTATGTGACAAAACACTCTTTCTTACCACTGAGTTATAGGCATATTTTGGCAGCCATTTTGAAAATCAAAATGGCCGCTTTTATTGAAAAACATAATGATTCTTAAAACTTCAACTCAAGTATTGTCTGAAAATGAATGGTGTTTGAAACAAATATCATTTTGAATTTTCGGCATCTGTGTCCTACATACCGTGGAATTGCCCATATGACATCATGAATGACCTGTGTGTATAACGATGTGCTTTACCAATTTTGTCTTTCCTTTTCTGATAACAAATATTCATCTTTAATATGATCTCGACACAGCATAATATGCTTCTAAAATAAAGTAGAGATTGCATGTATGTTTATTTTTGAAGGTGCACAAGATTTAACGACTGTCCGCTACGTGAGGTATCCACTAGATGGTTGCCTTACGACACCGTGCCATGTGCTTCAATCTCTGAGATCCAGCCTTCAGATAAAATCATTTATGACCAACCTGAGCAAAGTGTAAGTTTTTCATGTGCAAATAAAACAATATTGGTTAGAGTAGAAGCTAATTCATCTGTAATGTTACTTCATCTCCATTGTTAATAAACTTTTGATCTAAATACAAAATATTTACCAACGGGATTTTCAGCTAACAAATCAAAAGCCTTCATTAATCTATTGACACGTCTTCATCTTGATCATGTGACAGTCGATTAGCGGGTCAGAAACTTTCGAAAAGGTATGGCGCCCAAGTCACTGCTGAGAGAAGGGCGGTAGCCCCTGATAGATTTCTTCCTTGACTTCCCTTTCGAAGTACTGTATCGACATTACGCCAGTCCACGTTAAGTAGAGCCGGAGGACAAAGCCGAGGGCACGTTGATCCCCTGTACACAATCCTATACAGGAAGACATTTAAAAGGGGTTTGCCAGGAATCGTGGTGAGGCATAGAACTGCAGATTCCGTGAACCCAGACTCCCCAGGTCCACCTCCTGTTACGTTTCTCAGCATATTCACGTCGAATCTCAAGGACACAACATAGATCTAGAAGCCGTTGAGGTCTAGACCAGGAAACTCAATAATTCGAATGGGGAGTCAAGGAAGCAATCTTTCAGGGCCTACCAACCTTCTCTCAACAGTTACGGGGTTCTGAAAGTTTTACCTGCCTATCGACCGTCATGTGATCAGGTGAATACGGGTAACTAATGAAAGCAGCTGAAAATCCCGGAGCTGGGCCTGAACTGTTTTATAACGAGAGCAAAAGTTTAACACCAATTCAAAAGCACTTGGTTCATAATCATCTTGCAGTGAACTACAGAAGGGGAAAGTAGATATGACTGAAATATCTTTCAAAAATGAACACTCCCTAGGTTTGTTGTTTCAGTGTTTTTGGTTTTCGAATATTTCCCTCATTTCAATAGGTCTTGATCGATATGCTAAAATTGTATTGATTGATAAATTTGATTAAATTACAAGTATTTCTTCCCCTTGGAAATTATATCTGTATAGATCTTTTTTCAATCACAAAAGAAATTATAATTGCATGCAGTCATAACCTTTTTTTTTTCAGTCACCTCACTTTCCGTTTCAAGTTTTCACGACACAAATGGCACGGAAGCAATTTTCAAATCTATCCAATTGTCTCTCATTTTGAATGATTTTATGTCATTGCTGTATTTATCAGGCATTATGTTCTCCATTCCGAAAGCTATTTTAGCAAACTTAATGTTATGATATGTTATGGCTGTCTTCACTTTTTCTTTTCTTCCACATTAGATTAACATCGTCTTGGAACAACTGCCAGAATTGTTTGATGGCAACCAATACATTTGTGCGTTTGACTCATTTGAGGTACCTGGTATTACCAATGGCAGCACAATCAGTTGTGTGACGCCTCCTACCAACGAGTTACCTCAGATACCTCATGGAGGTAAAAGTGCCTATAATAGTGACTCCTTTGCCCATATAATATATGTAATATGTATGTGCTTTTATTGTCATACAATATCTGGTATTGAAGCAACAGACTGCGAACAATTTCTTTCCTGTATTCAGAAATACCTGATTTTCCATTTTTAACGATTTATTCCAACAATAAAGGGGATCACGTCATGATGTCACTGATGATTAAATCAACTGAAAACGGAGTTCCGTTTGCAACGAGGGATCTTTTCTTCTTTGATTGCACCCTTATCGTCTCGTAAGTCGTTTTTTTTTTTCAGAGTTATACTTTTATGCCATCTACTGTAAACTTATTATTTGAGCTAGTTTTGGTCATGTAATGAATCACCTATCTGTTACAGAAATTAAATCGTAAAAAATATACATACATGTTCCTGTGTCAAACATCGGTATTTCTCTCTCCTTATGACAAGGGTTTTCTTTTCCCTAATAACGAAGATGTTATACAAACATGATACAACTTGTCATGCAAGTGAAAGTGAAAATTATTTGTTCAGATACAATTAGGATAAACTTTAAGGGGACTAGAGAGAAAGGTGATGCCTTGATTCAGTAATGTTTGAAATTGTTCCAAAATCTATATTATAATCGCGTAAGGATCGCCCCCATGCCTTCCCGTGCTTTTTTTGTGCGGCTATCTCCTCAAGTCGGGTATCATTGTACTCAGACTGTTTAGGACGGCTTAATATCCACTGAAATTTTGTCCTTGCCGATCGTGCCGCTGTCCATTCGTTTACTGCTTAGCTGCTGTAAAACATACATATTCATAAGACGAGCGGACGTGGGGGAAAACCTCGCTTTGCCGACCGCCTATTTTTGAAATCATACCAAGTTTTGGTTATAAAAATAAAAAGGAGGGAGCAAATGAAGACAAAAATATTCTTTTCTTTCTCCCATAACGTGGGAAAAGAAATATTAAAGAAAAAATACGAGACCCTGAGTCCCATGGATTCTCACGGGTGCGTAATACTTATTAAACCTAATGGCTAACTCCCTCTCCCCAAATTAATGATAATATAATAATAATGATAATAAAATGTTTTAATAGTAATATAATGATAATAATAATGAGAATAATAATAATTATAATAATAATGTTAATAATATAATGATGATGATAATAATAATAATACAATAAAAGTGTACAGTCTGAAGCAGATAAACGGGTGGTTCTTTGATCTATCAAACCAAGCTTCTTTTTTTAAATTTTTCTAAAGCAAAAGGAGGGAGCAAATGAAGACGAAAATATTCTATTTTCTCTCAGCACAATAGCAACAAAAACACTAGGGGGTCTATGAAGTAGCACAATATTACGTGTGTTAGTGCAGTGAAGTAGTTTTTTTTTACAGTTTGCGCAGGATTTTCTTCAGAAAAGCTTTTTATCAAGAGCAGAAATTTGGGGGAAAATGATTTTTACAATTCTTAACAAATTAACATTTCCGCCTCCCTTGGTTCATTCCTATATTATGACTCTACTCTCGATCTCTTCTCCCCTAAATAATTACAATGTTATAGTAATAGATAATAAGAATAATAATAACAATGAACAGTAAAAATGAGATAAACGGGTGGTTCTATGATCCATCAAACCCAGTTTTGATGATAAATACAGAAATGAGGGAGCAAATGAAGATGAAAATATTCTTCGTGTATATCTTCTCTCATAACGTGGGTGAAAAAATATTAAAGAAAAAAATCCCACGGGTGCCTAATACTTAAATAATCTAATGACTATGATTCCCCCTCCCCAAATATCAATAATAATATTGATAATAATAACTGTAAGAATGTTAATATGATGATAATAATAATGGTGATGCACAGAGTGAAGCAGATAAACGGATGGTTCTATGATCTATCAAACCAAGTTTTTGGTGATAAAAACATATAGGAGGGAGCAAATGAAGACGAAAATATTTCATTTTTCTATCATAACGTGGGAAAAGAAATAAGAATAAAAAAAAATGGGAGGCCTTGAGACCAGCCGTTGATTCCTGCATGGAGGCAAGAGCAGAGGGTAATATTAATATCAAAGTCATAGTGTCAAGGGTATCTCCCCTTTCCGACGGGAAGAATCTGTGGATAGAACTTTCGGAGAATCTCATAAGCGTTTTTGGTAATTTTTCCCTGAATGTTTGTTTGTTTGTTTGTTTGGTTTTTTTTTTTTGCGGGGATCGAAATGTGTGTGTGTGTGTGGGAGGTCATGGGTAGAAGAGAGCATGTGCACAAGTAACGAAAGAACGAGAAAACTTTTCTTTTTATTTCATCAATAAAAATGTGCAAAATCGTATATAATTATGAGGGAAAAAAATAAAACCCCTCAGACCCGTGGATTTCCACGGGTGCTGCTAGTATCTTTATAAACCAGAACTGGATACGGTAGAATTATGTACACACACACACACACGCACACACACACACAAATACAATCCAACAAGGACTGTATGGGGAAAGTAGGCCTGTGTCCTATATCAGAGGATAATCCGCAAATTGTGTGGACTTATTTGATTCTAACTAGAATTTAGACTTGTTTCCTCGTTTTTCTTTCACTACAAAGATGTTCCTCTTGCGTCACTCGCCCCTGGCCATGTGATTGGTGTATCTACGAGAACAGATGCACACCTGACAGTTCGGCCTGTTCTGATGATACCCTAATAATTGGAGTGAATGTAAGCAAAGGTTAACGTACTCCTTTTATATGACATGTATTAGATATTTCACTATTCCTTACAATGAACACTTACTATAAGGTTTCACCATTGTACACTCTGTTGCCTTCCCTGCTGGAAAGAACACAGTGTCCCACAGTGTGAGCAACACAGTGTGAACACCGTGTGCCTGAACACAGTGTGAAATCTCTTTACACTGTTAAATTTGTGCGTTTTAACTGTGTGAACACAATGTGAGTCATCAATTCACAGTGTGAAACTAAGCATTACTACCTGAACACTCTGTGAGAACCACACCGCAGTGTTAAATCATCTTCACACTGTTAAATTCGAGCGTTAACTCACATAGTCAACTATGTGAACACACTGTGAACACACTGTGGGACACTGAGTTCTTTCCAGTAGGGTTGTTTACCTTATTCTCTGTTGCAAAAGAAAGTGAAATGTATTTTTTTGTCAATAACTGAAAATAAATTTGAATTCAGCTGAATCTAATGTCTATTTCTTTACTATTACCTTGCAAAAGGCTGTGGTTTCAAACTTCTGAATGAGACCTCGCATTATCTCTGGCCACCAGATATCGCCTATTGTTATGAACTTCATTTGCTGGATTTATTTCTCCTTGTCATTTACTGTGAACCTGTAAGCCTATAGAGGCCACTTTTCCTGCTTTTCATACATTATTTTTTTTATGTTGATATCATGATCAAATAGAATCCCCTGGGAATGGGTAATAGAGGACAGGAATTCTGTCCCCAGCTGCTCGGTGTCCAAGAAGAAATTCTTGTGCCCGTTGGTGTCAACACGGCTTACACTCTCCTAGCGAAACATCTACCCACTGACCAGAGAAAGGTATGAAGTCGAGTGGAGCTTGTAAATTACTAGTTTGGCAGAACAAAGAATCAGACTCATGTTAATCGTAGCATGGCTCAGAGTCATTTGTGTAACGTGTTCTTTACATTCTTCTGCTAGTTTAAGAATTTATACATTGCCAGAGTATTAAAAACACAAACAAACAAACATTGACATACGTAAGGGCTTCCAAAAACGCAAATGGTGTATTTTGATGTTCCATGCATGTGTGCTTAAAAGTTTCAGACTTTCAAGGGAAAACATAGTTTGGTTGGAATTTGGCTTAAGGTTTCCAACTTTTTGTGAGATGATGAGAAATCTCTAGTGACACATTAAAAAGCATACAATTTTGAGAGGAATTCAAAGTTTATTTGATGAAAACCAATGTTAAAATGGCTGAGATATCTCATGATAGCTTTGTTTTACTTTGTTTATGAATATTTCGGCCATTTCAAAACCAAATTTTTATCAAACTTTGAATTCTTCGTAGAATTGCATGCTCTTTAAAATTCTATAGGAGGTTTCTCAATATCTCGCAGAGAGTTTGAATCCCCACCAACCCAAACTATCCACCCCTTTAAAGGTACTAGCTCACATTTGCAAACCCACGAAAATCAAATCAAAACTGCATAAAACAGGTCCAATATGACTTCAATGTACAAGTTATAACGGTAACATACCTCACCTGTTGCTCTTTGTCTATACCATTCGATAAAAGAGAGGAAATCGTCGTTTTAAAATCAATTTTCAAACCGGGTCAACCCGACCCAAAATCGAATTACGAGCGCGGGCTAGCTACGTATAGTAAGGGTACTAGGTCTCGCGCAGGGACCTAATGATCGCGCATAGCGTAACTGCGTATAGCAAGCGATATTACGCCTAGGACTAAGCGCAAAATTTGCCGATACGCCCATGGAATAAACATACCTGACTTACCGCTCAACATGAGAAGGAAGCAGGAAAGAAATTTTGATTTCCAACAAATTTTCCACTAAATTTCCAATTCTTTACCTTGTACAAACCTACCTTCCCTTAAAATCTGTTCTAAGGATGTTGTAGCCTAGACGTGTCTTCTCGCTTGTCTCTTTCGTAGTCGATAGAATTCGTAATTTGTTCGATCGATCGTTTACCACGTGACGTCATCATACACAAGAACAATGTATGCTGCCAGCTACGCTGAAATACTGTTAATAAATGTTGTTTTAAGTCAAATTTTAACACAACGATTATAATATTACAAAGGAATAAATATTTCAGTCTATCGAAGTTGAAGTGTGATTTCAGTTTGAATTTGCTTGTGATTTCTTGCGCTAACTTGTGATATATTTGTGACAGGGCCATAATGATACTGAAGAAAACAAATTATTAGATGAGAGTGTGACAAATGGGTGACGAAAATGAGAGGGTGACGAATGGGTAAGCACACACACACACACACACACACACACACACAAAATATACATTGTATGTTCATATTTTACTTTTTTTCCATTTTATATTACATGTATATTATTGGTTAAAGTGATTAGAAATATTGACAGAAAACTTTATAAATGAAAATCATTAACGATTATGAAAATATCAATGATAAAAATAATGATAATAAGAATGATAAAATGATGATGGTGGTGGAAGTGATAATAATAATAATGAAAATGATAATGATGATGATGATTATGATAATCGATGATGGTGGTGGTGGTATTAGTATAATAATAATAATAATAACAATAATAATAATAATAATAATAATAATAATAATAATAATAATAATAATAATAACACATATAATGATAATAACAATAATATACACAAGTTAGGTAAAACTGCTGTTGCTTAACAGGGACAAATTTAATATCAAGTGAAAAAATATTCTACGAAAGCCGGAGCACGTTACAGCCGCAGAGGGGCAGACACTTTCACGCATGAAACTACAGAGGGCAGCTGCGCGATCTTTACGTACCCCGAGAAATTGAACGCATAAAAAAAAGTCCGACATACAAACGGCGACAGCGCAGTACTCCGTCATCGTATCATCGGGAGATTCTGGGAGGTGATTTTTCTGCATTTTCGTGATATTCATTGAAAAATTCAGGTACGATTATGGAATAACTTCTATTATAAGAGCATTTCAAATTTTCGTGCGCGATATCTAGACCCCTCAACCATACTAACTGCGACGTGCAGCGTTGGGGCTGTGCCGTTTTCGCATTCAGATCGAGGAGTTGTACAAAACGGGTGCCGTTTCGGCGATATATTTCCTTAATTTTTCAACAAAAACTACTAGGAATACTTACATGGGTCGATTAAACCTAAATGATTAATTTCGGCGACTGTTTGATGCATTTCATTGCTTATGATGCAGAAAATGTTGTCTTGTAACGCGAATATCTTCAGCTCACCGATGCTCACTGAAACTCACAATCACTAACCTTGCACAGGCGCACAGCATGCATGCAGTGCAGTGCATTGAGAGCATGCGTAATGCGTATGGTTGAGGGGTCTAGATATCGCGCACGAAAATTTTAAATGCTCTTATAATAGAAGTTATTCCATAATCGTACCTGAATTTCTCAATGAATATCACGAAAATGCAGAAAAATCACCTCCCAGAATCTCCTGATGATACGATGACGGAGTAGTGCGCTGTCGCCGTTTGTATGTCGGACTTTTTTTTATGCGTTCACCTTCTCGGGGTATGTAAAGATCGCGCAGCTGCCCTATGTAGTTTCATGCGTGAAAGTGTCTGCCCCTCTCTGCGGCTGTAGCGTGCTTCGGCCTTCGTAGAATATTATCAACGATCGATCGAACAAATTACGAATTCTATCGGCTACGATCATACGAACGAGACAAGCGAGACGACACGTCTAGGCTACAACATCCTTAAAAAAAAGATTTTAAGCTAAGGTAGGTAAATTATAAGGTAAAAAATTTGAAATTTAGTGAAAAATTTGTTCCAAAAAATTGGAAATTTGGTGCAAAATTTGTTTGAAATCAAAATTTCTTACCTGCTTTCTTCTCATGTTTAGCGGTTGTCAGGTATTTTTATTCCATGGGCGTATCGGCAAATTTTGCGCTTAGTCCTACGCGTAATATTGCTTGCTATACGCAGTTACGCTATGCGCGATCATTACGTCCCTGCGCGAGACCTAGTACCCTTACTATACTAATGGATATAGCAGCAAGTCTCTCCACTGTTGCACTAGGGCAGGCCGCTTATTACTCCTAAAAAAATGTAGAAAATTTTGCAGTTTCTTGATAAATGGGTGAGAAAAACCAAGTCGAAAAGGTAATGTATTAATTGTCACTGTGTTTATGATAGATATGATATTTGTGAAGTCGCCGTGAATGTGGCAGTGATTTTTGCTCCCGCTCAGCTGCGAGGTAGCCGCCAGGACCGCGCCTTGCGGCGCGGTCTCCGGGGCGCGTTTTTTTTTAAGACGGCACAGATTTGTGCCGTCTAAAAAAAAAAACACGCCTCCGGGGCTAGCTACTAATACGTACATGTAACTTACACATGTATCGCATGCAAGTAGTACGTACGTGGACCGGAGCTAGCGAGCGTTATACGCATGCATACGGTGCATTTTTATGAAAGTAATGGACTAATTGGAACGAAATTTTGCACAGGTGTTACTGCAATCATACCCAAACTCCATGCTAACTATGAGACCAATTGCTGCAGGTTTACAAATGTGGGCTAGTACCTTTGAAGGGTATTATGAAATTATGGACCATAATGAAATTCAAAGTGTTCACCATACATCGCAATAACCTCTTTTGCCCTAAAATCCCAATGAGAATACAAACTGTTTAAACAAGTTAACTACACCATATATTAAAAGGGTTTAGCTTCGGCTTCTTCTTTTTTTTAGGTCAGATTTTATGAGTGCATATTGGACGTTGAGGGCGCTGAACAAGCGGTGAGAGCAACGCATTACAACGAAAGCCAAGTCAGCTGTGATGGAGCCGTGAGTTCAAACTCTTTTAGTGTGTCGTTCCATTAGTTTAGAATTTCATGATAAGATCATTCGATGTAAAACATTTGTGCTGCATGGCTTACAATAATTGTCACTCGCAGTTGAAAATTTACAAATATTCAAGCAGCGAGGAATTTTGATTTGAGCACTTTAATTGCTGTTTGACGTTCAGAGAATTATTCCATGTGAAAGTTATTTCTTTTTCAATTGTCTCTTTTTTGTCCCCGTTCTTTCAGTACGCATACAACGAGGAACTTCTGTTGAAAAGCGTTCGTGTGTCAGTGCGCTGGAACGGCAACAATAACATCGATGACGTCACAGGCTCCCAGGGCATGTTCCTTATCTACATGTTACTATGCATTTTGAAGGGAGGGGAATTATCTAAAACGACAATACAGTTTCTTGAATTATGAGAATACGTTCTTATTAAAGCAAAGTAACTGGGTCCTTTATACACACCAATAATGAGTCGTGGCAACGTAAACATAACTTACCGTTTATGTGAGCCAAACTTTTAGTAGGAGCTGGTGGCAAATTCTTCCATGCTTAAAACTACACACATGCCTACGCACTATTTATGAAAAAAAGATGTTGTTACTTTAATTTGAAGGTGGCATATCTTGCACTTTTGATTATCACCACATTATTCAGTTCGCACATGCATGCACTGATCGAGCGTACGGTGTAGAAATGGCATTGATAAGATGTATACGTTTAAATTTAGGTTTGGAGTGAAACTATCAGCATGAACAAAATACATTTAATGAAACTCATTGCTCTTATCTTGCCAGTGACTCTGTACAAGTGCTCGGTGAACACTGAAAGCTGCAGCCGCTGTTTGTCGCCTGAAGTCACCCCCGCCCGTCTTGGCTGTGGTTGGTGTGGCACCGATTGTAATGTCGCTGGGAGCGAAGTCTGTCTCGCCAATGGGTTTCTTAACCAGAACATGTACCTCCGGTGCAATGGGCCTGTCATCACTTCGGTAAGTTGTAGATACAAGACTGATGCGACCGAAGTTTTTTACGTTCTTTCCGTACAACTACTCGTGGCTTAGCCTTGTCGCACTGGTTGATATTTGCCGAGTGTGCAATATGCCTTATTTGATACAACGCGATGTCATTAGAACAAAAATTAGTTGTGCTACTGCCATGAGTGCGAAAGGGAACATTTGGGAACAAGCAATAATGCCAGGTGTATTGCCAATCATCAATCATATCTTTTATCTCTCAAAACATTAATATTATAGTGTTATTTCAAAGACATATTTGTATTTCGCATTGTCGTCAATGATGTTATAAGCTTCTTTCTTAAATTTCTTATTTTGGATCGAGCAGAAATATGGAACTTTTAGCGCTGCTTTTTGTAAAATGATGGTCTGTGAACTACCTTTGATACCTCAGATATTTCCAGCATCAGGACCGCCTGAAGGCAACACAAGGTTGGAGATTCGAGGAAAAGATCTGGGGCTCACTTTCTCCCACATCACCAAAATAAGTATTGGCGACTTTGACTGCGATTTAACAAATATGGAAATTTTCTACGATCCCGGACTAAGGTGAAGAACAAAGAAAAAAGAAATGAACTCGGTGTTTTCTTTCAAAGAAGAAGTAGTATATTACAGAAATGTTTAATAAAACAAAATATGTTTTATATCTTTCATATGTGTTCGTGCTGTGTGAGAATCCGTGGTAATCAATTCAACGGGCAAACAACGAGAATGCAGATAATTCAGACTGACAGAGCGCCTGGTTGAAACTATGTTTGAACGTGATAATCTTGACAAGAAAATACACATTGATATCATAGGGACTGATTTTACGGTACTCACGTGTAAGCTGTCTCATTAAGTGAAGTTTTGTAGTCTAAAAGATACCATTTTCCCAAGTTGATGACAATAGAAATAATCATCATAATGGCAGCCAGATCAAGCCACTTTGAAGTTAATATCTGCATGCCATGATTCTTTCATTTCAATACAAAGCTTGATCTTCTCTTTCTGCTTGACAGTGTCAGCTGCGTGACAGCTCCACACGAACGAATTTCTGCGGAACAGATACAAATCGTTGTTACACTAGGTGATGGTGAACGAACGGCTTATTTTGAAGACCCCTTCTACTTCAGGGTAATTCTGAAAGTATAATTGGTTTAACGAAGCCTCATGCGGATTCACTGATTGAACGAGAAAACTATGTCTTTTAACTTTCTTGGAAATCTTTCAAAGAATCTTCTACTTACTCGATCAAATTAATATTATAAATTAGGTTCTGAGTATCATTATCTCTTATGTCATCATTATTGTGTGATATCAAGTTCATTTAAGTATTGTAGTAAGATAGCTGTATTCATTTCTTAGTGTTTAAGCGTAGTTCTCAACATTGTAAAGCGCATTGAGACGGAACAGCTATGTAAGCTTATTGTTATCATTCATTATCATTATCCTTTAAATGCAAATGAACCACATTTTCATTTTAAATCCCACGAAGAGGACCAACCTCTCATGTTTTACAACATGCGTTGAGGAAAGTAAAAAATGTTTTTGAAGGTATCAACAAGTTAACATCTTTAACATAGATTTTAACAAATCTTGAAAATATCAAAATGATCTTGTCAAAACTTTGCCGATACAGCTTGAATCTTCAGCACTTTTTCCCTTTTAAAGCGCACTCTAAATTCAATAAGTTCTCAGTGTTTATTTTTTCTTCGTTGCATATTGGACCCGCGCTGTACATGCTGGTTAACAATGATATGAAAGGAATTTTCTTTCCAGTTGAGATGTATTCTAGTAGCAACAGGTAACGCAGTTACAGTTGTTAATATTTTCTCAAAGTTTCAAAACATCAAAACAAGTCGATCCTCTTTCCTTTCGTTGTACAGGATCCTAGGGTGACCAGATTTAATCCCACGAAGGGACCCGCAGCAGGAGGGACAAGGATTACGATCTACGGAGAGTTCTTAAATACTGGGAGAAATATCACAGCACGACTTGGCAACTCAGAATGCAGTGATGTGTTAGCTAAAAAATACACTCCTATTTTATCTTAGTGTACAATATGACTGCTGTATATCCGTTCCAAATAGTTTTTACGTATTCAGAAGCAGACTAAGTGCATAGGCATATTCAATGTACTGAGTTGCTCGTATAGGTGACCAAGCGGATACTGTTTTTGTATCAAATTACTTTAGGTGCTTCATTTTGACAGCATTTTTTTTATACAGTGAATACCATTTTTGAAACTTTAACTGGCAGGTGGATGTAGCAAAGGAGTTTTTAGAGCAATATTCTAGTCACTTCGTTTTGTTTCACTTCATTTGTTTGTTCCTACTACACAACAACTGTAGTAGCTAGGGCTTACTATGAATCTGGTGAAATTGATCTTCAATGTTTATCATTAATTAACGACGGTTTTGGACAAAACCAATACATTACCCTGCTACTCCGCTTTTACGAAGTCTCTTCAATTGGGACAGTCGTGAAGGTGTTTGTTCCCCAACGTTAGACCAACAGTATGAATAAAAACCTTCTGACGGAACAGTCAGTAAACCCACTTTCATTTCGCCTTACATAAACAGGCATATACAGAGAGAGAGAGAGAGAGAGAGAGAGAGATAATTATATAACTATATAGACAGGAGTTTTATGAGAGAAAATGTATTTCAAAAATTGCTGTAGAACGTACGAAGGAAGCGAAGCAAGATGCACCACCACTGCTGTCTCTGAGGGAGCACAAAGTTTGATCATGACGTTTGACGGAGCGGATAGATTCTCACCTGACGCTTTCACAGTCCTGCCTAATCCCGTAGTTACGTCCGTGGACCGGGGAGAGACGATCATGTCGTATGTTATCATTCCACTTTTAGGTGGATAATACTTTTTAGTAATGTTGCTTGTTACCAAAGAAGAAGCCCTGCCACATGCCAGCACGGTCTCTCGCGACTTGGTGGTTACCACAGAAGATTTGCCACATACAGTGGAAATATGTTTTGTATACTCACTTCATTTCATTTGTGTTGTAAATGTTATGTGTGTGTGTGTGGATGTTTGTGTGTAGCCATTTTCATATTCTGTCAATAAAAGATACACGATAGAGTTTCAATATTTTCCCCAAAGACTTCAGCACGCTAATGCTACTTCGATTGGTATGAAAAAAAAAATATTGTACCAAAGGGCTTGATGCCATGACAACATGTCTTCATTTGTATTCTTCGTTGTTTTGTTTTTCAGAGGAGGATTACAAATGCACATTACAGGGGAACGATTTGATATCATCCAAGAGTCACGGATCATTTCACAGTCACTGTCATCTGGAGCTATCCGTACAGAGGTCTGATCTTTTGTTGATAGTGGACTGTCTTCCATCGGTCGATCATATTTTGCAAATGATGACACAGTGCAACACCTTCCTATATATTGAGCCTTCGAAGAAATATTTATCAGTTTGAAGTTTATCCTTATTATATCTATTTAAGTGTTATTTGATTGAATAGCGTGAATATAAAACAAATAAATACCACTATAACTCACAAACAGTATGATGCATCCGTCAAACCATAATAGCATAATTGTGAAAATGGCGCATAAAGATCCATGACATCTACTCAACTACAATGACCATTATTCAATGAACCATGATCCTGAATTAGGACAAAAATAAAGTAAACTTTTACATTGCAAAACATTTAGACGAGCAGGAAATATATGTGTATATAATCTCTTGTAAAAAGTACATACATCTGATGTATGTGTTGCTATGTCTTGTATAATTACATCTAATATTATTGTTTCGAGTGTAATTTGTCAAATATTTTTGTGATAACATTGTAAAATGGTAAGAGTTATTGTAAAGCGCATGGGGAAAATCGATTTGATATATGCGCTATGCACTCTAAAAGCTTAAAAATCATCATTGTTATCTGATTGTTATTGGAAGTATAAGCTTTTGAACGGTAATATATTGCTTTGTCAAAAAAAGTTAATGTGCTATATACGAGAGACTCTTGCCCGATAGTAATCGTGATTTCTGCCTCACAGGTGTGTGTGATTGTGTCTCCAACTCTGTTGGTATGTCCCACACCTCCTTACCCGGATGGTCAGTCACACAGGAGAATGACAAGGGAATCCGACGCCAGGGTAGCAAATATAACCTTTGACCTCGATGGTTTCGTCATCAACGGCGGTATCATAACGTATCATCCAGATCCGGTTTATTTCGACATCGCTGAAAGTGATCGAACTGCTATTATCACTGATAATAAGAGGCTTGACTTGGAGGTGAGTTCCTCATGGCGTAATATACCTGTACACCTGTATTTACCATTTTCGGTATTGCTCACTTTTCCAACGTCATAACATCAGGCAGTAAGCAGGCTTAAAATGGCGCTGTGACTAAACTTGTACGGTGAAAAAGAATCAAGGTTCTCTTTACCTAAATACGATTTGAGATTTCTCTTCCGCCTTCACGACCGTCCATCGGGTACTAGTATGATGATCTTCTCCTATAATTGCCCTACCTAACATGAAAACTTATCGGTAAATTCTTTATTAGTAGAAAATATCATCATTATCAGTTGAGATAGGAGTGTTGCAGTTTTAGATTTGGGCCACAAATGGCGATAAAGAAAAACTGGTCACATTTGCTAAAAGACTTTAGAAGAAGAATCGTAAGGAAAGTGTCCTGCAGACATCTAAATGAGTGATTGAGTAATACATTTTGATTTTATTTCATTGTTTTATTATTTTTTTTTTGGGGGGGGGGGGGTGTTCATTAACCGCCAAATCTGTTGCTTTTTGGCAAATTACGTATTTTTTTATTTCTTATTTTTATTGAAGGGACAATATTTAGACACAGTCAGCAACAAAGAGGACGTACAAGTACTGATAGGTCTCGATGGAGTATGTGATGTTCTAATCCTGGAGTTCGACAGCTTGATTTGCCTCGTACCTATCCCACTTCCCGGGGCTGGTGATTATAACGGAAGCCTTGGAGAAGGTCCAAAAAAGTCGCTTCCTGCTGTGGTGGTAAGACAAACCGCTTGATTATGAGTGTTTAAGTACCCGTGGTAGTCTGATTGAGATTCAATTTTATTTTATAGGAAGAAACTTGAGACAATGAATGAAACAGATTTGGTTGATTTTGTTAGCTTTTGATTGATTGTCTTTTAGGTCCAGCATGGAAATTTGGAGTTCCGGCCAGGTTTTGTCAAGACACACTCAGAATCAAATATCCTACCAGTAGTCATCTCGATTACAGTGATCGCCATTCTCGTTCTCCTGGCAGTAGGTGTAGGTATCGGATGGAGACTAACAAAGAAGAGGCAAGAAGCAAATCAAGTTCAAGAGGAATTGGAACTGGAACGACGCAGACTGAGGTCAAGAATAAAGAAGGTTTGGCACTTCACAATAACAACAACAACAACAACAACAAGCTCCACTTCTCTTTATTGTAGCTGCTTGTGTAATTTTGTTGCTTAACATGACATTTAGTAGGCCGACTTTGTTTTGTTTTGTTCTTCTTTTTTTCATTTGGTTTTTCATCATCAGTTGTCTGTATATAGGGTTTATGACGTCTTTTTGTTTTCAAATTGCCTTTATTGCATGTAAAGTTGTATCACTTTCTTCCACATGCTTGGTAGAAGTGAAGGAGGACATTGCATATCAAGCGTTTGTTTTGATAAGTTTTTCTTCTGTTATTGCTTGCTTATAATTGTTTATTTGTTTTATTTTGTTTTGTTTTCTTTTGATTTTGCAATGAACTACATTTGCAGTGCCTGATACTAAACTCGAGCTGACAGATGTGGACGATAGAGTCCAGAAGTACGGCATCCCATTCAGAGATCACAACCAGTACGTGACAGTCATGCTCTTTGGTGGACTTGGAGTTCGTCCTGAGACATCCGATCCAGAGGTAGGAGAAACTCGAGAGGTATTTTACAGCTTAATTGATTCTTACATATATTATTAGAACAGCCTGACCCAAAAAGTACCTTCTTGTTTATGGAAACATGAATTTACTATTGAATTATATCCACGGAAGGCCTTATACAGCGTCCATACCAGTGCGCATTAATATTGAAGCTCCTTGGTAAGTTGCGCTGTCTCGAATTCATGATTTCAATGTCCGATCAACATCTTCCTAATGACGTCACAGGCTAATTTACACGTCTTTCCGAAATACAAACGTATTTTTATTGTGTGCGTAGCAGTTAACACATGTTTCAAAAAGCTATTTATTTCGTACAAACTGTTAAAAAAAAAGACTGCATTCTTCATGAATTTCTGATCTGGTAGACACAAAATGATAAACTTGAGCCACGCCAGGATGTATCCATTCGTCGAGTTGGTTTGCAGGTCGGCGGCACTGAGAAAAAAAAAAGAAGATTTGTTTAACATCTATATCATCTCCTTTACTATCATTGCTTTTATAACAGTATATGGAAGACTTCATGGAACAAGCAATAGTGTCTTTTTATCGGTCGCTGAAGGACGAGGAATCTGCCGTGGCTTTCATCCAAACTTTTGAAATGCAAAGGCAATACGAACAAAGTACAAGGTAGGACCAACGCAAATATGAATTAGGGAATTCATAGTTTTGGAGAGAGCAATTTTCCAATAAAAATATATTATTCGACGGTGTGATTTCTCATGACTTATTCTAATGAAAGATGAAAATGGAATGGATATGAACTGAACTTAATCCAAAATAAGAACAATCCCGTGGACGATATCTGTTGGTATCGTTTGTATGCAACCGTTTACTTCAGTTTGTTTACGATGTTGTGAAATAGTGAGGATAAAGTTTGATGTATCATTAAAACCTGAAAAAAAAGTTTCATATTCATTTGGTTTAGACTCATGACAAAGGTGCACTTTTATACTGATTTCCTTGCCAGGCAACTGATTGCATCACTTCTATCTCTTATCTACGTGAGTGAGGGCAAGAGCATCTATTTCTCAGAGTAAGTGAAATTACGTCTCAGCGGATTAGAAATCGAATAAAGTCACAAACACATCCAGGAGATTTAAGTTACCATGAGATCATCGTGGATGTCCCATAGGTCCTTGAGTAAAGGTTAACGAAATCTTGTTTTAAAGCTTTTAAAATGACACTTTGTGCTAAATTTTGAATGAAGGTTCACTTTCAGTTTCACTTTCATCATGACATTGCAGTCGCAGGCGCTGTTTGCAACAAACTTGTTCAAGTGGTGTCAATATAACATAATTGCTCCTTGTAAAAAGACGATTTATTGTCAGTCAATATGGCATTCGTCGCTGAGAAGATATGAGTTGAAGTTAAATCAGTTTCATATTTGCTCATCTACTTTTCGGACAATGTAACTTTTCATGGAATATCGTTTTCTTATGAAAAGGTTGATTTCTAGGCTGGTTCGAGATAGGGTTGCTGTCACAGCAAGTTCTTCAGGAAGAATGGATGAGCTGTTTAGCAGGTAAGAGTTAAAGAAAATGATGATACCCAAATATACATATAATTATGTACACTCAGTGAATAGGATGATGTTCGTTATTCCGAAGGTTTGTTATTCCGAAAATGATATAAGGTTCGTTAATCCAAAACTGATATAATGTCTGTTATTCCAAAATTTGAATAATCTATGTAAGACCTATAAAAATTACTCATCCAGATGATGATGATGATCATGAAGAGAGAGAGAGAGAGAGAGAGACACAGAGGGGGGGGGGGGTGGCATAAAGGAGGAGGAGAAAACACTGCTTTTTTCATCATTAACTTTATTACAATTACTATTGTATTCCAGTATGTATACATCTGTGTTTGTGGCCGTGTAGGTGTGCGTGTTTTCATTTAATTTTCATTGTTTGATAGAGCCTACCATTCAGAATAACGAACTGTTCCTGAGTCAACGCAGGAATATTATAGAACATGTCATTGAAAAATCGGGCAATCTGTTGAAAGATTATGAATTTTCAAAGTTTCGGTGCTGCCATTGCTGGGTGAGAAGGCTACAATAGTTTTTGACGTCACTGCCTGACAATGATATAAAAAAAATATATTATAAAGACAACTCCATGAAATTCATTTTAAGTGAGAAGTATACAATTCCTTTGATATATTAGTGACGTTAAAGCAACGATTATTCATCTGCTTTCTGAAAGACGTATACTGCCGATTGCCCTTTCAGTAAGCTAGGAAAATGAATTTATTTATATTTTCTTCTCAATAAGTTTGATTGATGAACTTTGAATAATGATGTACTTTGGTGCCATTATACTTTCCAAAGAGAAACTTCATTCTCATTCGTTGTTACTTCTGAGGGTGTATAATGTGTGTTCCCATACATTCTCTTTTCCATATCATGAATATGTGTTACTTTCAGTTATGATTCACGCTTAGAATAATGCATGTGCATATGACGTGTGTGACATGTTTTTAATTTATTAGTCGAGTCACCCTTTAATGATAGTATGCCTTTTGATGTTTACTGTCGATTGCATTGCCACATAATATAATATCTATACGACGTGCTCTCTTTGAAGAGGTAGTTTTTATAACGGAATAGCATACCATGCGATTATCCCCTTTTGTTTTGCGGTTGTTGTTATTGTTGTTTATAAGGCTGTTGTTGTTGTTTTTTGCCTAAAACTCGATGTTATAGAAACAAAAGGTTCACATATGATAACTGATGATAATGAAATAATAATGTTGCAATGATAATGAATTATCGATTGATTGTCTTTATTTTTTTAACCATATTTTTAGTATATAATGGTGTCATGAATATCTGCTAGGACGAACATTTACTTTTTTTTTCTATTTATTGCACCAGGTCGGAATCCATCGTAGACAAACTGGTGGCTAATTGGTTTGCTTTGTGCATGTGTGGGTACAGCAAGGTAAGGATAAAAGTAGTCTTCTCAACTCAATATCAATATCAATTTCAATTTCTCTATAAAACGATATGCATCAAGAATATGTCTACCGTGAATTATTGAAGGTGAGAGGTTTTTGCGAGCAAGTTGTGTCGTTGATTTTGAGGGGAATCACTGGAATACATGACAAGCTTGTTTGTCATCCGAGTTCAAGGAAAATTGGTATCCATTACCACAGTATCTATCTTATATAAGTAAATGAAAAGTGTTATCGCAAAACGGGGATATATATATTATATATATATATATATATATATATATATATATACATGTTTGATAAACGTTTAGGAAGTCAGTGGGTATATTTTGACAAAAATCTCATATTTTTTATCGTTATACGTGTGCTATTACTTACACTTTTATTTGTTCTCATACTTTGCAGCAAATGCTGTACCCGATGTTCATGTTGTATCAAGCTTTGAAATCTCAATGTGAAAAAGGACCAGTCGATGCTGTCACCGGAGAAGCATATTTTACTCTGGATTACAATCGCTTGTTTGACCAGGACATCACTTTTCAAGAAGTGGTAATTACCCATGAGACATTACCACCTCCTTACATGCGACATATTATAGGTTTGGAGAGCACAATGTTACTCAGTGTCACTTATACTACCAATTATGTTTTTGTAATATAGTGTATAATTATACTAGTACTTCATCTTCATAATTATGGTTGTAAGTCGGTTAAGTGCCACGGAAAGAAAATCTCTTACCAACCTAGAAAACGAAAATGTTTTCATAACCGTTGTGAGAGGTATAATTACCTGTAGTGCAAGCTAGTTTCACGCGAAACAGTCTATTTGTGGGAGTACTTGTGTATAACGCGTGCAATAGATCGGCAATACCTTATTTTTTGACAATCAGAATAATGAGCATTTTTAGGACCATAAGATAAAGACTGGATACCTTATCTTTCTGGGTAATGCAGTATTTCCTAGACCCACGTTGATTTTGACTTAACACGCTACAGGCCCGGCCGCGCTCATAGTCACACCATGGCTATTCCAAGCAACGTTGAGGCTGGATTTGCACTGTAACCCAATAAGAAGTCAGTAAATAGTGTGCATACTGCGACGATTTCACAATTTATTTCAAGAATAGAGCAATATTTTTCGTAAATGATGTCTATCGATCGAGGAGAATTGTTGTTCTCTTGATCAGTTTGTGACAATGAGACCGATTCTAATATTCTGGGCCCCGTTTTATCGAAATATATTATTGATTATAGATTTCCTTACCACACAGGCTGCCATAGACTTACGATAGAAATCGACAATATAATCAATTATAACTCTTCATAAAACGGGGCCCTGGTGTTGACACTATTAGCGAAAAAACATTGTATGCTTGCAAGAGGGGAAAATAAGTAGCACTTCCATCTCTGAAAGACATTGTTTATTTTCTGCACTTTGTTTAATGTCTTGGATTTTTTAAAGCCTATTTTCGAATATGTCATACAGTAATTAAGGAATCATATTCAGAACGGCTATCTTCTTCCAGGTACTTTTTGTCGTGGATGAAGACGACAATGCCTTCCTGAAGGTAAAAGTGTTGGATGTCGATACCGTGGGACAGGCAAAGCAGAAAATTTTGGATTCTATGTGGAAAGCTGGACATCGTCTTCTTCCGACCGACGGAGAGTCTTTGGATGTAGGTAGGTCTTCAAATACTCATGAACCACGATGGTTTATGCAATACTCGCCCCATGGCAATATTGACATTTTTCTCTGGTATACGTTCAATTTGATCACATGCTAGAATGAACTGTGTGGGGGCACAAAAAAAGTTTTCGCTTTTGTGTGTGTGTGTGTGTGTGTGTGTGTGTGTGCAGAACTTGAGGCAGTGTGTCAAAAAGAGACTTTCAGTCTAAAATCTGGAAACAAACTACCCAACCATATTATTTGGAAATAGGTGAAATCATCATAGTGTAAGTAAAGTGCAAAATCTGACAAGGAAGTTTGAAAATAGTATTAAAAGCGAACAATTACCCTGTGTGGATTAATGTGAAAAAGTAACAAGTTGCGTCTTATGATCATTCTTGAGATTTGATGCCAATGTAATTGTGTCGCCTGCGTAGCAAAAGCGAGGCATATGCATTACTTTTCCTTCGTAGTCGGTGGCGTCAACAATTTGATGTACTCAATAACTTTCCACAGCTTTGAGCCATGGCCACCAAACTAACATCACAGGTACATACCTGAAAAATGCTGGTCAGGTTTGAGTATGGGTGATCGAAATTTGACAAGATAAAAGGTCAAAGGTCAATGAACTTTCCCTCACAAGCTCTGTACTGGCAGTCTTGTGGTGTACTATCAATAACTTTCCACAGCTTTGAGCCATGACCATCAAACTAATTAATACACCACTGTTGCATAACTTGAAACATGCTAGTCAGGTTGGAATGTAGATGAAGTCCGACTAGGTCCTAAAGGCTAAAATCTCTATGAACATTAGCTGATAAGCACTGTACTTTCAATATTAGGTTCTTCTCTAGACAGGTATATATAAAAGTTTACGAAGCCTTTAGCTGTGATGACCATTTTTTTTTTTTTTTGTTGTTCAGCTTCTTCAGATCTTTATAACACATTCCTGCTTGGAAGCTATGTCGAGTCAACAAATAATATACATGATATACAAACTGCTATATCCAGGCAAGACATCTCTTGGCGTTTGCCTGTTTTTCGACAATAATGAATATCGTCCTAATCATGTGGAAGATTTGAACTGTGTCCTCGAGATAAAAAAAAGAACAACAAAACCCTACAAGGACACCATTAAGAATACCAAAAAAAAAAAAATAAATCATAACATGTAACGAATAAAACCCTGTTCAAAGCTTAATACCCCTCTCCCCCTACTATTTCACACTCAAAGTTTGGTTGAAAGACGCCGGGACATACCTGATCTTGCGAGACGAAGACGAAGGAACTGACGGTCATGTTTCGGGGAGAATGAATACTGTAAAGACGTACGGGGTAAGCGCCAAAACATTATTATGTGATGGCAGGCCAAGCAGTCCTAACCCTGTAATTCCTGCAAAGTATGCTATAGTTTTAGTTTCTTAATGATGGCAAATTGGCAGATTAGGGCAGGAGATCGGCGAGGTTTTTAGTTGACACTCATATGAGCTTAATGTGAATGCCGATACAAGAGTGAGGTGATTAATGTAGCATGCGAATATAGGGTGTCTCTGAAATCCTTAGAGGCTACTTTTATGAATGTGAAATACAGTATACAAAAGATGTTTAAGATTCCTCTGAATGTATCCACGCAATTTAATGCATGCCAATAAGTCCCCTTTTCATCGGCAAGATAAATATTTGGATAAAGCCCGCGTCACAATATAGATCATCATAATAATATGTAACACTCCCGAGACTCATCTAAACATTGTCTCTCTCTCTCGTACAAGTTGGATCATGGATGTCGAGTCACTGTCAGACCAAAGGAAGCTATGGCGGATTCCAGTGGATATCAAGAACTTGTTCCCTCCACATTTTTGTCGAACAAATGTAAGATTACCTTGCTCTACCTTGCTTACTTTAATGCTGTCAATTCTTTGACAAATTATTAGATTTCATATACGTAGGCTATTCATAAAGAATTCATCACCTCGGTATGACTTAACTGTGCAGATTCATCTTGACCATTTTATCGTTCCTTTGAAATGTTTCGATTATTTTGAGTTTCGGTACTACTACTTTTCTTGAATGGTTTAAATTTTCAACGGCAACGTCCAACTTCATCAGTACTGCACTTTTCGAGTGTGTGTAATTTAGTTTGACTCTTGCTTCAGAGTCTATTGTCAATCCTCTCATACACGGCTTGTTGTGTATATCTCCATCTCCCAGACGAAAGTTTGACACCAGATCAGACGTCACCTCCCCCTGGCCTTTCGACCCAAAAGCCGAGCAACCTCGGAGCAACGCATCTTAAGGTAAGGGGTATATCTGTCTGATTTGACTAATCAAACATTAACCGTTGATTTCTGTAAAGTTTCATAATCCTCGTGATGTAAAAGTCATGTCAAGATATTCATCACGCTTTTGTACTTCGAAATCAGCTTTATGTTGCAACGTCACATTGAATTTGACGATGCGGAGCTTTAGATTTCCGGCGCAGACGTTTGAGACGACGCTTGAGCTGGACGTTCTCCTCTTCCTTCCCTGCGTCGTGTTGAAAAGCAGCTTTAGATTACGCCGAGACGCAACCAAAGAGATTTTTCTCCTCTCCATCACTTATTGGGCAAAAGCTCTTTGGACGCAACCTATAAAAAATAAAATGGCGCCCCATTTATGATCGGTGCATGAAGATGGTCTTTACGTCGTGAATTGAGCGGACGTAAAAATAGCCCAGAACGCGTAGTGAAAACTCAGACGATGCGAGCTATAAATAGATCGACTTTGATACCCAATTCTGCGCATTCTCAGAACATTTTTCCCCTCTGAACGTCCCCGTCGCAAAAATCGAAAGCTCCCCAATGCATAAAGTTTAAAAGGTCAAATAGGAATTTCTTTTGATATTGCATTTAATCCTTGTATTTCATCTTGTCTTCTAGTTACAGTGGGAAATCTTTGTCACATAAGTATGACATAGAAATAGGTCTACACTCTTGTGGCAGTATGATCAAGTTTTGATAGCTGTAGTCGGGATGACACATTGCATGGATATCAACTATTCCGTCACTTGGTGATGAAATATCTCATTCTAATTTAGGTGGAGAAAGAAAACGGATGAATTCTCTACAAGCAGTGTAATAAGTGAAAACAGAATTACCCAATAAAGGTGTTATCTTTCTTCTCAAGAGTATAATTATCAATAATCATTCGACATCTGCTTTAAAGAAGAGCAGTCGACATGACATAATTTTTGGCTACCTCATGGCACTTGGAATTACATCATTACCTGTTAAAGGAAACTCGGCAGCTGAGGACGGATGACACCAACACCCCAGTTCACGTCACACAGGGGCGCGCTGGGCTGGGTAGAGATCTCGCTATAGCTCACATGCTGACTACAAAGGTAGGCCTTTTATACACAAGTATTATTTACATGTTCAAGTTCATATTTTACCTACTGTCCACATAATGTGCATTTAACCTGTTGAATACTCTAATATGATTTCGTCATAATTTGTGGTAGCAGTAATAATTTATAGAATTGTTATCATCATCTTATCACCATCGTCATTCTTTCCATTACCATTACTGCTGTTGTATGAAAATGGATGAAGAAGATGAATGAGAAATTCTCGTCCTTCACAGGCTGCAGTCAGTCCATACGTGACGAACGTTTTGGAATCGATGTTCAAGTTTCCACAAAAATATCCACTCCCGATCAAACATCTGTTCGACACCTTTGACGAGCTTGCCAGAGAATATGCAGTTGGCGGTAATACCAACGTGGCGGAAAGATGGAAAAGGAATTGGTAATGAAATGTTGATATAGCGTGATTTGATTAATGTGTGTATTATCTAACTGTAACACTACGTTTCCAAAACTCGTGTTCTCAAGGCCCTGAAATATGCATCAGGGCCGATCAACTTCATTTTCACCGTGATATTGTTAACAGACCATATGGAAACAGTAGCAACAGTGACTATAACCTTGAATACCTTTACGATCAATTACGTGCGTTCTTGATTGTTGTACAGCTTTTGCTGCTTTTTTTTTCACGATGGGGCCATTAAGTCTCAAATCCTTTCCTTTCTTCCACAAGTAATTAAGGGTGACTCACTTCACATGAATGAGCGCTTAACTTCAAAACCTCTCTCCGGTAGACCTGTTGCTATTCCTGTAGGAACATTTGATATTTATGACTTGTTATCAACTTATAGTTCTGTACCTTCGCTATTAGAATTTTACCCTAATTCAGAAATTCGATTTGATGATTTTTCCATCGGTTTTGTCTTGTCGACATTTCGGCTGATACCAATATTATTAAGGCATTCACCATTCAAGAACTTCAGTGGGTATTGTGGGGGATTGCCTTCGATAACTTTCCGAGCCGAAGCACTGTTATCGGCGTTCTGAAAAATTAGTGTTACGTACACTTAAATATCAAGCGTTTTACATGCAAATATCCTTTCTGATTCGTTCCAGCTTGACGCAATTCTGGGTGGGGCTTCTCGCTAGGATCCCTTATCTGTTCAACATGCCGAGGTCAGACCCAGCGGACCAATGCCTGAACGTGCTCGTTGATGCCATCTACCACGCCTTGAAAGATGAGCCACCTCCAGAGGTTCGTCCGCCTTGGTCTCGATGTTTGTAAAGGCAACGGTTGCTAATCCCGAAAATGAAATGGTTTATCGGGCATGCCGAAGGCTGAAAAATAAATAATCATCCTGACATTCTTACTGTGCCTTGAACTTAAAATGAATTACTTTTCTCCTTATTTGGAAATTGAAAGATATTTATTTAGTGATAGCTAACAAACCTCGAAGAGTACTATAACAACGTTTACAATATAATAATTCTTTGCATAGGCGAATGAATATGGAATATAAACGTCTTTTAGCTAATCATGAACAATGGTGAAAACACTTACTAGATACATGTAATCATATCAGAAATTGATTAACGGCTGCAGGTCATGATTATTGCATGATTATTCCGGTTTTACCTTCACCAGCCGGTTATACTTTTTTTATGAGTTTGTTTGCTACCGGTGTCTTTTTGCCAGGTTGCACATAAATTCCGTATGGAATTTAAAGAAAGTTTCGATGATGGTCTGAAACCGACTAAGAAATAAATGATAATGATTTAGTTCATTTAGTTAGATCACCGTCTTGATCCAAGAATTCAAAAAGAGTGATTGTCATCACGCAATATGGAACGTTCAAGATTTTACTACACAGCTCCTCAATGAATGTCAGGGTGTGGTAAGAAAACTCCGGTTAACCTCACATAGATATTTGTTAACGACTCAAATTTCGATCTTTGTTTTAGCAATACCTGAATCTTGACTCAAAATGGTAATATCAATACTGTTCGTGAAAATTGGGATAATAATCATATGGATATGATACAATATGTTTAGGGAAAATGAGCTGTATACGGGGGAGGTCTATGTGTAGCTAGCTCCGAGCTCTGTTATTCTTTTCATTTAGAATAATTTCATGTACTAATATATCATACTCTATACATTGCACCATCTCAAATTCAGACTTCAAAGCAACAACCTTACTTCGGAGATTACGCGCTCCAATCGCGTATGGTGACCACGTTCTGCAAGGGCGTGTCAGGTCTACCCAAAGTACGCCAAACAAAGTTGTTCAGTGCTTGCGCCACTGTCACAAAGGTATTCAAAAATTGAAACGTCGGTAGGAAATTAGCCTTGTCTCATCGTGTACTCATAATATATCCTGCTGTAATCCATGAAAGTTGCTTTCTTCAGCATGTTCTTCGACGCCAAACGCTTCCAGGTGATAAAGATATATGCCATGTGGCTAATCTGTTTTAGAGTTTGTCGTGAAGGGCGATGATACTATTTTGGTATCAAAATGATCTCCCTCCCCACTTTTATAGGTGTACTGGAAAGTTGTTTCTTTATAATCATGCTCGTATATATTTTGATTATAAAAGCTCTACTCTTAAAATGACGCATGAAAAAAAAATCATTATCTTAACATTATTAAAATTCATTTATGCAAAGGTTGTAACCAATTGTAATAAGTAGGACCTAATTGTGATAACTAGTTGGTAATATGTGCAGTATTTCTTTGCCACTTCTGGAGTGAAGTGCTGCCAAAACGAAGTACAAATGAAAACCCAGAAAATACATTCATAAAGAAATTTAATGTAGAATCAGTTTGTTCAAGAAAGATTATACTTGTGAGACGATCATCATACAGCTATTTTCAATGACTTATAAAATACGATGTAATACTTCAGACATGTAAGATGATTTTGGTAAGCAAAATCATATCAAACCTTTTACAAGTCAAAAAAAAAAAACAACAACCGCCAACTCTACTGGATCGAGCAATGTGACGAGATACTCAAAAAGAAAGAACAAACAAAAACATACAAGAATTAATGATGAAATCAAATGAAATTATAGATGAAAAGAAATGAATGAATGATAAAACAATGTTTAAATATGCGATAATACAATGATTATGCATTACGAATTTGTTCACTACCTGAACGTTGAATCTACTGAATTGAATTGTAATAAATTGATCATGATGAACAACTTTGTTATTAACTGAAGACACTTCACTTTTGAAACAGGAGTTCCGAGGGCACTTTAGCCATCACGCCGCACTCCTGCAGCTCTTCAACCTGACCAAACACGACCTGCAAGACATGCTTTAGTGAGCACACGGGACATCTGGTTGTCGGCTTCATCAGCGTCAAAGCATCACTTCAATTTCACTACAAGACAAGACAAGACATAATTATGTTTTATTCTCGCTATATCCCTTTCGTGTACATCAATGTATGGCTTCGTACCAGTGCAGTGTCAGAGTTTAATACAGCAAGGTCCGCGAAGTACTATATTGAAGAGGCTGTAATGTGTAAGGAAGTCCAATTACCAAGAGAAACAGAAGCAGAATGGAGTAGCAGTTTCATCGCTGCAGGGAATATCCATGCCACTGAGGCTGAACTCATACGGGATGCTCGCCTCTCCATTCACCATCTTCTCCTTCATAATGATAAGTGAAAATGTAAATACTTTGCGCTGTACATATCCGCTTTACCACCAAGCAGAATGATAACACGCAGTGAAATTTTAGAACTGGAGGGAAAGAGAGCAAGTTTGGAATGCCTTTACCCTGATGGTATACCTCCTTGCGTAATGTATCAAGGTATAACAAGAACAAAAATGCAAGTCGCATAAATATGAAATCTGCTTGCATCAAAGGTTATCAAAGGGGATTTACCCGAAATGTATATGTATAAGTGAATGTAGAAATCCGTATAGAACTCTTCAATGAAGTTTTAGGAAAATCAGACAATTCCTTCAGAACTTACGAATTTGTGAGTTTCAATTCCTCAGTGGCTGGATAATGAACACCACAACGCTTTGTGATGTCACAGTAAAACAACGATACAACGTATAATGCATTTATTATGTTTAAAGCTCTCGATATTTTCTTGCCCTTACTCAGTATGATGAGGAAAGACATGCATGTCTCAAATTAATGTCAAATGTCACTTTTTGATCATGGCTGATTATTCATCAAACTTTGGATATCTATCGCAGTAAAATGGTGTTGGCTAAGTAAATATTTGGATACCATTTTATAGATGTGCTCTATTGAAGACAAATGAGATAAACCTCATTATTGCATTAGGTGGTTGGATAAGATCTTTATGACTTTGGGGCCTTGATGTCTGTTTGATTGCTGGATGAAACAGTTTTGCGGTTTACGAGGTGATGGTCTCTTGAACGAGCAGTTTGGTACGTGTGGATAATCAACTTTAATACAATGAAATATGTTGTGGAACAGTAAGGAAGAAGAAAGTTGATTTGGTATTAAGTATATGCCAACATAATGATAATCGAAGGAGAAATATTGATCTTGAAGACGGGCAGAACGGAATATATTCATTTGCATATACAGGTATTATTTTATTATGATTTCTGCTGCAGATTACGGATTTAAATGGCACGTTTGATATGTTTACTTTGTTTGATTCTATTATTAAATTACAGTAACATACAGATACAAATTGTGCAAACAGTATAGAAGATATATATGTGTGTGTGTGTTTATTGTGAACTTAGCTCCTGTGTGGATCAGACGACTTTTTTTTTTTTTTACTATAAAGTTAAGTATTGATCAAACTTTGAAAATGTATCGCAGGATATTGGTGTTAACTGGGTAAGTATTTGGATATCCATCAGTCCATTATTATCAGATGTGCTCAAAAAATGCAAAAGAGTTACTACTTGTAACGTGCACTAATTATTTCAGGTGATTAGATAGCATGTGTCAGACGTTGGGACAGTTTGGTCTATTTGATTTGTGAACCTAGACATTTTCGGGATTAACGAAGTGATGGTCTTTTAATGAGCAGTTTGATACGTGTGGATATTAAACTAACAATATGGTGTGCAAGAGTTAGCTATGGTAAGGGTCAGGGAAGCTGATACGTTGAGTGTACTTGAAGATGAATACGCCTCCTGATGTGACTATGAAACGAAGCTTTTTACAAATCGTACCTTGGCATATATAATGTTAAAGGACGGGGGCAGGAGAGGCGATTGAGTGACAATAGCGAAAACAGTTACCCACAACCTCTATTTCACAAATCTCCAAAGTCTCCCAATACATTTTTTCTTTGTCTTTAACAGTGAGATACACACAGGAAAATGAAATAAATGACTGTGAACATAATCCTTTGTGAAATAAGAAATCCGTAGAACACTTCAATGAAGTTTTAGGAAAATCAGACAATCCCTTCAGAACTTACGAATTTGTGAGTTTCAATTCCTCAGTCGCTGGTTAAGGAGACTACAACGGTTTGTGATGTCACAGTAAAACAACGATATAATGTATTTATTATGATTATAAATCTTTTCTTGGCCCTACGATATACTCAGTACGACGAGGAAAGACATGCATGTCTGAAATTAATGTCAAATGTCACTTTTTGATCATGGCTGATTATTCATCCAACTTTGGATATCTATCGCAGTAAAATGGTGTTGGCTAAGTAAATATTTGGATGCCATTTTATAGATGTGCTCTATTGAAGAGAAATGAGATACACATTATTGCTTTAGGTGGTTGGATAAGATCTTTATGACTTTGGGGCCTTGATGTCTGTTTGATTGCTGGATGAAACAGTTTTGCGGTTTACGAGGTGATGGTCTCTTGAACGAGCAGTTTGATACGTGTGGATAATCAACTTTAATACAATGAAATATGGTGTGGAACAGTAAGGAAGAAGAAAGTTGATTTGGTATTAAGTATATGCCAACATAATGCTAATCGAAGGAAAAATATTGATCTTGAAGACGGGCAGAACGGAATGTATTCATTTGCATATACAGGTATTACTTTATTATGATTTCTGCTGAAGATTACGGATTTAAATGGCACGTTTGATATGTTTACTTTGTTTGATTCTATTATTAAATTACAGTAACATACAGATACAAATTGTGCAAACAGTATAGAAGATATATGTGTGTGTGTGTGTTTATTGTGAACTTAGCTCCTGTGTGGATCAGACGACTTTTTTTTTTACTATAAAGTTAAGTATTGATCAAACTTTGAAAATGTATCGCAGGATATTGGTGTTAACTGGGTAAATATTTGGATATCCATCAGTCCATTATTATCAGATGTGCTCAAAAAATGCAAAAGAGTTACTACTTGTAATGTGCACTAATTATTTCAGGTGATTAGATAGCATGTGTCAGACGTTGGGACAGTTTGGTCTATTTGATTTGTGAACCTAGACAGTTTCGGGGTTAACGAAGTGATGGTCTTTTAATGAGCAGTTTGATACGTGTGGATATTAAACTAACAATATGGTGTGCGAGAGTTAGCTATGGTAAGGGTCAGGGAAGCTGATACGTTGAGTGTACTTGAAGATGAATACGCCTCCTTATGTGAGTATGAAACGAAGCTTTTTACAAATCGTATTTAGACCTTGGCATATATAATGTTAAGGGACGGGGGCAGGAGAGGCGATTGAGTGACAATAGCGAAAACAGTTGCCCACAACCTCTATTTCACAAATCTCCAAAGTGTCCCCAAACATTTTTTTTTTTGTCTTTTAACAGTGAGATACATAGAGGAAAATGAAATAAAAGACTGTGAACATATCCTTTGTGAAATAAGAAATCCGTAGAACACTTCAATGAAGTTTTAGGAAAATCAGACAATCCCTTCAGAACTTATGAATTTGTGAGTTTCAATTCCTCAGTCGCTGGTTATGGAGACTACAACGGTTTCTGATGTCACAGTAAAACAACGATATAATGTATTTATTAATGATTATAATTCTCTATCTTTTCTTGGCCCTATGATATATTCAGGACGACGAGGAAAGACATGCATGTCTCAAAGTAATATCAAATGTCACTTTTTTATTATGGCTGAGTATTGATCAAACTTTGAATATCTATCGCAGGAAACTGGTGTTGGCTGGGTAAATATTTGGATACCATTTTATAGATGTGCTCTATTGAAGAGAAATAAGATAATTATTGCTTTAGGTGGTTGGATAAGATCTTTATGACTTTGGGGCCTTGATATCTGTTTGATTGCTGGATGAAACAGTTTTGCGGTTTACGAGGTGATGATCTCTTGAACGAGCAGTTTGATACGTGTGGATAATCAACTTTGATACAATGAAATATGTTGTGGAACAGTAAGGAAGAAGAAAGTTGATTTGGTATTAAAGTATATGCCAACATAATGCTAATCGAAGGAGAAATAATCTTGAAGGACGGAATATCTTCATTTGCATATAAATATACAGGTATTACTTTATTATGATTTCTACTGCAGATTACCGATTTAAATGGCACGTTTGATATGTTTACTTTGGTTGATTTTGTTGTTAAGGTTCAGTAACATACAGATACAAATTGTACAAACAGTATAGAGATGTATGTGTGTATGTTTGGTGTGAACTTTTTTTTTCTTTTTTTTTTACTATAAAGTTAAGTACTGGTCAAACTTTGAAAATCAATCGCAGGATATTGGCATTAACTGGGTAATTTTGTATATCCATTATCATCAGATGTGCTCAAAAAATACAAAAGAGTTACTACTTGTAATGTGCACTAATTATTTCCAGTGATCGGATAGCATGTTTCAGACGTCGGGAATGTTATGTCTATTTGAATTCTGAACCTAGACAGTTTCGAGGTTTACGAAGTGATGGTCTTTTTAATGAGCAGTTATACGTGTTGATATCAATCTTAACAATATAGTATGGTGTGGAGGAGTTAGCAATGGTAAGTGTCAGGGAAGCTGATATGTTGAGTATACTTGAAGATGAATACGCCTCCTTAATATGTGAGTATGAAACGAAGCTTTTACGAATCGTATTTAAACCTTGGCATGATGTTAAGGGACGGGGCAGGAGAGGCGATTGAGTGACAATAGCAAAAACAGTTGCCCACAACTTCTATTTCACAAATCTTCAAGGTGTCCCAGCACATTATTACGTTTAAACGGTGAGATACATACAGAAAAATGGAATAAGTGACTATTAATATATCATATGTAATACATTGTCTTGCCTCTCATCTGATGCCTTTCGAAGTCTGCCCAAAGAAGAAAAAAAAAATCCTTTGTTACTTGTTCCTCTTTCCCATGATTTCCTCCGATTGCTATGTAAACTGTGTTCCGTAAAACACCTAGTCGTCCTTGTCTTGTGGGAAGAATGTTTGTTACGTCAAACTACAATATCGCACATATTAAGTAAATATAAGCTATGGAAAATGGTTTCACTCGTTATTACTGGATGGTTACGTCGATTACAATAACTTGTACCAATCAGATGAAGGATAGGTCTAACTACTGTATATAATAATTCCTTGTCTCGCACGGTAATGATAATGAGAATGAATGATATTATGACATACTTCACATCACATATGACGCAAACATTGCATTTCGGATTTTTTTTTTTTTTTTGGGGGGGGGATAAAGGGAATAGCAAATCATACATACATTGGTCTACACGCACAAATGCTTGTGAGATTTTATTCTTTATGAAACGTTTCCAAAGGTGTTTTATTTCAGGAATATTGTTGACTAATTACAAACAGCTTTAAATTTTAGTTCTGTTCCCCTGGAAACATACAACGATTATGTTCGATTTCATTCTTCTTTCTAAAAGAAAGGACATTCGCGAAAAGGACATACATTTGCAGTAATCGGTATAATTGTTTGGATTTTATCTTCCATATCGATGACAATATCTGTTTATCGTTTTTAACTGTTCGCCTTCAAATATTTTTGTGCGTGGAGGAACAAAAGGGTGTATGAAAATATACACGGTGTGATACGTCATTTGGACTGAACTGGAGTGGAACAACCAGTGGGCGAAACAATGGGGAGCTGATTAAATGGGCGTGAGAAAATCACAATGAAATCTGAACTCCTCGTGTAAAACGCATTGGCAAAGAGGAAGCAGGATATGATTTAAACAAGTTTGTGACAGATTATGAAAACAAAGGACAAAGGAAAGGACATTCGCGAAAAGAACATATATTTGCAGTAATCGGTATACTTGTTTGGATTTAATCTTCCATATCGATGACAATATCTGCAAATGTTTACCGTTTTAATTGTTCGCCTTCAAATATTTTTGTGCGTGGAGGAACAAAAAGGTGTATGAAAATATACACGGTGTGATGCGTCCTTTGGGCTGAACTGGAGTGGAGCAACCAGTGGGCGAAACAGTGGGGAGCTGATTTAATGGGTGTGAGAAAGTCACAGAATGAAATCTGAACTCGTGTAAAACGCAATGATAAAGAGGAAGCAGGATATGATTTAAAGAAATTTGTGACAGATTTTGAAAACAAAAATGAAAATATTCGAAGTTCCAGAGGCGACAATTGCATTTCTTTATTTACTCCAGTGAAATCAAGGCACAATCTTAACAAAATTAGCAATGCTCAGCCCGTCTTTTCGGGGGGGGGGGGGGACACACTCTTACCTGCAGTTGCTTTTGTTACCGAATTGAAAATTTCAGTAGTTGCTCAGGCATACGGAAATATCAACCACTTATCGTGTATCACGGAGTATTCTGTTTGTGCCTGATGTTCCTGTTTGACAAAGTGGTGACATTATGCTAAATCGGGTGGATGACTGCATAAAAAGATATGGAATACTTCAATCTCACTTCCAATCTTGTAATTTCGTAGATGTCCCCATCTGCTGAATTTACGTCAGAAGTGTTACAAATGGGTTTGTGGTTATTTCATGTCAATATTTCATAGATATTCAATCATCAAGTTATGTCAGGTGTTTCAGGATATTTATTGACAACTTGCATAATGTATATAACAATGGGGTGGGAGATTGTAACCTTCACGTGGTCCACCCTGTTCTTTACTAAAGCGATCAACCCGATGCAATACAACTTCGTACAAATTCTCTGCACTATACGTACCAAGATTACAACTTTGAGCTAGCACTTTGTGTAATCCTTGCCATGGCGACAGTGGCCAACAACCGAAACGGCCCTTCTCAGGGCCAACACACCCGTAAATCCCTATGTATCCTCAAGCAGAATGGGGATGGTATGTGTCGAGCAAAGAATGACTACATTTCTCATATTGCCAAAGATCTTGATGTTGATGTTCTCCAAGAGACGCATATCGTAGACACGTCCTCTGTTTCCAAGTTGCGCATTTGGCTCTAAGCTAGTTGCCTGTGTTGGCCATGAAAAATATGGCATTGCTGCCTACCTTAGGCATGATCTGAAGGATTTTTCTGTCCTTCAGGAGTCTAGTTTCGGTGATATTTTTGTCCCATCTGTCAGGGTTGGTGACATCACCGTCACTTATGATTGTGTAGAAACCCCCTGCGGTCTCACGGCCTGTCCCAGCATTGCCGATCTTCCGCCACCCAGAGATACATGCAGGAGATTTCAACAGTCACTCTTCCTGGGGCTATTCTACCAATGACGCCAATGGCGAACTTCTGGGTCAATGACCGTCTCTCAACGACCGCTTCTTCCTTCATGATGCCAAGCAACCTTGTACTTTTTACTCCAGCAGATGGAGACGAGACTACAATCCAGACCTTTGCTTCACTTCAAGATCAGCTAGTGGCCTCCCCTTCTTGCTTCACTTTAAGATCAGCTAATGGCCTCCCCCTTCTTGCTTCGCGGAAGATTCTCCTCATTTCCCCTACAGCCAACACCGCCCAGCCCTGATCCACTTTGGGCTGCAGATTCCAATCTTGCTCTCCAAGACCAAGCCCCAATGAATTTTCAGAAAAGGTAATTGGGAAGACTATCTGCAAGATGTGGAAGAATCCATCGCTGATCTCGCTTCAGTATCAAAGAACTATAACTTCTGCAGTATCCTGAAACGAACAGGAAACACATCCCTCGAGGTTTCCGAAAGGCTTACACCCCATGCTGGCAACCTGAGTCTGAAGAAATGTTGGATCTTTATGAATCTACAGGAGACCCCGACATCGACACTGAACTCCTCGCATCACATGACATTGCAAGGCGCCAAAGGTAGCAGGAAACAATGGATGATTTTGATTTCACTCACTCCAGTAGAAAGGCTTGGAACCTCCTTCGTCACCTTGGTTCAGCTCCTCCGGATCAGCACCAGCCTCCTAAAGTGTCTGCCAACAAAGTTGCCTGTCGTCTGGTTGTCAACTGAAAGGTCCCCTTCTCTAAGGCAGCTCGACAGAAAGTTTCTAAGGGCCACCAGCCGCCAGTTCAGGCAACCATGTCTCCACAATTTGTGGAGACGTGGTCTCCTTTTGAAACTGTCCAAGATCATGAATTGCCAGACTATTCTGCGCGCTGCTTGTCTTCGGTCCTCGGCAATCAAAAATTCAGGGTCCCTCTGGGTAACCAGACCCCAGCTCTGTTAGAACTCTCACTGATGGCCTCTTCCAGGGTTCTGTGGTTGTCCCAACGTCTTTTCAGTATATATGTGAGTGACATGCCCACCACTTTATCCAGGAAGTTTGTTTATGCAGATGACCTCGCCCTTACATTTCAGGGAAGGTCCTTGGATGACATCAGCCAAGTCCTGACCAAAGATCTGAAGACAATGGAGGAGTGCTTCATCTTATTGAGACTTCGCGACAATTCTACCCTGCAAAGACTACCATTACTGCCTTCCATCTTAGTAACCATCTTGCCAATGTTACGCTGGAGATAGCCTCTTGTGACAAGTCTGTCAATCATGAGAAGTTCCCCACGTACCTTGGAGTTACGTTGGACCGCGCTCTCACATTATACCGAGAACACCTGAAGAGAGTTGCAGACAACTTGAAATCACGGGTCAACATAATCAGGAAACGCGCAAGCAACAATTGGGGTTCAAAAGCCAGTACTCTCCGTATTGCAACTACTGGCCCTCGTCTACTCAACTGAAGAGTATTGTTCATCCTCGTGGGCCAACAGCTGCCACACGAAACGAGTTGACACGATTCTGAACTTGGCAATGCGGGTAATCTCAGGCACACTCATGAGTCCACACCCCTCTTTACTGGCTGCCTGTTTTGACACACATCACTCTCCCCTCCCTACCCAGGAAGGAAAGGATGACAAGGGTCGCCAGTGCCATCAATGCAGACCCTGACTTTCCAATCAACGATGACCTAAACAACCTGCCATCAATGTGCCTGGAATCCCGGAAGCCAGTCTGTATGTCCCTTCTATCACTGGAGCACTTTGACTCTAAAGCCCAGTCTTAACAGACCTTCTCCCGGGCGCGCCCGGGCGCACCCGGGTGTTCGCCGGCGAAGATTGCATTCCACAGATTCCATATAACACGAGTTAAACGCCGAGTGCCCCGTTTTAACAGACATTGCTCGAAAACCTCCGGGGAGGATACAATCTCAATAGCCCCGTCTTAACAGACCTTCTCAGGGCGCGCCCGGGTGTTCACCGGCGAAGATTACATTCCACAGATTCCATATAACACGAGTTAAACGCCGAGTGCCCCGTTTTAACAGACATTGTTCGAAAACCTCCGGGGAGGATACGATCTCAATAGCCCCGTCTTAACAGACCTTCTCCGGGCGCGCCCGGGTGTTCACCGGCGAAGATTACATTCCACAGATTCCATATAACACGAGTTAAACGCCGAGTGCCCCGTTTTAACAGACATTGCTCGAAAACCTCCGGGGAGGATACAATCTCAATAGCCCCGTCTTAACAGACCTTCTCCGGGCGCGCCCGGGTGTTCGCCGGCGAAGATTACATTCCACAGATTACATAAAACACGGGTTAAACGCCGAGCGCCCCGTTTTAACAGGCATTGCTCGAAAACCTCCGGGGAAGATATGCTCTCCTTGGCCAGTCACATTATAGATACGCTGAAAATAAAGCATTTCACATAATTTTCACTGTACTAGCATATGATTGTGGACTAAAGTGCAATGTGTACTGATACAGGCATGTGGGCCTTGGTATCTACCGAGGCGTTTCAATATATTAGGCATACTTTTTTTCCTTACGGTATTTTTACTGTGAAAGCGCCTTTTATTTCTTTTCTTAAAGATCCTTTAAAAAGAAATAAAGAAAGTAGAAGTCGTGAAATCAGCTATATGTTTAATCAGAGCACGTGTATTACGATACCGTTACCCACAAAACACGATGAGTGTGACGACTGTATACATACTAGGTGTTCAACAAAAATCCCACTTTTGATCCTTAATAGTTCAAAAACTATACATCAGATAACATTGTCATTGATGTGAGTAATAGCTGAATAGTGTACAGTTTAGTTAGAGGTGATTTGAATATGAGAGCATGTATCAGTTTCGTTAAATCCATAATTGATTTCAAAGTTAAGTTCCAGATTTTGGTCAAATTCGAACCCTCTGTACAAAATTGAATTTTACACAAGGAGCAATTATGTATTTGAGTGTGTGCTTACAACGATTCTGAACAATAGACATGAATACAATGAATACCATCTTTTTTAGAACTCTGCTGACTATATAGGCTTCTGGACTCTTGCTCCCGGGCACATGAATGTTTTATTAATAATTCATGATGGATTGCCCTGGGCACTGCTAGTCTGAATTCATGGTAAAGGGTAAATGCATGCACTTGAAAAGAATAAGCACATGATTTTATGGGCTTGCATACACTACATCTCAAGATGAATAAAGACTAGCTGTGATAGTGGAATTTCTCATGAATATGTAATAGAGCATTCAAACCCTTGCCATTGTTCAAGGACCATTGTCTGGGTGTTAACCACACACTCCCATTATACACATCAATTGACCCCTGTGCAAAATTAAAGTTTTGTACAGAGGGTAGAAAATAGAGCAAAATCTGAAACGTAACTTAAAGGTAAATCTTGAATCTAATGAAACTGATCAACATGCTTTCATTTTTGAATCACCTCCAACAAAATTGTACTCTATTCAGCTGCTGCTCATATCTATGCCACTGTTATCTGATATATTGTTTTTGAACTATTAGAGATTAAAAGTGGATTTTCTTTTTTGTAACGCCTAGTACTAGTAGGTAAGTACACACAGCCCAATACACGCTGTGCAGAAGTCGCCGTGCTTCGCACGGCGTACCGTTTGGTCATGCTAATACATAGAGAGAGTTCGTAGTATTTGTGTGGTGCAGCGCCGGTTGCCCGACTTAGTGCTGGTCACGTGACGCTTCGGGGGAAGATTCACCCCGCGAGCGTTCTAGCAGACACCATCGCAGGATAGCCTCCGGCGGTTTGCCCGAGGCTACCCCGCGTCTACCCTAGTCGATCGCAGGGTACGAAGATTTCGCCCGAGGCTACCCCGCGGCTACCCCGAGGCTGTCCACTGTGTTGCGTCTTAACAGACACAAGGGAAGATTCTTCACCCGAGGCTAGCTACCCTGCGTTTTATGGCTTGTTAAGACGGGGCTTAAAAGTGAATGACCCGACAGCAAAGCCAGAGGGATTCAATCTCCCTCTGAAACAGTGGCTCACCCTAAACCGCATCTGAACCCTCCAATTAAACAAGGACAGGGGAATGGGGGGGGGGGGGGGTTCGGCTAGCTGTGACTGTGGCCATCCTGACCAAACTCTGCATCGCATCTTGGAAGACTGCCACCTGCGCAAGTTCCCAGACGGGCTTGAGGAGCTTGCTCAGGCAGGTGGTGCTGCCCTGGACTGATTCCGCAGCTTGGATATCAACCTATAGGGTTCAACCCTCACCCACCCCATTGTATTGCATCATGCCACAAAAGAAGAAGATGATGTATTTAAAAATGATGTATGCTATTGGTATAATGCGTTATACTCTATCATAAAATTCTCCAACTATAGCATTGACCGAAAACTTCTCACGTAACGTGACAATGATTTCACCATGAAAAGAAAGTGGGTGTGGCGACACGTCAGCCTCGGTATATTTTTCACCCCGGAGATATTTTGACGTCACTTTTTGTCAATGAAGAGATACATAGCTATCGATATCGCAATCGGAATCCCTGAGAGCCAGCTAGTGCGTGCATGCAATGTAGCATTAGAGGGTGTAGCGCAGCGCAGTGTAAGTGCACTGCACATTGCACTGCACCACTGCACTTCGCCGAGACCGGCATGCGCTGCGCTCTGCGCTGCAGAAGCCTGCACTGCACTGCCATGCACTCACAAACTAAATTGAACTGCACTGTGTAATGGCTCTTGGCTGATGGTACCACTTGGTAATGAGGACTCTGCACTACTACAACTACACTCATTCAATTTGCGTGGTTGCGTGATAAATATTTACGATGAATAACTGAAGCGTATTATTATAGACATCGGAAGTGTCTTTCGAGTATTTCAGCTTTCATTTTTTCTAATGTAACTCGATTCAACTTCATGTTTTCATTATTGTTGCCTCTTTGATAATGACCTTAGGTGCCTTTAAGCAAAACGAGCAATATAGTTGCTACGAATTGATGCATCATTATCATATCATCTTTATTGAAGAGTAGATTTTTCTGTCGTAGGATATTAATCAAATATGACATGAACTACAGTATTTTCGAGATAGCAGCTGAAATTATGGATTCTTGACTGACATGGTTACTATTTTCTTCACAGCTGCGCCCCTCAGAAAATAGTCTAATGCCAGTCAAATTCAGGAAGGGACAACAAAGCGCGATCCGTGGGTTAAGCATTGGGAAATTACCGAGCTCAAAAAAGAAAAAAAGAAAAGAGGAAGTTCAAAAATCAAACCATAGTCAAATATAATACAAGAGCAAACACAGACAACACAACGCTACATCACCATCACATTATAGTCAAATATAATACAAGAGCAGATGCAGACAACACTACGCTACAATCAAACCACGGTGACCCCTAGCCCTCTATAACCATTTGAACAGTAATTCTCAGCCTTCCCTATTCATTGAAAATTACATTACACTTTCTAGGCTCACGTTTACGTTTGTAAACTTGATAATTGAACAAAAATCTTGTCATATCCTGGATGGGCAGTGTTGTTTAGTTCGTGGGAGAATCTCTCATTCTTGGCTATAACTATACCATAGAGGACAGGCTGGACAAGTTTGGTATCTCCTGCATGTGTTGCATGTGGTTACAATTCGGTATTCTGAAGGTTTTATTGCGTAGGTTCGTTATAATTCCGAACGTTCGTTGGTCCGAAATTGAAATAACGTTAGGGAATCTGAAAATGAAATAAACATCTTTTAGCGTCAAAATAAGGCGCTGAAATTCAAAAATTATTACAGCATGGTACGGAGTGAAAATTGGTTATTGTCTAAGGGGAGGATGATACATGTGTATATTCTAAGGCAAAGCACATGTTGCCTTAAGAATTGGCGTAGATCAACATGATCAAGAATTTTGATTTTGATTTTATCTGAGCAATTGCTACCCGAGCAAAAGGAAAGAGAGTATTGGGACTTTGTGTTGGTTATTTGTAGCCTACTTTCAGACTATCTGCGGATACATTATGTTTGCATATGAATCTGCATAAAATCTTCCTCTGCATGTTAAAAGATGTCATTACGCAGCACTAATAAGTGGATACTAGCTTTTTTATGTTGGCTTTATTGTGAATACGACCTTGGTGTCGAAAGAAACTGAAATGGAGAATATCATTAAAAAGATCCTGTCGTTATGTGTACATTGTGAATGTGTGGGGGCGAAGTTGTACATAGAACCCTTGAAATTGTTGTTTGGATGCTCATGTCATCCAAGCCACCACGCATTATAATCATATGCGCACTTATAGCCTCACATTTAATGTGAATTCAACATCATAACATTTCAGGGGAATCAAGCTTACTTTTCCGGGGGAGGGGTGCCTGAAAGTGTAGGCCTATAGAGCTCGTTACTTCATAGGTTCATTATTCCAAAGTTTCGTAATTCCGAAAAGGAAATAAAGTTCGTTATTCTCAAGTTTCGTTAGTCCGTTTGTCCGAAATCAAAATAAGGAAAATAATATCAACTTCTTTGATAAACAGTTTTGAAATTAAAAAATTATAGGATATTACGCAATGACATTTGGGTGTGGTGTCAGGGAAGGATATACACGTGTATATTTTCGGACAAAGCGCGTGTTGCGTCATGAAGTAGCATATATCAAGAATCTTGCTCGTGAATTTATCTGAGCAATGAATTGCTGCCTGAGCGAATGAGTTAAGATAAAATTATGATAGTAATAATAACAATGATAACAAATACGTAAATATGAATAAAAACGATATCAATAATAGTAACAAGCAGGATGCCTGAATTCTTATAATCCCTTTAGGCAAAAAAAAAAAAAGAAAGAAAGAAAATAGAAGCACAAATCCACTCTATTAGCGCACATGTGTGTAAACACACACTGATCACTGCTGATACAGTCTTATTGGCGAACTGGAATTTAAACGTATAACGAAATTACATTATTGATTTTTAGAATGTGTTTGTTTGTTTGTTTTTTTCTCCTCCTCCTCCGTATGCCCCACTTTCATCCTCTTCATTATCATGATGATAAGCCATGCGTGACTTACAAATGATTATTGTAATACCCTCATTCCACAGAGATTTTTTTTTTTCACATCGGTCACTCGTTGGAAGCAAAGATTGTTGCATCCGGCCACCCACAGAAGTATCGGATCTCAGTCTGATGAATCCGACTTGGTTGGTCGACTAGCAGGTGGATGTCAGACATGTCGCGCGCGATCCTCATCGGATCAATGCCCGACATGTCTGACGCTGACCTGATAGTCGGCCAACACTAGTCGGATTCATCGGACTGCGATCCGATACACTTTGGCGGGTAGCCGGAATCGATAAACTTATAGCTTCCGATGAGTGACCGATGAGAAAAAATCTCTGTGGAATGGGCGTATATGAGGCTACTCTAAGGCAAAAAGGAAGAAAAAAAATCACACTTGCGGGTTACCTTTATTAGTGTGCATGTAGATTCCACCATTATTTTAATTGCTGCATGTACTTGAGTATTATTGTTGTTATTACATTACGTTCTACCAGTAATGTATTATTTCTTTCAAGCCATTGTTTGTAAAGTGACAGTATAGAGTACGATTGCACCGCCCCTTAATTAACAGTTTAGAACGAAAGGATGCATCTCCTACTCTCATTAATGTCTACATACCCCTAATGATATGAATATCTTATGACATCAGATTATTACACCTGCGGTTTTAAACTTCTTTTCTGTCCCTGGGGACTTTTCACTCTTAGCACCTCTAGCTATGTCAAGACCTGAAAGCGCGAGGCACCTTTGCACCTTCTCATGTCAGTGGAGTGAAATTTAACACTTGCCCGAGGATAGCGTTGGCACCAGGGTTCGATAACGGACAAATTTGTCATTACTTCTGTTACGGTGCCATTATTAACCAAAAGAATGATGAAGGTCGAACCCGCTATTAATGTAAGTACAAGGGTCATCGTAGATAGGAATCAAGTTTATTGCGGAAGTAGAACAGAAATATTAGGTCTCATTGATCCTGCTGCACACTCAAAAGTATTCAAAGAGTAGTTCTCTCTTGTGGAGCTCCGGACCACGCCGTCGCACAACTTGATATAAAACTAGCCGTTTTATGACATGGCTGAGGAAGCTGACATCAGTGGATTTCTACAGTGACATTGCAACTTTTGTCAGTGTTAACTTTGACTGCAACGTGTAAAGGTTATTATTTTTCAACCTATCTGGTAAGTTTTTCAAACTGTTTATGTGAGGTTAGGAAGTTATGAGGTTAACTGATACCATGCATTCATTGTTCAAACTATCATTTACAAGGGTTATTATCAAGTGTTTGAATTACATTTGGAACGAAAAGAAAAAGCCTTTTAGAGATTATTCAAATGCGCTGTATAGTTCTTTAGTGGATTTCACATAACTATTACAACTTTACACGATCTTGAAATATGAGTCCGAGTGGAAAGACAATAGGCATTGATAGGCAAATATTACCTGAAACAGGTTTCGACATTAATTAGCGATGGTCCAGTGGCCGGGTGATCCGGAGTCTCTAAAATTTATGTCGGCCACCAAACTTCAGAGGAGGGTATCTCTTGGTTGCCTGATCGGGCAACTAAGATTCAAGATGGATTGTAGATCGGACAACTGATATTCAAAATGGATTGTTATGTTTCCTCGTATTTTGGGCGGCTGCATTTCTACTCGGGCCACTAAATTTCAGATTTAAACATTTCATGGGGTCTTTTGGGCCACCAGGAAAGAAAAAAATGTCGAGCCCTGTATGATTTCTATAAATTCAATCTTCTCAGTTCTCATTATAAAGAGTCAACTGAGAAAAAGACAAATGATGACGCTCCTTACACGAAGGGTCAAAGTCTTTATGAGTCGTTCAGCACGTTGGTATTACACTATAATATCAGGAATGAAAGACTACCTAATAAAAGCCAATTCTTAGAAAAAAATAATCCACAGAGTTATTACGACTTGCTCTTATAAATGACAGTAACCCCACGAATCTACTCTCTTTTCTTTCTATCTTTATAACAGTCAACATGGCTCGGAGGGGTCCAAAGTCGGTGTCATTGCCAATTTCCCTGTTTCATGCACTCTGCCTCGTCATCCTGATTCAATCTTCACACTCTGCACCTGTATCCTCCTACCTGGTGTCATCCTTCTCCAGCCCCAATCCCAGGCTGCCTTTCAGACTCATGGCTGTAGATAGCACTACTTGTGATGTCTACATTGGAGCAGAGGAGGAGATTTACCACCTAGGACCAGATTTCATGTTGAGGGAGACTGTTGAGGTCGGATTATGCAATATACATGGAAATATATATTTTGGTGAACAGGACAAGAACAGACTGCTTGTCATCGCACCTGCACCTACAGAGAGACTCATTACATGTGGAAGATGTAAGGGATATTGTGAGATGAGAAAGCTAGCCAACATCACTGATGCTGATATGTATTACAGCAATGCCGAACAGGAAGTATTAGGGAGAGATGATGTGCCCATGACTGGAGTGGTGGCTAGTGGCAATGCAGACACTTCTCAATATCTTTACACAGGCATCAGTATCACTCGTTGGTGGGAACGACCTATTTCGAAGTATCACCTAACTTTTCTTACAAGTAACCAAAATATTGAATTATACACACTGCCTGATACTCTTAACTACATTCAGGTTATGCTGGAGACTCCATACATTTTTTACATAATTCAGCTTAAAGTAGAAACAACGAGACCGACATTAGCTGTAATAGGTCGCTTGTGCCTTGACACAAGCGATCGAAACTTTGAATCCTACGCACAAATTCAACTAGAATGCAGAGACCAGACAGGAACGAACTACAACGTGATCCAAGCAGTTCACATTGGTCCTGCAGGATCCCAGCTAGCTGACTCCTTGAGTATCAGTAGTACCGATGACGTCATGTATGCTGTGTTTACCATGGAGAACTCATCGCCTGTACAGTCTGCTCTGTGTCTCTACAAGATGAGTGATATCCAACAGAGATTTACACAAGCTGTAGATGACTGCATCACATGCTCATCCTCGAGTGATTGTGATGGAAGATCAATTGACTACTTGCGAGGCAGCTTATGTGGTGTGGTAAGGTACCAATCTCAAAGATTCAAAGTAAAAGCAATGAAGCAATCACAATCATTGGGCCACTGGTTCGAGTCTCGTGGTTGCAATGGTTCTTGCCCCTATGGGAAAGTCATGATATTATTCTCTTTGCCTATTGATTCAGAGGGGGCTTAAACCCATCGGTTTCATGACATCTTGCTCAGAAAGCACTTAGGGCTTTCTTCCTTTTTTAATATTGGCCGCGTTCTGATCCAACTGATAATCAATCAAACAATGTCAAAGTACCTATTTAATGCTATTACTGATGAAATGAAAAGCACTTGTAGCAAAATGAAAATCAAAGGTGGGATGACAATTTAGATTGACCTCATATATTTCATTACATTTCATTTCATTAATTTAGTTTCCACACAAATCATACAGTGTTGTATTTACATCATCCATCCATGACAATGTAAAGTACACATAAATTATAAGCTCCGTATCAACATTAAAAAAAAATACAATACATAAAATCAGTTGAAATCATTCTCAAGTATATTACATTCATGACGGATAAATAGAATTGTGTATGGTGGGAACATACATAGGAGCAGATGCTTGTGAGAGTAGGTTACCAGAAAGAAAGTCAAACACAGGCTGTTACACTCACACACAGGTTCTGCACGCACTCAATACATTCAATATGCAGACATATTGTATCAGTATAAAGGGAATTAGATCATCACGTAACTGCATTGTCAATGATATAGATGAAGCATAAAGAACAAAAAAATAATTTCATATTTTTCTTAATTTGTTCAATATGTGTCCGTGTACACGACGATGTTGAGGTATTTGTAGACACTGAAAGCTGTAAACTGGTAAAAAAAATTCAACAAAAGTACTTATCAACGTGCAAAAATCACGGTACTGAGGAGCATCACAGTGTTCTAGGAAAAAAAAAAGAAAATAAGCAGTTAATTTACTTTTTGTTTTCTTGTTCTACGCTTCCCATGCTAGGCCCCCTACTCACCAGAAAGTAGACAGTGCCAAGCTACTGAGGATGGCGGTGCTTACTTCGCCTATGCCAATGGAGTGAACCCTTTGACTGCTTCACCAGTACTCACCTTCCCTGACGTAGAGCCTACATCTATCATCACTACTACAGAGAGAGACTACACTGTGGCTTTCATTGGAAGTGGAGAGGGTGAATTACTGAAGGTATGGTCCACATTGCAACCTGGTAACATAAACAATGATAATGAACAGCTGTGGCACATTACTTCTTTACTTAGGGAAATGAACGCCAAACATGTCATGTGGATCAGCGAAGTCTGAGGGAAGTCGGACATTCCGCGAAAAAGTTCTAAAATTGTGGAATGTCCGCGCAGCCGCTGCTGGATTAAAAGACTACTATATTTCGTGACACTACATAGCCTATTATACAATGATATACAAAAATTAATGATTCCGCAGACTTTCATTTTTTTTAATGAGAGGTGCCTCGACTTGTTACTGACATGTTAAGTTTAGTATTCCCCTTGCTTTCTGAAAGTGCTCTTTCATTATGCTAGAATAGTGAAAATATGTTAATGTTAATAATGATAATACTAATGATAATAATGTGACTTTCTTTATATTTTCTCTGCACCGTTATCCATGGCGTGACGTTACAAATTGTTGTAGTCTTCTCATCCAGCAATGGCTGCTCAAGAACGTTAAAAGTTCGTAACTTTTGAATGTATTTTCCGTATTTTCTCAAACTTTGCGGATGTATTTTACAAATATTCTCGCATCCTGTCAATTATCTTTTTATGAGGTTTCATTCTCATTTTCCACATCACCTCTTACAGCAAAACCTGAGTGAAATATTCTCTTCCTATGAGGAGAAATTCATGTCGTGTTTATTTTATTTAAACATTAATTTAAAAACATAACTATTCTGGACCAATATATTTTCATTTCACGATGAATGCATTCCGAAGTTATCGTTGCATTTCGGGAGGCGGAGAAATGTGTATAAAAACATGTCAAAATACAGCTGAATGACCTTTAATCTCTGTCTTTGGTATCACGCCTTCTTTGTAACCTGTTGTGCAGATTCACATACTGAATGATTCATCAGCCTACCAGTACGAAAATGTTCCCCTTAGACAAGGCCCTGTTCTACGAGATGTGTTTCTGGATGAGGACAAGGAGCAAATTATACTGGCCACAGGCTCTGAGGAAGGTTCACAGGTGATAACACGTGTATTGTGTGTTAAACTGTAACATAGTGAATTTCGAATGCTGTAATCAACATCATGATCGAGGTTTGAAAAAAGGTAGGAGCCCATCATGTTGCAGGTGTCAAACAGTGAAAGAAAACTGTTGACATATACTGAAATCAGTATATGATATAAACTTATTAAGCATTACCTTATGGCAAAATAAATGATATCAAACTGATATTAAAATAAAAAATGTCAGTGTAGATCTCAATAAGAGAGTACATTGTACTATGCAATGACGTGAATTTCGGGGTCTTCACATTTGATATGATTACTCCAAATTTTTGATACATTCACAAAATGCATTTTATACGTAAACGTTACACACATGAAGAGTTCGATTTCAAAAGGTACTACATCCATAATTTCAAGTTCCGAGAAAAGCGTGATTTTTTGATTATCATTTAGCAAGCTCAGACTGGAATGATATTTCCCCCTATTATACTGCCGAATGATACAACACTAAAACCACTCTCTAAGAAAATCCAGGTCCATACATTTATTTTTAATGAATAAATCATTTTTATATTTTTGTGGATGTAGTACCTTTTGAAACCGAAACTGTTTTTTTTTTTTTTTTTGTGGATGTAGTACCTTTTGAAACCGAAATTGGATATAGCACCGTTATTTTGAAACCGAAATTTCACATACCAGAGATGTATTCAGTGTGATGTTATGACATGTTTCGCGGATTTTTTTTTTTCCAGCAATGGTGTTGATGGGGATGGGATACGAGGTGAAGGGGGCCTAGGTAATTGACAATGCCCTGCCCTATTTAGCAGCAAGAATAACAAACCAATGTGCACAGCTAATGCCCCACTTCTGTCTTCTCCCTTGCTGACCAATATTTTGAATGAATGATTGTCATTGGTCATAAGCATTCAATCAATTTTCACATGCTTCAAATGTTCTGGATCCATCGAGCATTGGGGGGGGGGTCCATTATGCGTAAACGGTTATAGATGGGGAGGGGTCACAATATCTCACCAGTTGATTTCTCTCCTCCCTTTTCTCCTTTTGTTTTTCTCTCATGAGCTTTATCTCATGATTTCTTTTCTTTTTCTTCTTTGTATTAAATTCTTTGGCTATTTTTCTCTCTGTGAATTCTCCTTTTACGTGTCTCAAGAATACTGTATTCCTTATCTTTTTTTCTTCATTTTTTTTCAATGGAACTTCGAAAGGAAAAGGTGGAAAAGCACCATCTGAATGTGCTATATTTTCTCAACGCTGTAATTAAATTCATTACATGAATTTCATTCTGGTATGTTCTTTATTAGGTAAGATGAATCTGATAATCTAAAAGCTGATAAAATCAAGACCGTCGATGAGTAATATGGCCACCTATACTAAACACACATTTGGTACTACCTTTGTGACACTGTATAAGTAAAAGGTGTAATTTACAAGAATGAATATGAACCTAATGTTCAAAGCCTTTTGCCACTACGTATTTTCCAGCCCTGGTATTTTACATTATGCATGCATAGAATTAGACAGCATACCCATTGGTAAAGCACTGTTGGTAGGGATGTCAGAATTTCATGCCATTGTATGCATTTAACAAAGTAACTTTGCTTTCAGACTAGTTGTCACACACTTTAATTGGCTGTGAAGCTATTCATATAAGGCATAGTCCAACCCTACAAAGTATTTGTACTTAATTCTGGGGACAATTTATGGCTCAAACTCAACACCCCTAGCAGTAACGCACAGTACCGGTAACTTAACAGTAAATGCAGTACGTGGGACTACATGAAAGTCGCGTAATTTCTCCAGTCTCTCCGCCGTTTCTCCTTTGCTCTTGTCTTTGCTCTTGCTTTTAATTCCTGATCCTTTTCTTGGGATGGTTTGTTTTGTCAATGGGTTCGCCTTCATTTTCCTCCATTGCTTGATGAAAATGTGATGAGTTTTTCAAGATATTTGTCAGATTTGCGTGGCGTGATTTTAACAGAAATCCAAAAAGCCAAAAGCAAACATCTATTGTTTACAGAGTATGTCAGTAGACAATGGTAGAGGGTCAAGTCAACGCTGCTCTCTGATTGGTCAATTTCCCAATGATGTCATTGGAGTGGATGTAGTACCTTTTGAAACCCTACTAAAATGGATGTACTACTTTTTGAAACCGAACTGATTTTTTAATATAATTCTTAAACACTTTCTGCACTGTTTGGAAATTCAGCTTTTCTTTAGTATAGGTGTAAAGAGGTCTTAAAAATGAGTACATCAAGACCAAAAAGTGGATTTTGATGGAAAATGGATGTAGTACCTTTTGCAACTGAGCTCTTCAAATATGGTATGTACATAGAATAGTCATACAAATGTCACATGCATTTAGGAATGAATCGTCATGAGCTATTCAAATGTTGACTGGGATTTCCATGCAGTAGATATAATTTATACACCCATGTACATCAATATTACACAGGAAATTCTATTTTGCATATTCAGCAACCTCACCAACTCCAGCATTTCTCCTTTTACTCAACCGCGCAGGTATTCAAGCTCTCTCTAGCGAACTGCAGTAATTTTTTGACCTGTGAAGAATGTATAGGGCCTCTCGGTGAACACGATGGAGACCCATACTGTGGGTGGTGTACTCTTGAAGGCAGGTCAGTAATCTTTCATCGTATCTGCATACACATACATGAGGTCCGTGATAAAATTGTTTAAAGGCATAATTTACCATTTGCAGATGAAAAAAAAACCAGCATTAGTGCTTTAAAATAATTCTAAAATGTGAGTTAGGGATAGAAATAACCCAGGTAAAAATTTGAAACTGTTTAATCGATGTTAAGTATTGTTAAAAACAAAAAATGTGAACAATAGTTAAAATAAGAATGCTTCCAGACTAAACCGTCTACAGTTATGGTTTATTGAGAAAGATGCTCATATCTCCTTACAGTTTTAGGCTTTATTGTGAAAATTTTATATGGTAGGATGTTTTGTGATACAACAGACCTACACATATGCATCAAATGTGATATCTTGAACATTTTTTAAATCACTGCTCCAAAAGGTAAACTGGACCTTTAATACTGTTTCCGCTTGGGAAACATGGTACAAGTTATTGCAGCCCAAGTCGGAGTGGTTCAGAATTATTACTGTATTGTGTAGCATGCTTAACAAGATCACAGTCTTCTTGATGGTTTGCCCCCGATGATATATGTATATGACATCATGTATGATCCGTATGTAACAATGTGATTTACCAATTTTGTCTTTCCTTTTCATGCTAAAAATATTAATCTTTACTATGATTTCGACACAGCATATGCTTCTAAAATAAAGGAGAGATTATACATGAACGTTTATTTTCGAAGGTGCACAAGATTTAACGACTGTCCGCGAGGTCAGGAATCCACTAGATGGTTGCCTTACGACACTGTGCCATGTGTTTCAATCTCTGAGATCCAGCCTTCAGATGAAATCATTTATGACCAACCTGAGCAAAGTGTAAGTTTTTCATGTGCAAATTAAACACTTGGTTAGAGTAAAGGTTCATCTGTATTGTTACTTCATCTCCACCGGTGTTAAATTTTTGATCTAAATACAAAATATTTAATTCCGGAATTTTCAGCTGACAAATCCACAGCCTCCATCAGCCGTCTGACCCGTCTTCTTCTTGATCATGTGACGGTCTATTAGCGGGTCAGAAGATTTCGAAAAGGTATGGCGCCCGAGTCACTGTTGAGAGAAGGTCGGCAGCCCCTGATAGATTGCTTCCTTGACTCCCCATTCGAAGCATCGAGGTTCCTGGTCCAGAAACTCAACCGTTACCTGGTGTCCTGGAGATCCGATATGGATATGCTTTGAAACCTCAGAGGAGGTATAACTAACATTCTTCCTTTACGGCTAGGGAGTTTCAAATACCTCGCGGAAAAATTTCAAAAATTTTGGCTATCATGATTGGACATTACGCCAGTGTTAAGTGGCGCCGGAGGACAAAACTGAGAAGAAGGACATAGTAATCCCGTGTACACAATCCTACACTACAGGAAGACATTCAAAGGGTATCCCAGGAATCGTACATCTGTGGTGAAGCATAATTATATAACGCTCACTTACAAAACTGCAGATTCCGGGAACCAAGACGCTCTATGTAGGTCCACCTCCTTTTAAGTTTCTCAGCATATTCACATCGAATCTCCAGGACACAACATGGACTTAGAAACGGTTGAGGTTGTAGACCAGAAACCTCGATAGTTCGAATGGGGAGTAAAGGAAGAAATTTATCGGGCCCTATACTAACCTTCTCTCATTAACAGTAACGGGGGCGCTATAAACTTTCGAAAGTCAAAGACCCGCTTAGGCTGCGTTCACATAGAAGTATACTATTCGGGTATTCGGGCTCGTTTTTCGAGGGCACGCGAATAGCTTGAATCGAACGATAGGATTTCCTCACACCGGTTCACATAGGAGGGCACTATTCGAAAGTACCGAATAGCTGCGAAAAGTATAGCAAAGTGGGAACCGAACTTGTTCGATTTTCTTGCAGCGTATACCGTCTGTCGTTTATGAAATAATGACAATTTTGGTCTAGATTTGCCCTTTAGCACAAATAAGCATGTAGACTAACATTCTGATGCAGTTTAGAAATTGTTAATAAGATTTGCTAGGATGTAGGAGGAAGAAATCCTCACTGCATGGGATGGTGAGTTGACGGTGCGGGTGATGGTGTATTCGGGGCCCCGAATAGCGAATACCGAATAGCGAATAGCGAATAGCGAATAGCGAATACTTCTATGTGAACGCAGCCTTATGGACCGTCACGTGATCACGGTGAATACGAGTTAGTCCACTAAATGTGACCGTGCATCACAATACGAACAAAAAGTCGCACCCCTTGATTTTACGTGAGGACTCAAAAAAGGTGAAATGGGTCAACCAAGTCAATACTAAGTTTTTCATATTTTCTGGAAGAGCTACCCTTCTTCTACATTATTCTTAAGTTAAGGATCATAAAATGGATGGGAAAGTGGATTTTTAGCAGTTTTTCTACAACCTTTTTTGTAGAGTAGTGAGATCAAGTGTGTCTTAGAGGCCCCTTTTCATTTTTTGATTAAACCCTTTGCACACTCTTCACTTTCAAGTCTGATAAATATAAAAGGGATAGCGCTACTGCTTTGAAAGTTGGCAGTAATCATGGACAGAATGTGTTAATAGAGCATACTCAATTTCATTTTAATCTGATAATCCCTTCATTGTTGTTACTCCAGTGGTTTACACCCTGTTTTTTGTCCCATTCATCACACACGCAGCAAGCACGGTTTGGTAAAGATTAAACGCTTGAATAGACAGATAGACCCTGTACTTCAGAGCCTCTTTTCTCGGTTCACACTTTTCCAGAGTGTGTGCTTTCTTTTCAATATTTAGATAGGTTAAAAGAGTCCATATCAATTGAGCTATATATCATTTTAAAGCTTAGGGACTGCTTTTTCAGAATCTGCCCTTAATTAAAAATCCATGTCTGGCGACTTTTTGTTTGTTTTTTGATGCAGGGTCACAAATGGTACCGCCTGTATTTTCATTTATCCATTTATTCATTCAATTATTCATTCATTCATTCATTCATTCATTCATTCATTCATTCATTCATTCATTTCAACACGGGAAGACTCATTCAGCACATACTGTTTTTCAATGGGTCCGTGCATAAAACTCGTAACAATTAACAATCTAAAAGTACAAACGAATGAATCAAATCGCGTACAGTATATCAAAACAGAAAGTGTATGATGCACATAAGAAATGTCAAAATATAAAGAAAGAGGGAAAAAACTCGTACATAAAACAATCAAAGGCAAGGTTGTAATAAGATAATACACGTAAGTTGAGTTGAAAATGAACTTTAAGGCGAAAACATCAAGAAAAAAGAAGAAAAAAACACGTACATAAGAACAATTAAACACAAGGTTATTACATGATACAAGCAGGTTGAGTTAAAATGAAATTCAAGGGGAAAAACAGAGGAAACATATATAGAGTAGAGTTACAGCTGAAAATTCCGGAGGTATAGGCCTGAAAAGCTTTGTAACTGATCAAAAGTTTAACACCAATTCAAAAGCACTTGGTTTATAAAATTTGCGATGAAGTACAGCAAGGGAAAGTAGGTACTACTTCAAATATCTCTCTTAAAAATGACCAGGCCCTACATTTGTTGTTGCAGTGCTTTTCCTTTTCAAATATTTCCCTGATTTCAATAAGTCTCAATTACTCTGCTAAAATTTTATGGATTTGTAAATTTGATGAAATAATTTCTTCCCCTTGAAAATTGTATCTGTATAGAGGACATATCAATCACAAAAGAAATTATATGAAGTCGTGACATTTTATTTCAGTAACCTCACTTGCTTTCTGTATCAAGTTGTCACGATACGAATGACATGCAAGCCATTTTTTTTTTTGTGATCAATTGTCACATGTGTCTTATTTTGCATGATTTTATATCAATGCTTCATTTAGCACGCATTTTGCAATCCATGAAAGCTATTTTAGCAACTGTGAACGTTATGCTTAACTTTTCTTTGACTTTTCATCCAAAATAGATCGACATCGTCGTAGAGCAACTGCCAGAATTGTTTGATGGCAACCAGTACATGTGTGTATTTGACGTATATCAGGTACAGGCTGTTACCAGTGGCAACACGATCAGTTGTGTGACGCCTCCTGCTAATGTGTTACCGCTGATACCTGATGGAGGTAAAAGGACATACAGATAGTGACTTGTTCACTCATATTATATTATGTACCGAGGCTGTGATCATGCCTGTCTTAGTAACATTTCATGTGTTCTTTATCTGATATTTCAGCAACAGACTTTGAAAAGTTTTGAAAAGTATTCAAAAATACAGTGTACCTGATTTTAGTTTTCAACAATTCATTCCGACAAGGGGATCACGTCATGATGTCATTGGCCATCAAATCAACTGAAACTGGTGTTCTGTTTGCAACGAGAGATCTTTTCTTCTTTGATTGCACCCTTATCGTCTCGTGAGTCCGTCTTTTTTTTTCAGAGTTTAACTTTTATGGTACTGACTCTCAACTTATCATTTGCGCTAGCTTTGGTCATGTAATGAATCACCAATTTTTTTATAGAAAGTCTATACATGAATATGCTCCTATGTGCCAAACATCAGTAATTTTCTTTCTTTAGTTTAAGATCTTTCCCCTAATGAGGAGGATGCTATGCAAACATGATACAAACTTGTGATACACGACACACTTTTAGTGAAAGTTATTGATTCAGATAGAACAAGGGGGAAAGGAGACTGGGGGAAACTATGATGCCTTGATTTCAAATTTTTCAGATTATTCCAAAAATTTCCATTTAAACTAGAACTGGATGCAGTACAGTGGCGGATCCAAGGGGGAGCGCACCGGGCGCCCCCCCCCCCCCCGCCTTTTATCTTTTTGTTAAAACAAAAGAAATAAAAAAGAAAAAAATATGGGGGAGGGGTGCGTGCGCCACCTTTAATTTTGTAAAGGCGCCACCTCTTTACGGAATTCCTAGATCCGCCCCTGCAGTAGAGTATGCACACATACACACTCACACACACACACACACACACACACACACACACACAAAAAAAATCCAACAAGGATTGTATGGGATGTGTCACTTATTTTGTTGGTCCCCTTTTATTGTTTGTTTCTGTATCTTGATAGACTACGGACCTGATGAAGCAAAGGGTTAATGGTAAAAATATGTTCCTAAAAACCTCGTTATAACACTGTTTTATTTGATAGAATGTATACTGTTTAGTAATTCATAATGGACATGATTGGTTTTTGTATGCTGCTTTTTCTTATTTTGTTTTCTTTTTTTGTTTATTTCTATTTGTATAATCATGTTTTTGATCTCTGTAATTTTGTTTGATGTTCTTTAATAAAAAAAAAATTGAAAGATAAAAAAAAAAGGATTGTATGGGAAGGTATATCCTTATTTGTCATAGGCTAATCCTTGTGTGCACTTATTTGATTCTAACTGGAATTCAGACTTGTTTCCTCGTTTTTATTTCACTTTGTACAAAGATGTTCGTCTTGCGTCACTCGTCCCTGGCCGTGTGATTGGTGTATCTACGAGAACAGATGCACACCTGACAGTTCGGCCTGTTCTGATGATACCCTAATAATTGGAGTGAATGTAAACAAAGGTTAACGTACTCCTTTCATATGACATTAGATATTTCACTATTCCTTACAATGTACACTTACTATAAGGTTTCACCATTGTACACTCTCTTGCCTTCCCTGCTGGAAAGAACACAGTATCCCACAGTGTGAGCAACAGAGTGTGAACACCGTGTGCCTGAACACAGTATGAAATCTCTTGACACTGTTAAATTTGTGCGTTTTAACTGTGTGAACACGATGTGAGTCATTAATTCACAGTGTGAAACTAAGCATTACTACCTGAACACTCTGTGAGAACCACACCGCAGTATTAAATCATCTTCACACTGTTAAATTCGAGCGTTTTCACATAGTCAACTATGTGAACACATTGTGAACACACTGTGGGACACTGAGTTCTTTCCAGTAGGGTTGTTTACCTTATTCTCTGTTACAAAAGAAAGTGAAATGTATTTTTTTGTCGATAACTGAAAATAAATTTGAATTCAGCTGAATCTAATGTCTATTTATTTACTATTACCTTGCAAAAGGCTGTGGTTTCAAACTGCTGAATGAGACCTCGCATTATCTCTGGCCACCAGATATCGCTTATTGTTATGAACTTCATTTGCTGGATTTATTTCTCCTTGTCATTTACGGTAAACCTGTAAGCCTATAGAGGTCGTTTTTCCTGCTTTTCATACATTATTTTTTTATGTTGATATCATGATCAAATAGAATCCCCTGGGAATGGGTAATAGAGGACAGGAATTCTGTCCCCAGCTGCTCGGTGTCCAAGAAGAAATTCTTGCGCCCGTTGGTGTCAACACGGCTTACACTCTCCTAGCGAAACATCTACCCACTGACCAGAGAAAGGTATGAAGTCGAGTGGAGCTTGTAAATTACTAGTTTGGCAGAACAAAGAACTAGACTCGTGTTAATCGTAGCATGGCTCAGAGTCATTTGTGTAACTTGTTCTTTCATTCTTCAGCTAGTTTGATAATTTGTACATTGCCAGAGTAATATAAAAACAAACAACAAACACATTGACATACGTAAGGGCTTCCAGAAACACAAATACAGTGCACTCCCGTTATAACGAACACGGTTATAACGAAATTCCGGTTACAACGAAGTAATATTTAGTGCCACAACATTATCAACTCTATGTATTTTTATTGTTTATTCATTTGGTTATAACGAAATTTCGATATAACGAAAGAAAACTGCCGGTCCCGAGGACTTCGTTATAACGGGAGTCCACTGTAGTACATTTTTGATGTTCCATGCATGTGTGCTTAAAAGTTTCAGACTTTCAAGGGGAAAACATAGCTTTGGTTGGAATTTGGCTTAAGGCTTCCAACTTTTTGTGTGATGATGAGAAATCTCTAGTGACACACTAAAAAGCATACAATTTTGAGAGGAATTCAAAGTTTATTTGATGAAAACCTATGTTAAAATGGCTGAGATATCTCAGGTTCGCTCTGCTTTACTTTGTTTATGAATATTTCGGCCATTTCAAGACCGAATTTTTATCAAACTTTGAATTCCTCATAGAATTGTATGCTCTTTAGAATTTCATAGAAGGTTTCTCAATATCTCGCAGAGAGTTTGAATCCCCACCTCAACCCAAACTATCTACCCCTTTAAAGGGTATTATGAAATTATGGACCAAAATGAAATTCAAAGCATTAACCTCTTTTGCCCTAAAATCCCAAAGAGAATACAAACTGTTTAAACAAGTTAACTACACTATAATATTAAAAGGGTGTAGCTTCTTCTTCTTCTTTTCTTTTAGGTCAGATTTTATGAGTGCATATTGGACGTTGAGGGCGCTGAACAAGCGGTGAGGGCAACGCATTACAACGAAAGCCAAGTCAGCTGTGATGGAGCCGTGAGTTCAAACTCTTTTCGTGTGTCGTTCCATTAGTTTAGAACAGTTTGGCTTACAATAATTGTCACTCGGAGTTGAAAATTTACAAATATTCAAGCAGCGAGGAATGTTGATTTGAGCACTTTAATTGCTATTTGACGTTCAGAGAATTATTCCATATGAAGATTATTTGTTTTCAATTGTCTCTTTTTTGTCCCCGTTCCTTCAGTACGCATACAACGAGGAACTTCTGTTGAAAAGCGTTCGTGTGTCAGTGCGCTGGAACGGCAACAATAACATCGATGACGTCACAGGCTCCCAGGGCATGTTCCTTATCTACATGTTACTTTGCATTTTGAAGGGAGGGGAAATATCTAAAACGGCAATACAGTTTCTTGAATTACGAGAATACGTTCTTAAGCAAAGTAACTGAGTCCTTTATACACACCAATAATGAGTCTTGGCAACGTAAACATAACTTACCGTTTATGTGAGTCAAACTTTTAGTAGGAGATAGTGGCAAATTCTTCCATGCTTAAAACTTCACACAGGCCTATGCACGATTTATGAAAAAAAAAAGGATGTTATTACTTTGATTTGAATGTGACATATCTTGCAGTTTTGATTATCACCACATTATTCAGTTCACACATGCATGCACTGATCGAGCGTACGATGTAGAAATGGCATTGATAAGATGCATACGTTTAAATTTAGGTTTGGAGTGAAACTGTCAGCATGAACAAAATATATATAATGAAACTCATTGCTTTTATCTTGCCAGTGACTCTGTACAAGTGCTCGGTGAACAGTGAAAGCTGTAGCCGCTGTTTGTCGCCTGAAGTCACCCCCGCCCGTCTCGGCTGTGGTTGGTGTGGCACCGATTGTAATGTCGCTGGGAGCGAAGTCTGTCTCGCCAATGGGTTTCTTAACCAAAACATGTACCTCCAGTGCAATGGGCCTGTCATCACTTCGGTAAGTTGTAGATACACGACTGATGCGACCGAAGTTTTTTATGTTCTTTCCGTACAACTACTTGTGGCCTAACCTTGTCGCATTAGTTAATATTAATTGCCGAGTGCGCAATATGCCTGTTTGATACAACGCGATGTCATCAGGCCAACATTTAGTTGTGCTTCTGCCATGAGTGCGAAAGGGAACATTTAGGAACAGGCAATGATACCAAGCATCAATCATTTTTCTTTTATTTCTTAAAAAAGCATTGATATTATAGTCTCATTCCAAAGACATATTCGTATTTCGCATTGTCGTCAATGATATTATAAGCTGTCATCTTTTTTTTAATTTCTTATTTTGGATCGAGCAGAAATATGGAACTTTTAGTGCTGCTTTGTGTAAAATGATGGTCTGTGAACTACCTTTGATACCACAGATATTTCCAGCATCAGGACCGCCTGAAGGCAACACAAGGTTGGAGATTCGAGGAAAAGATCTGGGGCTTACTTTCTCCCACATCACCAAAATAAGTATTGGCGACTCTGACTGCGATTTAACAAATATGGAAATTTTCTACGAACCCGGACTAAGGTGAAGAACACACACACACACACACACACACACAAAATGAAATGAACTCAGTGCTTTCTTTCAAAGAAGATGTTTTTATAAAAAAAAAAATATGTTTTATATCTTTCATACGTGTACGTGCTGTAAGAAAATCCGTGGTAATCAATTCAACGGGCAAACAGCGAGAATGCACATAATTCAGACTGACAGAGCGCCTGGTTGAAACTATGTTTGAACTTGATAATCTTGACAAGAAAATATAAATTGATATCATAGGGACTGATTTTACGGTACTCACGTGTAAGCTGTCTCATTAGGCCAAAAAAAAAAAAAAATGGTTTGTTTGCCCTTCGCGACCGACCGAAAATCACGGATTTTTTTTTCTCTTTCAAGTTTATTGTTTTTTCCACAAATTTCATCTTCTACAAATTTGTGAACGGTTTTAAACCCAAAATTATCCATTTTAAGCTACAGAAAGAATGAAAAAAAAAAAGTCTAAAAATGTTTTTTCATCTCATCGACCCGTCGTAATCGTGTTCGGGCCGCGCGGGGCCGCAGGCTACGTTTTATAGCATGCATTGCATGCTAGCTACCTTTTTGGCTCACGTGCATAGGTAGTGCGCTAGCTAACTGCGACCAGCAGCCCCATACGCATAGCGTAATGGGGCTGCGGACTGTAGCATTCAGGATCATGACAGGTAGCATCGCGGACAAATATCAACTTAAAATCGAAAAATTTCTTCAATTTGAGGACTTACCAGTGAAGTTGAATTATTGACAACAGGTACAATGTAGTCCCTTTCTGTTCGAATTGATGACTTAATGTGACTCGGTCGAGAGGAACCTGGGAGAGCCACACTGAATTGACGGCCAGCGCATGCGCACACAGACATCTTATCTAGTCAATGGATTTGAAATTTGTGCGCATGTGATGTGTACGCATGCGCTGGCCGTCAGTTCAGTGTAGCTCTCCCAGGTTCCTCTCGACCGAGTCACATTAAGTCATCAATTCGAACAGAAAGGGACTATTGGCAGAACCAAACGTTGCACGAAACCTGCTGTCAATACTTCAACTTCACTGGTAAGTCTTCAAACTGAAGAAAATTTTCGATTTTAAGTTGTCCGCGGTACTACCCTGTCATTATCCTGAATGCCACAGTCCGCAGCCCCATTACGCTATGCGTATGGGGTCGCTGGTCGCAATTATGCGCTAGCTAGCTAGCTACCGTACCGGCCGCGGCGCAGCACAGCGCGACTGCCAAGATGGCTACTTTTGCAGCATCCGTTACCAGCTGCCATGGCACCAAAACTGTTTGGAGTTCAGTTGCCAGCATCTCACTGGAAGGTACTTTTTTTGGAGCTGTTTGCAAAATTTAACAAAAGGGGTCATATACAGTAACCGCAGTACAAAGTATTTGTACAAAGCCGTTTCAAAACAGCTTTGCGTTTATCTTGCTTCAAAGGGCTTCTAGAAACAGGTTTCTAGAAACCTGTTTCGGAAACCTATTTCTGAAAGCACAAATTTGCGGCTTTCGAAAAGGCTTTCCGAACCCCATAATCAAAACAGCTTTGCGTTTATCAACGCGTACAAATTCCTTGAAAGCCGTTTGGAAAACCTGTTTCTGCCGAGAAAAAGAGTTGATAAACGCACCCAAAGATGAACGTTATAAGTGTTTGTCAGTGAGTGTTTCTGCCTCGTCTACACGGGCCCTGGCAAGACGTATTTTTGAATGAATCCCTTGGAGTTTTGAGTGCATTAAACTTGCGCCACATCCTGTACAAAGTTGAACTAGAACTCAAAGTACCGCCAGAAGGATGAGTGTATTACTAGATGCCCTGCCAAAGTTACAAAATTACATGGGTAAAAAGGGTATTAAAAAACACCCCCCCCCAAAAAAAAAAAACAAAAAAAAAAAAACCGACCTACCGACCCTCTTGGGTTTTGACAATTAAGGGCAAACAAACATTTTTTTTTTTTTGGCCTTACGTGAAGTATTGTAGTTTAAAAGATATCATTTTCCCAAGTTGATGACAATGGAAATAATCATCATAATGGCAGCCATATCAAGCCACTTTGAAGTTAATATCTGCATGCCATGATTCTTTCATTTCAATACATATTAATTCAATTTGGAATACAATGTAAAGCATGATCTTCTTTTTCTGCTTGACAGTGTCAGCTGCGTGACAGTTCCACACGAACGAATTTCTGCGGAACAGATACAGATCGTTGTTACACTAAGTGATGGTGAACGAACGGCTTATTTTGAAGACCCCTTCTACTTCAGGGTAATTCTAAAAGTATATTAGTTTAAAGAAGCCTTATGCGGATTCACTGATTGAACGAGAAAACTATGTCTTTTAACTTTCTTGAAAATCTTTCAAAGAATCTTCTACTTACTCGATCAAATTGATATTATAAATTATGTTCTAACATCATTATCTCTTATGTCATTGCTATTGTGTGGTATCAAATTCATTTAAGTATTGTAGTAAAATAGCTGTATTCATGTCTGTGTTTAAGCGTAGTTCTCAACATTGTAAAGCGCATTGAGACGAAACAGCTATATAAGCTTATTGTTATCATTCATTATCATTATCCTTTAAATGCAAATGAACCACATTTTCATTTTAGATCCCACGAAGAGGACCAACCTCTCATTTTTCACAACATGCGTTGAGGAAATTAAAAAATGTTTTTGAAGGTATCAACAAGTAGATTTTAACAAATCTTGAAAATATCGAAATGATCTTGTCAAAACTTTGCCGATACTGCTTGAATCTTCAGCATTTTTTTTTTTTTTTTTTTGCTTTTAAAGCGCACTCTAAATCCGATAAGTTCTCAGTGTTTATTTTTTCGTCGTTACAATAATGGACCTGCGCTGTACATGCTGGTTAACAATGATATGGAAGGAATTTTCTTTCCAGTTGAGATGTATTCTAGTTTTACAGGTAACGCAGTTACAGTCGTTAATATTTTCTCAAAGTTTCAAAACATCAAACAGGTCGATCCTCTTTCCTTTCGTTGTACAGGATCCTAGGGTGACCAGATTTAATCCCACGAAGGGACCCGCAGCAGGAGGGACAAGGATTACGATCTACGGAGAGTTCTTAAATACTGGGAGAAATATCACAGCACGACTTGGCAGCTCAGAATGCAGTGATGTGTTAGCTGAAATATACACTCCTATTCTTCTATTTCTAGTGCTGTATATCCGTTATAATAGATTTTACGTATTTCATTCTGAAGCAGACTAAGTGCATAGGCATATTCAATGTACTGATTTGCTCGTTTAGGTGACCAAACGGATACTGTTTTTGTATCAAATTACTTTAGGTGCTTCATTTTGTCAGCATTTTTTTTTTTGATACAGTGAATACCACATTTTTGGAACTTTAACTGGGCAGGCGGATGACGTAGCAACGGAGTTTTTAGAGCAATATACTAGTCACTTTCGTTTTGTTTCACTTAATTTGTTTGTTCCTACTACACAACAGCTTTAGTACCTAGGGCTTACTCTGAATCTGGTGAAATTGATCTTCAATGTTTATCATCGATACAACAGTTTTGGACAAAACCATTACCTTGCTTCTCTGCTTAAACGAAGTCTCTTCAACTGGGACAGTCGTGAAGGTCTTTGTTCCCCGACGTTAGACCGAACTTTTTGTGAATAAAAACTTAATTTCCGACGGAACAGGCAGTACACCCACTTTTTATTTCGCCTTACCTAAAAAAAAAATACATAATTGTAGGCTGGATCGAGTTTTATGAGAGAAAATGTATTTCAAAATTGCTGTAGAACGTACGAAGGAAGCGAGGCAAGATGTACAACCACAGCTGTCTCTGAGGGAGCACAAAGTTTGATCATGACGTTTGACGGAGCGGATAGATTCTCACCTGACGCTTTCACAGTCCTGCCTAATCCCGTAGTTACATCCGTGGACCGGGAAGAAACGATCATGTCGTATGTTATCATTCCACTTTGAGTCGGACAATAGTGGACTGTAGTAGAATCGGAGAATGTGGTTTGTTTGCAAGAAGACACTTGCCACATTATGAACACAAGAGGTAGTGGAAATGCATTTTTGTATATCCTCTTCATATTCGTGTGTCTTGTGCACAGCTATTATGTGCGTAGGCCGTATATTTGTAAATGTATGTATGTACGTGTATAAATAGATAGCGGTATTTATTTGTAATACATATTTATTTCTTTATACATACATGCATATGCAGTGTATGATCATTGTATTGTATTATTATATGATATTATATCATATTACATTATTTTTATCAATTATGTTATATTATGTATGTGATATGGTCATTAACATGTTCAGTCAAAAAAGGTTTACATTCGAGTTTCGATATCTTCCCTAAATACTCCTACATGCTATTTCGACTGAATAGGTACCCCCTGTAATTCAGCGCAGTATTTTATTGTTCACATAGCACGTGATCCCAAGACAAGTCGTAAATTGTGTGTCCCTATTTTTTTCTTTTTTTCTTCAGGGGAGGATTACAAATGTACATTACAGGGGAACGATTTGATATCATCCAAGAGTCACGGATCATTTCACAGTCACTGTCATCTGGAGCTATCCGTACAGAGGTGTGATCTTTTGTCTTCCATCGTTCGATCATGTTTTGCAGATAGTTAAAAAAGCGCAGGGACTTCCTATACCGGGTGGCCCAGAAAGAACGGAACACCTATGATCTTTCATCTCAGCAATATTGTTGCAAATATGACATTATTTTGCATAGAGAAATCTTTAATTTCAGCAGTATTATTGCAAATATGTCATTATTTTGCATACTATTGGACAGACCATTCTTTCTTCCAATTGAATGACACCAAGTTCTTTAATTTTGGTCAATGCGTTATGATTTTAGGACCATTTTTGTTAACCCTTGCAATCTAAAAAAAAAAATGTGATCATTTTGCACTCTCAGAGATACCAAAAACCACCGAAAATTCGGCTTGCCATAGAACCAGTAGCGTTCACAATGTGTGGAATGTGGGGCGGACGGTGTGATTGTCATTGTCCGTTATCATTGTGAATGAGACTACCTGTTGGGCTCATGGAGATGCTAAATTTAGCTGGAAAATAGCGAGGTTTATTCAAAGGCATGATTGCAGTGACGGAGTTCATGAGCGGTTTAGGAATACTTGATTCATTGATTAATACAGTGAAAACTTAGAATATTGCTGTGTCAGTATATGAACGAATTAACGGGTATCTCACCGGGCTCGAAACTAGTTCGCGACTGCAGACTTTTCTAGTTGCCGAGATGTCTTCGCTAAATGCCTACGACTCTGAGACGTCTATTGTGAAATTACAGTGTCTCTGGGCAGTCGCAAGAAATCTAAAGACACGATTTAACAATGTGGCTGACCGATTTAAAAAAAAATTCTCAATCTGAGCTGTCTGTTGGACTTGTATGATTATGTTCAGATGAATGAAGACTACAAAGAAAAGCAAGCATAATGAAGATCATAAATTAGTTTAGTCATAAACCGACACAGCAATATTCTCAGTTCTCACTATTTTATCAAAGTACGGGCTTTATATCTAAACCACTCATGAACTCGCGTCACTGCCAATCATGCCTCTGAATAAACCTCGCTATTTTCCAGCTAAATTTGGCATCTCAATGAGCTCAACAGGTCGTCTCAGTCACAATGGTAACGGACAATGACAATCGCACCGTCCACCCCCACATTCCACACATTGTGAGTTATAGCAGGGAGGTGGTCCCTGGTTATAGGGCTCATACGGGTAAATAGTTCCCCATGGAGACGTGTGTTAAAATTCAAATTTCAAAAAAAATCTGTAAAATAGCTGGGAGAAATGAGGTGTTTCATCTTGATAAGTGAGCTTTACCCTGTCATCTATCAAATTTCTAAGGCAGGTTCTTTGGCTCAAACTCTGTCCAAGGGTCCGCAAAGCCAGACTAGGAGTTCTTTTCACAAAAAAAAATCACCTATTTTCCGTATATGCAACCAATGAAATAAAATAGTCCCTTCAAATTCCATGAGAAAAGCTTTCATCTTCAAACCAAAATGCAGTTTGTAGAGGAATTCATACTCAATATGTGCAGCTATTCAGATTTATGCCAAACTGCATTAATGATTCTTAATTAATTTTTTTTTTCATTTATTTTGGTATCTTTGGTACGAATTTGTGAAGGGGTCTGGGAATTTCCATTTTATTTACAGGTGTGAGCCCTATAGTGGTTCTATGGCAAGCCGAATTCTCGCTGGTTTCCGTATCTCTGAGAGTGCAAAATGTTCACATTTTGAAAATTGCAAGGGTTGACAAAAAATGGTCCTAAAATCATAACGCTTTAGCCAAAATTAAAGAACTTAGTGTCATTCTATTGGAAATAGAATGGCATTTCCAATAGTACGCAAAATAATCACATATTTGCAACAATATTACTCAAATTAAAGATCTTAGGTGTTCCGTTCTTTCTGGGCCACCCTGTATATTGAGCCTTCGAAAAGATACTCATCAGTTTGAAATAAATCCTTACTATAGCTATTTACATGTTATTCGATTGAATAGAGTGTATATAAACAAATTAATTCTTGTGATATGCTTCACAAACCACGTGATGCATTCGTCCAACCATTAGCATAGTAATGAAAAAGACGCATAAAGATCCATGACATCTACTTCACAGCAATGACCATTATTCAATAAAGTAAACATTTCCGTTGCAAAACCTTTAGATGATCTTGAAATATATGTGTACATGTGTACAAAGTAGATACATCTGATTATTTTTAGAAATATAAAAAGTTTTGAATAGTAGTGTTGCTTCTTCACCAAAGTTAATGCACGAAAAACGAGAGGCTCTTGCCCAATAGTACTCGTGATTTCTGCCTTACAGGTGTGTGTGAACGTGTCTCCAACTCTGTTGGTATGTCCCACACCTCCTTACCCGGATGGTCAGTCACACGGGAGAATGACAAGGCAATCCGACGCCAGGGCAGCAAATATAACCTTTGACCTCGATGGTTTCGTCATCAACGGTGGTATCATAACGTATCATCCAGACCCGGTTTATTTCGACATCGCTGAAAGTGACCGAATTGCCATCATCACTGATAATAAGAGGCTTGACTTGGAGGTGAGTTCGTCATAGCATACATGTGTACATACACCTGTATTTACCATTTTTCGTTATTACTTACTGTGAAATTTTCCAACATCATGACCATCAGGCAGTCAGTAGGCTTCAAATGGCGCTATGATTAAACTTGTACGGTGAAAAACAATCAAGGTTCTCTATACTGTTACCCGTGGTAAGTCTATATCTAAATACGATTTGAAATTTCTCTACCTCCTTCACGACTGTCCTTCGGGTGTATGAGCTTCTCCTATAACTGTTCTACTTAACATGTTAAACTTATAGGTAAATTCTTCATTAGTAAGCAAATAATCAACGTTGGTGAAGGTGATGGGACAAACAATCACTTCCGAGGCGATCTGGATGCAGCAATTCTTTCCGATGCGCAACTGACGCTGAGGAAGCGATAGTTTGTCTCATTGCCTGAAACCAAAAGTTAATTATTTGTTTTATATTCCACATCTATATTCCCAATTTATTCCACATCTGAAACCATTTTGACTGTCCATAGAAAAGAAATGATATTGAACAAGACAGAACGGGGTACGACCACCACAGCTAGGTCTAGTTTGACAAAGTTTAAAAACATGAAGACTGCAGATCTTACGTTTTATAGGTCTAGCAAAGCCAAAAGTCTAGACCTATCCTATAGGTAGGCATATGTACCATTAGGGCTTAGGCTACGTTCACTTACAAATTATGTTGTTGCTAAAAACGCTGAACATTCTGAAGTACGAACAGGGCAAAACTCCAACAAGACAACTGTTAACAATCCAAACGACGCAAACGCACGACTAGACTATATATGCGTACACGCACAATAACACACGAGTGTAACACTTATTCTGGTGTCCAAAATAATCATCAGCCAGTCACTCTGCACTCCACAAGCTGGGCAATACTAAGGTAAACTCCAACAAACATTCAGGGCTAGAAGGGAAATGCAGAAGAAGGAGGTCCTCTCTCGGTGAGTTCCTGTGGTGGACTGTCTCTTTATTCAGAACCCACAGCATTCTTCATTTGCATATTTAAATCACAGAGTTCAAAAAACCAATGAAAATGCTACCAGGAAGAGTGTGACCTGAGGTCAAACCAATAGAACCAATAGAAAGTAAAGATGAGGTGATCATGAGCTGAACTTACACATGAATGTGAGCAGAACAAAAGAATCATGAAGTGTGGAGGTGATCAAGGGAAGGTACTGGAAAGTAGACTATGAAGGCACTTGAGAAGGAAGGGGGAAAGAATTGGGATGTATGGGAGGCTAAGTATGAAACAAGAGTGATAAGGGGCATGCATGGAAAAATGAGCTCTATGGAAAGCAAACAGAAAAAAAAATTATTTAATACAAATGTATCTTTAAATCATTATCACACTCTTACACGAGTCAACATTACACATAGCTGACAATTACCACGCACCGCAGCAACATCTGCGGACACTCGGACTATCACTTGACCTAGGCCAGAGGATAGTACAGAGTCTAACTCACTTTTATTTCGAACGTACTCAAAACTATAAGAGATCACGCATTGGGACTGTGTGGACTGAAGAGATCAGCGAAACAAAAAGGATTATCACCACCGAGTGTTACGAACTTTTCTTTGGTAATGCGATGAGCAAAACTAGGCTTTATCACGTGATCAGCTCTTGACAAATCCTATACAGTGTACCAAGATTCTCAGTATGTGGAATATAATAGAAAATATCATCATTCTTAGTTGTTGAGATAGGAGTGTTGCTATATCAAATATAGGCCACAAATGGCGATAAAGAGAAAATGGTTACATTTGCTAACAGACTGAAGACATCTGACATTAACCGTTATATCTGTTGTCATTGTTTTTGGAATATTATCTTTTTTTGTTTAATTGAAGGGACAATATTTAGATAGAGTCAGCAACAAAGATGACGTACAAGTACTGATAGGTCTCGATGGAGTATGTGATGTTCTAATCCTGGAGTTCGACAGCTTGATTTGCTTCGTACCTATCCCACTTCCCGGGGCTGGTGATTATAACGGAAGTCTTGGAGAAGGCCCCACCAAGTCGCTTCCTGCTGTGGTGGTAAGACAAATCGCTTGATTATGAATGTTCAAGTACCCGTGGTAGTCTGATTAAAATTTTCACGTTATTTCATTTCACTGGAAGAAGCTTGAGGCAATAGATGAAACACGTTGATTTGGCGTTGTCTTTCAGGTTCAGCATGGAAATTTGGAGTTCCGGCCAGGTTTTGTCAAGACACACTCAGAATCAAATATCCTGCCAGTAGTCATCTCGATTGCAGTGATCGCCATTCTCGTTCTTTTGGCAGTAGGTGTAGGTATCGGATGGAGACTAACAAAGAAGAGGCAAGAAGCAAATCAAGTTCAAGAGGAATTGGAACTGGAACGACGGAGACTGAGGTCAAGAATAAAAGAAGGTATGGCACTTTAATAACAATAACAAGCTCCACTTCTCTTTATTATAGCTGTTTGTGTAATTTAGTTGGTAAACATGACATTCATTAGGTCTAATTTGTTTTCTTCTTCTTTTTTCATTTTTTTTTTTCATCATCAATATATTGTCTGTATATAGGATCTATGAACTCGTTCTGTTTTCACTTTCGTACTGGATAAGGATGAAGGAGGACATTGCATACTAATCGTTTAGTTTGATATGCTTTTCTTCTGTAATCTGTTTGCTTATGTTGGTTTGTTTATTGGTTTAGCTTCGTTTCGTTTTGTTTTTGTGTTTTTTTTCCCATGAACTACATTGACAGTGCCTGATACTAAACTCGAGCTGACAGATGTGGACGAGAGAGTCAAGAAGTACGGCATCCCATTCAGAGATCACAACCAGTACGTGACAGTCATGCTCTTTGGTGGACTTGGAGTTCGTCCAGAGACATCGGACCCAGAGGTAGGGGAAACTCGAGAGGAATTTTGCCACTTAATTGATTCTTACCAATATTGTATGACCAGCCTGACCCTAAAAGTACCTTTTTCTTTTACTGGAAACATGAATTTACTACAAATTATATCCATGGAAGGCCTTATACAGCGTTCAAACTAGTGCGCAGTAATATTGAAGCTCCATGGTAAATTGCGCTCTCCCGAATTCATGATGTCAAAGTCCGATCATCCGCTTCCTAATGACGTCACAGGCTATTTTACAAGTCTTTCCATAATGCAACCTTTTCTCTCTTTTTTGGATGCAGTTAACACATATGCCAAAAATATATATCAATGCCATACAATGATTAAAAAAAAGCCTATACTAGATGAATTTCTGATCTGGTGGACACAAAATGATGAACTTGAGCCATGTCAGATGTATCGATTCCTTAAAATAAAAATCGGTTTGCAGGTCAGGAGCACTGAGAAAAAAATAAACAGGATTTGTCTTCATCTACGTCATCTCCTTCATTATCATTGTTTTTATTGCAGTATATGGAAGACTTCATGGAACAAGCAATAGTGTCTTTTTATCGGTCGCTGAAGGATGAGGAATCTGCCGTGGCTTTCATCCAAACTCTTGAAATGCAAAGGCAATATGAACCAAGTACAAGGTAATAGGACCATCACAAGTATGAATTAGAGAATCAATAGTTTTGGAGAGAGCAATTTCATATAAAAATGTATGTGATTTTTCACGCCTCGCTCTGATAAAAGATGAAAAAGAGTGCTTTGGATGAAAATTAACTGAACTTAATCCAGGAATAAGAATAATCCCTTGGACGTTATCTGTCGGTATCGTTTTCATACAACCGTTTTCTTTAGTTTATTAACCGACTTCGTTTGGGCAGAAATATGAAATAATACATTTTTGTGAAATAGTGAGAATGAAGATCACGTTTTTGCGGAAACAACAAAATGTTGTAAAAGATAAATCATGTTTTTACCTGAAAACATACAGTATATCTGGTTTAGATTCATGACAAAGGTGCACTTTTATGTTGATTTCCTTGCCAGGCAACTGATTGCATCACTTCTGTCTCTTATCTACGTGAGTGAGGGCAAGAGCATCTATCTCTCAAAGTGAGTGAAATCACGTCCCAGCAGAGTAGAAATCAAATACAGTCGCAAACACATCCAAGAGATTTGTCACCGTGAGTGTGTCATGGATGTCCAATCAAGTCCTTTAGTAAAGGTCAAAGGCATAATTTACCATTTGCAGATGAAACAAAAACCCATCATTAGTGCTTTAAAATAGTTACAAAATATGAGTTAGTGATAGAAACAACCACTGTAAAAATTTGAATCCTTATAATCGATGTTAAGTATTGTTAAATACACAAAATGAGAACAATAGTTATAATAAGAATGCTTCCAGATTAAACCGTCTACAGTTATGGTTTATTGAGAATAGTACTGATATCTCCTTATATCTTAGGCTTGTTGTGAAAATCTTATATGTAGGATGTTTTATGATACAACAGACATACACGCATATGCATCAACAAAATGTGATATCTTGAACATTTTTAAAATCACTGCTCCCAAAGGTAAACTGGACCTTTAACGAAAACTTGTTTTAAAGATTTTACAGCGTAACAACCTAATTGCGTTTCATGCCTTCTAAAACGATACAATGTAAATTGAAGAGGCAGCAGTTCTGGATTTTAACACTGTTTAAAGTGAATGTTACTGTTTGGTATCATGCATGACGCAGCTATGCCAATATTATTGACTAGGCATGTTTTTTGTTGTTGTTTTGAAGCTTATGAGGTAAATCGGTGATGCTGGGTATGATTCCCTATTTTACCTGTCCTAATAGTGGCGTTATACAGTATTTGTGTCACCCTTTAAAAGTCAAATAATGTGCTAAAATGATTTTGAATGTAGGCTCACATTTAGTCATCATGGCAGTTGCAGGCGCTTTTCATAACACTCTTGTTCAAGAGTGATGTCAATACATACAAATATATGCTCGTAAAAAAAAACCCCAGACGATTTATCGTCAGTCAATATAGCATTCGCCCCTGAGAAGATATGAGTTGAGGCTAAATCATTTTGGTATTTGCTCATCTACTTTTCGGAAAATGTAACATTTTTATGGTGGAGTATCGTTTTCTTATGAAAAGGTTGATTTCTAGGCTGGTTCGAGATAGGGTTGCTGTCACAGCAAGTTCTTCAGGAAGAATGGATGAGTTGTTTAGCAGGTAAGAGTGATATACATAATATTATATGTTCACTGACTGAATAGGTTGATGTTCGTTGTTTCGAAGGTTCGTTCTTCCGAAGGCTTGTTATTTCAAAACACAAATTTCTGGTACCTAGAGGTTCGTCAATCCGAAAACGAAATAAGGTTTTAGTTATTTCGAAGGTTCGTTAATCCGAGAATGAAATAAGAGTCGTTGCCCCGAAGGTTTATTATTCTGAAAGTTCGTTCATCCGAAAGTGATATAATGCCTGTAATTCCAAAAATTGAGTTATCTATGTAAGACCTATAAAGTATAAATTGCTCATCACGATGATGATGATGATGATGATGATGTAGAAGAGGGGATGGCATAAAAGAGGAGGAGAATTTTTTTTTTTCATCATTGACTTTATTACAATTAATATTGCATTCCAGTATTTGTGTGTCTGAGTTTGTGGCCATGTAGGTCTGCGTGCTCTATCTAATTTTCATAGTTTGATAGAGCCTATCATTCAGAATAACGAAATGTTACTGAGTCAATACAGGAATATTGTAGAACACATCACTGAAAAATCGAGCAATCTGTTCAAAATTTATGAATTTTCAAAGTTTCGGTGCTGCCATCGCTGGATAAGAAGGCTACAATAGTTTGCGACGTCACAGTACACAATTCCTATGATATATTACTGATGTTATAAGATAACTATTATTCCTCTGCTTTCTAAAAGATGTATACAGTCGATTGCGCTTTCAGTAAGCTTGGGAAATGAATCTATTCACACTTTCTTCTTAGTTAATTTGATTTAATGATAAACTTTGAAGAATTATGAACTTGGGTGTTATACTTTCCAAAGGGAATTCTGATCGCCTTGTGGCACCTTTGTCATGGAAGGTTATAACACATTATCGGTAAACATATTCGTGGCATCTGAATTTGTCTTTGGATGTCTTTGGATTGTGTGTATTGGGCAATCGTGTTATCATAAACTTTACTCTCTTTCGTTGTTACTTTCGAATGTGTATAGTGTGTTCCCTTTTATCATTTTTTTCTATACCCGCATGAATTTGTGTTTTCTAGTTCTGATTCATGCTTATAATGATACAAGTTCAAATGACGTTTTTGACATTTTTTTTGTTCGTTCGTATTTATTTTGCTTCTCAAATCAAATCAAATTGAATAAAAAATAAACTACATCAATGTGACAAATTAAAACAACACATAACCAAGTGACAAAGGAGCAACACAAAAGTGCAGTTGATACTCCATGCATAATAATTTTTTTTTAAACATTTATAGTTACATATAATACAGATAAGGAAAATTTGATTCAATAACGAAGCAGGAGACCGTCAGCATAAGCATAGCTTGACTGGGTTGATGACCTCACTTTTTTAACACTTATTAGTCTAGTCATCCTTTGATTATAATAATTATGCCTTTAAATGTTTGCCGTCGATTGCATTGTCATATCATGTACTATCTGTATTGTATTATGAAAGGCTCTCTTTAAACAGGTTCATTTTAAGTATAATGGAATTATCATACCCTGCGATTATCTTCTGTTGTTTTGGGGTTGATGATGATGATGATGTTGTTGTTGTTGGTTTAAAGAGAACTCGATGTAATGGAAATGAGATGTTCACATAATTATGATAACTGATGATAATTTGATGTCACTTAAAGATTGCAATAACAATGATTTCTTGATTTGATTGTCTTTATCGTTTTGCCAATATTCTTTAATAGTAGAATGTTGTCATCAATATTTACTGGGACCAACCTTTACTTCTTCTTTTTTGTTGTTGTTGTTTGCAACAGGTCAGAATCCATCGTAGACAGACTGTTGGCTAATTGGTTTGCTTTGTGCATGTGTGGGTACATCAAGGTAAGGATAAAGGTAGTCTTCTCAACTGTTTCAATATCTCTGAACGATATATGAAGGTGAGAGGTTTTTGCTAGTTTTTGCAAGTTGTGTCGTTGATCTTAAAGGGAATCACTAAAATACATGACAAGCTTTTTTTCTATCCGAGTTCAAAGAAAATTGGTATCCAATACCATATAATCCACCTTATATATGAAGAGTGTGACAGCAATATATATATACATATATATATATATATAATATATATATATATATATATATGATTAACCTTGAGGAATACAGTGAGTTTATTTTGAAACACAAAAGAACCTCATGTTTTTATCGTTACCAGTGCTAATACGAAATGTTTCTTTTTTGTTCTCATACTTTGCAGCAAATGCTGTACCCGATGTTCATGTTGTATCAAGCCTTGAAGTCTCAATGTGAAAAAGGACCAATCGATGCTATCACTGAAGAAGCATATTTCACTCTGGATTACAATCGCTTGTTCGACCAGGACATCACTTTCCAAGAAGTGGTAATTACCCATAAAATATTTCCACCCCTTATATGCGACATAAATTTGGAGAGCACAATGTAACTCAATGTCTATTCCAAGCAACGTTGACGCTGGATTTGCACTGTAACCCAAGAAGAAGTTAGTAAATAGTGTGCGTGCTGCGACGATTTCACAATTTATTTCAAGAATACAGCAATCTTTTTCGTAAATGATGTCAATCGATCGGGGAGAATTGTTTTCTTGATCATTTTGTGACAATGAGGCCAATTCTATCATTTCTGGGCCCCGATTTATCAAAAGATATCGTCGATTATAAATTTCCTTACCACACAGGCTGCCATAGACTTATGGAAATCGACAATATAATCAATTATAACTCTTCATAAAACAGGGCCCTTGTGTTGACACTATAAACGAAAAAAAAAAAGAAGAAAAAACATTGTATGCATGCAAGAGGGGAAAAATAAGTAGCACTTTCATTTCTGAAAGACATTGTTTATTTTCTGCACTTTATTGTTTTGGATTTTTTAAAGCTTATTTTCGAATATGTCATAATTATATATAGTAATTAGGAATCATATTCAGAACGGCTTTTTGGCGTTTCTTCTTCCAGGTACTTTTTGTCGTGGATGAAGACGACAATGCCTTCCTTAAGGTAAAAGTGTTGAATGTCGATACCGTGGGACAGGCAAAGCAGAAAATCTTGGATTCTATGTGGAAAGCTGGACATCGTCTTCTTCCGACCGATGGAGAGTCTTTGGATGTAGGTAGGTCTTTAAATACTCATGAGCCATGCTGGTTCATGTAATACTTGACCCATGGCAATATTGAAATTTTCTCTGGTAGACAGTCAATTTGATCACATGCTAGAATGAACTGTCTGGGGGCACAGGAAAGTTTTCGCTCTTTTTTGTATGCAGAACTTGAGGCAGTGTGTCAAAAAGAGACTTTCAGTGTAAAATCTGGAAACAAATTACCCAACCATATTATTTGGAAATAGGTGAAATCATCATAGTGTAAGTAAAGTGCAAAATTTGACAAGGAAGTTTGAAAATAGTATTAAAAGCAAACAATTATCCTGTGTGGATTAATGTGAAAAAGTAACAAGTTGCGTCTTATGATCTTTCTTGAGATTTGATGCCAATCTAATTATGTCGCCTGCGTAGCAAAAGCGAGGCATATGCGTCACTTTCCATCGTAGTCGGTGGCGTCGTCAACAATTTGACGTACTCAACTTTCCACAGCTTTGAGCCATGACCACCAAACTAACACCACAGGTACATACCTGAATAATGCTGGTCAGGTTTGAGTATGGGTGATCGAAATTTGACAAGATAAAAGGTCAAAGGTCAATGAACTTTCCCTCACAAGTCCCGTACTCGCAGTCTTGTGGTGTACTATCAATAACTTTCCATAGCTTTGAGCCATGACCATCAAACTAATTAATACACCACTGTTGCATAACCTGAAACATGCTAGTCAGGTTGGAATGTAGGTGAAGTCCGACTAGGTCCTAAAGGCTAAAATCTCTATATGATCATTAGCTGATAAGCACTGTACTTGCAATACTAGGTTCTACTCTAGACAGGTATATAAATAAGTTTACAAAGCCTTTAGCTGTGGTGACCATTTTTGTTCAGCTTCTTCAGATCTTTATAACACATTCCTGCTTGGAAGCTATGTCAAGTCAACAAATAATATACATGATATACAAATTGCGATATGCAGGCAAGACAGCTCTTGGCGTTTGCTTGTTTTTCGACAATAATGAATATCGTCCTAATCATGTGGAAGATTTCAACTGTGTCCTCGAGATAAAAAAAAAAAAACCTACAAGGACACCATTAAGAATACAAAAAAAAAATAATCATAACATGTAACGAATAAAACTCTGTTCAAAGCTTAATACCCCTCTCCTCTCTCCCCCTACTATTTCACACTCAAAGTTTGGTTGAAAGACGCCGGGACATACCTGATCTTGCGAGACGAAGACGAAGGAACTGACGGTCATGTTTCGGGGAGAATGAATACTGTAAAGACGTACGGGGTAAGCGCCAAAACATTATTATGTGATGGCAGGCCAAGCAGTCCTAACCCTGTAATTCCTGCAGAGTATGTTATAGTTTTAGTTTCTTAACCCGTTCCTTACGGGAACCTGGTTTACCAGGTTCCCGTGGGAGCAAATGATATACGGGAACCTGGTTTACCAGGTTCCCAAAATGAAGGCAAGGGTGCCTGCTTCAGTGGCCTAAATTCATGTTTCTTTGTGTTAAAACGCTCAGAAAAGTGGGTTTGATAAAAAGATCAGAGTTTATTCTATCAGGATTTGTTCTCCTGCTGTTTAAAAAAAGGGGGGGGGGGGGGTTTACAGTATTATGTACCTTTTCCTGATTTAGTTTTTTGCTTGTTCTGCTGTATACTCGTACGAACATGTACATAATGATCAAGGCTGAGATCAGTGAGAAATGCGGGTTCGGTGCCCCCAGTCACCTCATTCAGGTACCTGGTTTTGTGTAGAACAAAAGATTCTGAGAGCTCATCAGCGCACGCTCTATTCATACCTCGCACCCGATCGATATTTCCATTGTTCACGGGCACATGTAGTTGACCGTAGAAAGGGGGACAAAATGAACCGCTTGACTGCCTTCACACAGCTGGACTACCAACCTGTGTACCTCTCTGTCGACGGGCGAAAAGAATCTCGTTTGGGGGCATTAAAGGCACTCAGAGAATTGGGGAAGGAACGGGTTAATCATCGCACATTGGCAGATTAGGGCAGGAGATCGGCGAGGTTTTTATTTGATACTTATATGAGCTTAATGTGAATGCCGATACAAGAGTGAGGTGGTTAATGTAGCATGCGAATATAGGGTGTCTCTGAAATCCTTAGAGGCGACTTTTATGGATGTGAAATACAGTATACAAAAGATGTTTAGGATTCCTCTGAATGTATCCACGCAATTTAATGCATGCCAATAAGTCCCCTTTTCATCGGCAAGATAAATATTTGGATAAAGCCCGTGTCGCACTATATGTAACATTCCCGAGACTCATCTAAACGTTGCATCTCTCTCTCTCGTACAAGTTGGATCATGGATGTCGAGTCACTGTCAGACCAAAGGAAGCTGTGGCGGATTCCAGTGGATATCAAGAACTTGTTCCCTCCACTTTTTTCTCGAACAAATGTAAGATTACCTTCCTCTATCTTGCTTACTTTTATGCTGTCAATTCTTTGACAAATTATTCGATTTCATATACGTAGGCTATTCATATTCAATATATATATTCATATGACTTAAGTGTGCAGATTCGTCTTGACCATTTTATTGTTCCTTTGAAATGTTTCGATTATTTTGAGTTTCGATACTACTACTTTTCTTGAATGGTTTAAATTTTCAACGGCAACGTCCAACTTCATCAGTACTGCACTTTTCGAGTATGTGTAACTTAGTTTGACTCTTGCTTCCGAGTCTATTGTCAATCCTCTCATACACGGGTTGTTGTGTATATTTCCATCTCCTAGATGAAAGTTTGACAGCAGATCAGATTTCACCTCCCCCTGGCCCTTCGACCCAAAAGCCGAGCAACCTCGGAGCAACGCATCTAAAGGTAAGGGGTATATCTGTCTGATTTGACTAATCAAACATTAACCGTTGATTTCCTTAAAGTTTCATAATCCTCATGACGCAAAAGTCATGTCAAGATATTTATCACGTTTTTGTACTTCGAAATCAGCTTTATGTTACAACGTCACGTTGAATTTGACGATGCGGAGCTTTAGATTTGCGGCGCGGACGTTTGAGACGACGCTTGAGCTGGACATTCTCCTCTTCCTTCCCTGCGTCGTGTTGAAAAGCAGCTTTAGATTACGCCCAGACGCAACCAAAGAGATTTTATCTTCTCTCCATCACTTATTGGGGAAAAGCTCTTAGGACGCAACCTATAAAAAATAAAATGGCGCCCCATTTATGATCGGTGCATGAAGTTGGTCTTTACGTCGTGAATTGAGCGGACGTAAAAATAGCCCAGAACGCGTAGTGAAAACTCAGACGATGCGAGCTATAAATAGATCGGCTTTGATACACGATTCTGCGCATTCTCAGAACATTTTTCCCCTCTGAACGTCCCCGTCGCAAAAATCTAAAGCTCCCCAATGCATAAAGTTTAAAAGATCAAATAGGAATTTCTTTTGATATCGCATTTAATCCTTGTATTTCATTTTGGCTTCTAGTTACAGTGGGAAATCTATGTCACATAAGTATGATATACACTCAGCAAAAAAAGAAAGTAAACACTTTTTTGAGGTCATATTTTTCATGGAAGAACTTTATGAAAAGCAATGTATTATATACCATATTAAAGGTAATTTAATTTCTTTCTTTTAAACTAGTGATTTAAACTCCATGTGACAATTTCAAGAACCAAACATTATTTACAATTTCCTTATTTGAAAAAAGAATTTCAAATGTTACCATTTTTGTTAATTATTACTTCTTCTCTTATTTCATTTCAATTTAGATTTGACATAAGATGCTTTATTTTCCTCCATTATTTTTAGCCTTCATTCGTTTTTTAGGCTTTAAAGATATCAGAGAGATCAAAGGTTTGTTTTTTGCAACTTAATTCATGTTTCTTTTTGTGTGAAATGTGTTGTTTGTTCTTATTGTTCTATGATATATATATCAACCATTCCGTCACTTGGTGATGTAATATCTCATTCTAATTTAGGAGGAAAAAGATTACGGATGAATTCTCTACAAGCAGTGTGATAATTGAAAACAGAATTACCCAATAGAGGTGGTATCTTTCTTCTCAAGAGTATAATTATCAATAATCATTCGACATCTGCTTTCAAGAAGAACAGTCGACATGACATAATTTTTTGCTACCTCATGGCACTTGGAATTGCATTATTACCTGTTACAGGAAACTCTGCAGCTGAGGACGGATGACACCAACACCCCAGTTTACGGCACACAGGGGCGCGCTGGGCTGGGTAGAGATCTCGCTATAGCTCACATGCTGACTACAAAGGTAGGCCTTTTATCCACATGTATTATTTTACATGTTCATGTTCATATTTTACCTATTATTCACGTAATGTACATTAACCTTTTGAATACTCTAATATGATTTCGTCATAATTTGTGGCAGCAGTAATAATTCATAGAATTGTTATCATCATCTTATCACCATCGTAATTCTTCTCATTACCATTACTGCTGTTGAATGAAAATGGATGAAGAAGATGAATGAGAAATTCTCGTCCTTCACAGGCTGCAGTCAGTCCATACGTGACGAACGTTTTGGAATCGATGTTCAAGTTCCCACAAAAATATCCGCTCCCGGTCAGGCATCTTTTCGACACCTTTGACGAGGTTGCTAGAGAAAATGCAGTTGGCAGTAATACCAACGTGGCGGAAAGATGGAAAAGGAATTGGTAATGAAACGTTAATATAGCGTAATTTGATAAATGTGTGGATTATCTAACTGTAACCCTACGTTTCCAAAACTTGTGTTCTCAAGGCCCTGAAATGTGCATCTGGGCCGAACAACTTCATTTTAACCATGATAGTGTGTTAAAAGACCATATGGAAATACTCATGTAGTAGCAAGTGACCATAACCTTAAATACCTTTACGATCAATAACGTGCGTTCTTGATTATTGTACACCTCATTTGCTGCTGTGTTGTTGTTTTTTCACAGTGGGGCCATCAAGTTTCAAAACCTTTCCTTTCTTCCACACGTAATTAAGGGTGACTCACTTCACATGAAAAAAAACCTCTCTCCGGTAGACCTGTTGCAATTCCTGTAGGAACATTAATGTTTATGACTTCTCATCAACCTATAGCTCTGTACCTTCGCTATTAGAATTTTACCCTAATACAGAAATTCGATTTCATGATTTTTCATCGGTTTTATCTTATTGACATTTTGGCTGATACCAATGTTATTAAAGCATTCATCATTCAAGAACTTCAGCGGGTATTTTGGGGATCGCCTTCGATAACTTTCCGTGCCGAAGCACTGTATCGGCGTTCTGAAAAATTAGCGTTACGTATACTTGAATTTCAGGCATTTTACATGGAAATACTCTTTCTGATTCCTTTCAGCTTGACGCAATTCTGGGTTGGGCTTCTCGCCAGAATTCCTTCTCTGTTCAACATGCCGAGGTCAGACCCAGCGGACCAATGCCTGAACGTGCTCGTTGACGCCATCAACCACGCCTTGAAAGATGAGCCACCTCCAGAGGTTCGTCCGCCTTGGTCTCTATGTTTGTAACGGCAACGGTTGCTAATCCCGAAAATGAAATGGTTTATCGAGCATGCCGAAGGCTGAAAATCCTCCTACATTCTTATTGTGCCATGAACTTAAAATGAATTACTTTTCTCCTCATTTCGAAACTGTGTTGTACTCATAAATGCTGACGTGAAAGATATTTATTTAGTGATAGCTAAAAAACCTAGAAGAGTACTAAGAACGTTTGCAATATAATAATTCTTTGCTTCGGTGAATGAATATGGAATATAAACGTCCTTTAGCTAATTATGAACAATGGTGAAAATAATTACTACATACATGTAATCATATCAGATATTGATTAACGGCTGCAGGTCATGATTATGACATGATTATTGCTGTTTTACCTTCACCAGCGGGTTGTTCTTTTTTATGAGCTTGTTTGCTACCGGTGTCTTTTTGCCAAGTTACGCAAAAATTCCGTATGGAATTTCAAGAAAGTTTCGATAATGGTCTGAAACCGACTAAGAAATAAATGATAATGATTTAGTACATGATCTGCGTCACTGTCTTGATCCAAGAATTTTGCAAAAGAGTGATTGTCATCAGGCAATAAGGGACGTTCAAGATTTTACTACACAGCTCCTCAACGAATGTCCAAGGTGTGGTCAGAAAACTCAGGTTAACCTTACATAAATTTTTTTTAACGACTCAAAATTTGTTCTTTGTCCGGGCAATATACTCCGAATCTTGAGACTCAAAATGGTAATATCAATACGGTTCGAGAAAAATGGGATACCGCATTGATATGAAACAATACGTTTGGGGAAATTCACCTGCATTAAGTGTAGGTCTATGTGTAGCTCCTTGCTCTGTTATTCTTTTCATTTAGAATAATTTCATGTAGTAATATATCATGCTCTACACGTTGTACCATCCCACATTCAGACTTCAAAGCAACAACCTTACTTCGGAGATTACGCGCTCCAATCGCGTATGGTGACCACGTTCTGCAACGGCGTGGCAGGTCTACCCAAAGCACGCCAAACAAAGTTGTTCAGTGCTTGCGCCACTGTCACAAAGGTATTCAAACATTGAAACGTCTATAGGAAATTTGTCTTGTCTCATCGTGTACTCATTAAAAATATGTATCGTGCGGTAATCCATGAAAGTTGATTTCTTCAGCTCGTTCGCCGACGTCAAATACTTCCAGCTGATAAAGAGTAGATGCCCTGAGTGGCTGATCTGTTCTGGCATATCTGGAGTTTATCATGAAGGGCGATGATATTCTGGTATCAAAATGACCTCCCTCCCCACTTTTAAAGGTGTCCTGGAAAGTTATCATGCTCGAATAGTTTGATTAGCAAGAAAAAAAATCATTATCAGTACATTATTAAGATGCTTTTATGGAAAGGTGATAATTGATTGCAATTGGTAGGACCTATTTGTGATAATTAATTGGTAGAATGTGCAGCATTTCCTTTGCCACTTCTGAAGTGAAGTGCTGCCATAACGAAGTATAAATGAGAACCAAGAAGATACATTCATTGTTCATAAAGATATTTAATGTAGAATCAGTTTGTTCAGTAAAAAAGATACTTGTGAGACGATTATCATACACCTATTTCAATGACTCATAAAAGACTATGTGACACTTCAGACGTGTATAAGATGCTTTTGGTAAGCAAAATCATATCAACCCTTTTACAAGTTAAAAAAAATAAATTGTAATAAATTGACAATGATGATGAACTTTGTTATTAACTGAAGACACTTCACTTTTGAAACAGGAGTTCCGAGGGCACTTTAGCCACCACACCGCACTCCTACAGCTCTTCAACCTGACCAAACACGACCTGCAAGACATGCTTTAGTGAGCACACGGGACATCTGGTTGTCGGCTTCATCAGCGTCAAAGCATCACTTCAATACAAGTTCACTATAAGACAAGACATAATTTTGTTCTCTCTATATCCCATTTGTGTACATCAATGTATGGATTCGTACCAATGCAGTGTCAGAGTTTTATAAAGCAAGGTCCGCGTAGTACTAATATTGAAGATTGTGTAAGAAAGACCAATTACCAAGAGGAACAGAAGCAATGGAGAAGCAGTTTCGTCGCTCCAGGGAATATCCATGCACTCAGGCTTAACTCATACGTGATGTTTGCCTCTTCATTTACCAGCTTCTCCTTTATGATTAATTGTAAATATTCTACGCTGTACATATCCGCTTTGCCATTCGACCAGAATTCATTGATTGATTGATTAATTGATTTTATTTCCGCTGAAAAGAATAAATGTGCATCACTTCTTATTGAATAATACAAAGAAATTATCACAAAAATACGTTAATCTGCGGCTGGATGGCCATACTCAGCTCGGCCCTCATTAGCTCATCACGCAGTGAATTTTTAGAACTGGAGGGAAAGAGAGCAAATTTGGAATACCTTTACCCTGATCGTATACTCTACTTGCGGAGTGATTAACAAGGTATAACAAAAACAGAATGCAAGTCGCATATGAAATTTGCTTGCATCAAATAGGTTATTAAGGGGGATCTCACCCGAAATGTAGGATTATATATAAGTAAATGTAGAAATCGGTAGAACACTTCAATGAAGTTTTAGGAAAATCAAACTCTTCAGAACTTACAAATTTGTGAGTTTCAATTCCTCAGTGGCTGGATATGAAAACTGCAACTGTTTTGTGATGTGACAGTAAAACACCGAGCATTCAGTGTACTTATTATATTTATAACTCTTTATATTTTCTTACACTATGATATACTCAGTGTGACGAGGAAAGGCATGCATGTCTCAAAGTATTACCAAATGTCTTTTTTTATTAGGGCTGAGTAACAAGCTTTTGATAGCTATCGCAGGAAATTGGTGGTGGCTGGGTAAATATTTGGATACCATTTTATAGATGTGTTGTATAAGAGAAATGAGATAAGTATTAGTTTAGGTGATTGGATAAGATGTTTATGACGTTAGAGCCTTAATGTCTGTTTGATTTCAGGATGAAACATTTTCGAAGTTTACAAGGTGATGGTCTCCTCAAAGAGCAGTTTGATACGCGTGGATACTAAACTTAATAGATACGATGAAATATGTTGTACAAGAGTAAGAGGAAAGTTTACGCGAACGTAATGATAATCGACAGAAGAATATTGATCTTGAAGAACGGAATATCTTCATTTGCATATACCGATATTCTTTACTTATGTTTTTTTTTTCTTCTTCAGATTACCGATTTAAGTGGCACGTTTAATATGCTTGATTCTGTTGTCATGGTTGTTAAAGGTACGGTAACATACAGACACAAATTGTACAAACAGTATAGAAGATGTATGTGTTTATGATTAGTGTGTACTTAGCTCCTGTGTGGATCGGAAGAGATTTTTCTTACTAAACAGTTCAGTATTGATCAAACTTTGAAAATCTATCGCAGGATATTGGTCTTATCTGGGTAAATATTTGGATATACATTATTGTAAGATGTACTCAAAAATAGAAAAGAGGTACTACTTGTAAAGTGCTATGATTATTACAGGTAATCAGAAAGCATGTTTCAGACGTTGGGGCCATTAGGTCTATTTGATTTCAGAGCCTGGACAGTTTCGAGGTTTACGAGGTGATGGTCTTTTTAATGAGCAGTTAGATACTTGTGGATATTAAACTAACAAAAATTTAAAACGGTCCGGATACATGGACCACTCTTCCTGAGGAGTTGAAACAGTGTGCCTCCTTGTTTTCATTCAAAGCAAACTTAAAGAAGCACACCTTATTACAGTATACTTCAAACACGAACTAAAAACAAATAATTTATATTAATAATTGTGGTCTTCCGATAGCAACATCGCATATCGTTCCCTCTTCCAGCAAACCAATTCTATTATTCTAAATCCAGCCTATCTGCCCTTGTGCACTTTCAAGCACCTGCACGCACATTCACCACCATCACACATCAGAGTTTATTTTCCCCTGCTATCTTCGCAGCAGAATTTGTATTGTTGCGAATCTATTACGTCCCTACCTTTTTTACTCGGGCCGGCCATCTTTTCAAGCAGCATAATAGCTTCTTAAGTACAATTGTTATTGTAATCCCTGCTGCATAGACATGTATAGTGTATATTATATCATTAATTTCCTTTTATGTTGTTGCTTATGCAAGTCAAACGACTCTGCGTCAAATTTACTTTGTATATTTCCTACATGTTCATGATTATATAACTTATGTATATCGTTGTTTATGCAAGTCAAACGACTCTGTGTTAAATTTACTTACATGTTCATGATTATGTAACTTATGTATATTGATTTGCAGAAAATAAAGTATTTATCAAACAAACAAAATTAGGTATATTGTGCAAGAGTTAGCAATGGTCCATCCATCCATCCACTACCTCTCGTGTCCCTCTATTTTTTTTTTCCTGTCTTTTATCTTCACTCCACGCAATAAGTTGCTTTCTTTCCCTCTCTCTCTCTCTCTCTCTCTCTCTCTCTCATACACATACACACACACACACACACTCTCTCTCTCTATTTCTCTCTCTCTCTCTGTCTCTGTTTCTCTCCTCTCTCTTCCGGCATGACAGCGACTTGGTGTAGGGATTTGTTCAAGGTTTTTGTTTCGGATAAGGTAGGTTATAGGTCTTTTCGTCTTAGATTCTTTGTTTCATCCATTTTCAATGTATATCAGTCAATCGATCATATAATTTTTTGTATTACGTGTGGGGAGAATGCACCCTACAAGCTCAGCTTTTAGCTTTCCTCTCCATTTCCAACATTTTCGCATACTTACAAGTTTTCTGTAAACTTATCCTTTACTTTGTATAATTAAATGTATGTACTGTATTCAATTTTTGTAATACATTTATATGTTTTTGTTGAAAATGAAAAATAGATGAATGATTGAATGAATAAATGAATGAATGAATGAATGAATAGTAAGAGTCAGGGAAGCTAATTCATTGTGTATATACTTGAAGATGAATATGCCTCATGTGAGTACGAAACGAAGCTTTTACAAATCGCATTATGAAAACCTTGCATAATTTTATGGGACGGGGGTAGGAGAGGCGATTAAGTGCAAATACGTTGCCCGCAAATTCTATTTCACATATCTTTAAATTCTCCCAATACATTTTTCTGTCTTTAAACGGTGAGATAAATAGAGCAGAATAAAATAAATGAATATGAATATATCCTTGTAATACATTGTCTCACCTCTCACTCGATGCGTTTTGAAGTCTGCCTAAAGGAAAAAAAAAACACCCTCCTTTGTTACTTGTTCCTCTTTCCCATTTCCCCCATTGCTTTGTATACCCTGTTCCTTAAAACACCTTTATATCACAGTCGTGCTTTTTCTTGAGGGAAGAATGTCTGTTTTTGATGGACCATTTTCAATGATAACCGCGAAAAAAATGTGTGAAAAAATGTATCTAACCACAGCTGAATATGAGTCGGTGTCGGCGACATTTAAACAACATCGCTTTAAAAGATTAAATAGAATGTACTCACATGAATGTTCAAACAACTGATTAAAGCTGTGTCTCACTCGTTGCTTAACCAAACGTCAAACTATTAATATCGCACATAAGTGAAAATGAGCTATGGAAATAATGGTTTCACTCGCTTTTACTGACCAATGATGTCGATTACAATATAACATGCACCAATCCGAAGAAAAGATGGGTATATAACTAGGTAATAATTTCTTGTCTCGCACGATAATGATATTGATAATGTATGATGTTATGGCACAATTTGCAATACATCTGCCTCCAATAATATATTCCGGTTTTTTTTTTTTTTTTTTTTGGAGAGAGAGAGAGAGAAAGAGAGAGGAAATAGTATAGCAAATCATACATACATTGATTGGTAGCCAAATGTGTTATATTTCAGGAATACTTTTGACCACTTACAAACAACTTGAAATCTCAATTCTTTTCCGCTGAAAATATATATCACGACACTATATTCATTTTTCTTTCTAAAAGAAGGGACATTCTCGAAAAGAACATACATTTGCACTAATCGGGATAATTGTTTGGATTTAATCTTCCATGTCGATGACAATATCTGTTTATCCCTGTAACTGTTCGTATTCTACATTTTTTTTTTTTTTTTTTTTTGACGTGGAGGAACAAAAGGGTGAATGGCATTGTATCGGGTGGGACGCTTCATTTTGGCTTCATTGGAGTGGAACAGCCCATGGGCGAAACAATGGGTGAGCTGATTTAATGGGCGTGAGAAAATCACAACATGTAATCTGAACTCGTTCTGAAAATGACGCATTGGTGAAGAGGAAGCAGGATATACACATGCAATGTAGACATAACGACAAAATCTTTTAATGTTATTCTCCATTTCAGTTTCTTTCGACACCAATATCCTATTCACAATGAAGCCAATATAAAAGCGCTAGTATCCACCCATTCGTTCTGCGTAATCACATTTTTTTTTAACATACATAGGAAGATTTTATGCAGATTCATTATGTACAATATATCCACACATAGTATGAATGTAGCCTACAAAATAACCAATACAAAACCCCAATACCATAAAATAATACTCTCTATCCTTGTGTTCGGGTATAGCAATTGCTCGGATAGATAGAAATTCTTGATCTACGCCAATTCTTGAGGCAACATGTGCTTTGCCTTAAAATATACACATGTATCATCTTTCCCTTAGACAATAAAAGATAACCGATTTTCACTCCGTACCAAGATGTAATTTTTGAATTTCAACACCTTATATTGACGCTAAAAGAAGTTATTGCATTTTCAGATTACCTAACGTTATTTCAATTTCGGACCAACGAACGTTCGGAATTATAACGAACCTTCGAAATAAGACCTTCAGAATACCGTTTTGTAACTACATGTAACACAGGAAATACCAGACTTTTCCAACCTGTCCTAATGGTATAGTTCTAGCCAAAAATATTTTCCTACGAACTAAACAACACTGACCACCCAGGATGTCATTAGTCTTTTGTTCGATTATCAAGTTTACAATGGTAAACATTACCCTAGAAAATGTTCAGTCCTTTCAATATAGGAAAGGCTGGGAATTATTGTTCACATGTTACAGAGAGCCAGGTATCACCATTGTTTGATTGTAGCGTATATTTGATGTCTGTATTTGCTCTTGTATTACATTTGATATTTGATTTTTGAACTTCCTTTTCTTTTTGAGCCCGGTAATTTCCCATTGCTTAACCCGCGGATCACGGTGTAAGAGCTATTGTTGTGCCTTCCTGAATTTATGTGACCCCTCGTTTTGTAAAACTACACAATGATTACGGGCCGTTTCAGCAATGAAGTTTAGAGAATGAACACATTGGAAAGGGGGTGGGGTGGCATCAGAACTGATGTACATTTACATGTATTATACTGTATAATGTGTCTATGTGTGTATGGGTGTGAAAGCGTTTATTTCACTTTCTTTTTGATGTGCTGCTGATCAGGTACGCAAACTAATACAAGAGGCGACAATAACCATGAAAACTTGAAGTCGAATCAAATTAGATTAGAAACGATGAAAGCTGGAAACTCGGAAGACATTCTTATGCCTGTAATCATGCATACGTCTTAGTTATTCACTGTAAAGATTTACCACGCGACTATGGAAACTCAATAAATGCCGTTGTAGTAATACAGCGTCCTTTTTACCAAGTGGTGCCATGAGCCAGTGTTCAGTGCACTGGCATTACGCTGCGCTGCATGCACTCTGTGATGCTCGCAGAGATTACAAATTTTTTTGGTAATGCTAGATTAATGCATGCCGGTGGTCGCTGCTACGCTGACTGGCTCTCCGCAATTGCGATTGCGATATCGATAGCTAGGTATCTCATTATTGGCAAAAAAGTGACATCAAAATATTGGTCGGGCGAAAAATATTCCGAGGCTGACGTGACACCACATCCACTTTCTTTTCATGGTGAAAATATTGTAAGTCACATGGAAACTTGTCGGCCCGTGAGTGCTAGTTCGAGAATTTCGATATTGTAGCGAAAACGGGGCCTTGGCACTTATGCCGACCGAGCCGACCGTCCGTTTGATCGAAATATACGATCGCTCTGTGAAGAGGATAGAACCTTAGTCTTCCACCACTCTTCGTACGTCACCAGTCTACACCTTGCACTTCACATCATCTGACTCAAAGGCACTTTCTCACTCTCATATCTATTTCCTCCAACACACTGACAAGTGAATTCTCCCTATCACTCCCGACGTCGTTTCTTGAGTGCGTCGTTCTTTGACGTCATTCAGAAAGTACGTCGTTTCCCGACGTCCGCCCTTGTACTTCGTCGTTCTGCACTTTTAGTTCTGAAGTACGTCGTCTTCCGACGTTCGTCCTGGAAGTACATCGTTCGTACTTATCATTTCCAAAGTAGTGTACTTCGCTCTCCGACGTCTGTTCTTGAAGCACGTCTGACGTACTTGTCCTTTCCAAAGTACAAGTGTACTGTACTTCGTTCTCTGACGCCCGTCCAGAAACTCAGTTATCCCACGTTGCAGCAAAGCCCGCTCGAGAATGCTCACAAAGGCTGGTGGACCAGTTGTCTTCTGGTGCAGAACCACCGGTTACCATCCCAGTCTCATCGGCATTCGGCACTCATTCCAACCAATACTTATCTGAACACGAATGCATCACAACTTCAGAGGCGATATACCGGAACACAAGCTTTCAGGTAAGTGTGTACGTACTCACGTTCAGAACGTCGTACCGAGCACATGACACAAAGGTCGGTATCGTTTCTCAACATCTTTGCTAAGAAAGTATGGGCTGATCCAGTATCATGCATGAATTACATCAATGGCACTAGTAATCAAACAATGCTTTACAATGTGCAAAAAGACAGAATGATACATAGAGATAAAATTGGAAAGAGATTGAGAGAAAAAAAATACAGGGCTTGAGGTAACAACATACATAACATTACATAGTCAAACATTACATAACAGAACAGAACAAAGTAACCCGGTTATCCTATCACAGCAAACAAATACATTGCAACTGGGATTCAAAAATTTGTATATATCCGTAAAAAAAAAAAATATCTAAATTTAAGGCTGATCGAGCAGCTGGTGGTAGGTTATTATACATTAATGCCGCTCGATAAATAAATGATCTTTTAAGAAATTCAGTGTAAGGTTTGGGTAATTTAAGTTTGTTTCCGAGATAATCAAAAGATTCAGACAGATAATCTGGGGTCATACCATTGAGTGTTCTAAACAAACATATCGTCAGGTGTTTATTTCTTCTTTCTGCTAAAGTGTCCCATTTCATAGCATTGTGAATCTCCAGGTTCGAAACATGAGATTCTCGTTTTATCTGGAGTATTAACCGGCCAGCCCTATTTTGTAATTTCTGTAATCTATCAATATGCAGTTTACAAGCAGAGCCATAAACAACATCGCTAAAATCAAAACACGGTATAATACCAGCATTATAAATTAACTTTAATATAGATTCATCTCGGACTCCTCTCAATCTACCCAAGTACCTTATCACTTTCCCAATTTTTTTCACCATATATTGTCAATATGAATGTCCCATTTTATCTGTTCATCACAAATAACACCCAGATATTTAACATGATTAACCTGCTGAATCCTGGTGTTAAATAAAGTAACATTCAAATCACTTGCTTTAGAGAGCATACATCGGCTTCCTATTAACATACAGACAGTTTTATCACAATTTACCCTGAGTTTGTTTGCATTCATCCAGTGAGATAAATGCAGTAAATCATTATTCAAAACATTTTCAATATTGTGTACAGATGAATCAGAAAAATAACAAACAGTATCATCCGCATATAACTTCAAATTACATAATTCATTATATTTTTTCAGGTCATTTATATATATATATCAATGAATAAAAGTGGTCCCAACAGTGAACCTTGCGGTACACCAAAACTTACTACTGCCTCATTTGACAACAGTGAATTTACAAGGGTTTTGCATTTCCTGCCAGTAAGGTAACTTCGAAACCAGTCATTGGCAGAGTTTTTTTTTACCGACACTTGGGAGTTGTTGTTTTTTCATAAGTATCAAATGGTTCACAGTATCAAAGGCCTTCTTAAGGTCGACAAACACCGCACCAGTGTACTGGTGATTATTCATGGCCTGTAACCAGTCGTCTGTGACTTTAATGAGGGTAGAAGTCGTTGAGTGCTTCGGCCGAAAGCCAGATCGTTCTCGACATAAGATGTTATGCTCACGTAAATAGCCGAGCAATTGTTTTTGAACAACTCGTTCTAATCTTCGATACACAAGACAATATTGAGATTGGCCTAAAATTTCCTGGAGAAGATTTGTCACCATTTTTATGGATAGGATCTCACCCGAAATGTAGGCTTATGTATAAGTGAATGTAGAAATCGGTAGAATACTTCGATGAAGTTTTAGGAAAATCAAACTCTTCAGAACTTACGAATTTGTGAGTTTCAATTCCTCAGTGGCTGGATATGAAAACTACAACGGTTTTGTGATGTCACAGTAAAACACCGAGCATTCAATGTACTTATTATATTTATAACTCTTTATATTTTCTTACACTATGATATACTTAGTGTGACGAGGAAAGACATGCATGTCTGAAATTATTATCACATGTCTTTTATCTTTTTATTAGAGCTGAGTAATAAACTCTGGATATCTATCGCAGGAAACTGGTGTTGGCTGGGTAAATATTTGGATACCATTTTATAGATGTGCTCTATAAGAGAAATGAGATAACTATTGGTTTAGGTGATTGGATAAGATATTTATGACGTGAGGGCCTTGATGTCTGTTTGATTTCAGGAGGAAACAGTTTTAAGTTGATGGTCTCTTCAAAGAGCAGTTTGATAAGCGTGGATATTCAACCTTATAGAAACGATAAAATATGTTGTAGAAGAGTAAGGAAGAGGAAAGTACACGCAAATGGAATATCTTCAATTGCTTATACCGATATTCTTTTGTTATCTTTTTCTTTCTGCTCCAGATTACCGTGGCCCGTTTAATTGCTTACTTTGTTTGATTCTGTTGTCATGGTTGTTGAAGGTACCGTAATATACAGACACAAATTGTACAAACAGTATAGAAGATGTATGTGTTTATGCTTAGAGTGTACTCAGCTCCTGTTTGGATCGGGAAACATTTTTCTTACTATACAGTTAAGTATTGATCAAACTTTGAAAATCTATCGCAGGATATTGGTGTTAACTGGGTAAATATTTGGATATCCATTATCATAAGATGTACTCAAAACTACAACAAAGGTACTGCTTGTAACGTGCTGTGATTACTACAGGTATCCAGAAAGCATGTTTCAGACGTTGGGGCCATTAGGTCTATTTGATTTCAGAGCCTATCTATAGACAGTTTCGAGGTTTACGAGGTGATGGTCTTATAAATGAGCAGTTTGATACTTGTGGACATTAAACTAACAATAAGATATGTTACTACCACAACTTCTATTTCACATATCTTCAAATTCTCCCAATACATTATTATGTCTTTAAACGGTGAGATACATACAGAAGAATGAAATAAATGCCTATGAACATATCCTTTGTAATACATTGTCTTGCCTCTCACTTGATGCTTCTTGAAGTCTGCCCAAAGAAAAAAAAAAACTCCCTTGTTACGTGTTCCTCTTTCCCATTTCCACCATTGCTTTGTAAACTGTGTTCCTTAAAACATCATATACAGTCGTGCTTGTCTTGTGGGAAGAATGTCTGATTTTGATGGACCTTGTTCAATGATAACCGCGAAAAGAATGTGTAAAAAAATGTATCTAACCACAGCTGAATAGGAGTCAGTGCCGGCGACATTTAAACAACATCGCTTTGAAAGATTACATAGAATGTACTCACATGAATGTTCAAACAACTGATTGAAGCTATGTCTCACTCGTTGCTTAACCAAACGTCAAACTATTAATATCCCACATAAGTGAAAATGAGCTATGGAAATAACGGTTTCACTCGTTATTACTGACCAATGATGTCGATTACAATATAACATGCGCCAATCCGAAGAAAAGATGGGTATATAACTAGGTAATAATTTCTTGTCTCGCACGATAATGATATTGATAATGTATGATGTTATGGCACAATTTGCAATACATCTGCCTCCAATATTATATTCCGTTTTTTTTCTTTTTTGAGAGAGAGAGAGAAAGAGAGAGGAAAGAGTATAGCAAATCATACATACATCGATTAGTAGCCAAATGTGTTATATTTCAGGAATACTTTTGACCACTTACAAACAACTTGAAATCTCAATTCTTTTCCGCTGAAAATATATATCACGACACTATATTCATTTTTCTTTCTTAAAGAAGGGACATTCGAGAAAAGAACATACATTTGCACTAATCGGGATAATTGTTTGGATTTAATCTGCCATGTCGATGACAATATCTGTTTATCCCTGTAACTGTTCGTATTCTACATTTCTTTTTCTTTTTTTTTTGACGTGGATGAACAAAAGGGTGAATGACATTGTATCGGGTGGGACGCTTCATTTTGGCTTCATTGGAGTGGAACAGCCCATGGGCGAAACAATGGGTGAGCTGATTTAATGGGCGTGAGAAAATCACAACATGTAATCTGAACTCGTTCTGAAAATGACGCATTGGTGAAGAGGAAGCAGGATATACACATGCAATGTACACATAACGACAAAATCGTTTGTTATTCTCCATTTAAATTTCTTTCGACACCAATATCCTATTCACAATGAAGCCAATATAAAAACGCTAGTATCCACCCATTCGTTCTGCGTAATCACATTTTTTTTTTTTTTAACATGCAGAGGAAGATTTCATGCAGATTCATATGTACAATATATCCACACATAGTATGAATGAAGGCTACAAAATAACCAACACAAAATCCCAATACCATAAATACTCTCTATTCTTGTGTTCGGGTAGCAATTGCTCGGATAAACAGATATTCTTGATCTACGCCAATTCTTGAGGCAACATGTGCTTTGCCTTAAAATATACACATGTATCATCTTTCCCTTAGACAATAAAAGATAACCGATTTTCACTCCGTACCAAGATGTAATTTTTGAATTTCAACACCTTATATTGACGCTAAAAGAAGTTATTGCATTTTCAGATTACCTAACGTTATTTCAATATTGGACCAACGAATGTTTGGAATTATAACGAACCTTCGAAATAAGACCTTCAGAATACCGTTTTGTAACTACATGTAACACAGGAAATACCAGACTTTTCCAACCTGTCCTCATGGTATAGTTCTAGCCAAGAATATTTTCCCACGAACTAAACAACACTGACCACCCAGGATGTCATTAGTCTTTTGTTCGATTATCTAGTTTACAATGGTAAGCATTACTCTAGAAAATGTTCGTTCCTTTCAATAAGTGGGGAAGGCTGAGAATTACTGTTCACATGTTATAGAGAGCCAGGAATCACCGTGGTTTGATTGTAGCGTATATCTGATGTCTGTATTTGCTCTTGTATTATATTTGATTTTTGAATTTTGAACTTCCTTTTCTTTTTGAGCCCGGTAATTTTCCATTGCTTAACCCACGGATCACGGAGTAAGAGCTATTGTTGTGCCTTCCTGAATTTATGTGACCCTCGTTTTGTTAAACTACACAATGATTACGGGCCGTTTCAGCGATGAAGTTTAGAGCATGAACACATTGGAAAGGGGGTGGGGTGGAATCAGAACTGATGTGCATTTACATGTATTATACTGTATAGTGTGTTTATGTGTGTATGGGTGTGAAAGCGTTTATTTCACTTTCTTTTTGATGTGCTGCTCATCTCTCAGGTACGCAAACTAATACAAGAGGCGACAATAACCATGAAAACTTGAAGTCGAATCAAATTAGATTAGAAGCGATGAAAGCTGGAAACTCGGAAGACATTCTTATGCCTGTAATCATGCATACGTCTTAGTTATTCACTGTAAAGATTTACTACGCGACCATGGAAACTCAATAAATGCCGTTGTAGTAATACAGCGTCCTTTTTACCAAGTGGTGCCATGAGCCAGTGTTCAGTGCACTGGCATTACGCTGCGCTGCATGCACTCTGTGATGCTAGCAGAGATTACAAATTTCTTTGGTAATGCTAGATTAATGCATGCCGGTGGTCGCTGCTACGCTGACTGGCTCTCAGCAATTGCGATTGCGATATCGATAGTTAGGTATCTCATTATTTGCGAAAAAGTGACACCAAAATATTGGTCGGGCGAAAAATATTCCGAGGCTGACGTGACGCCACATCCACTTTCTTTTCATGGTGAAAATATTTAAGTCAGTGCTAGTTCGAGAATTTCATGATGTACGATATATTGTAGCAAAAACAGGGCCTTGGCACTTATGCCGACCGAGCCGACCGTCCGTTTGATCGAAATATACGATCACTCTGTGAAGAGGATAGAACCTTAGTCTTCCACCACTCTTCGTACGTCACCAGTCTACACCTTGCACTTCACATCATCCGACTCAAAACTCAAAGGCACTTTCTCACTCTCATAACTATCTCATCCAACACACTGACAAGTGAATTCTCCCTATCACTCCCGACGTCGTTTCTTGAGTGCGTCGTTCTTAGACGTCATTCATAAAGTACGTCGTTTCCAGACGTCCGCGTCCGCCCTTGTACTTCGTCGTTCTGCCCCGTAGTTCACATGGAAGACGTTCGCCCTGGAAGTACATCGTTCGTACTTATCATTTCAAAAGTACTGTACTTCGTTCTCTGACGTCTGCTCTTGAAGCACGTCTGACGTACTTGTCCTTTAATTCCAAAGTACTGTACTTCGTTCTCCGACGTCCGTTCAGGAAGTACGTTGGGCGTCCGTCCAGACAATCAGTTGTCCCACGTTGCAGCAAAGCCCGCTCGAGAATGCTCACAAAGGCTGCTGGACGAGTTGTCTTCTGGTGCAGAACCACCGGTTACCATCCCAGTCTCATCGGCATTCGGCACTCATTCCAACCAATACTTATCTGAACACGAATGCATCACAACTTCAGAGGCGATATTTATACCGGAACACAAGCTTGTTCATTTACAGGTAAAGTGTGTACATGCTAACGTTCAGAACGTCGTACCGAGCACAAGACACAAAGGTCGGTCTCGTTTCTCAACATCTTTGCTCAGAAAGTATGGGCTGATCCAGTATCGTGCATGAATTACATCAATGGCACTAGAAAATTGAGGAAGAATCTAACGAGGTAGCTGATAGTACCTGAATGAACTTATTATAGACATGGTTTCAGTCCCATAACTAAACACATTTACTAATTAATTAAAGTTAATTGTCTAAAATGGGTCATATGGCCAACCTGTGTACACACGTATACACACACAATGCTATATGTATCAAACCTCTGTAACACAACTTTGAACTAACTGTAGGAATTATCGCTGCACTTATTATCCATACTTTTTATCATTATCTGAATCTTCACAAAAACCACTAATTAACAAATAATCATCAATACAGAATACTGACTTAAAGGAACAATTCAAACACTCTTTTAGAATGGATAGCTTGTTACATGTGTAAATAAGCACAAAGTAACCACGGCCACATTGTGCTACTGAAATGCTATGAGCAATTTTCGCTCCAGTGTACTTTCACATTTCCCCATAATATACTTCAGATATTTACACAAAACTTTGGTTCATTCATTTTTTCCGGCCATCCATATAGCGATCGGATAAACACAGTACTCAAAATGTGCATTTCTCCTGTGACCCCATGTCACACGGGGGGCGGGCTGCAGACTGTGTGCTGCAGATCAGAGCGGGTAATTTTTTTTTTTCGGTGCCGTTGGGAGATTTATGTAAAATTTGTTGCAAGTTGTAACTTAGACGAAAGTTAATTGGAAATCTATCTTTTTGTTTTGTCTCGTTGAAGTGCCAAATCATGCACACGCCAGTTCTGTTAGAGTATTGTTTATTCTTGTTCATAATTACTGTACAATAATAAGTAGGATATAGTATTATTATGTGGATATCATTGTTGATGTTCAGTATTACTGCTACCCAAGAGGTATATGCTTAACATTTGTGCTTTTGTTGTGCTCCAATGAGTCATTGTAAATATTGTACATTTGTTGATATTTTGATGAATAAACTTATTAAAGAGAGAAAATAAAAAACTTTGTTGAAGTGCCAACTCATGCACACGCCAGTTCGGTTAGAGTATTGTTTATTCTTGTTTATAATTACTGTACAATAAAAAGGATAAAGTATTATTATGTGGATATCATTGTTGATGTTCGATATCAATACTGTTACCGAAGAGGAATATGCTTAGCATTTGTACTTTTGCTGTGCTCCAATGAGTCATTGTAGATATTGTACATATGTCGACATTATGATGAATAAACATATAGAAAGTTAAAAAATGAATATCATTTTGTTACAATACATAACACATTATACAATAATAACATACATCATTGTTATAATGTCAGTTGTCAATAACTCTCCTGACACACCTGACATAACTTGATTGTTGACTATCATCAACCAAATATTAACATGAAAAAACCACAAACCCATTCGTAACACTCCAGAAGTAAATTCAGCAGATGAGGACATCTATTGAAATACAAAATTAGAAGTGTGATTAATGCTTTTCATATCTTTTTATGCAATCCGCATCCACCCGATTTAGCATAAGGTCACCATTTTGTCAAACAAGAGCATCATGCACAAACAGAATACCCCGTGATACACGATGAATGGTCGATATTTCCGTATGCTTGCGTGAGCGACTACTCGAATTTCGACTATAAAATAACAACAGCAACTGCAGGTAAGAGTGCACCCCCTCCCCCGAAAAGATGGGCCGAGCATTGCTAATTATGTTAAGATTGTGCCTTGATTTTCCTTGAGTAAATAAAGAAATGTAATTCTGTCTCAAACCCTCGCACCTTCTCATGTCTGTAGAGTGAAACTAAACCCCTGCCCGACAACAGCGTTAGGACAATGCAGGGTTCGATAAAGGACACACTTCTGTCATTTCTGTTATAGTGCCAGTATCAAGCAAAGAAACGAAGCAGGTCCACCCCGTCTCCAATCTGAGTGCAAAGGTCATCGTAGAAAGATATTAATAGGAATCTTTATTGCGGAAGTAGAACAGAAAAATATTAGGTTTCATTGATCCTGCTGCACACTCAAAAATATTCAAGGAGTATAACAGTTCTCTCTTGTGGTGCTCCAGACCATAACGTCGCACAATTTGTTATATAGAACAAGCCGTTTTTATGACATGGCTGAGAAAGCTGACATAGTTAGACTTTTATAGTGGCATTGCAACTTTTGTGAGTGTTAACTTCGACTACAGCGTGTAAAGGTTATCATTTTTCAACCTATCTGGTAAGTTTTTCTAACTTTTATTTGAATTTCTGTATAGTGTCGGTATCGAGAATTTGAACATATCTAAATTCATTGCTGCAAACTATGTTTGTACAGCCTTTGTTTGACTAAACTTACGATAGATACTGGGAAGGATCCCACACAACTGATCTTCCTCTTCTATCAAAGCAGTATGCAGCATTCCTGATATCGAAGTTTATGTGAGCTTTGGAAATGTACTGATTTCATGCATTTACTGTTTACACGGTCATCTCCAAAATATATTACCAAGTGCATGACTTACATCGGAAACAAAAAGAGAGTCTTAGGAATTATTCAAATGTGTTGTGGTTCTTAAGGGGACTTCACGTAGGCCTAACTACTTGAGAAAAAGCAAGTTTAGGAAAAACAAATCCTGCAAATAATCTTAAACTGTTATTCCGATTGGAAAGAATATATCACACAAATGCCAACGTCTGAAAATGGGCTCGACAGTTGCCTGGAGGACAGGTGGCCCGGCGCCGCTGAAAATTTCTATCGGATACCAAACTTTAAAAAGGCTATCTTTTGGTTGTCCAATCAAGAAACTAAGATTCAATATGGATTATTATGTTTCCTTTGATTTCGGGCAGTTGAATCTCTACTCGGGCCACCACATTCCAAATTTGAAAATTTCAGTGGGAGATTTGGAACACCAGGGAGAAAGAAAATATCGAGCTCTGCAATCTTCAATCTTCTCAGTTCTCATTATCAAGAGTCAACTGAGCAAAAGACAAACTGATAACGCTTCTTTCACGAAAGGATCAAAGTCTTTGTCAGTCGTTCAGCACGTTAGTATCATAATTTCTCAGGAATGATAATTTCTTCCTCATAAAAGCTAATTTCTAAAAAAAAAATGATAATGACAATAACCCCACGGCTCTACTTTCTTTTCATTCTATCTTCATAACAGTCAACATGGCTCGGAGGAGTCCAAAGTCGCAGTCATTTCCAATTTCCCTGTTTCACACACTCTGCCTCGTCAGCCTGATTCAATCTTCACATTCGGCTCCTCTCTCCTCCTACCTGGTGTCATCCTTCTCCAGTCCCAATCCCAGGCTACCTTTCAGACTCATGGCTGTAGATAACACTACTGGTGATGTCTACATTGGAGCCGAGGAGGAGATTTACCACCTGGGACCAGATTTCATCTTGAGGGAGACTGTTGAGGTTGGGATATGCAATATACAGGGATCTGAATACATTGGTGAACAGGACAAAAACAGACTGCTTGTCATCGCACCTGCACCTAGAGAGAGACTCATTACATGTGGAAGATGTGATGGTTATTGTGAGATTAGAAAGCTAGCCAATATTACCGACGCTGAGATGTATTATGATAACACTGATCAGATAGTAGTGAAGAGAGAGGATGTGTCCATGGTTGGAGTGGTGGCTAGTGGCAATGCAGGAGCTTCCCATTATCTCTATACAGGTATCAGTTTCACTCTCTCTTTTGGGCATCCTATATCTAAGTTTGACATAACAACACTCAGAAGTGTGCAAAGATTAGAATCCCAGATACGACATGAGACTGTTAACTACATTCAGGTCATGCTGGAAACTTCATTCATTTATTTCGCAATTCAACTCAAAGCAGAATCAACATCAACTGTGATTGGTCGACTGTGCCTGGACACAACTGATCCAAACCTCGAGTCCTACACGCAAATTCAAATTGAATGCAAAGACCAGTCAGGATCAAACTACATCGTGATCCGAGCAGCTCACATTGGTCCTGCAGGATCCCAGCTAGCTGACTCCTTGAGTATCAGTAGTACCGATGACGTCATGTATGCTGTGTTTACCAAGGAGAACTCATTACCTGTACAGTCTGCTCTGTGTCTCTACAAGATGAGTGATATCCAGGAGAAATTTACACAAGCTGTAGTTGGCTGCATCACATGTCAAAGTGACTGTGATGGAAGATCAATTGACTACTTGCAAGGCAGCGAATGTGGTGCGGTAAGTTCTGACTGCGCATGATTCAAGTTAAATGGAATGCGATGCAATAAAAGGTGAAAAGGTATAAAAGGTATAGACATTTACAGAAATATCAACATGCTATGCACGAGCAGAAAAATCATTTTAAATAAAAAGAAGATCATTTGGGCTGAGATGCTAGATGCACTCGTGTCACACATATATGGCCCCTAATAATACCCAGAATTCATTTTGATGATCACTTCGTTGTTTTTATGATGTATTATATCCCTGTTATTATGGCATGACAGTATCAAAATAATTTTGCAATCTTTATCCATGGTGCCTGTTATGTTTACGCGTTACTTGTAGGCCTACATGAGTCTTTATATCGCACTCACACACTTGTTGGTATTTGTCGTAAACTTCATGAACAGGGATGATAATTAGGAATTGTGTACAAGGCCTGACTGTAATATTCTGTTTGCTGGAGTTTACCGTGGAAACTTCGTAATTAGACCCTACAGCGTAAGTTTCTAGTGGTATTGTATAGTGACATGAGATATTGGGAGTCAAATTGATAGCCAGATTTTGAATCGGGATATCTCTGATCTTGAAAACGAACCCTGCGTGTTGATTAGGTGGATAAATCCACGTACTCTCAATCATTAAGTCGCTTCTCTGATCTTCCTGGCAAAAGCGCTTGTTCTCCTAGGTAATGCACATCATCTTGCTACATGTACATAGTTTGCTTAGTTCAGTCGGTGCAAGTGTAGTTTGTTCATGTACGCACGTGAGTACTCCCTGACGGCTATATAATTATTATCTAAATAAACAACAATGAAAAAATGAGTTTGATACAATTAGAATTGGAATATGAAAGATCGCATCACGGCGAAAAACATTCGTTCATGAGCCTTACAGTACCTTATGGAAATGGTGAGTAGACATTAAGTCCCTATTGGTAAGTGGATTTAATCATCCATCTTTATAACGACGCACTTTAGGTGAAATAGAGAAATCTAACTGTGGTCAAGTCAGAACCAACTAAAATTCAACGAGTGTGAGACAGAAATCCTGCACGTCACATTTCAGTTTCGCCAATCACCCCCTTTCCCAACAACTGTAGCACCAATGCCCCCCCCCCCCCCCCGCAGCATCGGTTCGAGATCTAGGGGTTGTCGCAGACCACAAACTCAATCTGCAAAGGCATATAAACAACACGTGCCGCTCAGCCGAGTTCGGCATAATTATATGATATTGACTGGCCTTGAGGGAGATACCAGAAAATATTGCCCAAACTGAAAGAATATTGCCCGAGTCGAAGACGAGGGCAATATTCTTTCAGTGCGGGCAATATTTATCTGGTATCTCACTCAAGGCCAGTCAATATCATAATTATTACCTATCCCCTAGGTAAATCAAGAAAATATGTGAATACGGCTATACACATGATATAGATCAAGCCACATTTGACTACCTGTAGATCATCAACATGTCGAATAATTGAAAAATTGTTCATCAATGTATATTAAAACTATCATTCAACTCCAACTTCAAAGATACATATGTAGTTGTAACAGGCGAACTTCAAACATCTGAACGCTTTTACACTTTATTTTTTCTTCTGTTTAAATTTGGAGAGTTGTAAAACTGATGGTCACTCTGCAATTATTGAGCACAAATGGACTAGTCATTGTTTGACGCATAGTGCTGCTGTAAGTGGTCGACCTTGTATGAGTTGATTTATCAGCGTTCTTCTGCGGTGCGTGTAACCGACACCCAGCGACGTCCTGGAATGTTTTCTTTTCGTGGTCGATCGGAATGGTGGGGAGAGAGATCCCACTCTTTCTCTTCCCACCTCCCTGTGTAAAGTGAATTGCGAAAACCGGAAGCTTGCACTGTTTGCACACATTGTTTTGTGTACGGTACGGTGTGTGTAACCGACACTTAGCGACGTGGCGAAAACCGGCAGAGGCGAACGAATATTGCCTGCTGACCTTTAACCCTGCAAAATAACAACTGCTGACCTTTAACCCTGCAAAATATCAACTGCAATTGCCTCGCAAAACTACCTCGTATAGGTAATAATAACTAATATGCAAAATTGAGAAATTTCGACGTTTCTTGGATCAAGCCACCACGGAACGTCTTATCCTTGCCTTTGCCACAACGCACCTCGACTGTTGTAATAATTCTCTGTATTTAATGCAACCTTCCCTATGCCCATATTGCCCCCCCCCCCTTGCAAAGAATCCAAAATACAGCAGCTCGTCACGACTCTTGCACCAAGATCCGACCACATCACCACCATCCTTACTGGCTCCCCATGGTTCAAAGGATACAATTCAAAGTACTCACTCTTACCTACAAAGCCAAGCACGGTCTATCCCCTATCTCTGAACTATTAGTTTCCAGGAATCCATCCAGTGTCCTGCGATCCTCCTGCTCAATCCATCTACAACTGAGCCCTGGGCTCATACCATCTGCACGTACCCACTTTTTGGCAGTCGTGCTTTCGCCGTCGCCGCGCCTCAAGTATGGAACAAGCTCGCCCTTCACATGATCTTAACCCTCACTTGATACGTTTAAGACCCTGCCGAAGGCACATCGAAATCAATATAAGTTGAAATTAGTACGATAGTATGTTCTATACGTTACGTTTTCTTCTTCTTCTTCTTTTTTAATGTAATTAAACATGCTAATTTCGTTATCTGATTACTGCTTGATTATAATTGAGTAACGTATATTTATTGTAGAGTTTGTAGTTATGATTAATAATGTAAGATTATACATGTTTCGGTGAGATTATGATACAACCTGTACATGTAAGGCGCTTAGAAATTCAATTCAATTCAATTCAATTCAAACTTTATTTCATTTTTCGAAAAGAACATAAACATTTCACTTTCATTGGTAACAGAGAATAAGGTTACATAATCAAAACAAAGTAAAATTGAATAGAGAACATAATTGTGGAACCTTGGGGTAACAAATAATGTTGTAATGAAAATTGACTGAAGTGATGTAGACGATATAACATTACACAAAATATCGAAAAATGGAGGGACCCACTAAAAAGGCAATGCTTGTAGAATGTGGGCCCCTCAGGTACAGAATGTCAATAGAAAATGAACTGATGCAAAAAGGGGAAAAAAGATCGGGAATAAAGTCAGATTAAAAAAAAGGTCTGGAAGCCCAATAAGAAGACAGAGTAACGGACAGACACACATACACAGGCAAATGAACATTAAACGAGACTGAGACGACAAAACTTATGAAAGGGGACTTCAATACAAGACAGAACGAGACAAGGTTGACATAATAGGAAGACAATACAGCGGACAGAAAGGAAAAACAGATCCAGCGATCCTCGACAGAACTATGTCGAAAAAAATATTGGGATGCGAGGAAGGGATACATAAATATGGAAAAATAGAGAGAAATAGATGCGGAGGTACTACAAGTAGAATTGAATCTACTCGGTAAGAGTCTCAGGACAACAGGGACGAGCCATGAGCCATCAGGCTGATTTTTCAATTCAATTCAATGTTTTATTTCATTTTTCGACAAGAACATAATACAAACATCACTTCTTTTTTTTCTGAACAGAAAATCAGGTGCGTAAAACTATGTAGGATGAAAAGAATATACAATAATTGTAGCACCTTGCAATAATTACACATTATCATAAAACTCAAGTGATTTGAAGTAAGTAAACATTGTGAATAATTCGAAAAATGGAGGGACCCACTAAAAAGACAAGTCTTGTAGAATGTGGGCCCCTCAGACGAAAAACATCAATTAGAGGTAAAGAGAAGGTCTGGAAGCCCACTATAGAAACAGATCAACAAAATAGACACATGTACACACATAAAAAACATGAAACGGGGCTGAATAGGAGTAGCAGTACACAACAGACAGTTGACTACGAGATGAGACAAAACTAGCATAACAGTACGAGAACAGAACGGAACAGACAAAACAAACAAAAACGTTTAGCAGAAACAGCGATCTCGTCGGAAGTATGTCTAGGGAGAGAGAGGGAGGGGGGGGGGGGAGAGTGACGCGAGAAAGAACAATGTAGGCCTATTAGAGATATTATCGAAGAAATATCCTAGCTTTATTACAATAAGAGAATACACGTAGCAATGAATACGTGGTTCTTTTCTTAGATAAAGGGTTACAACAGCTGGTTAATTTAAATCAGTAGAATTATAAGATTGCAGTAGAACAAATTTCAGTTTCCTTTTGAATGAGTATATAGAGGGGGCACTTTTAATATCGGAATGCAATGAATTCCAATAACTTGGGCCGGTATAAACAAATGTGTTCTTGGCTAAAATGGTATACGAAGAAGAGGTAAATGATATTCATTAGAACGTCGAGTTGGATATTCATAAAATGACTGATTTTTTAAGAAAATGGAATGAAAAATATCAGGAAGAGAGTTATTATTATACATATACATAAATTGTCCTAAATTAAATAAAAACAAATCTCTGATTTTTAACAGCTTATTAGAAGCAAACAGTACATCTGTATGAGAACGTATGGGAGAATAACAAATGATGCGGAGAGCTTTCTTTTGTAAAAGGAACACTCTATCCAACAAATTTTGGTGGGTGTTGCCCCAAACTAACACTCCGTAATTAAGGTAGGGCAATATCAATGACGAGTATAACATAAGTAATGATTTTTGTGGGAAACACAATTTTAGTCTATTAATGACGCCTATATTACGAGAGATTATATTACAAATATAATCAATATGCAATTTCCAAGAAAGTTTGTCATCTACAATAATACCAAGGAATTTGAAATATGAAACTCTCTCTAAATGTGTATCGTCCAGAACTATGTCTGTATTTAAAGTGCTAACGGTATTACTAAAAAGCATATATTTCGTTTTTTGAACATTCAACGAGAGCTTATTAGCTCTAACCCAATTTGTTACTTTTTTCAATTCACTGTTAACTTTTCGAACAAGAACATCAATATTACTGTGAGAATAAAATACATTAGTATCATCAGCGAAATGAATAAAATAAAGAGTTTCAGATACTTGACAAAAATCATTGGTATAAATAATGAATAGCAATGGCCCTAACAGACCTCCCTGAGGAACCCCACATTTGACTTCTCTAGTCAATGACTTATCACTTTTAATTGTGACAAACTGTCTCCTATTAAATAGATAACTCTTGAACCACTCCAAGGCCTTCCCACGTATTCCATAATGTGATAACTTGTAAAGTAAGATATCATGATTAATTGTATCGAAGGCCTTGGAGAAGTCCAAGAAAATACTAATGAAATGGGAATGGTCATCAATTGCATGAGCTACTTTTTCAACGAAACTTAAGAGAGCATGAGTAGTACTGTGCCCCTCACGAAAACCAAACTGAGAATTTGTAAAAATTTTATGCTGTTTCAAAAAATTAATCATTCTCTTATGAATAAGTTTTTCCAGGACCTTAGACAAAGAAGATAATAATGAAATTGGACGATAATTATTGATTTCAAGTTTCTCACCCTTTTTGAGTATTGGGATAACTTTTGCCAATTTCATTTTATCGGGGAACACACCTTGAGACATTGACAAGTTAAATATATGAGCAAGGTGATTCACTTCTGTAGGAACATAACATTGCAATAGAATCAACTTTAATCTCCTTTTAAATGAAAATATAGAAGGTGAATTTCTTCTGTCATTATTTAGAAAATTCCAATACGTTGGGCCAGTATAAATAAGTGTGTTCTTAGCAAGAATCGTTCGTAAGAGAGGTAAGTGAATTCATCGGAACGTCGAGTGGGATAGTCATGGAATGATTGATTTCTTTGAAACATAGAATCGAAAATGGAGGGGAGTGAGTTGTTGCTGTACGTATACATAAATTGCCCCAAATTAAATAAATACAAATCTTTAATTTTTAGCAGCTTATTTGCGGCAAATAACATATTTGAGTGGGAGGATATGAAAGGATAACTGATGACACGGAGAGCTTTCTTTTGTAGAAGGAACACTCTATCCAGTATGTTCTGGTGAGTGTTGCCCCAAACTAAAACACCATAATTAAGATATGGCAATATCAGTGACGAATATAACATAAGTAATGATTTTTGTGGGATATACAATAGTATATTTCATTCTATTTATAACACCTGTATTACGTGAGATTATGTTGGATATATAATCAATATGTAACTTCCAGGAAAGTTTGTCGTCAACAATAATTCCAAGGAATTTAAAATGTGAAACTTGTTCTAAATGAAAATCATTCAAAACTATAGCTGTACTCAAAATGTCAACAGTATTACTAAATATCATATATTTCGTTTTTTTGGGTATTCAATGATAATTCATTAGCTCTTACCCAATTATTCACTTTTTGTAATTCAGTATTGACTTTTGGAACAAGAAAATTAACATCATTGTGGGCAAAAAATACACTGGTATCGTCAGCAAAATGGATAAAGGATAGTACAGCGGATGCCTGGCAAAAATCATTGATATAAACAATAAATAATAGTGGCCCTAATGAACTTCCTTGTGGAACGCCAAAATTCACTTCTCTTATTACTGAAAGATCGTCTTTAATTGTAACAAATTGTCTTCTATTTCCTAAATATCTCCTGAACCACTCCAAGGCCTTCCCACGTATTCCGTAATGTGATAACTTGTGGAGTAGAATATCATGATCAACTGTGTCGAAGGCCTTGGAGAAGTCCAAGAAAATAGTAATTAAATGAGAGTGATTATCAATTGCATGAGCCACTTGATCAACAAAGCATAAAAGAGCATGAGTTGTATAATGCTTCTCTCGAAAACCAAATTGAGAATTAGTCAAAATATTATGCAACATCAAAAAATTAATAGTTCTCTTATAAATGAGTTTCTCTTAAACTTTGGACAACGATGATAATAGTGAAATTGGACGATAATTACTGACTTCATATTTGTCACCCTTCTTAAATAATGGAATGACTTTGGCCAGTTTCATCTTAACAGGAAACACACCATTAGAAATTGATAAATTGAAAATATAAACAAGTGGATCAGCAACTGAAGATATAACACCTTTAAGAATACAATTATCTATATCATCATAACCAGAACTCCTCTTGTTCTTAAAGGAAGATACAATATCCATAATCTCATGCCTATTGGTTGGAATAAAATAAACAGAATTGGGATTGCACTGATCTAAGTATTCAGTAAAGTGATGCTCTGACGCAGGGATATTTTGGGCGTAATTTTCACCTATCTTTGAAAAATAAGAATTGAAAACATTTGCAATGTGAACAGGGTCACTGATGATTTCATCATTCAACTTAATATCATCAATAGCTGAATGTTTACTCGAAACATTCATAGCTTGCTTTAAAACATTCCAAGTGTTTTTCATATCAAACTTATATCTTTGCAGTTGCTTTAAATAATATTTTTTCTTTTCGGAACGTAAAATCATAGTTAGGGTATTTTTATATGAAGTGTATTTATGTTTTGATCGCTCAGTTTTTTCCAATTTGTATCTCTAATATAATCGATTTTTCCTGTTAATCGACCGAAGAATTGATTTTGAAATCCACGGTAATCTAGGAGTCTTTTTATAGTCTGGTTTCTTTTTTTGCTTTGCGTATGGAATTACATTATCCAAATGAAAATTAAATATTTCCATGAAATAATCAAAAGACAAATTGATGTCATCACTTTCAAATACTCTAGACCAGTCAGCATTTTCGAGAACCGCATCAAGACTAGCTAATTTTTCAGACGAAATTCTACGACTTAATAAAGGAGATCTAAAAAAAAAAAATAGCATTATTAACAGAGGTTTTAAGAGCAAAATGAGTCATAATTGGATAATGATCAGTCATATCTGAAAGAATTATATGAGAATCAGTAAGGGGTAGGGTGTTACTAAACAAGTTATCAATAAGGGTAGCAGAGTGATCTGTGACACGCGTGGGTTTCGAAATAAGCGGAAGAAAAGAGGAGGACAAAAATGTCTGAAGAAACTCGTTTGCGACAGTATCATTTCCCGACTTAAGTAAGTCAATATTAAAATCGCCGAGGAAGAAACAATCTTTGTTTTTAAAAACAGGGGATTTTACCAAATCAGAAAGGTAAGTTAAAAAATCCTTGATATTAGAGTTGGGAGGTCTGTACATAATGCCTACCACAATATTTCTAATTCCTGGTATACAAATTTCTTAAAAAAGGGATTCAACAATATTATCCATTCTCGAAATATCATCATGAACAATACATTCAAAAGTATGCGATATATGAAGTGCAACACCTCCACCACTCTTATCGGGTCTATTATTGACAAACATTTTATAGCCGTCAATCGAAAAAAAAAAAAAAACTTTCAAAGTTAGAATTTAACCAGGTTTCACTTAAACCAATAACAGAGAATGACTGATCAGCATCAGTCTCTAAAAATAATTTGAACTCATCAAAATGTTTGTTCAAACTCCGAATATTTAAATGCAACAAAGAAAATATATCATTAGAAAAACTATTACACATATCTTTACATTGATTCACCGTAATATAATTACACAACATATTTTCATTTAACTCTTCACTGAAATCAGAGGGCAATTCATTTACGGAAGAGTTTAGATTGTCAGCGACAGAATTGTCATAAAACATTGATCGTGAATTAGATGCTCCACCAACTGAATCTGATTCTAACCTTATTTGCCTGAAAAGCTCAAAAAAGTCATCATTTGATAGAGAACTAAACGGAGCATTCGGGAAATTAGCCATTGTAAATGTGGGACATATCTATGAGAGTTTATGTTGTCAGACAATCCACAATTACAGGAACGAGTGAGCATTGCAAGAAAATAATCAACCAACAGAGTGAGGTAGGACACTGGAGAAGCCAAAGAACATGAATTTTGTCAAAATCATGATGGACAGAGGATCGCTGTGAAGAAGACGAACAGGGAGGAAAAGAGAGCAGTACAAGGTAGACGAGAAAGTTCAGTGACAACGAAGAGAAACATGGAACACACATAACATGTAAATGAGGACAAATTGGTTGTCTCCGAGGGCTTCCGAGACGATGACAATAGAGAATGTATAACACAGAAATCCGAGCGGACATTGGGAACGACATGCATAGTTTTTGACTGGCTCCCGTTATGTAAAGCTAGTGCGCTTTGAGCGCGCGAAAAGGTCCAGTAGTGATGTAGTGAATGGATAAAAAAGAGAAAAGAATTACTATGTTGAAAAGAAAGATAGGATAGAAAAAAAAATACCTGTTTGAAAGACAAAACTATCGAGTTCAGCGTCCTGCTATTAGAAATAAGATTCGTGTGACACACTTTACGCCTCTCAAACAAGGGCACTCACCCATATAACCCATTCTATGCAATTAAGATGTGATATTGCGGGTACACACGCATGGGAGTTCCTAACATGTCACGCCAACTCATTGACAGTATCACAAACCAAGGCCGAGTAAAAATTACCATTAAACGCATATGGAAAGCTGTGAGTGGTGCGAGCAGTGGCGTATCTACGGGGGGGGGGGGGGCAAGGGGGGCACGTGCCCCGGGCGCCACTCCTTGGGGGCGCAAAAAGAAACAAAAAAAAACGAAGAAGAAGAAAAAAAGAAAAGGAGAAGAAGAAGGAAAAAAAGAAAAGGAGAAGAAGGAAAAAAAAAAAAAAAAAACTCGCCCGGAAGGGGGGAGGGAGAATGGTGGGGGGGGGGGGCAGAGAACCAAATCAAACAAGATAAAAACAAAACATGATGATGACGCGGACAAAATGACAATGTTTATTGTGTTCACACAAAAATTTCATATTCTGTGAGCTGAAATACAAAAATTTTCGGCTCGCTCGCTGCGCTCGCTCGCCAAAATTTATTTAAAAAAGAAGGACAGTGTCTATTGTGTTCACACATGTCATTTTATATTTAGCAGGCAAAATGTTTCACGGAGCAGCGGCTGCAATTTCTTTCGTTCTGAAGCGATCGCCAATTGGATCAAAAGAAGGCGCCAACGGTTTCGAACATACGGGGGGGGGGGCGCAAAAAAAACCCGAATCAAAAAAGATAACAACAAAACGTAATGATGACGCAGAAATATACAAATTTCGGCTCACTCGCTCGTACTAATTTAGAGTATTTTTTTTCAAGTCCTCAGTTTGTTGGTATAAATCATTATCTATAAGGCCGTCACTATATCTTGATTAGCATTGTAAGATTTAATAAGCAAAAAATGACAAGAGTTTCATGATTTGTAAGCTGAAATACAAAAATTTTCAGCTCGCTCGCTGCGCTCGCTCGCCAAAATTTGTATATAAAAAAGAGAAGAAGATAAGAACAAAACGTGACGATGACGCGGACAAAATGATAATGTCTATTGTGTTCACTCATGTCGTTTTATATTTAGCAGGAAAAATGTTACACGGAGCAGCGACTGCAATTTCATTCGTTCTGAAGCGATCGCCGATTGGATCAAAAGAGGACGCCAATGGTTTCGAACATACGGGGGAGGGGGGCGCAAAAAAAAAAAGATAAGAAAAAAACGTAATGATGACGCGGAAATATACAAATTTCGGCTCACTCACTCGTACTAATTTAGAGTATTTTTTCAAGTCCTCAGTTTGTTGGTATAAATCGTTATCTATAAGGTCGTCACTATAGTTGTGAGATTTCATAAGCAAAAATGACAAGAATTCCATGTTTTGTAAGCTGAAATACAAAAATTTTCGGCTCGCTCGCTGCGCTCGCTCGCCAAAATTCATTTGAAAAAAAAGATAAGAACAATACGTGATGATAACGAGGACATAATATACAAATTTCAGCTCACTAATTTAGAGTATTTCTAAAGTCCTCAGTTTTTTTTATATAAATCGTTATCTATAAGGCCGTCACTATATCTTGATTAGAAATGTAAGATTTGGTAAGCAAAAAATGACAAGAATTCCACGTTTTGTAAGCTGAAATACAAGAATTTTCGGCTCGCTCGCTGCGCTCGCTCGCCAAAATCTATCAAAATTCATTACATTTCAATCACCCTCAAAAGCTCCTTTTTAAGTGCTTGAAAAAGCATCATGTGGACTTTGTGGACTTTGTTTAAAGTCCCTACCGGGATGGTGCTGGGGTTGAACACTTTTTCAGAAATTAGGGGCGCAATTTTCGTGCTTGCCCCGGGCGCCGTTTTCCCTATAGTAGATACGCCACTGGGTGCAAGGTATTAACCAATCGAGTTTAAAAGACTCCCATTATGCTGTAAGCGGTGCGATGTTTTAGCCAATCGGGTTGTAGAGACTCATCGTTATGCATAATCAATATACAAGGAAAACATGGGGAAGGATTTATAAACATAATAGGTTTCGGTGACTGAATAATCCAACTTTAAGTCATTGATGTCATTCGACGTGGGCTCACTAGAATAGAACAACAGATGGCAGGACAAAAACAAACAAAACACGGGCGTGTTCGAGAAGGCTAAAAGAAGGCTAATGCACCTGAGGTATTCAATAGTTTGTTAGACTGAAGAACACATGAATTTACATAGTGATAACACGGAATTATCGACAACGGATGTGTAACAAGACTAATCAGTTGTGGGTGCTAAGTACATAATACGTTACAATAAAGGTTATGCATGACTCAGAGGAGAAGGAATCTGGAGCATTGTTGACGACCACAAAAAAAACTGTACACTATAATGTAGGTAGAGAATGATATAAAAGCATTGATAGATCGGATTGCCAGTGTAAAGAAAAAATGTGGACTTAAAGTAGGCTGGAGCACCTGAAGTATCAAACAGTTTGTTTAACTAAAGAGAACATGAATGCGCATAGCAATAACACACATTATAGGCAACTGACATGATTGTATCGAGAATAATCAGCTGTGGGTGCTAAGTGCGTAATTTGACTATAAGAGAGACTGTGCATGACCATAAGGAGGAGGAATCTGGAGCAGGGTTGACGACCACCAAAACTGTACAATATCATGAAGGCAGAGAGTAATATAAAAGCACTAAAGAATCGGTTAGCCTGTGTGAATGAACTTCATGGAAGGTTGAAAGAAAATTACACAGGAATCTGGAACAGAGGAATCTGATTTATATACTAGATTGTTGTTATGCCTGAAAATCATCGGACACCTATCTGGTAGTTGGGAGTAACAGTCATCTCGCGAATACGGCCTGAACATACAAACACCCCGGTTCAACAAACAAATTGGAAAGCATAAGCAGAATACACGGGGAAAATGTTCACATGGCAGGTGGCTGCTAGCAACAAACTAACAAAGGATGCGTTCATCGAGGTTACTCAAGCTATGTCAGTATACGTAAGGCACATTAAACAACAGTAGAAATGCATTGAGCACCCGAAACGCAGAACAATTATATAATAAGACCTGCTCTTAAAGGGACGGCGCAGCATCAGCCAAGATTTAGCCTTTAACTTTTTCCAGGGTACCCAGAAACCACCCTATGAAAAACCAAAAAGCATCTCATAAAAAACTTTCCATCATCATTTAATTTTAGGAGAAAGAGAGAGAAAAGGAATAGAAAAGGATAAGTCCCAACCGAAACTGTACCATCCCTTCAAGGAGACGCTCGAGCAAAGCAGACAAAATACCGACAGTTACCATATTCAAACATGTGTAAAATTACCTGCATTCATATTCTGCATGTAGTTTTAAATGAAAGTACATTGTATACATTGCTTGTTGTGTCTTGAAAGTCAGGGAAATCCATCAAGGAAAAAAAACCCAGAGTTCAAACATGTGCAAAATTTCATTCTCAACATGGGTATAGACATACACGCACCCAATAAAATGTAACAAGCAGGTTTGTTTGAGAATGTGAAAAAATTGGTGCATGATACTTGCTCCAGTCTAACTTTAAATACACTTATTGAGGTCACTCAACTTACGGTATGGCTACATCAGATAACAGTATGAATGCATGGAGCAGCCGAAACACGAAACAAACAGGGCTGACTCTTAAAGGGACACTCTGGGCCATGCGGCAATATGATATGCATCTCTATAATTATAGGACAAACTTTCGTTAAAAGGTCACAGAATCTGAACCCATACCAGAGACACTAAAAGGTCTAAAAACAGTATGAATGAGAATTATCTAGCTACATGACACAACGAGACCAGTCATTTGAATAAAGAAATTAAGAAAAGGAAAAAGAAAACCGCAACCCAGAACAAAAACAAATATATATATATATATATATATGTATATATAAGACAAACAACTGAAGGGTATTAACACAAAATCAAAGTAATCAGTTATAATCAGATATGATTTACACATCTTAGATATACACTCCGATATAACAATAATTATCTGCAACATTGTCAAATAGATAAACCCTATATCAGAAGGAAAAGATGGAATCGAAAGAAAAAGAGGACGAGGAGAGAAAGGAACATCAGATGCCGATTGTAACCGGAAGTCTTTCTTATATGCTGTGGCTTGAAGAAAAAATTGATATCTGATCTCCTCGTTCAATATTTCACTTTATACAGGAGAGTAATGAAAGGAAGTAAAAATTCTCTCCATGAAAATGGAGCAGAGCTTTACATCAGTAGGAAAATAATGATAATGATAAATAGCTCATCACACCTGCCTTCCACACTGTGTACGTAAATTCTTTTCTCCCTCCTTAGCACCCCCAGCAATAACAAAAATATAAGGAGAGGAAAGAAGCAAGGCCTCTAATTCATGGGTGTTGTCATAAACGCTATGCAGTATAATGCTTTATCTTACTAGATGAAGCAAGCAGTAAATACGCCATTGCGATACAACATTTTTGTTACAAGACCAATTTCAAGCATAATGGAGTGAACATCATGATTGGCACTGTGCGGTCATTTGAAATAATGCAAACGACCACAGTTAGAGTGATAGAGCATGGTGAAAATCTAAATAAATAAATAAATGCAAAATGCAACTACAGATCTGCCTACATTCACGTATCCAAAACAGTGAGATTCCACATGGCAATCGGGGAAATATTTGTGTGTTACATGTGTTGCAATTGGTGAAAATAATTTCCAAATCAGGGATTTTCTAATGTTCTCTGATGTCAATATAAACAGAATATGACATTATCAGGGAGACTCCAGTCGAAGAATCAGGGAGACTTGAATTGGCAGCATCTGCAGTTACATAAAACGCGAAGCATAGTCATAGCTTACTGAAAAAAGAAAACACATTAGTTGGGATTAACTCTACACACTTCAACTCTTATCGTTCAAAGCTCAGCATTTGGCTAAAAAAAAAGAAAAAAAAAAGAAAAATGCTGCTTATTCAGACAAGGGTGCACCGTGTATACAGTTCAAGATATATTATCAGCAATGTTGCATTCATGATAGCTGCTTTGAAAAAAAGTAAGCAATCGGGCATGCAGCCCAAACCTCCCGTAATACTTCTCAATATATCAACTTTATATAACTTACAAATTTAACATACTAACATTTTTGTCACTTTTTAAACATAAAACACCCTCGACATGAGTAGAAAAACTGTGTGGCGAACAGCACTATGACAAGAGGTAAACTTAGCGAGTACAAAAAAATGGTAGCATGATATAGAATGATTGCTCTTAAACAAATCCAAAAGAACAAGAGACCCGCGGGTCTAGCGCTCACCTGAGTATCGCAAGTTCACCTTTCACGCAGTCACTAATCTAAATTATTCACAGCTCTACTAAAATTTGACCAGGCATTCTCAAGTAGAAGATGAAAATGTACAATAAGGGCCCAAATTTTTTAAGATTCTTTAATTTGGGGGGATTGGGGCCCCCTGGGGCCCTCTGGGTGTGGCATGGTGCCCATTTTGATAAATTGAGATCCTGACCCCCTAGGGATGCTACCTGCCAAGTTTGACGAAAATCCATCATGAGGTTTTCAGGAAGAATATGAAAATGTACAATTCAGGCCCCCATTTGGACCTTCCCACCCCCCCCCCCCCCCGCCCCCAAGAGGGGCACCCCTGGATCTGCTATGAACAAACTTGAAACTACAGTCATTAATGTACTCACTCATAGTATTATCTTAGCTCTATAACTTCTGATTCTAGAGAAGATTTTTAAAGATTCCTTCATTTTTGGGGGGTTTGGGCCCCCGAGGGCCCCCTGGGTGGGGCATGGTGCCCATTTTAACAAATTGAGATCCTAACCCCCTAGGGATGCTACCTGCCAAGTTTGGTGAAAACGGGTCAAGGGGTTCTCAAGAAGAAGATGAAAATGTACAATTTAGGCCCCATTAGGACCCCTCCCCACCCCCCCCCCTCCCCTGGGTCCCAAGGGGGGCACCCCTGATTCTGCCATGAACAAACTTGAAACTACAGTCATCAATGTACTAACTCATAGTATTAACTTAGCTCTATCACTTCTGGTTCGACAGAAGAAGATTTTTACAGATTCCTTAATTTTGGGGGGTTTGGGCCCCCTGGGGGCCCCCTGGGTGGGGCATGGTGCCCATTTTAACAAATTGAGTTCCTAACCCCCTAGGGATGCTACCTGCCAAGTTTGATGAAAATCGGTCATGGGGTTTTCAAGAAGATGATGAAAATGTAAAAAGTTTACGCACGACGCACGACGCACGACGCACGACGCACGACGGACGCCGGACGAAGGGTGATCGCAATAGCTCACTTGAGCCTTTGGCTCAGGTGAGCTAAAAATGTGCAACGGATACTCTTACTCTTTCCAGACAGTCCAAGGAGTCTGCGGGCCGCCACCGGCTTTCGTCTGGCGGGTCTGCAGGAACACTTGAGTTCCATTAATGCGTATACGGGTCGACAATTTTTTCTCTCTGCGTAGGTTGAAAGCAATGGAGGCTAGCCTGCCCCTCTCGCGCTTCATTGTGGGCGGTAGGTCGGTCCGGATTGTGATCCGGGAAAAATCGAGCGTGGGAAGATGAGTCGCGGGCTGTGGACCGACTCTGGCAGCGTAAGTCGCCGGTGTTGGGCGAGGATTAGCAGTTGAATGACCAGGTGGTGAGGCTGGCTGAGCTGATGGCGCAGGTTGGGTTGGGTGGGTTGACGCGGCGCTTAAGGCGGGCTGATGACTCGAAGAAGGTCCTGGTCCGCGTTTCGGTTGCTCGTAAGCCTGTAGAAGGGCGTCTCGGTCGGCCATGTGCGAGAATCGGACAATGATTGGAAGTTGTATCAAGACGTTGTAGAAACGTTGTATCAAGAGCGGTACAAATTATTGTTATTATTATTATTATTATTATTGTTATTATTATTATTATCATTAATGTATTATATCAATATATTGTCTTATAAGCTGAAACAAAACATAACAGTAGTTACACAACTTGCAATAACTGCTGCATGCACTGAGGAGTATCACAGCATTAAAGAAAGAAAGAAAGAAAGAAAGAAAGAACAGAAGAAACAATTTTGTTTTCCTTGTTCCATGTAAACCATACTAGGTCCCAAACCATCAGAATCCGCAAAGCAGAGAGTGCCAAGCTACTGAGGGTGGCAATGCTTACTACACGTATGCCAATGGCGTAAACCCTTTGGCTGCTTCACCAGTACTTACCTTCTCTGATGTGGAGCCTACGTCTATCATTACTACTACAGAGAGAAACTATACTGTGGCTTTCATTGGAAGTAGTGAGGGTGACTTGCTGAAGGTATGAACCATTGTACTACTTATATATTGTTTTTGTTTTGTTTACCATGCTAGTTCCCAACCTCACCAAATCCGGAAAGTAGAGAGTGCCATGCTAGACCTGATGAAAATGGCGATGCTTACTACGTGTATGCGAATGGAGTGAATCATGTGACTGCTACACCAATACTCACTCTCTCTGCTGTGACGCCTACGTCTATCGTCACTACTACAGAGAGAGGCTATACTGTGGCTTTCATTGGAAGTAGTGATGGTACCTTACTTAAGGTATTGCAATTAATTGATTGATTAATTGACTGACTGATTGAAAGACTGTCACTTGGTGTAAAGTACAGTTTCTATCGAAATGTGTACCCACACTTCCGTTCATCTTTGTGTGTGTTTTTTCAAGGTTTGGTCTCTTTTGAACTATGATAGAAATGTTATCTGCTTTGAAATCATCAACCTGTCTTCTTATCAAGAATATAGTATATATACATTTGCCTTTGACAAAAAAAAAAGTATAATGGTATGCAATATAGTAATGTAAATTGATAAGCTGGTGCGCCATATAGGCCTACATCAAGCTCTGCTTGTAACAACTTTCTATATGCAGCGTCATATGCATTGTAAATGAACACACGCGATTGAAGAGTAAAAGATACGTTACAAAAATGCACTTGGTCGCAATTATAAAGAACGCAGATGCGGGAAAAGTGCATGCCATCTCCACATAACTCTCTTCACGGGTTTATACGTGTACATTATCACAAGATATCGTGTTTTGGTTGATAATTTTGCATGTAGTCATTGGTGAGTAACGCTCTAATATTTCATTAATTCATTCATGCGAAGGATACTGATATCTATACATCTTATGACAGAACAGTTCTATCAAAGTTCAAATCTATTTTTATTTTCATCACATAAACAGAGAAATATATATACAATATATAAGTAGAACATATTTGTAATATAGGTTGACTAAAGAAACATTGTGTTAACTGAGTGATGGCATCTGACATTTTAGAGCTGACATTTTATATCTACTACAATGTGTGTTCTGTTATTATATAGGTGCACATACTAAATAGTTCATCAGCCTACCAGTATGAAAATGTTCCCCTTGGACAAGGATCCGTTTTACGAGATGTGTTTCTGGATGAGGACAAGGAGCAAATTATTCTGGCAACAAGCTCTGAGGAAAGTTCGCAGGTAATGGAAAGAAAAGATGCAACACAGTGAAACACACAATACCCTTATGATTTCTGTCAGTATCCTGGTACGTTTGTCTGAAGGAGTTCTGATTGAAGTTTGAGAGCATAGTTTGGGTGAAAATATTACATGTTTTCAATGTAAGAAGACCCATGACGTTTCAACATTATCTTGCAATGAGATACATAATAGGGCACACTCACTTAGCATCGCTAGATATTGTTTTTAAACCAGCTGATTAACTTCCCCCTTGAATCCAAATGAAAATCACGAATAGAATGATTACTAGTATACAAATCACATTAAACAGGTGCTGAATGTGATTGGCCCATATACAAAGTCCTCTAATGTCATGTCCAATAGTCGTTACAAGTGATGTTTCATTGGTCTCCCCTTACTACACAAACACGCAGTCAAACACATAGATATATAAATATATAATGTATATCTTATTGCATCACAGAACGAGTTAACTCAACCCTTGTGAATTAAAGATATTTGCGAGCAAATCTGCCACAGAAATGTCAAATATATAAAACAAGAAAATATGGAATATCTTAATCATGACTGTAAAAATATTCCTTGTTATGATAAAGGTGAGGTATATCTTTGGAAGGGTTTTATTTTACTGACAATGACTGTGGACATTAAACTGGGATTTTAATTTGCTTAAAAATAGCGCTTAGCCCGTTTTGCGATCGATTTACCGATCTTGTTTGTTTGTTTTATTTCCGTACTAAAAATCAACATATTTCATACATAAAGGTCCAGTAGTGACAATGATAGTCACTTCTGGTCTTTCATGGGGCCCTGTTCACACACACACACACACACAAAAAAAATCATACAATCAGGGACTGACAGTAGAATAAAATATAACACAAACACAAATATAACGGTGCATATATTACTACATTGTGACTACATAAATACCATATTATTGTTCAAAGGTTTGGAGCACAAAAAAAAAAAATCAAGTGATAAGGATTTCGGTTTTATCCAAATTGAGCTTAAAAACGGGTAAAGAGGAAAGTTGACGTAAATCATTAGGTATGTTATTGTACGCTGCTGCAGCTCTGTATGAAAATGATCTCTTACAATAATTTGTTTTAGGCCGTGGTAACTGTAAATCGTTTTGGTTACGGAGAGAGTATGGTGACGTCTTGTACTTGTATCTTGGATGTGAACATGCAGGTATTTAAGCTGTCCTTGGCAAACTGCAGCAATTACCAGACCTGTGATGAATGCATTGGAGGAAACGATGTTGATGGTGGAGACCCTTACTGTGGATGGTGTGCTTTAGAAGCCAGGTAAGATGGCAACTCTCAAACTCGAGGGAAAAAAAAACATTTCATATCCAAACTACTCGAAAAGAATTCGAAGACAAATTCAAATGTGTTTGTGAATGTGGGAAGCTGACTTAACTGAAATAATATCCAGTTTACAGGATTGATAATGAATATTTCTTGCTTATCAAGGTTACGAAGCATGAGCGGCTGCTTTTTTTTAACAGTGCTTATCTAAAAAATATTTTTGATCTACTTATTACTTTTAGCTCTTGTCTGAAACTACAAATCACTTATTTGAAATATACTTACCATGGATACTAAGATTTTTTTTCTCAAACTTCTTCAAGATTTCGGGGGGGGGGAGTTGAGCAGTAATAGAAAAAATGGTGTTTTTTATCAAATGAAAGAGATTTTAAAAATACACAATTTGAATACCACGTGATTGTGCACTCAATACATAGGTAGCTAGTGTAGGACATTTTGTACAACATCCCATAATCAAATCTCTAGGTCTGTTACTCACTTTAGTGCTGACGAAAAATAAGAATTTTTGCTTGTTAAATCATTAATCGAAAATAAGCAAAATTTGTCCCTTGGACAAAAATTGTACTAATCACCTTAATATTTGGTACTTGAATGGGTTTATTTAGATTCTATCTTTCACAGGCAAATGTGTTCACAAATACGAAATTTACCAAAATGGTACTCAAATAGGTAAAGCCTAAGTTCCACTATGCCGTTCTCGCTACGATTTGACAATTTTCTCAGATCGGGAAGGATCGGGTAAAACCTGAGCCGATCTGGACACAGTGCGCTGTTAGAACGCTCTAAGTACGCTGCAGTTACAACTAACACGTGCTTGCTACGCTCTTACTACGATGATCGGGAATGAGGCATTACGATCTCTGCCGCTGTAGCTTACCCCGTTCCCACTGCCGATCAGATAAACTCGATCAAGCGAGATCAATCCCGATGACCTATTTTTACCAGAGCAATCCCGACCAAATGCTCGATCGTCCTTCAACACGATCCCTTCCCGACCGCTATTCGATCTTGTACGATCCACACCCGACCATTCTCGACATCTCCAGAATCTCTCCTCGACAACCACATAGCTCTCTACTCGAACATCCCGATCTACACACAATCAATACACGATCGCTACACGGTCAATACTCGATTTCTACTAGACTTCTTAGACCAGCTCGACATGACACGATCTGTGTAAGATCTTGCATCGAACGGGTCGGCAGGTTCGTACAGTGATCGAGTGAAAGAAGAATTGGTTACAGTTATTCGTTTGGTTATATGTGACAGTGCACCTCAAAACGAACATAAAGTCGCACACACTGATTTTGCGTGAGGACTGAAAATAAGTGAAATGGGTCAACCTAGCCGAACTTGACTTTTTCATATTTTCTGAAAGAGCGGGTCTTCTTTTACATTATGCTAAAATTGGGTATCATAAAACGGGCTGGAAAGTGTGTTTTTTAGCAGTTTATCTCGAACATTTTTTGGTGGAATAGTGTGATTAGGTGTGTCTTTAGAATTCCTTTTTCATTTCTGAAAAACCTTGTCCACACTCTTCACTTTCAACTCTAATAACTTTTGAAAGGATAGTGCTACTGCTTTGAAAGTTGGCATTGATTATGGACAAAATGTGTTAATGAGGCATGCTTAATTTCAGTTTAATCTGATAACCCCTTCATTGTTGTTACTCTGGTGGTTTACTTCCTGTTTTTTGTCCCATTCATCGCACAGCCAGCACGGTTTGGTAAAGATTAAGCGCTTGAATAGACAATGTACTTTAGAGCCTCTTTTCTCAGTTCACACTTTTTCTGAGTTTGTGCTTTCTTTCCAATATTTAGATAGGTTAGGAGAGTCCATTTGATTTGAGTTATACATCATTTTATAGCTTAAAGTCTGCTCTTTCAGAATATGGTCTTAACTAAAAATTCATGTCTGGCGACTTTCTGTTTGTTTTGAGGTGCAGGGTCACATATAAGACAATTCAGTATTTACACTTGAATACGGCATGGCCCAAAAGAGTGTTATAAAACTGACTATTAATTGCAAAAGCATGAATGAACGAAAGAAATAATTATCTTTAGCATAGGTTTTCCCGGCCAATTTCACACTTTTGTCAGTCCATTTGATAAAAGGTTCATTCAATTTAGCGAAATCCTCGTCACTGCACATTCTGTCATTCAAAATTGCAAGTTGCTCGTTCAATTAGCATTCCGATCCATGAGATTTGCATACGTGCCTTTCGAATTCGTGAAACAGGCATTCAAATTGGCACGTGCTCTTCAGTCATTCAAAATCGCCAGCACTGGCGAAAGGGGTACTTCAGTCATTTAATTTCGCATATGGGCAGTCAAATTCCTAACATGTTCAATCAAATTAATGTCATGTTTTTCTTTTTTGAAAGGTTGATAACATTTAAACGCGTATTTCTATGTGACTTATTGTTTCATCCACGCACTGTTAAGCAGTAAAAGTATCGTATTTTTGACCATTACTCGAGTCTGCTGTTCTGTAACGCCCCTTTTCTTTCATACATGCCATTTAGGCCTACATGTACCAACACTATTATATAGTTTAACTTCATCTTCTTCCAGTCATGACGGCACAAGTTAGATACACACGTATTACAATTTTCTCAAGGGGACAGAAAAAAGAATTATAGGAATATTTGATGATCATAACCTTGACTTCCTAGAACTGGCCGACATACGGAATAAAGCGCTCAACGGCGAGATAAGTTGTGGCCACGCACATATTGCATTATCTTCGGACTTGAAGAGTCACTAAGCACATTAAAGAAAGAAAATGTTGCCAAAATGTCTAAAATGAGTATGAAAATATGAAATGTAATGACGCTTGGAAAACAATAACTACATAAAAAAAAAAAATAAAGAAAGAACCAGACCATAAACATGCGTGCTAAATTGACTGCAAAAGATGTTAAATTGATTGCCAAAATGAATTTGAATGAACGAGAGCAGCATGCCCGTGATCACGTGACTATCATTCTAAACTGAATGAACGAATAACGAAATGGTGCTTGTTTTACGAATTTCAATTGAAAAGTGTTAATTAGAATGAGGCTAAAGGTAATTTGAATGCTCCAAAATGAATTTGAACGAAGAGATCATAAAATTGAACTACCGAACATGCGGATTGTCATCTATGCTATATTTTGCTAAATTGAATGCAGCAATTAGGAACTGGACTGACAAAAGTGCGAAATTGGCCGGGAAAACCTATAGTTGATAGAAGAACACTTCCTATTTTGAAACCGCAATCATCAATTCTCGCGCAGGCGTTTCGATTCTGTAGTCATTTTTCCTGAAAAAACGATGATAAAGACTGATCACTCTGTTTGTGAGCCACTCAAAAAGGTACCCCAAAAAATGCATTCACTTGCATTCATTCATTTTATCCGTTTTCAGTAGTTATTTTGGACGCATTCGTTATCGTTATCGGCTTCACTATCGCTCAGTCAAGTAGGATATCAGTGCCCAAAAGTTACAGATTTTGTAAATCACAAATTTTCATGGAGATCAAAGCGCCTGCACGAAGATTGATTATCATTGTGTCAAATAGAATTTGAGGTGTTTTTTCCTATTGAATAATGTAAGGATTTCATTCAGTCGCTCATATCTTTTTAAATAAGAGACAATTTTGTAGCACTCTGTCTGCCGGGACACCATATTTTAATAGGTTCGTTCATATTATACATTCAATATTGGCATTGGATGTGAAGAATAGCAAATCAAAGTTTGATGTCTCATAAAAAAAAAAAAAAAAAAAAAAATGTTACACCGCCACGCTTCGTAAGTGCATTACATATAGGTGGGCTGAAATTAATTTGGTCTAAAATGAAACATAGGCCTATATGCCCATAAATGCACCATTATATAGAGTTAAAAAAATGACTGTTCTACAACCCTATTGAGTCGTGTTATCTTTGTCATTGTTGTTCTCATTATTTAAGAATGAAAAAGTGAATGAAAAATATGTATGTATTCATTGATAAAGTATAAGCCCAAGAGTGTGTAAAAGAAAATGCATGTATCACATTAATTTCTAAATTCATGAAGTGTGCTGATATGTGGAACAGAGTACATTATTATGAAAATTAAAACAGTATAACATTTTGTATTAGCAAAAATAATGAAAATCTTGGTTGTTTATTGTTTTCTTTTTTTGTCAACTCATCCCAGCCAATCGATATCAAAATGGACTTCAAGCAATGTACATACAACTCTCAATAAAAATAACATTATTAAGCGAAGCAAAAGTGTAATATCTACGTAAATAAAAGTAAAGTAAGTCACTGAGCATTTATGAATCTAAGTTACAACTACTGTTTTAACACGTCAGCGTAAGAAAAAAAAATTATATCAACGTAATCAACTTCAACTTTGAAACAGACAAGCTAGCAAAAGAATTCAAGAAACATTTCTCAGTTTATAACTAAAGTAAATAATTTCTTTTCACGTTACAGTCATATTGCCAGAATACCGAATTTTTCTCAGTTTCAGTCGTGTTTCCTTTCTTTCTTCTGAAATTTTTGTCTGGAAAGTCTAATTCTGCCATGTCTGTTTAGGATTTGTTGTCTTTTCTCTCTTCGTGGCCCTTTTCTTTTCTTCAGTGGGCCAGGAGTGGCTGAAGATACTGACGACATTTAACTTTTTAACGTGACCAAGGACTGCATAATGATTATATTTTTCATGAACAATAAATGAGTGTTAAAGAAAGTACGTCTGCACCTGCTGTGCAAGCACTGTCAAAAAGTGCTCGGTATTTGATCGAGTGCCGGTCGAAGCATGATCGAGTTTAGTCGAGTATCAATCGACAGCAGTCCTGTATCGGTCGTGTAGCGGTCGAGTTATTCATGAAACTGATGAATCCTGGATCGAGATGATCTAAAATCAATCGTGTAGCATTCGAGTATAACTCGAGATGATCGGGAACTGTGCTCGGGGAAAAATCGGTCCCGACCACACTAGATTTCTATACGACCGATTCCCGATCAGCTCGATCTCTTCTCGATCACTACCCGAGCTGTTGGTGTTCGGGCTTCCTACTCGAATATTTTGGACATGTCCAAAATTATCGTGAAGGAAGCCGGAGCGATGCCGATCAAGGTAGATCGACCCCGAATACCAATGCCGAGCGAGCCCGACCAGTCCAAAAAAGCTTGATCGGGATTGATCGAGTTGATCTGATCGGCAGTGGGAACGTACCATTATACGATTTAGAAAGATGTAGCTACGCTGTCAGTGCGATGTTGCCGATGTTATCCAGTCGATGCACGCTGTATCTACGCTCTGAACGATCTATACGATCTTATCACGCTGTCACCCCGTTCAGAGAGCTGAAAAGGGCCCGATGTGCCCCGATGTACCCCGATTCGACTGTCAATCTGCAGTCAGTCAACTTATCAGCATGCAGAACCCAAGAAATATACTGTGGACCTCGAAGAGGCTCCTCAACTTCCGGTTCTTTTGCAGCAATGCATTGTTTTAAACAAAGACGTGCTGATTTTTCCAAGGCTTTTTCTTGATGTCGTTGCTTTTATAGTCCGCCTTCCTCCAGTTGTAGATGATTTCATATTCATCAAAATTCTGCTATGTCCTCTTCCTCCTCTTTAAGCATCACTTGCTATCTCTCTTCGCCTTTTGGGTAGCTGCTTCAAATTGCTGCTTTCTTCTCTTCTTTCTCTTTATCTCTTCTTCTTCGAAAATTTGAGCTCCTTCTTCTTCATGTTCTGCCCTGACAGGTGCAGCGACAATGCCATCCTCCTCCTCAACAGTTCGGCCTCTCGATCTCCTTGATCTTCTGGCAGACATTTTAGTTTTCTTCTCATTCTTGTGCCGATGTTACTACGCTCAGAAAGACGTTGTTACGCTCATCCCGCTGCGATTACGTTGTCACTACGCTCTCCCCGCTTGTTGTACGATTAAAATTAGGTCAATTTTGATCGGGGAGATCGGGAAGAAATTTTGAACAGGTTCAAAATTTCTTCCCGATCTGAAAAAATGCCCGCTCCAACCCCGACCTTCACACGCTGCTGCTACGATGCTTCCGATCCTCGTACGCTTTTGCCGCTCTCTCCCGCTCTCTCCCGATCTGCTAGATCGGGACAGATCGAGGTCCAGATCGTGATAGTGGAACGGGGGCTTAAATGACAACATTAGGCTTTAAAATTCCGGGGGAAGGGAACGACTCCCCTTCCCCCCCCCCCCGAAAAAAATCAGAGGGATGCTCCCCAGTACCTCCTCCCCCATCCCCGCCTATGATATGTATTATTATACAAATGACGACATCACCACATCTGACTCTGTTGTACTCATACATATTCTTCAGAATAAAGTTCTGCATTTTCAGTGATCATTGCTTCTGCTTGGGCCTAGAAATTAACTCTTTGACTCAATCAGTGAAATGAAAACCAATTTCAAGGGTCAATAAGGCAATAATGTGATGTTTGCCAGATGTACAAGATACATGGACTGTGCTCGGAGCGATGAATCCACTCGGTTGTTGTCCTACAATGCTGTACAGTGTGTGAGCATCTCTGACATCCAGCCTTCAGACAGCATTAGACATGACCTGAGTGAACAGCCAGTAAGTCCAATTCTGTTCGTCCACTGCATGTACAATGCTATAACCAGATTCCTGACAGAGAGCTATTAGATGTAGGACAGAAAATGACAAGGACAGAGTTTATGACAGTGATGCTCTGAATGTAAAGTCGTTATCATTTAAAGGTATTAAGACAGTATTCGTTTCAAAGACTCGTTAAATGCCCAATGTTTGTACAAACTCTAACGAAGTGATTACGTGCTTACATTAAACGTGCTGAACTGTTCTTTTTGACAATGAAAGGTGGAAGTGTTTCTCACAGTGTGTTTCAAACATGGACATATGAAAAATCTATTTATACTTACATTTCATAGATTTAATTGATTTCCCTATGATTTGCTCAACTGCTTTGTATGCACCACTCAGTTTATTAAACGTACATCCGTATTTATTCATATGAGGCCATGTGACCGTGTTGCACCCCCCTCCTCCGTGCATTTTTCTATTCTTTTTTGTGACTCTCATAATAATGTCATCTCGCCCTCATTTGTGTAACAAAAAAAAAATTGTGCAACTATTAATTTTGGATGCAAAAAAACTGTAATTCCACGCCAGATTCTACTTTATAATCAGTGACGCCCTCGCTTAGTCACTTAAGGTGGTTTGCGAAACTGAAAGGGTGCGTTGTATAACAATTTGTGTTTATTATATTGTTTCTTTCAGCCAAATCGATTTTAGTGGACTTAGGTTTTTTTAATTTAGTGCATTTAGTACTTATTATGAATTCGTGGTATTGTTTTATTTCACACGTATGTCAATCTGTCGCTCTTTCAGTTTTGAAATAAACATCGTCTTTCCCATTTTATGAAGTGGAATTTCACAATTGTTAGACGTAGGCATTACAATGTGCCTGAACATATTCCCTGCGAATTCTCACACAGTTTCCATAACTTTATGACGGTATCATAATGTATATGTTTTGACGTTTGCTGTTGTGAAGTTTTGTGTTTCTTTTATTTATAGTTGACCATCACAGTACAGCAGCTACCTGCACTGAGAAGTAGTTTCGAATACAGGTGTGTGTTTGATTCATATGAAGTGTCAGCTCTTACTTCTGGAAATACAGTTGACTGTACTACGCCACCTTCAAGCTCGGTACCACCAATACCTGAAGGAGGTTTGTAGTAATCACATTACATACTTTGTACTTTAGATTTAACACTCCCTTGTCTTTTAGATATTATATGGCAGAGCGTGTCTTTCTGATTCGATATATACCTGAGCAGCATCCTGTGTAATATATATTTGCAAAGGGGATCATGATAATCAGTTTTGTCTGTTTTATTTCTCCTTTGTCCTGTAAATCTATGTGATTGCGATAAATAAGTGTATTTTTAGCTGAATAGTCTTTATTTTCCCAAAGGACACTTTGACCTAGAATATCAAAACATACAGTCGTAATTATCTAGAATCATTATTACCCTTTTCATCCTTTTCATAATTATGATACTCTGTTAATGATATTCGTAAAACGGGAAGGGTATGATCTGTAAATTACTTTAGTGTATTTAGACACCAAAGTATAACAGTGCTTCCCTCTCTCTCTCCCTCTCCCTCTGTTTCATGATAATGTTCATCCTCTGTGCAGGGGACAATGTGGGTGTGGCACTCTCAATAAAGTCGACTGAAAGTGGAGTGAACTTTGTTGAGAAAATTTTCTTCTTTTTTGACTGCACTCGCATCTCATCGTAAGTCGTGCTTGTTGCAACCAACGTTACAGCTCCATAACAGCTGTTTCTGTATCATGGAAGATGTTGCTTTGAGATTAGAATTAAATTGCTAGATTATTTTCCGGATTTTCAGCATGTGTAGTTTCCGACCGTAGACCCTATAAGTGCGCATGTTATTGCTTAGCAAGAAAGGCCCTGATATAGATTTTCTTGATTTCTATCTGAGGTGTGCCTCCTGTAATGTATAAATGACCAAATATGAGCTTGGGGAAAAACATACTCAAAGTAGAATATTAAAGGTCAGTAAACTTGAGCTACAATTGATATTTTTAGTCATAATCTTAGCTTTAGAAATGTCCAGAGACTATATGATTTTGTAGGACAGATATACGTTGTAATGATATAAATATCTAAATAAATTTACATGCACGGTGAGAAAATGGTGTGAGGTCGTTACCAACATTTATAGGGCGTGTTTTCAGGCCATATACCCTTAGATACCTAAGCCAAAAAATGTACAGTGGGTAATATGAAAGAGCAATAGATTAGGGGAAAATCAGTCATGCAGAGTAGGATAAAATGTTTGCCGTCAAGATCAGTAAACTACATAAAATTCTTATTGAAGGGTAAAAGAAGTGGGTAAATTCATTTTGATCTTAATTTAGCGTTATTAGTTTAGTTTGATTCAGACTGCATATAGGAGCTGCATGGGTGTATCTCTGTGGGCCGCGCTGTAGCTTTGTATAGCTTTGTGTAGCTTTGCAAAAGTGTTAAAGCTTTGGCTCAATTTGTAAAAACAGGATAGAATACCGAGTCAGAGACAATGAAATGGAAAGCTTAAGAGATAAAGGCAAAGAGGGAAGAGTGAAAGAGACATGTTACTAAAATGCACTCTCTTGCAAATTGGCTAAGTAGACAACAGAATAAAGTACAATGGAATAAAATATGTCATTAATAATTTATAGCTTGCTGGCTCTGTTCACGAATTTGAACGTCTTTGGAAAACATTTCTTTACGTGTTGATAACCTCAGTCTGAACTCTGGTTAAATCCTTCACTTATATTTTTCCTTTTTCTCTTCTTTTTCCTATATTTTCTTTTATCCCTGATAAATAGATTTCATTCAAGTCATATGCGGTATATGTTAGGAGTGTAGATTGTTATTATTACATAAAGATTAAACCCATTTTCCAACAAATCTAGATCTGTCCAAGCCTTTCTTGTCCTCATGTTCTTAATCAAATCTCAAACACTGTTTTTACATTTCAAAACAAATAATTGTTTGTCGTATTCTGTTACTCTCTCCTTCATCATTCTACTTCATTATTTTTTTTTATGAATGCCACTAATCACTCCAGATTCACTTCGTTATACTAGCACTTTGTAAAAAAAAATCCATATCTGGTTGATTTCCAAGCAAGGCACTGTAAAACAGAATGCATTACTCGTGACGCTCAAATATATCTTGTAAACTTCTCGCATCGTTTCACTCTATTTGTAGATGTTCATCATGTGTGACTAGCCGGTGGCCTTGTGACTGGTGTGTGTATGACAACAGGTGTACACACGACAGCTCATCATGTGTAGACGATACTATTGTTACTGGAATTAATGTAAGTCTATTATCTTCTTTTTTTTCACATTCCGTGGAAATCACATACATCATAACATGTACACATGCTTTTCCAGATTGTCTATGTTAACCTCTCGCTCGAGTCTAGCATATAAGCCAGCTTTTCAGGTAAAAAGCGAAAATAAATTTTCCAAGACGTGCAATTTTGTCTATATTTATTTGGTGTTATGTAATGTAATTTGTTGTTTATCTGTTGTCAATATGTGTTTTATGAATGCGTGAAAAAAAAAAACAATTTTACATACCACATTGTTATACATAATTTGGACTAATAAAGAAATGAAATGAAACGAAATGAAAAAAAATATAACACGGCAGTATTGTCTTGCGGTTATGGGAACAAGCCCCATATAGAGAATAAGTGGATCGGAATTTCGTTTGAATGTGCTTGGATGCAACTCTCAATCTGAATCTTGCATCATTGTTAAATACGCTGTTGAGCTGATTTAGCAGTGGCGGATTCATAACGAACGATCTCCTCCTCTTTATTTGTTGTTAAAACAAAAAATAAATAAATAAAAGGGAAAAAATGGGGGAGAGGCGCGTGCGCTTCCTGTAAATTTGTAAAGGCGCCTCCCCTTTACGGAATTCCTGGATTCACCCCTGTTTAGACATGCTAAGGTTGGAAGACGTGTAAAAGAAAAAGTACGAAAGAGACGAATCGAATCGACGAATGTGATGATTAATGTGTCATAATATGATAACGTTAGCTCACAGTAAAGTTTGTTAATTGGTTCCATAAACTGCATCACCTATGCTGAGTCCAGTTGTTAGACTGTGTCTGGTATCATTTCAACAATACAGATGCCAGGTCAGACAGGCAGAAGAGGGCAGGAATATTGCCCTCAACTCCTCGGTGTGCCAGAAGAAACCCTGATACCAGTCAATATTGCAGCTGGTTACAGCATAATGGCATCCAATCTACCAACTGATCCAACCAAGGTAGGAAAATCTATCTGCATGATTCTAGGAATAACATCCGAAATGTGCATGTGTGTATGTTTATTTATCTGTGTGTATATTCCATACAGTGAAGGCCATATTGCGTTACCTTGATAACATTACATTAAAGTATATAACATTATAATTATGACAATATGGCATCAAATCTAAGTTGTGATACCAGAGAATCAACACAAACATTGAACTTGTAGACTTTAAGATTTCGCTTTACTGCTCTGTTCGACAGGTCACTTTGTATGAATGTGCCATGCATGTAGACGGGAGTGAACGGACTGTAGCAGTAACAGACTTCAATGAGACTTTTGTCAACTGTCCTGATCGACAAGTGAGTACTTTTTAAAGGAGAATTCCAAACCAGTTAAAAGTAAGTCTGAAAGGGGAGAGTATAGCATAATGGTGAAAATTTGATCAAGATCGGATGAAAATTATGGAAGTTTTGAAATTGTGAAGTCTAGTCGATTTTCACAAAACAGGTAACATTCAATATGAATATGCCAATGCCCACTTGATATCATCGCCTACCATCTTGCCGTATACTTTTTACATAAAGTTATGAAATTTCGTAATTTTTTTTCTCGCCTGTTTTTTAGAAACAATAGTTATGTCCCAGTCTCAGATCCTAATATTTTATTTGATCATTATTTTTAATATGTTTCACATAAAAAAAATGGTTGTTGGAAAGATTGTTGCAGAAGAACTGAATTTTCGTCATATCTCACAATCAATGAAAAAAATGACTTAACATCATCAGTTCACCCATTAACAAATTCATATGAATAAATTGTTCGAGAACTGTCTTGCAAAATTAACGAATATCTAAATTCCATAACTTCCTTACTCTTCATCTGATACTCATCCAACTTCTGCTGCTGTGCTAGAATCTTTTATTTTCATTTTTTTTTTACCGAACTGTTCACCGGCAGTGGCGTATCTAGGAAAATCGGCGCCCGGGGCAAGCGCGAAAATTGCGCCCCTAATTTCTGAAAAAGTGCTCAACCCCAACCCCATCCCGGTAGGGACTTTAAACAAAGTGCACACGATATGCTTTTTCAAGCACTTAAAAGGGGTCTTTTGAGAGTGATTTAAATGTTTAAATCAAATCTTACAATTCTAAGCAAGATATAATGGCGGCCTTATAGATAATGAATTCTATATACCAACAAACTGAGGACTTTAAAAAATACTCTAGATTAGTACGCGCGAGTGGGCCGAATTTGTATATTTCGGCGTCATCATGACGTTTTGTTCTTATCTCTTTCTTTCTTTTTTTGATAAATTTTGGCGAGCGAGCGCAGCGAGCGAGCCGACAATTTTTTGTATTTCAGCTTACAAAATATGGAATTCCTGTCATTTTTTGCTTATTTAATCTTACAATTCTAATCCAGATATAGTGACGACCTTATAGATAACGATTTATACCAACAAACTGAGGACTTGAAAAAAATAACTCTGTTTTATATCATACCAGCGAGTGAGCCGAAATTTGTATATTTCCCCGTCATGATTAAGTCTTCTTCTTATCTTTTTTGACTTTTTTTGCGCCCCCCGTATGTTCGAAACCGTTGGCGTCCTCTTTTGATCCAATCGGCGATCGCTTCAGAACGAATGAAATTGCAGCCGCGTTCCGAGTAACATTTTTCCTGCTAAATATAAAATGACATATGTGAACACAATAGACATTGTCATTTTGTCCGCGTCATCATCACGTTTGTTTGTTTGTTTGTTTGTTTTTTGTTTTTTGATAAATTTTGGCGAGCGAGCGCAGCGAGCGAGCAGAAAATTTTTGTATTTCAGCTTATAAAACATGGAACTCTTGTCATTTTTTGCTCATCAAATCTTACAATTCTAATCAAGATATAGTGACGGCCGTATAGATTTATACCAAGAAACTAGGACTTGAAAAAATACTCTAAATTGTGCGAGCGAGTGAGCCGAAATTTGTATATTTCCGCGTCATCATTACGTTTTGTTCTTATCTTGTTTGATTTGGGTTTTTTCTGGCGCCCCTCCCCCGTCCCCCACCCCATGTTCAAAACCGTTGGCGCCTTTTTTTGATCCAATTGGTGATTGCTTCAGAACGAAAGAAATTGCAGCCGCTGCTCCGTGAAACATTTTCCTGCTAAATATAAAATGACATCTGAGAACACAATAGACATTGTCATTTTGTCCGCGTCATCATCACGTTTTGTTCTTACCTTCTTTTTTTATATAAATTTTGGCGATCGAGAGGAAAAATTTTGTATTTCAGCTTACAGAATATGGAATTCTTGTGTTAACACAATAAACAATGTCATTTTGTCCGCGTCATCATCATGTTTTGTTTTTATCTTGTTTGATTTGGTTTTCTGCTCCTCCCTCACCATTCTCCCCCCCCCCCCCCTTCCGGGCAAGTTTGTCTTTTTTCTTTCTTTTTTTTTTATTTTTTCTTGTTTTCTTCTTCTTCTTCGTTTTTTTTTTCGTTCCCCCCCCCCTAGGAGTGGCGCCCGGGGCACGTGCCCCCCTTGCCCCCCCCCCCCCAGATACGCCACTGTTCACCGGTCCAGAATTTCCTTTTAACAATGACTCTTTGCCTAAGTGAGTTGATTTAATGATCTTACTCAATTATGAGAGTTATAGAACTAGTGTTAAAAAGAACCTTATTTTGTTTTCGACACTAACGAACCTTCGGAATAACGAATTGTAACAGCTTATGCTATTTGTACTAACCTCACCTTAAACCATTACTTCAAATCAATCCTGTCCGTATATGAAACAAAGCTGCATATGTTGTAAATGTTAGCAGGACGCTATCGTTTACATTCTCTGTAATATAATGATCACTAATTAAAAGAGCGAGGTGAAGAAGTAATATAGGGTCCTTATAATCCTGTCTTTACTGCTGATGCAGATAAAAATCCATTTGCCAATGCATAAAATATTATAGGTATGATTCTTTGCTGTGTGTTGGTAGTATCATAATTCATGTAGTTGTAACTGCTACACACAATGATTAATAAGATACTCATTGAATCTTATATGCACATTATGGATAAAAATTCTGTACTGTAATTGCTATGTCCGCATGGTAGTGGAACGCCCATGGAATTAGTATTTTTGAAAATGTTTGTTTCATTTGATTCCCATGATAATATTATGCTCAATTACTACTGTATGATCTGGCACCCACAGTACACGTTCAGCAGTGAAGTCCTCCAAACCAATGTGAGTGTATCTGTCCGCTGGAATTCCGAAAACATTATTGACGACTTGACGGGGTCTGAAGGTTTGTATGTGTGTCATAAATGAATGAAGTTCAACCTTTGTAATACAATTATGTGCATTTAAGGAGGAGGGTGCGATTGTGAACTCTCAATCGCCATAAAGGTAGTTGATATACGCACTATATCCATAAAACGTCAATGTCAATATTGGAATCATTTTCCTCATTCCATTCAAACTATTGTCAAGGGCACTGATAACACACATTAACATTAATGCAGTGATATCTGATGTGATACTGATGCAGTATAGGAAGAACGCAGTGGCTCTGGTGTTGATTGTCATTTACTGAATCAAACTTCTTTGAACTGTTACCAACTGGCCTGTGACGATTTTCGAGTTTGTAATTTCTACTTTGATGATGTTGGTGCTGTATTTTATCTTTCAAACTGTTGTTTGCTCTGCACGGAACCCCTTTTCAAGTCTTTTAACATGGTATAGCCTGGTCGTAGAGAGCGTTTCTCGATTGGATACATTACGGGCCAGATCTTGGTTAGGCCTATTATTGTTTGACACTTACTATCCATACTATTATACATCTAAAGGGTAAGAATTGTACAGAATGAATTTGATGCAAAATTACTGAAAGCAGGAGGACCCTTGGTACTAATATTGTAACCAACAATGATTCAGTCTTCATGTAGAGAATTTTATCATGTAGATTTACTAATTGCCTTCATTATTTCTATCACAGTGACACTTTACAAGTGTTCACTGAATAGCGACAGCTGCAGTCGCTGTCTATCACCCGTGTCAACGCCTCCAAGACTAAAATGTCTCTGGTGTGGTGATGACTGCAACGTTCAAGAGAGCGAAGTCTGCCAGGGGAATACTCCCCTCAATCAGGACCAGTATCTGCAATGTAATCCCCCTGAAATCACTGGTGTAAGATAATTTCTCGTTCAGACTCCATTGACCTGCGCGTAAGATATTGTCGGAATATTCATGAGAGTGATATCATAATAGAAATGAGGTGTGATATAAGAATGCTGCTTTGGATGTAGGCGTATCAACAATAGCCCCCAAAGTAAAGATAGAGAATGGCTTTTCATATATATATGTCTGTGTACAGATATTAGCTCACGTTTAAATACATCAAAATTTGTATTGTACTACCGAATTACATGATTGCCTATACATTATTCATAATACTTAGCTGTATTTTGAAAACAAATTTCATGTTTTGAGGACTGAACATTAGTGTTGGTGTTTTTAATCATGCAAGAATTGTAACTACAAATTATACTCATATTCAACAGACAATGTTCATCATAATATTCATTAAAGGTCATGATCTTTACATGCGTTATTGAAAGGAAATTGATTCAGAAATTCTTGTATATCATAGGTAGACAGACAGATAGATAGATAGATAGATTCTAGGAATGGAAAAGTATTCAGAATAACATGATACATTACATGAGGTGTTAGGGAAACCTCTTGCAAATGTTGATAGAAAATTTCCGTTGTCACTGTTAGGGTCTCTATACAAATGTAAGCTCTACAGCATGATTATAACTGCTGCTTGTCCTCTCTGAAATTCTTTGATAGTTCTACCCTGCAATTGCACCAGTAGATGGAGGAACGAGATTAGAAGTTTTTGGAACTGACCTTGGAGTAAATTTTGAGGATATCTCCAGTATCAGAGTGGCAGGGATTGAATGCGATCTTAATGACATGGAAGAGTTCTATGAGCCTGGACAAAGGTTTGTGTGGTGGTTCATCAAGCCAACCATAGTATAGTTAGGGCAGTAATTTTACAAAATCAATGTAGAACCAGCTTGTTTCCAGTCACCTGAAAATGCAACAACAACAACAAACAAACCAACTAAACCTTTCAAGTACCCTCACTGGTTAGTGACACTGTGGCCTTGTCCATTATTTTGCATCATGGATAGTACAGGAGTTACACCAACCGTGTAATTTTCTGAGTATTAGTAGGATTGTATTATGATAGAATTTGATTATGTGTTTGTGACAGCAAATTGAAGAAAGCCTTGATAGTTCAATTCAAAATGATTTTATATTCAAATCCTTATGAATGCAGCGAGAGAAAAAGAGAGTGAGAAAGAAAGAAAGAAAGAGATAGAGAGAGAAACACGCTTTGTAAAAGTTTCTAAAGTATTGACAGTTTTCATAAGGTTTCTTCGAAAAGTGTCAAATAGTTGAGAAAAAAATTGTCACAGTGTTGAGGCAAGAGTATTAAAACCAGACATGATGATGATCGGCTTTGAGTGCATGGGTAGATTCGCCACAAATAGTGACATTAAAAACAACAGCGATGAGGTGTCTTGTTCTATACTCATAACAAAACTGTATCTGCTCCCTTCATGAGAATAATTTTCTACCTGTCGTATTATGCTTGTGTAAAACAGGACAATCTTTTGTTTTTTTATATTTCGTTTCAATAGTTAAAAATGGCCGCTTGGGGGCTTATGTTGAGAAAAAAAAGGGCATTTTTCTTTTTTTTTTAAGAGTAAATTTCTGTCCTATGTTTGTATCCACAACTGTAAAAGAGCAAAAACAAACAAACAAACATTTGGAGAGAAAGTGCACTCTCATTTCGGAGATTGCAGATCTTACATTTTAGATCGTTATTTCAATGTCGTTAAGCATATGAGATAGGACATGTTTAAACTTGACGCAACACCTATTTCAAGTACAACTATCCCTGACACTATGGTCACGTCAAGAAAAGGAGAAAGACACGATAAAACGCACCCTTGACATCAATTAGGGTAAGAAGACAAGAAAGCAATATCTTTAAACTCACTCGGGTGTTTCGTTCTTTTACTTTGAATGTGACGCTGAGAAGGTGACTTTTTAAACTCATATAGAATGTCATGATACCTGTGGAATTTTCAACTTTCCTGGGCACTGTATTTGGTACAAAAGTTATCTTCTTTCACAAACAAATGTGCCCTGTTCAGAGAGGTGAGAAAAATATGACGTGTTAAAACGCATCTTTGTGTGAGATGGTGTGTGGGTGTGTGTGTTTATTTATCTTATCATAAAAGCAAAGCACCTGGTTGAGTTCAACGAGTCATTTCTCCCCTGCATATTTGAGCTTATACTGCGTACAATTCATTCCACATATTGATCGCTTTTTAGTGTCAGTTGTTTGACAGGAAGAGCAGGTCAAATAGTGGAGGGACAAATTGACCTCATAGTCACTCTGGATAGTCAAGTGAGAGAGGCAAGCAGTGAAGACGAGTTTCTGTACACAGTAAGTGTGTTTTGTAGTTTTCTCCTACTTGTAATCACAATTTGATAAAACTGCAGTTAATTCTCCGGACAAATCCAAAGGAGAATTTGAAACGTTTGTCATGGACACCACACTTAAAAGGAATTTCAAGATAACATTCTTAATCACAAAGAATTAATGTCTAAAAGACATCTTTTGATATGAAGTATATAGAACTCTATTTAACTTCATGTTGTATTGTTTTAAAATAAAATTGTTAGGGAATTTCATGCTTACAGCTGTCCTCTACTTTTATTCTACAGTATGAGCTGAGAATGTATAACTGTCACCATATCAAAAATATTATATTTCTGGGACATGATTCATCATAGATCGAGGGGAGTTTGTACAGCTCGTACTAGCAACTATATAAACATTTGACAGCACCTTTATATTGTGTTATGCATTGTATATTTTACAACGACTAACCCTGAGGGGTTACTATTCAGAGGAGCATACATATGCAACACATGACCAGCGCCTTTGTGCTGATGCGGGATTCCAGTGTCTTGATTAACAGATCGAGTCTGATAAAGCCACAGTAATACGTTCATTGAGTACCTTTGATTACCCATACAAGACATTGTTCATGTGTGTTCTACCAAAGGATCCAATGATAAGTGGATTCACTCCGACAGAGGGACCAGCAGCAGGTGGAACCAGAGTCACGATTTCTGGAGATTTCTTCACGTCCGGAAGGAATGTAATAGCCCGATTCGGAGATGCAGAATGTATTGATATGTGAGTTGACATTAGAAAGTTGCATGTGGGCGTATTCACACTGAATATCCATGAGGACAACTACTCGTGTTTTAACGATCATTTGGCAAGAAGACGGGGAATGTGTGTCATTTTAGCAGTACTATTTCCTTGACCTTTAATCTTGGTGAACATTCTTACACAGGAGTTGCATGAATGACCTGACTAGAACAGGAGGTTGAATTTTTCTTTCATTAAAAGTGAAATTGATTTTTATTATCAATTATGACTTGGCAGTGCTGGCTCCTCTGACATCAGGGCACCGTTTCATGAAAGTTGTCAGCCCTGACAAGTTGTCAGTCTCTGACAACTTCGGTAAAGTCCTTGGTTTTGATTGGCTGAGAAGCTCTGGTGCCTGACTGTAACCATGGTGATTATCAAGAATTCACAACTTGTCAGAGCTGACAACTTCCATGACACGGTGTCCTGAGCTTCCTGTCAGTTTTAACCAAGCTCTTGTGTACTTTGAGATATTGGTGAATTTTCTAATTCTAAAAAATTCTAATTAACATTAATGGCCGAAGTAGGAGGCTTAGATATAGATTTCTTTTTTTTTTCGTTATCATTAACGGAAACTGGTAGGCCTATTTATCAACTCGTTCATATTATGTCTATGCACTTTAAAAGGAAAAGCTGGTGACAAAGTTTTCGTTATTTTCTCTGTTAATATTGAGAAATATTGCAAAACTGTCTTTAAAATGAGAAATGCTTGAGTGGACACATATGCTCCTGGTGATATTTTTAGGATTAAGTGCATTTGTTTGTGTTTTTTTTTTTTACTTTAAACAAAAAGATGGCATTTCTAAATAACCGTACAGACTCCCTTTTTACAGTGAAACCATGAAATGCATTTGGGGCAATAATACCCTGGGTGATGATCTTCGTATATCATTGAAGAAGATGATTTTTTTTTTCAATAAGTGTAAGCAATTATAGATGTAAGACATGGGTAACTGCTCCAACTTCATCTTGATACTACCAAGAGTAAAAGCAAAACAATACAAAAAATCCCAAAGATTGCACACTCTATGAAAAAAAAAAAACACTCCTCATGCATGAAGCAACTGAAGACTAATACACATTATCACAGAGATCTGAGGGCATTTGGTATTCATTCCAAATCCATTGTGCTACTGTCTTGAAATGGCTTCAGCACAGCTGGCAGTCTTAGCCCTGTAAGCAGTAAAGTAAAGGGTTCAAATCCCAGACTGTTTCTTTGTTTTTTGTTACTTCATCTGTAGATACAATGATTACGATCTATTATGATGCAATGTAGTGGGGAGTAACAGAAAGAAAATCAACTGCTCTGTTTTCCCACAGTGCTCGTAGTCTGAATGAAACATCTTGTACAACCACAGAATCTTCAGAGGACAGTTACGTTTTGACTATGACCTTTGATGGAACACAGCTGACAACAGTTGATGTGTTTACCTTCATGCCCAACCCAGTTATCACTGGCTTGGACGGGACACAGTCAATTATGTCGTAAGTTAATGGATCAGCATGGTATAGATTTCATTTCCAATTACAGAAGTACTTGGATGGGATTCCTTGAGTTTTATTAACTAGCGGAATACCATACACGTTCAACTACAGAAACTATTATATACTATGACATAATATAGGCCATAAACAGGGAGTATAAGAATCATAATACTACACCAGTTTAAAGTTCTGTGTAAGCATGACACAAAGTGAGCAAGCACATGGTCATACGATCGTTGCAACTCGCTATACACTAAATACAAAAGCCACTACGATATGATAAAGCTTGTAAAAGATTCTTATAGCTATGATTCTAACACAAGTTATCCTGATGCTTTATTTTGGGAATGTTCTTCATGCTCCGGGATCGAGATAGATCTTAAATAATTGAATACTAAGAAATTTTCGGAATTTTTACATTTATCACAGCAGCATAGTGTGATCATCTACCTGATTATATCAATTTAGGGGAGGACTATATGTAACGGTCACTGGAGAAAGATTTGACTTGATTCAGATGCCAGTCATCAAGGCAGTATCACAAGCTACTGGAGCAGAGACGTTAGCGGTCTGTACATGTTTTTTTTTTTCTGTTTTGTTTGCACTAAATGTTTCGAGTAAATTAGTCAGTTGATTAAGTTGTAGCCCCTCATCGGCAATTCCAACGAGCATGTAGTTATTTATTTTGCACAACAAGAATTCTTACATCTGTCTTCTGGAAGCTCTCCCAATTGCCTTCAAATGATATCTTCCATGAATTCGAAATACTAACTCCCTGGTGACATTACCCGTATATTCGCTAGTATTTGATTGTTCAGGAAATACGATTTGACTTCATTGAAAGAGCTTGATGGGACAGGCCATTTTGGCGTGATTGAATACAAGGCCAGCAGTCCTTGCTCTGCATTGTATATTAATGGAAGATACAGAAATGAAAGCATGTCAAGCTTTCAGAAAGGATGCGTAGAGTAGATAATTAGCAACGTGATTAGAATTTATAATTCGGTTTTGGTATTATATTTCTACACTTGCATAATCCAATAGTGATGTAATATCTTCTTTATGTCAATGCCACAACCACAAGAAAGATTTTTTCCCCGAAAATTTTCTACTGTTTAGTTTATACGTAATGACAACAACTTGCTTTGGCAAATATCTATACTGCTATCTCCTAAGAAAAATTATAAACTACAATGTAATTCAAAATGTCAAACTCTGAAATATGATTTATTGTACTTCTGTTTGCCTTTCTTTTCAGATTTGTAATGGTAATGGCAGTGCAACTCTCCTTAGCTGTCCCTCTCCGCCATATCCCGGGGACACAGCACTACGGAGGAGAAGACAGTCTGAGGAAGGTCTTACGGCCTCCTTACAATTTGACTTTGATGGTTTTGTCATCAACTGGAGTGATATCATCACGTACTTTCCAGATCCAGTTTACTACAAGTTTGATGGACCAGATTTAATTTTCTATCTGCCTGAAAACAACTTGCTAGAACTTAAGGTAAGACTTGCCAATGAAAGTGAAATCAATTAAAATGTCGTTCATGTTGTGGCAAATTATTTGTGTGCAGACCACGTGATGCTTGAGAAGGAAGTTGTATTTTGTCTTATCCCATTCAAATTGATCTCTGAAAATACTTAGGTTTCTAACTTTTTTTTTTTGGTAAGATAATGAAAAACCTCTTATTGAATATGAAAGGGCAGTGATTCCAAGAGAAATCCAACGTTTATTTGATGGAAGTAGGTTTTGAAATGGCTATGATATCCAAAACAAAGCAAAGCTAATAAAAGTTGGATCCCACCATTAATTAGGATTGCTTTGCTTTACTTTGTTTTTCAATATCTCAGCCATCTCAAAACCGATTTTCAGGAAATAAACTTTCAATTCCTCTTAGAATGGTATATGCTCAGTAACATTTCATAAGTGCTTTCGTAGTATGAAAAAGGTGAAAAAAGTTGAAAGCTCAATCTTCATCTCCACCAATACTATACCATCCCTTTAACATGAGCAGGATTATATTTTTGTGATTACGAAAAATATGTTGCATTACATCTTAGTTTGAATACTGAAGGTACAAAGAGTTTTCAAATTGTATGTCCCACACACAGTACAAGTGCAAGGCAGTCGCCTGTCGTCGGTATTAGACGTAAGATGAGCAACATTCTCTAGCAGGGATTTAGCCTGTTCAAGGATTTTCTCGAAACAAATGTATTTTCAAATGCGATATTTAAAATCAAATGTATGGCATTTTACATAGATTGCGTTGTAATTCTACTCTATAAAGAAGTGATGGGTGCGTTGGCAGTATCATAGAATTAAACATGACCTTTGTGGTAATTATTCTTTGTTCAATGCATATAGAATCATGGAAAGTTTAGCACTAATTCTAAAGTTTATTTTAATAACCCTAGTGGGTGTTCTCTTTTCATTTCAACTTTCTGTTGGCTTTGCTTCACTGCTCATTTGTTTTCCTTCATCCACATTTTGTATATTCAGGGCAGTAATCTTGACCTTGCCAGCAGTAAAGATGATGTGCAGGTCTTTATCGGCGGAGACGGTAAATGTGATGTCCAAATCTTGGAAAGCGAAAAGCTGATATGCAAGATGCCAGACAGTGCACCAACGCGAGGATTTAGAAATGGTTCTCTAGGGGGAGGAGTGACAAGAAATCTTCCAGCAGTCCACGTGAGTCGGTCGTTTTTCATAAAGATTTGTATATGGTAATATGGTTCACTGTTCCTGTCGCATGCAGATGTCATAGTTATTTGTCATCTTATTGAGCTTATGAGAAGAAAACATAGACCTAGGCAGCAATAAAGAGGACATATAAGTATTGATTGGTCCCGATAAGTATATCAGCTTGATTTGCTTCGTACCTTTCCAACTTCCCGTGCCTGGTGACTATACTGGAATCCTTGGAGAAGGCTCCACATTAAGTGACGTCTATCATGTTCTTGTAGAATTGATCAGGTAATTAACAATGCTCAGGTACCTGACACTTCCGTTGATATATTTCAGCCCTTCTTTTGAAAATATCAAAGTATTTTGCAGCATTCGAAGAAACATGCTCAGATGTTACGTGTTGGGTTTTATTTTCAGGTCGTTAATGGAAATTTGGAGTTCCTGCCAGGTTTTGTCAAGACAAATTCAGAACTGAATATCCTGCCGATAGTCATATCAGTAATGGCCGTCGCCATTCTTGTCATGCTGTTTGTGTTTGTGGTTGTCGGACGGAGGCTTACTAAGAAGAGGCGAGAAGCAAATCAAGTAAGAGAAGAATTAGAGCTAGGACGACGACGACTGAGATCAAGACTAAGAGAAGGTATGTTGAACGAAATAGTATTCAGTTGCTACCCAATTGTTATACTCTCTGTCTTTTGAATCAGTTTCTGTTTCAATATATTTGGAGTGTAGAGATTGTCTCCATCCAAAACAAAATGATTGTGACTTATGTTGTTATGTTGTTTTCGACATGCGTTCATAAAATATTTATGTACCGTCAATATGCAGTGATACATCCCCTTCGGTGAAAGGCGAATGTATCATGAACACTCTTTCTTTCTATGGTGTTTGTTTATTTGTTTGTTTGTTTCTTTGTTTGTTTTTAGTGCCTGATACTAAACTCGAGCTGACGAATGTGGACGAGAGAGTCAAGAAGTATGACATCCCATTCAGAGATCACAACCAGTACGTGACAGTCATGCTCTTTGGTGGACTTGGAGTCCGTCCTGAGACATCCGATCCAGAGGTAGGAGAAACTCAAGAGGGAATTTTGCCACTTTAAAGGGGAAATCCAGTCCAAATATAAAGTCTGATAAAAAAAAGTAAAATCTAACGAGTTCAACGTAAAAAAAAAAATCGACTCAAATCGGATGAAAATAGGGAAGTTATGACATTTTGAAGTTTTGCTAATTTCAGCAAAACATACAGTTCTTGTACCGTGGATATGAATATGCAAATAAGTGTACTAACCATGTCATACCCTCACAATTTTCCATTCATTGTGTACAAAAAAAAAAAATGACGAAAATTCAATGTTTCTGTCATTGGAGTCTGAAACATGATGATATTCCTGATTGAATAACTTCAGAATCGTGATCAGTTAGATATACCAGGATTTGAGCCTCGGGCATAATTGCGTTTGATGAAAAACTGGAAATTAATATATATATATATATATATATATATATATATATATATATACATATATATATATATACAAGCTATATGGCAAGTTGTGAGGGCATGACATGGTCACTTTGCCATTTGCATATTCATATTGACCGTTTGGACTAGATGTCCCCTTTAATTGAAACACACATTTTACAATGTTTTCATTTATAAAGTCTTCACTTCTCAATTGCTTCATGTACGCCATGCAGAAGAGACCGGCCGAAGCTCAGAAATTTACTCTCATTTTCAATGCATAAATGATCGCGCTATTTGACTGCATGCGTTATTGTAAATTTCATCCGAACTATAAGAACTTCTTCCCGCTGATAGACGGATCTTATTTTTCTCTCTCCTTCCTGTAACGTATAGTAAATACATCACAAATCTGTATTATTTTGGTTGCGACTAAAGTAGCTACAGGCTCAACAACAAACAAAGTATGATCGTGGCTACAAGACAAAAAGTTGTAAAACCTACTGGCCAGTGCATGAAAAAATGCCACACAATTACACTTGTCCACATGTCGAGATATCTGCGGTCACTGCCACTTTGGGAAAAAACAAACAAACAAACAAAACGAGACATCTGTGACATGTCCAACCATGCTCTTTTCTTGCCTGTGTTTCCCACTGGTTTTATCTTCTTCTTTTTTTTTCTTTTCTTTTTTCGTGTGTCACAGTATATGGAAGACTTCATGGAACAGTCATTGATGTCTTTTTATCGGTCGCTGAAGAACGAAGACACAGTTGTTGACGTCATAAAAGTTCTTGATGTGAAAAGTCAAAACAGACAACCTACGAAGTAAGTACTAATTAATGCAAATAAGTCCTCTCAAGACCATTTATCAATGGCCCAATAATCTAGATATCAATAAAAAAAAAGACAAAGATAAATCAAAACTGATAGTTCTCGATGCAAGAGTAACAATGTTTCTGTTCAAAGCGCTTACAGTTTTTGTCAATGGAGTGTGTTTTGTAATCTATTTGTTCCGAGTTTATAGCCAATCATTTTTTTTTTTCCTTTTTCATCTGCAGTTTTCAGATTACGTGTGAAAAAAAAAGCCCCGTTTTGAAATCATTGATGTCTTAGTGACTACTTATTTACGACTATGTATATAAAGCATGACTGGAATGATTTGGCGTGCAAAAGAATTTCATAAATTTCACTGTTTTTTAACTAACATTAACAGCGGAAACTGAAGGAGCGTATTAAATAACATGATTTCAATCGCAGTGAACAGCGTCTGGGCGGTTTATCCATTTCCACTGAAACCATTTGCAAAATATTTTCCTGGCGTTTAAGACTGGCAAGAATGCGTATAAAACATCTAGACACATACTGAGATATATAAAACTTAAGAAAATGACATGTTCACAGGGGGAAATATGCTTATTCTGCTATAAGCAATGAAGATTTGACATTGTGATATTTTACAACACAAGAGCTTCAATGAAATAAAGACAGCGTTCATATCAATTTTCATCAGCAGGGAACTGATTGCATCACTTCTGTCTTTAGCCTACTTGAGTGAGGGCAAGAGCATCTACTTTTCAAAGTAAGTTGATTTAAGCTTAATTAAGCGGTAATGAAACCCTTCTGGACGCATTATACTCAGACATATTTATGAAAAGTGCCGGCATGGATGCATTAAGATGGAAATCTTTTGAGTCCTACTTGCTTACAAAGATTATCTTAAGGCGTCATCCCGTACATAGGAATATTGATGAGATGCCCACCGAACGATTTGATGTCATTTTGAACTGGTGTCAACAAAGTAATATTTGGCTGCCTTTGTTTTTGAGTATAGGTATGTCAATTTCACTCTGGTATTTACTTTTACTCTTGGTGCCTGTGTGAGGTCATAATATGAGATACGCACTATAATATGACTTATTTTGTCTGTTTGTCCATATAATATCAGCAAAATATTGTCAGCATAAACGTAGTTGCGTGACAGTGGCTAGATCAACATGCTGTCATAAAAATGTTTATGTATATCAGTTTGAGTAGGTGTTTCAATTCCTGTTTCGGTAAGCTTTCCCGACTAGCACACTTTTACAAGATGAACACCACTGACTTTCTGTAAAAAAAAAAAAAAAAAAAAAAAAAAAAAAAAAAAAAAAAAAAAAAAAATTGTCTCAGAATGATAATAGTATTGTAAATGAAAAGGCACATATATTATTTTGCAGTTGTGCGCACGAAATCAATGTATATGTAATAACACAATGTCTGAATCGTTGCATAATGCTTCTCTACTTGCATGTGCTTTATTTACTTTTCCCTCTAATGTAACCGTTTTGTATCAACAAGGTTGATATCATTGCTGGTTCGAGATAGGGTCAAAACAACAGCAAGATCTTCGGGCAGATTGGAACGCTTGTTTGGCAAGTAAGAAATATGAGAAAGAAGGAATCATGCAACTTCTCCGATTCTAAATATTTAGTCCTATTATAGACTGTCAGTACAATTGTGACTTTTCTTTCACCAAAGGGACCAGAAAAGCTTATATTTCCTGTTATCTCAATGGCCCGAAAACATTTTCAAAACCTTTTATGCCTCATATACCTTATATTGAAGTATTAAAATTTCATGGTGTTTTTTTTAATCAACTGATATCCCGTTTGTCATGTGATCAAAGCATTTGATTCAAATGCATTTCCGTAACGCCTGCTTATTTTCTCTTTTAATGAACACGTAATTAAATAAACACGTTAAAAAAAATTGTGTCGAATTTATCTTGATGAAGCGTGTTAATACGTTACATGACTTTTTACTAATATCATTGAAATCATTGATAGGGATATTATCTGGTAAGCAAAATTTTAACTTCATTTTTTCTGCTTTTTGTTTGTTTTGTGTTGTGTGTGTAAGGCCGGATTCCATCGTAAATAAGTTGGTCACCAACTGGATCGCCCTGTGCATGTACGGATACATTAAGGTCTGGATAAATTGTTGTTCTTGTTTTTATCGTCCTTTTTATGTCACCAGGATATTACGTTTCCTATCATAGTACATTGGAACTTGATCAATATTATTGACAGCAAACTATATTTTGTATATCATTACTAGTGTTACACTATCGTTTACATAGTGTGTGAGTGTGCGGTGTGACACCGTGGTGTGAAGCAGCGTTATGACATCATGTGCTATGTTTTCTATTCCTACACAAGGAATTATTCAAGTATAAAAGATCTGCACGTTATCAAAAAGACGATACAAATATCTTCTGTGAAGAAGTTGTTGCTATTCTCGTGACTCTGTCCGTCTATAGCGTATTTCGATGACTTTGCTTGAGAAGTGCAGTGGACAGAAGCAACAATAAAAACAACTTACACAACAAATATTAGCATGGTTATAGGGACAGGTCAATCAATGCGCGTGGTTCGATGTGCGTAATCTTAACAGTCCTTAAAGCCACTGTTTACCATCGGAAGCAGTGATTAAAAAATGTTTTGAGTTTCACATTTGATGCATATGCATAGTTCAATTGTATCACAAAACATAATACCGTATCAACAAAAAAAATCACAATAAAGCCACAAATATGAGGAAATATCACAACTTTTTAAATAACCATAACTGTAGACGATTTATTTTACAAACGATTTTAATAAAACTATTGTTCATATTTTGTATATTTAACGTTACTTAACATTGATTATACCGATTAACATTTTTACGTTGGTTCTTTCTATCCCTAACTCATGATTTAGATTTATTTCGAAGAACTATTTATTTTTCATCTGCAAATGGTAAATAGTCGCTTTAATATATATGATGTACTTTAAGTTTCGATATCTTCTTACACTCAGAGGCACATGCTGTACCCGATGTTTATGTTGTATCAAGCAATGAAGACGCAGTGTGAAAAAGGACCTGTCGATGTTACTACTGGCGAGGCTTATTTCACGCTGGATTACAATCGCTTGTTCGATCAGGATATCGGCTTCCAAGAAGTGGTAAATATCTGCAGACATGAAGGAAATTCTCCAGCGTTTCAAAGAATTCGGTTTTGAATTGACTTGAATCCGAACTGACTCTTCATCGGAAATTAAAAAGACATGAAATTTACTCTTTACATTTATTTACCTCTCACTTTCAAAACGCCGACATCTGGTTGGTTATATGCCAAGACAGAACAGTCTCTACTGACTTTATAAAAAGTTCACTTACGGCTGATAGAATTCATAAAAAGTCGATATTAAACACAACCCTGGATATCTACAACACTGTGTGTGTGTGTGTGTGTGTGTGTGTGTGTGTATGTGTGTGTGTTTGTTTCGTGTTTTTCTGTAATATAATAAATCAGCCCCTTTCCCCATGACAGCCAGACAGCAACGTCACGCAGATTTTTTAGATTAATGAACCTTACTTCATTATTGGAATACCTATCTTAATTTAACTCTGGTATTATTTGATTCTCGGATTATCGAACATATTTTTTTTTTTCATTATCGAAGAAACGAATCCATAATAGTCCGAATTCATTCAAATTCAGGAATTTTTTCTGTTGAGATGTTTTTTATTGCAACTGATTGAACAACATCGACGTATTATTTACGTCGATAGTGGGGCAATTTGTCAATCAGTTACTATAAAAACATCTCGACGGAAGTATAACTTTGATGAATTTGAATAATTTCGCAGTATCCGCTGCGTGCTGTAAGGATTTGAACCAGTGCTTATTGTCGGGCGGAAGCTCGATGGTCCGGTGAAGATGAAACTCGTCCGGAGATCAGGAGGTTGTAGATTCGAATCCTTTTCGAGTACGTACGCGCATGATTTCTTTTATCATGGCAACTACTAAAGCGCTTTTTTACGTCAATCAGTAGACCGAACTCTGTTACACTTACTGGGAAAAAATTGATATACAGCCAGAATAACAAACCTTCGGTTTGAACTTGAAAGCACTCGGATAAACGTACCCTATTTTATATTCTCACTGATATAAGAATTCTGTTTGTTTGCAGTAACGAACATTTGGAACAACGAGCACCGTCAGTCGCTTGGCTGCGATTTTCTAACAAAGTGTCCACGGGTGTATTGTGTCTTATCCATTTGCCATGTTGAGAAGCATACTCATGCAAGTAGAATTTGTCTCAGTAAACTGATAAATTTTTCTTCTTTTTTTTTTCTTCCAGACGCTTTTCGTCGTTGATGAAGATGACAATGCCTTCCTCAACGTAAAGGTCTTGGATGCTGATAGCGTTGGACAGGCAAAACAGAAAATCCTAGATTCTATCTGGAATGCTGGAGAGTGTCTTCTCCCTAGAAATGGCGACGCTCTGGATGTAGGTATGTCTATAGTTATACGAATAACCTTTGATCGTTGAACACATGAATTACGCGACAATTCATTCACGTTGACCCTGACTTTTTCTTGACTAGACACTCTTTGATGATTGATGTGAATTGATGTCATTGCATACATTTCTCTACTCAACGCTTCCAATGGACAATTACACGACGGATAATAGTGGGTATAGTAGTTCCTCCTCTTCTTCTTCTTCATAGTTGAAGATCAGCGCACTGCAGAGTGGTGGCAGAGTTGTAGTTAAGTAGCTTGAATCCGGATTCGGAACAGAGATGGGTTGGTTAGTTTCGTCGAATTAACGCAGATTTTGTTTTTTCAACTTAAAATGTATGTGAATATGAAAGTACCATGTAAAATCATTGATACAAAAGTTAGTGTAGAAGAACACTAGTTCTATATGCCATTACTTCTGTGCAACATTGAATATAACAGAGTTTTCATCGTATTCATTACCGATTAAGGTCAAGAACCTGTAATGTTCAGTCTTTGATCAGTTTCTGGAGAATAGCGAAAATATGATACAATCCAGACTTTGATGGTCAAGTTTCCTCCACTATTCCACACTCCCAAGTTTGGCTGAAAGACGCCGGGACATACCTGATCTTACGAGACGAGGACGAAGGAACTGGCGGCCATGTTTCGGGGCGTGTGAATACGCTAAAGACGTATGGGGTAAGCGCCATAGGCATTTTACGCGGCATCAGCTTAGCTGACGTGTCGTTGTTCTACTTACTTCCTTATGTTATGTTTCCTTTAACAAAATGTTATTTTCAGAAACTTAATTTCCAACATGTCCAATCAGCAAATGAAAACCGGCCCAGTCTCAATTGACCTTTATGATATCAAGGTAAAAGTAAGATGATGAATGAAGCTTACAATACATACGCGTTTACATAATGGTTTCAACAGTGAATGTCGGTCATTGGTCTGGACGGTTTCTGTATCACATCATTCCTTTATTATGACACTTTTTTGGGAAGCTCTAATCAAAAAGCTTCATCTCTCTCTCTCTCTCTCTCTCTCTCTCTCTCTCGTTCAAGTTGGATCATGGATGTCGAGTCACTCTTAGGCCAAAGGGAGCTATGCCGGATTCCAGTGGATATCAACAACTTATTGTCCACTCTATTGCGGAGGGAAAATGTGAGTTTTTCTTCTATTCCTTTTTCATTGTATGTTACAAATTTCTCCTACAATTTGATTCTGAAATTATTTATTTTAAAAGGTATAAAGCTCGTAGATATCATTAGCTCAGCATACATCGCTATGCATAGATTCATCTTGATGTTAAAGTTGTAGTTCAACATTCTTTAGTACATAAACAATGTGACATGAAATGCCTGGGTTGCCTCCTGGATTATACAGAAGATACAAGGTAAAGACAAATGGAAATACAGAATAACATGTAAATACATCTTACATAATAAAAACACAACCAACAATTACAGTTACATAACCACGAACAAACTGACGAAAGAAACAATGGTAATATTCTTTAAATGAAAGTACACTGTATAAAGATTCAGAACTGATTCACGTGTGAGTGAATTGATATCTTCATAGACCAACAGATAATTGCTCACGCGGGTATTGATTGTTGCTTGTATTCGATGTGAATGCTCTGATGTTGTATGAATATGACGTCATTTCTCAGACGAGAGTATAAAGCCTGCAGAGACAGAAACTGCCCCATGTCCGTCCACCCAAATAAAGAGCAACCACGGAGCAATGCATCTGAAGGTAAGTAACATTGCACCTTCATCCGATTCGACTGACCGAACACGTTAGGAAATCCGTAAGGTTTCAGCATCTTTATGATGCATAGAATGCACAAAATGTATCAAGATTTTCTCGTCTCGTACTTCCGATTATCACTGATATGGTCACTTTTCATTTTAATGCAGCTCGTGATAGAGTTAGAGAGTGAAATCGATAGAAGATTTGTATTAAAATAACGGATTATATATATATGAGATTAAAACCTAAAATGGCATTAAAACGCTTTATCCTGGCGAGGAAAGCGCATGTTTTTGAAACAAGACACCAAACAGGTTAGTCATCGCATTCTTCATCAGCGACCAGGATGCGATGTGATGTTAGATTAAAAATCCGTTTCTGAAGCAGAACATACACACAAGGGTATACGTCTGCTCCTGGTCGGACGGATTTCAAAACTAACCTGCTTGTGATGGAATGCGTCTAAACTGGTGGTAGTTGTTGCCACAGTGATGGTAACCGCGCAGTTTGTATGTGCGCGTTTGGCGTAGCAACGACGCATCCATGGACTGGTTCCCTCCACGAAGAGCCAAAGATGAAAGGATGAAATCAGTTTAAAAAACATGACAAACATGAATCCCTGATAGCTTTTCAATGGACTTACATTGCCAACGTCATGCTCCGATTTACTATCACGAAGATAAACGGTTCAGAGACCCACCTCATCTTGTCTTTCACTGACGCAAACTCACACCTCCGGCCCCCATAGAGACATCCCAGCCAGTAGTTGTGCCTTGTCCGTGATGGAATACTGTATCAGACTTTCCTGATAGTCAACGGTCTTTCCCGTAGTCAATCAGACTTTTCCTGATAGTCAATCAGACTTTACCTGATAGTCAACCAGCCTTTCCTGGTAGTCACTGATCAATAACGAACAGAAGTGAATGAGATTAAAACCTAAAATGGCATTAAAACGCTTTATCCTGGCGAGGAAAGCGCATGTTTTTGAAACAAGACACCAAACAGGTTAGTCATCGCATTCTTCATCAGCGACCAGGATGCGATGTGATGTTAGATTAAAAATCCGTTTCTGAAGCAGAACATACACACAAGGGTATACGTCTGCTCCTGGTCGGACGGATTTCAAAACTAACCTGCTTGTGATGGAATGCGTCTAAACTGGTGGTAGTTGTTGCCACCAGGAGCAGACGTATACCCTTGTGTGTATGTTCTGTTTCAGAAACGGATTTTTAATCTAACATCACATCGCATCCTGGTCGCTGATGAAGAATGCGATGACTAACCTGTTTGGTGTCTTGTTTCAAAAACATGCGCTTTCCTCGCCAGGATAAAGCGTTTTAATGCCATTTTAGGTTTTAATCTCATTCACTTCTGTTCGTTATTGATCAGTGACTACCAGGAAAGGCTGGTTGACTATCAGGTAAAGTCTGATTGACTATCAGGAAAAGTCTGATTGACTACGGGAAAGACCGTTGACTATCAGGAAAGTCTGATACAGTATTCCATCACGGACAAGGCACAACTACTGGCTGGGATGTCTCTATGGGGGCCGGAGGAGTGAGTTTGCGTCAGTGAAAGACAAGATGAGGTGGGTCTCTGAACCGTTTATCTTCGTGATAGTAAATCGGAGCATGACGTTGGCAATGTAAGTCCATTGAAAAGCTATCAGGGATTCATGTTTGTCATGTTTTTTAAACTGATTTCATCCTTTCATCTTTGGCTCTTCGTGGAGGGAACCAGTCCATGGATGCGTCGTTGCTACGCCAAACGCGCACATACAAACTGCGCGGTTACCATCACTGTATATATATATATATATATATATATATATATATATATATATATATATATATTTAACTTCATGACACGACTGCGAGTTTCCTGCTCTGAAATACCCCCCCCCCCCAAAAAAAAAAAAATCCTTAGAAATAATACGCACTGTTTGAATAAGAAGTATGTTTAAGACATGTAGCAGTTTATATTTCTAATATTATTTTTGCTTCTGTGCAATGGAGGATCCCATCAATTTTATTAAATTTTCCCACAATAGAATGAAAATGCAGGTACTAAAGTGACACATTATGATAATCATGTTCAGCATAGACAGGAAGAAATAAATATAAATTTCCAAACATAGTACAAAGTACGTCGGTACAAATTAAGAATTGCGGAATATAAAGAAATATCAAGAATGCAGCGAGAGAAAAAGATGTATATATTCATATATATTATATATATATATATAAATATATATATATATATATATATATATATATATATATATCATTAGAATCAAGAATAAAAACGGTACTGCGGATCGTCTGCCCAATGTGTAGAAATGCAAAAAAGAGGCAAGTGTGGAGGAGTTCGGTCCTCAGAAAATAATCCATTTTATTTGTTTGAACAGACTTCGATAGAGGATCCATATTAACTGGTAATTTGTAAAAGCAGCAGCAAAAGCAATGCTGTAGGTATTTCTTCTTGAAGAATACAGATAGATATTGTAGAAATGCATAGATATCTGTTTTGTATATGGATGAATGTTTGATACCAGAAGTACTAAGACATCATAACGGACTATGATCTGTAACTATGTGTTTTATGTGCTCCTATAAGACCAAAATTGCCGTCATCAGCACGTCAGACCCCATCAGGCAGAGAAGCGCCGGTCTGGGCAAAGAGCTTGCCATACCTCACATGCTTACCACAAAGGTGAGCTATTGACATGACAAAAAGATATATTGATTGATTGATTGATAGATTGATATAAACATTTTATACATGTATACGCATGTCCAGAATAGACGAGATCCAATCTAGTCTCTTGTAACGACGCTAATCAAGTTCATTAAATATTTTGCGAGTGGTATATTTCACTTTTTTATTTTTCATTTTACACGACCAAATACTCCTGGATGAAATGTCACTTCATTCTAGCAACATCATTTAAATCATTATTTTCTGTAGGTTTGACAGAAACTTTACTTCACAATGCCCAGTTTCTACTAGTGAATATCTGTCAAATTGATGAAGCAAAGATGGCAGGACATACACCATTGTACTGTACCGGAAAGGCACTATTGGAACTAGATATATTTTAAAGCGTTTCCATTACCAATTTCTTTTTTCTTTTCATCAGTTTCCATGGCATTTGTAATTATATCAGAAAGGACACTGTATTTATTGTCAATTCGCACATTTCTTTATTAAAACATGGTGATGATTTTGTGCTACTATGGTATTGTGTATGTTGATATCTTATGTTGTTGGAAATGAAATGAAATGAAATGAAATAGAATGAAATATATTTTTACCGGTCATACTACCGTTTATGAACTCATCTTCCCGCTTTACAGGCTGCTGTCGGTCCATATGTGACGTACATGTTGGAATCGATGTTCAAGCTCCCATCTAAACTCCCTCTTCCCGTCAAGCATCTTTTCGACATCTTCGATGACCTGGCCATTGAATATGCAGTTGGCATGGAGACCTACATGGCGGAAAGATGGAAGAGAAATTGGTAATGAAAACGTTCATGATGCAGAAACACCTAATTGGCAATTTGATAGAACATTTTTTTTCTTTGCCTGTTATTGATACATTTATCTGATGAAGAACTTTTGTTTGTAATCAATGTCGCTTTCTAATAACTTTCTGAGCCTGGGAGGTGCATCTGAATTTGGAAACGCTGAATGGGTTTCACAGGGGTATCTGTTCCGCGCGTTCTCAAGTACGATTCAAGAAACTCGCCAGTAAAAACCCACAATATTTGTTTGTGTGTCTGTGATTCCTTCCAGTTTGACGCAGTTCTGGGTGGGGCTTCTCGCCAGCATTCCTTCTCTGTTCGACATGCCGAGGTCAGACCCAGCGGACCAATGCCTGAACGTGCTCGTTGATGCCATATTTTACGCCACGAGAGACGAGACACCTCCAGAGGTTCGTCTGCATTGGTGTATCTTGGTTTTGTGGGAGTTATTCACGATTTGCTGGCTGCCACCGCTAAAGCAGAAAAGATTTTCTCAGAAACGGAAAATAATCCCTCTTCCATGTTGGCCCCACAATCAACCTTCAAATGACACCCAAAGACAAAATATTATAGACGACAACCTGACGAATCTGAATAATTATGTAGATACGAAGATGCTGTCATTGCTTGAGATGTACGGGTATTTATAAAGGGCAAATATACGTATATAACTATATATAATGTAATTACATCCCAGAAATAATACCATTCAACAATGCAATACAATCAAATGCCTTGTTCAATATATTCTGGGATGTAATTATTGCCTGATGATTGCATCTCATGGAGGTTGCATGAAACTCAGCGTTGCAATAAATACGGATGAACCTGCAGTCAACCGAGTGAACTTGTTTCATTACTTCTGTATATATATATATATATGTATATAAATATATATATATATATATATATATATATATATATATATATCCAAACATTTTGAGATTTCACGTATTGGCTCTACGAAAAATGAAGAAACAAACTGGTAATGCATTTTTTGTCAGGATTACTGAAGAAGGCGTAGGACGCCGAAATAAACTCATGCTTTACTGGCCAAAAATACATTACCAATTTGTTTCTTCGTTTGTGTGTATATATATATATATATATATATATATATATATATATATATATATACATACATATAAAACCTGACTGAAGATAGATGTGAAGTCAAGTTCTTTCATGTCATAATCACATCGCTTTAATAGACAATGGTTCTTTCAATTTTCCCAGTTGATGTACTGCGGAAATAAATCATTTATTATTGAATATATGTCTACGTGTTCAAGGAAAGTGAAACAAAAATAATGACGATTACTATAAGTATATTTTCTTGTACATGTATTTGCAAGAATGACTATCGATAATCATCTCTACTTTCAGACGTCAAAACAACAACCCTACTTTGTAGATTACGCCCCCCAGTCACGCATGGTGACCACGTTCTGTAACGATGTGGCAAGTCTACCCAAAGTTCGCCAGTCGAAGCTGTACAGTGGCTGCGCACTGGTCACAAAGGTAAAAAGAGAAGCAAATTTTGGTGGATATTGTATTTGTAAATGCATGCGGATGATTATGAATACAAGACTGCTTTCTTCAACTATAAGCTGCCTTTAAATGTCGGAATCACCAAGGAGAGATCGAAGCATGATTGATTACTATTTGGAATTATCTCACTATAGGGGCTGGTCAAATCTTGTTGTAACTCCTTCTAACCTCCATATGAGATTGCTATAAAATTTACAAGTTCGTTCATGATACCCAGAATAATAGCTTTATTCTTATTCAGTGCAAGCTATAGCAAAAGATGGGTGTATTCTGTGAATCAAAAACATACACTGCCCTGACAAAGATAGGTTGAAAATCCCACCTATAAATTCATTCGTCCCAGTTGCAAATCAACGTGAAATAGTAAATTCGGGTAGCCTGCAGGTCGATTAATATGAATGTAAGATATTTAAAAGTTCCTGTCTACTATTCTTGCTTTAATAACGTTATATTTTTCTCGCCGTATGACCCATGAGTACGCAAAGTTATGCAACTCGGTTATCAAAAGAACGCGATCCCCCCCCCCCCCACACACAAACGCAACAGTGACACAGCAATTTTTTTTTATCTATTTCATTTTCCATCTGAGAAGATGGCTGGATATCCCATATTCAGCTACACTAGGTGGTCTTCAACGGGGTCTTCCATATGTCTTCCATGGGGTCCATTATGAAAATCCTAATATCCAAGTCAGACATCCACAATTCTGAATACAGAATGAGACTTAACACTTTCTTTCAATCCATCGAATAGGAGTTTCGAGGGCACTTCAGCCACCACGCCGCACTCCTACAGCTCTTCAATTTGACCAAACACGACCTACAAGACATACTTCAGTAAGCACACAGGACTTCCGGTGTTTGGCAGTCTGTTTGATCGTCAGTTTGGCTCTACCAGTGTCAAGACACTACCATCAGCTTTTCTCAGCGTTCATTCACCTTTCCAAGCTTTGTCTGACCAGCTCATTCATACTTTGTAATTTCCATAAATATACCTTTTAATTTTCTCATAAAATAACTGTGGAAGTTGTAATACGATTTATGTATTTAATTTATCATGTTACGAATAATCCCAGCAAGGCAGAGCTGTTAGTTGGTTGGTTATTCAGTAATCCATATTTCTGCATCTCAATAGCCCCGAGTTCCAAAGAATGGTACAAGAGATCACTAGTGTCCCTGCGAGCATGTAATCAGTGGTAATCGAGAATCCCATAAACTTTGTGGCTGTTTTATAGGCTGCAGGCATTTGCCGTAGGGAAAAGTCATGTGCAAGCATCAAGATCATAAACGACACTTTGTACTTGCTGGCTGAATAATCAAGAGTAATTTGCATTAGACTTTTGTACCATATTATACTGTACCATGTACCAGAATACTTGCATGAAGTGCAGAAGAAGGATTTTTTTTTTCCTTCGGTTATTATAGAAAGGTTTTCTTGTATGCATTTATTTCGAATCTAACATAGGTGATAAAAGCGTGTATTTTAAATCTGTTCGACTGGACTTACTAGTGAAAATCACTGAGAGAACAGTTTCGTGACTCGTCCAAGTCACTTCTTCAGCTCTGTCTGGCTGGCGTGCAGTCACCATAAAAAACAAAACAAAAAAACAAACAAAAAAACTATTGAATAGACGCTTTTATTGTACTACCTGGATGAATCAAAATCTACATCGATATACCAGCATAGGTGCCTATTTTTTCTTCTTTTCTTATTGCAAAGTCTACAGTGCATGAAGGGATACCGACAGAATTGTAAATACCGAAATATAGTTGCTAATCCTAATCCACGATGTATGAGATCGCAACTCAGAGGCATGAAAATTACCCACAGACCGTTTAGAATATACAGTAACCGGATTTGGAACGCTGCGAGATCGTGCGCTTGTGGCGATATGGACGTTGGTGGCGGTGTAATAATTTGCAGAAGCTCTTATCGGAGAATCTAGAAATCAAGGTGCAACACACAACGTGGCAACGGCCCGTGAATCCATACTGAGGAGTGGGGGGGGGGGGGATGGTCACTATCACCACGATTACAAGCCCATAACCGGACCGGCGCAGCCTTTTTTTTGGGGGGTGGGGGGTGGGGGGTTGGGGGGGGGGAGAAGCTTTGTGCCCCCCCCCCCCACACACACACACACACTTTACAGGGATCGGATGCCCCACTCTTTTGGCTTTTGCATGAAATATAAAGTGGGAGAAAAGTGGCAGCAACAACATAAAGACTTTTTGTTCTTATTGCTTTTTTTTTTGCTTGTTTGTCAGACGACTTTCGGCGGAAAATCAGACCTTAAAAGTATAAAAACATTTTTTTTTTTTTTTTTATGGAAATATCTGTGAGAGGGAGCGGAACGACCGAACGGGGGAAGGGTGTGTATGGAGGGGGGGGGGGGGGTATGCCTCTCCCACACGAGGAAGATTTTGCATTTTCAGACCTGAAATTCAGCGATCTGGTGCTCACTTGTGAAAATTTTGTTTTCTTTTCTTTAAAAAAAAAAAATATGAAAATGAAATATTCACAATATATTATTGAATGACAAAATCGTGGTATTTCAGCTCTTGCTGTGCGACATCACTGTGAAGGCCTACTAAATAATGGGGCCTATCATCGGCGTAGACAGGATTTGATCTTAGGAGGAGCGGTTATGTGAGGGAACGAATCAAGCGAGGGGGGGAGGTATGGTAGGGGGGTTTCCCCCTCCTACGGTGAAATCTCTTTGCGTTGAAAATTTTGACATTTTTCAGTCCAAAAACTGCCGTTTGTAGCTATATTCTTCGCTTTGGAAGTTAAGGGGGGCACACCAGGCGCAACTGCTGTCAATCACTGGCAGCAACATCAGGAGAATGGCATACCGATAAAATGCGAGCGAGCGGAGCGAGCGAGCATGAAAATTTTAACATTTTACAGTCTAAAAACTGCCGTTTGTAGCTATACTTTTTCGCTTTGGAAATTAAGGGGGGCCGCATCAGGCGCAACTGCTGGCAATTACTGGCAGCAACATCAGGAGAATGGCATAGCAGTTAAATGCGAGCGAGCGGGGCGAGCGAGCTTGAAAATTTTGACATTTTACAGTCCAAAGACTGCCGTTTGTGGCTGTATTTTTTCGCTTTGGAAATTATGGGGGCACACCGGGCGCAACTGCCGGCAATCGGGCAGCAACATCAGAATGGCATAACGATTAAATGCGAGCGAGCGAAGCGAGTGAGCTTGAAAATTTTGATATTTTACAGTCCCACATGTCCTTTGTGGCTGTACTAGTATTTTTTCGCTTTGGAAATTAAGGGGGGCGCACCGGGCGAAAACTACTGGCAATTACTGGCAGCAACATCAGGAGAATGGCATAATGATTAAATGCGAGCGAGCGAAGCGAGCGAGCTTCAAAATTTTGACATTTGACAGTCCAAAAACTGCCGTTTGTAGCTATATTTTTCGCTTTGGAAATTAAGGGGGCGCACCGGGCGAAAACTGCTGGCAGTTACTGGCAGCAACATCAGGAGAATGGAATAATAATTAAATGCGAGCGAGCGAAGCGAGCGAGCTTCAAAAATTTGACATTTTACAGTCCCCAAACTGCCGTTTGTAGCTATATTTTTCGCTTTGGAAATTAAGGGGGGCGCACCTGCTCACAATCACTGGCAGCAACATCAGGAGAATGGCATAGCGATTAAATGCGAGCGAGCGGAGCGAGCGAGTTTGAAAATTTTGACATTTTACAGTCAAAAAACTGCCGTTTGTAGCTATACTTTTTCGCTTTGGAAATTTAGGGGGCACACGGAGTGCAACTGGCGGCAATTACTGGTAGCAACATCAGGAGAATGGCATAGCGGTTAAATGCGAGCGAGCGGAGCGAGCGAGCTTGAAAATTTTGACATTTTACATTCCAAAGACTGCCGTTTGTGGCTGTATTTTTTCGCTTTGGAAATTAAGGGGGCACACCGGGCGCAACTGCCGGCAATTACTGGCAGCAACATCAGGAGAATGGCATACGTGTAATGCTAGCGAGCGAAGCGAGTGAGCTTGAAAATTTTGGCATTTTTCAGTCCTAAAAACTGTCGTTTGTACATGTAGCTATATTTTCGCTTTGGAAATTAAGGGGGCCGCACCGGGTGCACCTGCTGTCAATCACTGGCAGCAATATCAGGAGAATGGCATAGCGGTTAAATGCGAGCGAGCGGAGCGAGCGAGCTTTAGAATTTTAACATTTTACACTCCAAAAACTGCCGTTTGTAGCTATATAGAACCATCCCCCCCCCCCCCCCCCCATCGACGCCTCTATACATATTAGGTTGCTTTTGTTAAGTGAAAGATCTGCTGCACACTCTTTGATAATTTAGGGAATATACGTCTATGTCAAAAGTGTACAAAGTTTATCCCTTATCCTGTATCTAGGTGTATTAGCGGACCTTTTGCATGTTCATGATTGCAATACAATGATCTGGTGCATGGTTCTGGCGATATTTGGACAAATTTCCATTAAGAAAGTTCGAGATTTGTCCTCATCTCGGGAATTGCTTGGGGATAAATGATTTGTCTGTCTAAACACTTCCTTTGGGGCGGGGCAAATGCCCCTTTGCCCCCAATAGATTCGACGTCCCTGATCTTCCCTTGGTATGCCCATAGATGTATCCTGACTGAGTCATCAGTCACTGTCGTTTCTCAGGAATGATTCAGGAAATGGAGGGGATTCAATTATGGCGATAAAGTTGTTGTTATTGTTTGTATGTTTTCGTACATATTTTGCAGATGGTCCCCAGTTACTCGCGTCATAGCATGTTTACATGTAGACCTATACTATTTGACGTTGTCAACGCCTGAGCCATACCTTACAGTGTATGTCGATGTTACTTTCTTCGCGAGCGAGCGAAGCGAGCGAGCGCTTGAGAAATTTATACATTTTCCTACAAGATAGAATACTGTTCAGCTCTGTTACCTGTCTGAAGGCCGGCGTACAAACGTCATGCAATATGCCAAAATTGATACAATCACATTTCTGCTTCCTCCATTTTTTCCCCTCAAAATTCAGGGGGGATGATTGTACAGGCCATCCCCCCTCCTCCATTTCAGGGGGGGGGGATATATCCCCCCATCCCCCCCCCCCCGGATTTACGCCCATGGCTTATACTTTCAGAACGAAAGACGTTGTTTTCACCGTGGATTTATGAGGTACTCAATTAAGTACTAGTACACTATTTCTACGAGGAACTGTTCTTATTTCAAGAGGAGTTGATACATTCACAAGTAATTTGACTACGATGATAATGTTGCAGCATGCTACTGTAGAATACGATGGATTAATTTTGGGTGTGGCTATGGTGTTTACTTGGTTACCAAGACTGGCAAGGCAGAGCCCGAGATGTAAAGAAATAGAAAAGAAGAATGATGGATCGAGCGAAAAGCCAAATGGTAATCAATAAAGTAGATGCAAATTAGAATGCGAGTCATAACAAGGAAAAAGGGCGACAACGGTTACAGGGACGTAATGAGAAAATTATAGCACAACATGTTAAGCAAGATAAAAACGTAGAATATAATTGTAGAACATACTAAAAATGGCATATCACATGTTGAAATTTGGTTTTTACATGACAATATTAATTATTTAGGCATTCCTCAGAATCATATACTTATTGTATCCCCTGAACAGAGTTCGGAGATACTATGGATTTGGCCTCGTTGCGCCGCGTCCGCCGCAGAGATTTTCTTGTGAGCACTCTACTGGCTGCAGTTCTTCTTCGATCATCTTCAAATTTGGCATGAAGGTGTATTATGGTAAAACAAAGACGCCTATTGTTTTTGGTGATGGCGCCCTCGCTTGTTCCGTCTTTATACATGAAAAGGTGTAAATTTAATAGGGTCTGCTTGTGTGTGCGACGATGGCCTTGTTTCTTGACCGATCTTTTTTTTTTTTTTTTCAAATTTGGTATGTAAATGTATCATAGTCAAATATATACACCTATACCTATCGATAATGCTGCCCTCACTGTTCCACCTTTTACAGGGTCAAAGGTCACCCTGCTCATGTCAAAATTTGCAAAAGTGCTTATTTATGCAATAACTTGATTGTTACTCTACGGATTTTATTCAGACTTGCTAAGCAGGTGTATGGGTGGTCATTCCACATGAAGGACACAAACAGTTTGTGGTGACGGCGCCCTCAATGTTCCGACTTGGATGCCAATGCACATTTCTTGTGTGCGCTCTATCAGCCACATTTGTTCGGAGATTTTCTTCAAATTTGGCAAAAAGGTGCATTATAGTGAAATGAAGATGCCTATATTGTTTTTGATGGTGGCGCCCTCTCTTGTTCCGTCTTTATTGTATCCTGCGACAGTTGCCATATTATACAACATTCCGGCCTAAAAAGTAATCCAGATGGGGTATGGGAGACGAAAGGTAGAGTGGAAGTATACTCGTGTTTGGATTGAGACTGCATAGGACACCTGTATGAGGATCAAAACTATACAATGTAATTCAGTGACAAATTAATGTGACTTGACGGCAAAAGCAGGTTATTTTATTTTATTTATTTCCAGTTTTATTTAACCAGGGTAGCCTCGTCAGTTATAAAACTGCTTTCAATGAGGGCCCTGCAAATGGGTAAAAACATACAAATACAACACATGACATTTGAAAACAAAGGTTTACAGATAAAACTGCAACTGACAAAACATAAGTTCAAAAAATAATTACACATTTGATAACAACAAACTTAGAATGTCTTTAAACATAATCATTCATACATCATTAAAAATATACGTTATATTACACACACGTATCTAAAATTATCATATATTAATTTCCATGAGTATGATAAAATGAAATGTTCCTTAAAAAACAATTGCACAATGCATAAACGGATAAAGTATTAAATCTCATTTCTTATTCCCAGAATCACTCCAGTCATTACACAGATATCTTAACAGTAAAACGGGCGGAGTACGAAGAAGAAAAGAAGGAGAAGAAGAAGATTTGCAGAGGAAGAAGAAAGATGAAGGAAAAAGCAGTAGAAGAAAAGAAAGAGATAACTAAAGGAGGGGGTAAGAAGGGAAGGCACTCCGAAAGCATGATAAAGTAAATGTGAACGGCTTACAAACAAACTTCAATACCAACAAAATCTGCTACAATCGAGAAACAAAGCACATAAATCGGATTACACTGTTTTTACAATTAAGGGATGGGCCGCGTGTGTCCTCTCATTGATACTCGTAGTGCACTGATTGTATTTAGTTGCCTTTGCTCAGGTGTGAGGCTGTTCCATTCTTTGGTACCCACGTACTGGAAAGTGCGTTTGCCACTATTATTCAAAATTTGACAACCACCTTCAGATAGAGATGCATTTGTCTTTGACCTAGTACCCACTGCGTGTGAGGGCTTTGCAAAGCGTTGTGACAGATATGGAGGCGCGATGTTGTTAACGCACTTAAATACCTCACACATTCTATGAACATGTCTCCTTTCTTCAAGGTTCTGCCACTTTAGATTCCTGAACATATCAGCAATATGTGTTCTAGGGTGAGCACCCAGTATCATCCTCGCCATTCTATTATGCAACAAATCCAGCTTTCTCAATAGAGCCAACGAGCAATTTGACCATACAAGATCACAATAATCGAATTGGGGCATTATGAGCGCATTGCACAATACCCTAAACACTTCATTTGGAACACATTCTTTGGCTGTCCTTCTCAGAAAGCCAATCTTCTTTGATATCTTTTTTGCGGTATAACTTACATGTCTTTCATATGTTAAATGTTCATCCAGCAGTACACCCAAATACATAAACTCTGTTACTCTTTCGATCTCTGTATCGTCAACTGAAAGTTTCATAATATTATTAGGAAAGTTTTGAGTGCGTTGCCTTGATCCAAAAAGCATATACTTTGTTTTGCCGGCATTCATTGTTAATTTAAGAGTCTTCAACCAATCATTGAGAGCACTCAAACTTTTCTGCATATCATTCTGTAGTTCCGTTGTTGATGAACCTTCAAATAATAAAACTGCGTCATCAGCATACATGTGGATTTTACAATTGACTTCTGTCACCGCTTCCGGGAGCGAATTTATATACATGACAAAGAGCAGCGGTCCCAAAATCGAACCTTGTGGTACACCGTGCTTAATGATCCTACAGTCTGACAAGTCTTTACCAACTTTTGTTTTCTGCTTCCTTTCAGTCAGATAAGAAGAGAACCATTCAAACTCTTTCTCTAATATACCGACATTCTGTAAAACATGTAATAATATATTATGGTTCACTGTGTCGAACGCCTTTTTAAGATCGATAAAAAGTGCACCAGTCACCTTTCCTCTGTTCATATTTGTTAGGATATAATCGGTAACATCTAATACCGTTGACTGTGTGCTATGTTTTGGCCGAAAACCTGATTGCTGATCACACAAGAAATTAATAGTCTGTTAATAAGCATACAGTTGTTCATGGACCGCTCTTTCTATTACCTTCGACATTAGAGGCATAACAGATATTGGTCTATAATTCTCAATTTCGTCACGATCACCACTTTTATGTATGGGAGTGACTACTGCAGTTTTCCAATTATCAGGAAACTTACCCGTCATCAATGATACATATATCACGTGAGTTAAAGAGTGTGTAACGGCTGAACAACCTGCTTTTAAAAGTTTACACGAAATACCATCAACGCCTACAGCCTTTTTACTTGGCATTGTGCGAATCTGCTTGTCAACAAATGACACATGAACAGGTTGAAAATGGAAGCGAGATTCGTGTGAAATTGCTTTTGTGTAAGAAGACATATCATTATAATCAGTATCAAACTTTTCTGCTAATTTATCTGCAACAGACACGAAATATTCATTAAACTCATTAGCTAATTTTTCTCTATCATCTGACATGGGCATTGTGTTTCTTTTTTGTAAATTTGTGGCTTCCCTTATTACATTCCACAATTTAGTTGAATCATTTTTATTTTAAGTGATCTCTTTAGTATAAAACATTTTCTTCAAAATAACATTTGCCCATGTTATTAACTTTATTTCTCAAATTCTTTGCTTCTCTCCAGTCAGATTCAGTTCGAGCCTTAGAAAACAATAAATCTCGCTTTCTTCCAAGTTCAAGCATCTCCCTAGATACCCATGGGGCTGTATAATTCGTACGTACACGGATAGTCTGGAAAGGAGCATGAATATCACAAACTTCATTAAATAAAGTTGTCCACAATTCTAGTGCCTCATCTACGTCTTCACATTCCTCAACTCTGTGCCATGGTGTCCGCAGCAGATCTAGGAGAAATTTTTCTTCATCAAAATTCTTAAAATTACGGATACGAGCATATTTCACTGTATTACTTTTACGAGATTTTGTCTTCCTGCTTACAACTACCATGAAATGATCACTGAGTCCGAGAGGAACGACATCCACTTTGTTAATAGATTCAGAGCGAGAAGACAACACCAGATCAATACATGTCTTCGAATTTTCAGTAACTCTTGTTGGAGATGTTACTAGTTGCTTCAGTTGGTATTCGCAACATAAATCATCTATTTTAGTATTTTCACTCGCACATAATACGTTATAATTAAAATCTCCAACAACTAAAATATCATTAGATATAATTTCAGTCGAGTCCAATATTTTTCTCAATTGATCTAAAAACATATTATCTTTTCTTGGGAAATATATTACACCCAGTACAAAAGATTTGCTAGATGTCGGCGATATTTTTACCCAGCAAGACTCAAAGTCAATGTCAGTAACATCTGTAATATTGATCACTGTGAATGAAATCTTGTCCGATATGAAGAGAGCTGTACCTCCGTGAGTGTCTTTCCCTGGGCGGTCACATCGCACAAGATTATAGCCATTTATTCGAAGCTCGTTGTCTAATATGCCATCGTGCAACCATGTCTCACTAATGGCCATTACGTCGTACTTAGCCTCAGATAATAAAATGCGAATATGTTCTATCTTTGGGCAAATACTCTGGGAATTTAAATGGGCTATACTGAGTCCCGATGTCTTGCCTTGCAAATTTATATTACAGTGAGAATTCGGGCATCCAGTATCAGAAAACGAATGTCGAGGGTAACTTAATGGGTTGGCAGAATCACGACATTGGTTTACGCTGTTTTCTTTCCTAGTTGATTCTAATGGCGTCTATGGTTGAGGAGCATTCTCGCAGTCTCCAGGCTGTCGATCCAATCCCGTGGAAACACGCGGCCCTGTGGTTGCCTTCGTCGGGGGTTTCGGTGCCCGTGAAAACCCTGTTGTTGCAGCTGTGGTAGCGAAATTCTCCGCAGGTGGCGTATGAAGTTACGGGCAAGTTGTACAACACCGGCTCTGTTCAAGTGAACGCCATCTCTGGCCAGGTGAGCGCGAGGTCGAATACTTCCATTGTCAATCACGGAGTATCCCCGCTGATTGGCTAAATGTTTCAGGTGGGCGTTGACATTCTCGATCATTGTTGATTCGTACGGGCTTTCGTCATTGCGATGCATTATGGTTGAAAGCACTATCTCGTCGATTGTCGTTTTGGTTTTGACCTCGTCGCACAGGGATGTAATTTTCGCCATGATTTCATTTTCATCATCCTCTGTGATATTGTTGCCTCCGACGTGGATAAGCAGATGCCGTGGTTTTGATCTCCCCTCATGTTGTATTGCGTCGAAAATATCTTCGACGCGCGCACCAGGTATGCATTTATTTTTTATTGTGAGCACCGAGGACAACTTTGATGGTTCAATGTATTTTGTTATCGAGTCCCCAACAATGAGGACGTCGACTTTTTCACTTGGTCCTGTTTGATCACACTGTGTTTGATGCCTGTAGATGTAGTCGCCTATTTGCGATTCAAAGGACGGGACAGAGTCTTCTGCAACTTCATGAGTCAATCTTTTGTGTGTGCTTACTGGGTTAACGATGGGTTCTGGATTGCGGTTTGGTGTTCTTTCCTCCTCCCATTTCGTATGATGTCTGCGGATATAGTCGCTCCTTTGGGCTTCAAAGGACGGGACATTATCCCCTGTGAAATCGCTAGTCGATGTTTGTTGTGTTCTTACTGGGCCGAGGGTAGATTCTGGTTTACCACCTGGTGTTCTTTGTTCATTAAGGCGATTGACCTGTGTTCTCAGGTCTTCGACGTCTTTTGTTAGTTGAAACACTGTTTGCGTGAGATTGTTTGCGCATTCAGACGAGAGAGGTGTGATCGGTGTTTTGTTCCGCTCATCGGCGTCTGAAGGGTGGTCAATAGGATCTCCTCGCCACTCGGTGTCATTGGGGGCATTCTGTATTGAGCTATTGTTCGGAGACGAAGAGCTATTATCTATGGATGTGGTCGAGTCGGTCTCGTGGCGGCCATCTTGAATTGCTTGAAGACAGAAATGGCGAGCAATATCACGATTGACATTAGGGTATATGGTATTCAGTTCTGAGGACAAATATTCTTCAACGTCAAGTACAGCGAATGAAATATCGTTCTTGGTGATGTGAAATAACGCTGACTGAATACTATTGACAGTTATATGTTTGGGCAGTTTGTACTTGAAGTCACTGCAGCCGGGTGTTCCAAAACAGGTGTTAGTTTTCAGTTTTTGCTTCTGTTTCGATTTTGCCATAGATACTGGAGTAGTCATATATCTGGATACCAATATCATCAATCAGTATAGTGTATATCGGCGATAGGATCAACTTTACCGTTTCCGTCTGTTGCTCGATTCCGTGTCACCCGATATCCGTTTCACACTGATCGTAATATGTGGGACCACTGTAGGTATATACGCAGTCAGTCGATGCTGATGATGACCAGAGGCTTATGCTCAAAGTTCACGTAGATTCCCTTTTAAGCAATTTCGGTGTAGCTGACAACAAGGATAGCTATTCCAGGCAACATTCAGGCAACATTCAGGCAATATTCAGGTAATAATCAGGTAATATACTGGGTAAATTCAATTTAAAATCCAAGGTCCCAAGGACAAGGTCCCACTCAAGTCAAGGCTTGCACTTGATGTTTGTTTCTTTGTTTCTTTCTTGACCTCAGAGAGTGCCTTTACTACTCAAAGGAATATTGTTAAAGATAGTACAATATCGGGATGAAGAAAATGCAAAACGATGAGAAAAGTTGGTGTTGTCACTGCATCCCCTTTTTATTTTTATTTTATTTTTTTTTTGGGGGGGGGGGAGAGGGGAGGGGGGGGGGTATAGGCATGCTCTTGTAGTTGATCCATGAAATCATACCAGAATCGTTTGAGCCTTACAGTAAATCTGTTGTATTACGCGATCACCTTTTCCTTGGATTTTTAAGCAGATAACAGTAATGATAATCTTATTCGCAATGTGTGTGTGTGTGTGTGTGTGTATTGTGAAACGTGCGTGTGTGGGCGAGGGTGAGTGAGGCTAGTGAGAAAAAAAAAGTAGTTTAAGATCAGTACATTTGAGCAAGAAGGTAAAGGAGGGGCAGGACACTGCAGGATGAAAAGGCGGACCGAGGGTATGGGGAGGAAGGACTAATACCACATGGTAAAGAGCGGAGTTTATTAAGGGTATGTAAGGTAAGAGACAGATTCTCGGTTTGCTGTGTGATATTGATTCTCATATTGTTCAATATTTTTTTACATACTTGGTTTGCAAAGGAATGTTTTAGTCACGTGTTTATTATAGTCAGTGATTTTTTTTTACCACTTTATAGTAATTCTTTTGATGGCTAAAATGGTCTTTGAAAGGTTGTTGAATATGTGTTTAATCGAAGGGGAGGAAAGTAGCGGTTTTTACGTAAGACTTTTTTTACATCTGTATATACTGCATTCTTTGATTATGGGACGTTATGTTTTGTAGATTTGTTCTTGTGCATTCATATTTTCAAGTGGAAGTTGTATCAATGAGTATAATAGCAAAAAATACTGGGGAAAAAAAGAAAAAGATGTTAGTAGAAAGGTACCTAATGGTGATATGTTACCAATGAATTTATTCATGATTTGTTCATAGTTGTGCTGATATAGGTATTATATACAATGCAACACCCCACAACTTGTAATAAATTTAATAAGCCTTTACCTATATTCTCTCATTCAATAATTTCTTGTTGAAGTTTAACAAATAGAGAAAATTAATTCAGTCACAGCGGCCTTGTGACGAGACAATATCAATAAATGGAGGAATCTGAGAATATTTTTCTCGGCAAATTACAGTATGTTGGAATAAATCTTTTAATATATAGGTACTAAGCGGAAAAGTCCGGATGATGATAGGATTCATGAGCAGTTCCTTCTTCACAGACCAGGATGATTAGCATAACATGAAAGCTAATAGCTTAGTTTCAGTTATTAGATATCTATCTTAAAAAAAAAAACAGTCTGCATCTATTTTTTGACGAAATGTGATATTCGAGTAATAATTTTTCAGTTCTTATTGATTTTACACATAATTCAAAAGATGGTTTTGTTTCTGGGACATTTTGTAGAACATTCGATAGCTTTGACTTTAACTACGTTGTAAATCTCTGTTGATTTTATGAAATGATTTCGGAAATGATTGACAATAATTATGCTTTCCTTTGTAAGACATCTGATTTTCAATTGATAGAATGCTGGGTAAAAAGGTAAATGTTTTTATCTATCAATATGTATGGTGATGTTCTCAGAATCATGTAAATTCCACCGCCGCTTTATTCTGATTATTGCTAAGGGAATAGGAAACTGTCGCTGCATACCGTGAAAAGTACTCGAATTACTTTATGCATTTTAGCCTACGCATAGAGTAATAAGAATGGGTTTAGTTAATTCCGCAACACATTCAACAGATACGGAAAAATACTGTAGAATAATAACGACTGATAATGAAATAAACGATCTTTATAAGGAAAAAAAAAATCAATTTTTCGCATTTTTGTTTTTGTTTTTGCTTTGCTTGAATATTCACAAATGTTGTCAGATTGTACTGCTGCATGGAAAGAATAAAAACAAGCGTAACCGAACACTCTTTATTGTCAATGTATTATTTTGCATTATGGCTCATAGTAAGTTCTCGCATTGATTTTTTTTTCTCAATACGTAGCCTTCCAAGATTTGCGAATTCGCTGTAAGCTATTCATGGAGTATGTTGACGGTCACTAAAGCTCATACAACGGAGGCCTTAAACTTCGCATTCACAAGAAGAGAGAAGGACTAGACCCAGAAAGAAAAACTAAAGTATCATCATGTTAGTTTTAGTTCGCAGCCACATTTTGTCTCATCAACTTTTCTAAACCGAACAGTGACACGTGAAGACACGGTCAAATGACACTCGTTACCACTTTTTCACATGACAATAAGCAATTATAGATGGAGGTGTGTGTGTGTGTGTGGGGGGGGGGGGTGCGTGTGAGTGTTACCGTTTGATCGCTCTGTATACAAACAGGTGCAGTTTGCTGATATACACGGGCAAGGATGTAGGCGAAACCTGTGCAAAACTGAAGTGATGCGAGATTGTATAGCTATACAGCTTCTTCTGAAAATTGTTTCATCTTTAACGTAACTTTCACATCAAACATCAATTATGTTCATTATCCTCCCTGCTCCACACAAGACGTTACACTTTAACGACACTTTGTATCAGAAGGGAGGTGGAAGAGAGTAATAAGATAAAGAAGATAACTAAACTTTAAAGAGAGAGAGAGAAAGAAAATGTTGCCTACAGAATTGATTGATTGAAAAGGTGTTTTACTCATCAATATCTATCGCAGCCCGGAGGCTGAATTACAGACATTGTTAACAAATGGCCATTAAAAATACTCACAAAATACAGTGTAACAATGAAGAAAAAAATGCATAGAACAACAAAGGGTCAATCTTATTCATCTTAACCATTGCACAATGAGATTAACCTACAATACAAAACAAAAACAAATATTACAAATGCAATATCTCATATCACTATTCTCAATTTATTTATTTATTTATTTATTCAGTCTTCTTTAAAAACAGGGTAGTCTTTTCAGAGCCAAAAGGCCTGCTTTTAAAAAGAGCCCTGTTAACATAAATATAACAATTACACATCGAAAACATATTTGCATAAGTGTAAACAAAAAAAAAAATAATAATTACATCAAAACCAAAATATACCAAGTCAAAACACAATAAAAACTAAACAGGAAAACAAACAAACAAACAAACGAGAAAGAAACCATTAAACTAAGCTCATAACAGAACAATATGCTACATTAACAAGACAGGGTAACCAACCTGCCACATAACAGTTGTGGCTACAGTTAGTGCGCAAAACTGTAAGAATGAATGAACCAGAATTTGCGTCAAATCTGCACTTATAAATTGATTGATTGTATTTGGGTCTTAAAAGAGATGAGTGTTGTTGCCGTTCGAATGTGGGTTGGGAGTTTGTTATAAATACTGGGTGCTATGAAAGAAAAGGATCGCTTTTTAAATTCGGTGTTGGGCTTTGGAATGAACAGTGGATTTAGAGTAGAATGACGGGTGACATAATATATAGGACGTTTTGTGGCAAGATCATTCAGGTAATACGGTGCTAAGTCATTAAGTATCATCAATGATTATCAAAAACTAAATTGAGTTTATGTTAATTATGTATGCCGGTCATTTATACTTATTAATACAGATGTTGTTATACAGCTAAAATCAACACATTTTACGCAGCAAAAATAATCACTTTGATTCAAAAAATATTTTCTCACAATCTTCTCTTCCTAAACATAAACTCCAATATCAGAGTACATTCAATTTATACACAGCGCATTACATCAAATCAATCAATCAATCAATCAATCAATCAATCAATACTATTTTCGAATTATTATAATACATGTTTATACGAAAATAGCGTCTGATATTTGCACATCTCTCTCTCTCTCTTCTAACTCTCATTCCACTAATACACACACTCTCTCGTTTATCTAACCAGCAAATTAATATATACTATTGTTTCTATAACCAACACTCTGTATTATATTATTGCACATTTTTGCACCAGGAATTGATCTCGCGTAATAAACAATACCAAAACGCTGAAACGTAACGTTATAAAATATTTCGAACCGTTTCCGAGAATAATGATATAAAGAAAATACAATTATATATATTTTTTTAACTTTTCATTAAACCCTTGACCCTGTGGTCCACAACCTTTTTTTATATTGCTGATAAACTCTCTGGCAACGCATACCATGCACAACATAGTTAAAAAAAATACTTTCAGATATTACATCTTCACATAATGAGAGAAATAGTGAATACTCTGTGGCACTTTATGGAGGAGATATAAAAACGAAACAAATGAAACAAAACTGTGCTATTCATTTAATAAGTGTATGAGGTAGGGAATGGCACTACATTGAAACATTTTTGTTTTGGAGTTAAATTGTTGGAATCTATGTCTTTTACGTGGGCTGTAGTTGATATTCTGGGTAGTAGGAATCCAATCACTACACAATGGGTTTCTGGCTAATTTAGTGGCAAAATCCAGGCAAAGGTTGTTTCGCCTGTTTCTGAGCGTGTCCAAGGAACAGATTTCAAGTGCTTCAATATACGTGGTATAATTATCGCCTAGTATATAAAAAAAAATCTTTGTGAAACATTTATAGTTACATATAATACAGATAAGGCAGAAAATTTGATTTGATAACGAAGCAGGAGACCGTCAGCATAAGCATAGCTTGACTGGGTTGATGGCCTCACTTTTTTTAAACTTATTAGTCTAGTCATCCTTTGATTATAATAATCATGCCTTTAAATGTTTGCCGTCGATTGCATTGCCATATCATGTACTATCTGTATTGTATTATGAAGGGCTCTCTTTAAACAGGTTCATTTTAAGTATAATGGAATTATCATACCCTGCGATTATCTTCTGTTGTTTTGGGGTTGATGATGATGATGATGTTGTTGTTGTTGGTTTAAAGAGAACTCGATGTAATTGAAAAGAGATGTTCACATAATTACGATAACTGATGATAATTTGATGTCACTTAAAGATTGCAATAACAATGATTTCTTGATTTGATTCTCTTTATCGTTTTGCCAATATTCTTTGATATTAGAATGGTGTAATCAATATTTACTGGGACCAACCTTTACTTCTTCTTTTTTTTTTTTTTTGTTGTTTGCAACAGGTCGGAATCAATCGTAGACAGACTGTTGGCTATTGGTTTGCTTTGTGCATGTGTGGGTACATCAAGGTAAGGATAAAGGTAGTCTTCTCAACTGTTTCAATATCTCTGAACGATATATGTCAGGAATATTTCTTCTGTGAATTATTGAAGGTGAGAGGTTTTTGCTAGTTTTGCAAGTTGTGTCGTTGATCTTAAAGGGAATCACTAAAATACACGACAAGCTTTTTTTCTATCCGAGTTCAAAGAAAATTGGTATCCATTACCATATAATCCACCTTATATAGGTATATGAAGAGTGTGACAGCAATATTATATATATATATATATATATATATATATATATATATGTATAGATATGATTAACCTTGAGGAATACAGTGAGTTTATTTTGAAACAAAAAAGAAACTCATGTTTTTATCGTTACCAGTGCTAATACGAAATGTTTCTTTTTTGTTCTCATACTTTGCAGCAAATGATGTTCATGTTGTATCAAGCCTTGAAGTCTCAATGTGAAAAAGGACCAATCGATGCTATCCCTGAAGAAGCATATTTCACTCTGGATTACCATCGCTTGTTCGACCAGGACATCACTTTCCAAGAAGTGGTTAATTACCCATAAAATATTTCCACCCCTTATATGCGACATAAATTTGGAGAGCACAATGTAACTCAATGTCTATTCCAAGCAACGTTGACGCTGGATTTGCACTGTAACCCAAGAAGAAGTTAGTAAATAGTGTGCTGCGACGATTTCACAATTTATTTCAAGAATACAGCAATTTTTTTTAGTAAATGATGTCAATCGATCGGGGAGAATTGTTCTCTTGATCATTTTGTGACAATGAGGCCAATTCTATCATTTCTGAGCCCCGTTTTATCAAAAGATATCGTTGATTACAAATTTCCTTACCACGCAGGCTGCCATTGACTTATGGAAATCGACAATAATCAATTATAACTTTTCATAAAACAGGGCCCTTGTAATGACACTATAAACGAAAAAAAAAAAGAACATTGTATGCATGCAAAAAAAAAAGTAGCACTTTCATTTCTGAAAGTTATTGTTTATTTTCTGCACTTTATTGTTTTGGATTTTTTAAAGCTTATTTTCGAATATGTCATACAGTAATTAGGAATCATAATCAGAACGGCTTTTTGGCGTTTCTTCTTCCAGGTACTGTTTGTCGTGGATGAAGACGACAATGCCTTCCTTAAGGTAAAAGTGTTGAATGTCGATACCGTGGGACAGGCAAAGCAGAAAATCTTGGATTCTATGTGGAAAGTTGGACATCGTCTTCTTCCGACCGATGGAGAGTCTTTGGATGTAGGTAGGTCTTTAAATACTCATGAGCCATGCTGATTCATGTAATACTTGACCCATGGCAATATTGAAATTTTCTCTGGTAGACAGTCAATTTGATCACATGCTAGAATGAACTGTCTGGGGGCACAGGAAAGTTTTCGCTCTTTTTTGTATGCAGAACTTGAGGCAGTGTGTCAAAAAGAGACTTTCAGTCTAAAATTTGGAAACAAACTACCCAACCATATTATTTGGAAATAGGTGAAATCATCATAGTGTAAGTAAAGTGCAAAATTTGACAAGGAAGTTTGAAAATAGTATTAAAAGCAAACAATTATCCTGTGTGGATTAATGTGAAAAAGTAACAAGTTGCGTCTTATGATCTTTCTTGAGATTTGATGCCAATCTAATTATGTCGCCTGCGTAGCAAAAGCGAGGCATATGCGTCACTTTCCATCGTAGTCGGTGGCGTCGTCAACAATTTGACGTACTCAATAACTTTCCACAGCTTTGAGCCATGACCACCAAACTAACACCACAGGTACATACCTGAATAATGCTGGTCAGGTTTGAGTATGGGTGATCGAAATTTGACAAGATAAAAGGTCAAAAGTCAATGAACTTTCACTCACAAGCCCCGTACTCGCAGTCTTGTGGTGTACTATCAATAACTTTCCACAGCTTTGGGCCATGACCATCAAACTAATAAATACACCACTGTTGCATAACCTGAAACATGCTAGTCAGGTTGGAATGTAGGTGAAGTCCGACTAGGTCCTAAAGGCTAAAATCTTATGATCATTAGCTGATAAGCACTGTACTTGCAATATTAGGTTCTACTCTAGACAGGTATATAGATAAGTTTACAAAGCCTTTAGCTGTGATGACCATTTTTTTTTTTGTCAAGCTTCTTCAGATCTTTATAACACATTCCTGCTTGGAAGCTATGTCAAGTCAACAAAATAATATACATGATATACAAATTGCGATATGCAGGCAAGACATCTCTTGGCGTTTACTTGTTTTTCGACAATAATGAATATCGTCCTAATCATGTGGAAGATTTGAACTGTGTCCTCGAGATAAAAAAAAAACAACAACAACAACAAAACCCTACAAGGACACCATTAAGAATACAAAAAAAAAATAATCATAACATGTAACGAATAAAACTCTGTTCAAAGCTTAATACCCCTCACCCCTCTCCCCGTACTATTTCACACTCAAAGTTTGGTTGAAAGACGCCGGACATACCTGATCTTGCGAGACGAAGACGAAGGAACTGACAGTCATGTTTCGGGGAGAATGAATACTGTAAAGACGTACGGGGTAAGCGCCAAAACATTATTATGTGATGGCAGGCCAAGCAGTCCTAACCCTGTAATTCCTGCAAAGTATGTTGTAGTTTTAGTTTCTTAATCATCGCACATTGGCAGATTAGGGCAGGAGATCGGCGTGGTTTTTAGTTGATACTTATATGAGCTTAATGTGAATGCCGATACAAGAGTGAGGTGTTTAATGAAGCATGCGAATATAGGGTGTCTCTGAAATCCTTAGAGGCGACTTTTATGGATGTGAAATACAGTATACATAAGATGTTTAAGATTCCTCTGAATGTATCCAAGCAATTTATTGCATGCCAATAAGTCCTCTTTTCATCGGCAAGATGAATATTTGGATAAAGCCCGTGTCACACAATAGATCATAATAATAATATGTAACACTCCCGAGACTCATCTAAACATTGCATCTCTCTCCCTCTCTCGTACAAGTTGGATCATGGATGTCGAGTCACTGTCAGACCAAAGGAAGCTATGGCGGATTCAAGTGGATATCAAGAACTTTTTCCCTCCACTTTTTTGTCGAACAAATGTAAGATTACTTTCCTCTCTCTTGCTTACTTTTATGCTGTCAATTCTTTGACAAATTATTAGATTTCATATACGTGGGCTATTCATACAGAACTCATCACCTCGGTATGACTTAAGTGTGCAGATACATCTTGACCATTTTATTTTTGCTTTGAAATGTTTCGATTATTTTGAGTTTCGGTACTACTACTTATCTTGAAGGGTTTAAATTTTCAACGGCAACGTCCAACTTTATCAGTACTGCACTTTTCGAATTATGTGTAACTTACTTTGACTCTTGCTTCCGAGTCTATTGTATGTGTACGCTGTGTAGTATGTGTAACTTAATTTGACTCTTGCTTCCGAGTCTGTTGTCAATCCTCTCATAGACGGGTTGTTGTGTATATATCTCCATCTCCCAGACGAAAGTTTGACAGCAGATCAGACGTCACCTCCCCCTGGCCCTTCGACCCAAAAGCCGAGCAACCTTGGAGCAACGCATCTAAAGGTAAGGGGTATATCTGTGTGATTTGACTAATCAAACATTAACCGTTGATTTCCGTAAAGTTTCATAATCCTCCTGACGCAAAAGTCATGTCAAGATATTCATCACGTTTTTGTACTTCGAAATCAGCTTTATGTTGCAACGTCACGTTGAATTTGATGATGCGGAGCTTTAGATTTGCGGCGCAGACGTTCGAGACGACGCGTCGCTTGAGCTGGACGTTCTCCTCTTCTTTCCCTGCGTCGTGCTGCGTCGTGTTGAAAAGCAGCTTTAGATTGCGCCGAGACGCAACCAAAGAGATTTTTCTCCTCTCCATCACTTATTGGGGAAAAGCTCTTTGGACGCAACATATAAAAAATAAGATGGCGCCCCATTTATGATCGGTGCATCAAGATGGTCTTAACGTAGTGAATTGAGCGGACGTAAAAATAGCCCAGAACGCGTAGTGAAAACTCAGACGATGCGAGCTATAAATAGATCGACTTTGAACACGATTCTGCGCATTCTCAGAACATTTTTCCCCTCTGAACGTCCCCGTCGCAAAAATCTAAAGCTCCCTAATGCATAAAGTTTAAAAGGTCAAATAGGAATTTCTTTTAATATCGCATTTAATCCTTGTATTTCATCTTGTCTTCTAGTTACAGTGGGAAATCTATGTCACATAAGTATGATATAGAAATAGGTCTACACTCTTGTGGCAGTATGATCAAGTTTTGATAGCTGTAGTCGGGATGACACATTGCATGGATATCAACCAATCCGTCACTTGGTAATGAAATCTCTCATTCTAATCTAGGAGGAGAAAGATAACGGATGAATTCTCTACAAGCAGTGTAATAAAAGTGAAAACTGAATTACCCAATAAAGGTGTTATCTTTCTTCTCAAGAGTATAATTATTATCAATAACCATTCGACATCTGCTTTTAAGAACAGCAGTCGACATGACATAATTTTTGGCTACCTTATGACACTTGGAATTACATCATTACCTGTTAAAGGAAACTCGGCAGCTGAGGACGGATGACACCAACACCCCAGTTCACGTCACACAGGGGCGCGCTGGGCTGGGTAGAGATCTCGCTATAGCTCACATGCTGACTACAAAGGTAGGCCTTTTATACACAAGTATTATTTACATGTTCACGTTCATATTTTACCTATTGTTCACATAATGTACGTTTAACCTGTTGAATACTCTAATATGATTTCGTCATAATTTGTGGTAGCAGTAATAATTTATAGAATTGTTATCATCTTATCACCATCGTCATTCTTGCCGTTACCATTACTGCTGTTATATGAAAATGGATGAAGAAGATGAATGAGAAATTCTCGTCCTTCACAGGCTGCAGTCAGTCCATACGTGACGAACGTTTTGGAATCGATGTTCAAGTTTCCACAAAAATATCCACTCCCGATCAAACATCTGTTCGACACCTTTGACGAGCTTGCCAGAGAATATGCAGTTGGCGGTAATACCAACGTGGCGGAAAGATGGAAAAGGAATTGGTAGTGAAACGTTGATATAGCGTGATTTGATAAATGTGTGTATTATCTAATTGTAACCCTACGTTTCCAAAACTCGTGTTCTCAAGGCCCTGAAATATGCATCAGGGCCGATCAACTTAATTTTCACCGTGATAATGTATTAACAGACCATATGGAAACAGTAGGAACAGTGACCATAACCTTGAATACCTTTACGATCAATTACGTGCGTTCTTGATCATTGTACAGCTTTTGCTGCTGTTTTTTTTTTTCACGGTGGGGCCATTAAGTTTCAAATTCTTTCATTTCTTCCACACGTAATTGAGGGTGACTTACTCCACATGAATGAGCGCTTAACTTCAAAACCTCTCTCCGGTAGACCTGTTGCTATTCCTGTAGGAACATTGAATATTTATGACTTGCTATCAACTTGTTATAGCTCTGTACCTTCGCTATTAGAATTTTACCCTAATTCAGAAATTCGATTTGATGATTTTTTCATCGGTTTTGTCTTATTGACATTTCGGCTGATACCAATGTTATTAAGGCATTCACCATTCAAGAACTTCAGTGGGTATTGTGGGGGATTGCCTTCGGTAACTTTCCGAGCCGAAGCACTGTTATCGGCGTTCTGAAAAATTAGTGTTACGTACACTTAGATATCAAGCGTTTTACATGCAAATATCCTTTCTGATTCGTTCAAGCTTAACGCAGTTCTGGATGGGGCTTCTCGCCAGCATCCCTTCTCTGTTCGACATGCCGAGGTCAGACCCAGCGGACCAATGCCTGAACGTGCTCGTTGATGCCATCAAGCACGCCACGAGAGACGAGCCACCTCCAGAGGTTCGTTCGCCTTGGTCTCTATGTTTGTAAAGGCAACGGTTGCTAATCCCGAAAATGAAATGGTTTATCGGGCATGCCGAAGGCTGAAAAATGAATTATCATCCTGACATTCTTATTGTGCCTTGAACTTTAAATGAATTACTTTTCTCCTTATTTGGAAATTGAAAGATATTTATTCAGTGATAGCTAACAATCCTCGAAGAGTACTAAAACGTTTACAATGTAATAATTCTTTGCATTGGCGAATGAATATGGAATATAAACGTCTTTTAGCTAATCATGAACAATGGTGAAAGCAATTACTAAATACATGTAATCATATCAGAAATTGATTAACGGCTCCAGCTCATGATCATTGCATGATTATTCCGGTTTTACCTTCACCAGCGGGTTATACTTTTTTATGAGTTTGTTTGCTTCCGGTGTCTTTTTGCCAGGTTACACATAAATTCCGTATGGAATTTAAAGAAAGTTTCGATGATGGTCTGAAACCGACTAAGAAATAAATGATAATGTTTTAGTTCATGATCTGCGTCACCGTCTTCATCCAAGAATTCAAAAAGAATGATTGGGAACGTTCAAGATTTTACTACACAGCTCCTCAATGAATGTCAGGGTGTGGTAAGAAAACTCCGGTTAACCTCACATAGATATTTGTTAACGACTCAAATTTCAATCTTTGTTTCAGCAATACCTGAATCTTGAGACTCAAAATGGTAATATCAATACTGTTTGTGAAAATTGGGATAATAATCATATGGATATGATACAATATGTTTGGGGAAAATGAGCTGTATACTGGGGAGGTCTATGTGTAGCTACCTCCGAGCTCTGTTATTCTTTTCATTTAGAATAATTTCATGTACTAATACATCATAATCTATACCACATTGCACCATCTCAAATTCAGACTTCAAAGCAACAACCTTACTTCGGAGATTACGCGCTCCAATCGCGTATGGTGACCACGTTCTGCAACGGCGTGTCAGGTCTACCCAAAGTACGCCAAACAAAGTTGTTCAGTGCTTGCGCCACTGTCACAAAGGTATTCAAAAATTGAAACCTCGGTAGGAAATTATATAATATATCCTGCGGTAATCCATGAAAGTTGCTTTCTTCAGCACGATCTTCGACGCCAAATGCTTCCAGGTGATAAAGATAGATGCCATGTGGCTAATCTGTTTTAGAGTTTGTCGTGAAGGGCGATGATATTATTCTGGTATCAAAATGATCTCCCTCCCCACTTTTATAGGTGTCCTGGTAAGTTGTTTCTTTATAATAATCATGCTCGTATATATTTTGATTATAAAAGCTCTGCTCTTAAATGACGCATGAAAAAGGTTATAACCAATTGTAATAACTAGGACCTAATTGTGATAATTAGTTGGTAATATGTGCAGTATATGCTGCCAAAACGAAGTATAAATGAAAACCAGAAAATACATTCACAAAGAAATTTAATGTAGAATCAGTTTGTTCAAGAAAGATGATACTTGTGAGACGATCATCATACAGCTACTTTCAATGACTTATAAAATACTATGTAATACTTCAGACATGTAAGATGCTTTTGGTAAGCAAAATCATATGAAACCTTTTACAAGTTCAAAAAAAACAACAACAACAACAACCGCCATCTCTACTGGATCGAGCAATGTGACAAGATACTCAAAAAGAAAGAAAAAACAAAAACACAAGAATTAATGATGAAATCAAATGAAATTATAGATGAAAAGAAATGAATGAATGATAAAACAATGTTTAAATATGCGATAATACAATGATTGTGCATTACGAATTTGTTCACTACCTGAACGATGAATGTACCGAATTGAATTGTAATGAATTGATTATGATGATCAACTTTGTTATTAATTGAAGACACTTCACTTTTGAAACAGGAGTTCCGAGGGCACTTTAGCTATCACGCCGCACTCCTGCAGCTCTTCAACCTGACCAAACACGACCTGCAAGACATGCTTTAGTGAGCACGCGGGACATCTGGTTGTAGGCTTCATCAGCATCAAAGCATCAGTTCAATTTCACTACAAGACAAGACAAGACATAATTATATTTTATTCTCGCTATATCCCTTTCGTGTACATCAGTGTATGGCTTCGTACCAGTGCAGTGTCAGAGTTTAATACAGCAAGGTCCGCGAAGTACTATATTAAAGAGGCTGTAATGTGTAAGGAAGTCCAATTACCAAGAGAAACAGAAGCAGAACGGAGTAGCAGTTTCATCGCTGCAGGGAATATCCATGCCACTGAGGCTGAACTCATACGGGATGCTCGCCTCTCCATTCACCATCTTCTCCTTCATAATGATAAGTGAAAATGTAAATACCTTGCGCTGTACATATGCGCTTTACCACCAAGCAGAATGATAACACGCAGTGAAATTTTAGAACTGGAGGGATATAGAGAAAGTTTGGAATGCCTTTACCCTGATGGTATACCTCCTTGCGGAGTGATTATCAAGGTATAACAAGAACAAAAATGCAAGTCGCATATGAAATCTGCTTGCATCAAAGGTTATTAAAGGTTATTTACCCGAAATGTATATGTATAAGTGAATGTAGAAATCCGTATAGAACTCTTCAATGAAGTTTTAGGAAAATCAGACAATTCCTTCAGAAGTTACGAATTTGTGAGTTTCAGTGGCTGGATAATGAACACCACAACGCTTTGTGATGTCACAGTAAAACAACGATACAACGTATAATGCATTTATTATGTTTAAAGCTCTCGATATTTTCTTGCCCTTACTCAGTATGACGAGGAAAGACACGCATGTCTCAAATTAATGTGAAATGTCACCTGTTTTATCATGGCTGATTATTCATCAAACTTTGGATATCTATCGCGGGAAACTGGTGTTGGCTAAGTAAATATTTGGATACCGTTTTATAGATGTGCTCTATTGAAGAAAAATTGTATCAGTATTGGTTTAGGTGATTAGATGAGATGTTTATGACGTTGGGGAATTGGTGTCTGTTTGATTTCTGGATGAAACAGTTTTGAAGTTTACGAGGTGATAGTCTCTTCGACGAGCAATTTGATACGTGTGGATAATCAACTTTAATACAATGAAATATGTTGTTGAACAGTAAGGAAGAAGAAAGTTGATTTGGTATTAAGTATAATGCCAACATAATGCTAATTGAAGGAGAAATATCGATCTTGAAGACGGGCAGAACGGAATATAATCATTTGCATATACAGGTATTACTTTATTATGATTTCTGCTGCAGTTTACGGATTTAAATGGCACGTTTGATATGTTTACTTTGTTTGATTCCGTTATAAAGTTACAGTAACATACAGATACAAATTGTACAAACAGTATAAAAACATATGTGTGTGTGTTTATTGTGAACTTAGCTCCTGTGTGGATCAGAAGACATTTTTTTTTTACTATAAAGTTAAGTATTTATCAAACTTTGAAAATGTATCGCAGGATATTGGTGTTAACTGGGTAAGTATTTGGATATCCATTATTATCAGACGTGCTCAAAAAATGCAAAAGAATTACTACTTGTAATGTGCACTAATTATTTCAGGTGATCAGATAGCATGTTTCAGACGTTGGGGCAATTCGGTCTATTTGATTTGTGAACCTAGACAGTTTCGGGGTTAACGAAGTGATGGTCTTTTTAGTGAGCAGTTTGAAACGTGTGGATATTAAACTAACAATATGGTGTGCAAGAGATAGCTATGGTAAGGGTCAGGGAAGCTGATACGTTGAGTGTAATTGAAGATGAATGCGCCTCATTATGTGAGTATGAAACGAAGCTTTTTACAAATCGTATTTAGACCTTGGCATATATAATGTTAAGGGACGGGGGCAGGAGAGGCGATTGAGTGACAATAGCGAAAACAGTTGCCCACAACCTCTATTTCACAAATCTCCAAAGTCTCCCAATACATTTTTTTCTGTCTTTTAACAATGAGATACATAGAGGAAAATGAAATAAATGACTATGAACATATCTTTGTGAAATAAGAAATCCGTAGAACACTTCAATGAAGTTTTATGAAAATCAGACAATCCCTTCAGAACTTACGAATTTGTGAGTTTCAAATCCTCAGTCGCTGGTTAAGGAGACTACAACGGTTTGTGATGTTACAGTAAAACGTCGATATAATGTATTTATTATGTTTATAATTCTCTATCTTTTCTTGGCCCTATGATATACTCAGTACGACGAGGAAAGACATGCATGTCTCAAATTAATATCAAATGTCACTTTTTTATTATGGCTGAGTATTGATCAAACTTTGAAAATCTATCGCAGGAAACTGGTGTTGGCTGGGTAAATATTTGGATACCATTTTATAGATATGCTCTATTGAAGAGAAATGAGATAAGTATTGCTTTAGGTGATTGGATAAGATCTTTATGACTTTGGGGCCTTGATGTCTGTTTTATTTCTGGATGAAACAGATTTGCGGTTTACGAGGTGATGGTCTCGTGAACGAGCAGTTTGATACGTGTGGATAATCAACTTTAATACAATGAAATATGTTGTGGAACAGTAAGGAAGAAGAAAGTTGATTTGGTATCAAGTATATGCCAACATAATGCTAATCGAAGGAGAAATAATGATCTTGAAGAACAGAATATCTTCATTTGCATATACAGGTATTACTTTATTATGATGTCTACTGCAGATTACCGATTTAAATGGCACGTTTGATATGTTTATTTTGTTTGATTTTGTTGTTAAGGTTCAGTAACATACATAAACAAATTGTGCAAACAGTATAGAGATGTATGTGTGAGTGTTTGGTGTGAACTTAGCTCCTGTGTGGATCAGACGATTTTTTTTTTATGCCTCCGCAACGAAGTGGCCGGAGGCATTATGTTTTCGGGTCGTCCGTCCGTCCGTCCGTCCGTCCGTCTGTCCGTCCGTCCGTCCGTCCGTCCGTACGTACGTCTGTCCGTCCCGTTTTGTTTTTGTCGATATCTCAAGAACCGTGTGGTGGTTTTACATCAAACTTGGTATGAGGGTATATCCTTGGGGGATAATACTTTGTGTGGATTTTAGGGTCACTGGGTCAAAGGTCAAAGGTCAAAGATTATTTTGTGAAAAAAAATTTGAAATTTCATGTTTTGCTCCATATCTCGCAAATGGTTCAAGGTATCTTCATGGAACTTAGTATATATGCTTTTACCGATGGGCAATGATTATCTAGGGAAGTTGGGGGTCATGGGTCAAAGGTCGGGGGGGTCAAAGGTCAAGGTCAACTCCTCAAAATATCAGTACGTTCCTTAAAATGCAATATGCCTGAAGGTTGGTTTTTTTTTTTTAACTTGATGTATGGCATGTATTACCCAATATATATTTTGGGGGAAGATTCTTGCCGAAAGGTCAAAGGTCAAAAGGTAAAAGGTCAAGTGAAAGTGCTAAATTGCACTTTTTCCTCCATATCTCGAAAGTAACTCAAGGTATCATGAAACTTACATATTTATGCATGTTCAACCTAACAGTGATTCTCTTTGGAACTGTGAGGTCAAAGGTCAAAGGCCAGGTTTAGATAATGCTATTTTCCCATTTGATACTGAAATTATGCTTTTTCTCAATACCTTGAAAATTACTCAATGCATAAACTTATAAAAGGGTCAAAAGTCAAGTAAAAATCATCAGTTCCCCAAATACCTGCACTCTGACATTTTAATCATTCATCCAATTGAACCTAGTTCTAGGAAAGTGAACATTCAGCACATTTGTGTCAAACCTGTCATTTTAATATTTTGCCACTTGTGTGAAACTGTCATCACACATTGTCAAGACATTGTACTATAGACCTATTAGGAGAACCATGCATTATGGCGGAGGCATATCAGTAGCCGTAGCGATATATCTAGTTTACTATAAAGTTAAGTATTGTTCAAACTTTGAAAATCAATCGCAGGATATTGGTATTAACTGGGTAAATATTTGTATATCCATTATTATCAGATGTGCTCAAAAATACAAAAGAGTCACTACTTGTAATGTGCACTAATTATTTCTAGTGATCGGATAGCATGTTTCAGACGTCGGGGATGTTATGTCTATTTGCTTTCTGAACCTAGACAGTTTCGAGGTTTACGAGGTGATGGCCTTTTTAATGAGCAGTTATACGTGTTGATATTAAACTAACAATATAGTATGGTGTGCAGGAGTTAGCAATGGTAAGCGTCAGGGAAGCTGATACGTTGAGTATACTTGAAGATGAATACACCTCTTTAATATGTGAGTATGAAACAAAGCTTTTACAAATCGTATCTAAACCTTGGCATAATGTTAAGGGACGGGGGCAGGAGAGGCGATTGAGTGAGAATAGCGAAAACAGTTGCCCACAAATTCTATTTCACAAATCTTCAAGGTCTCCCAACACATTTTTACGTTTAAACGGTGAGATACATACAGAAAATGAAATAAATGACTATTAATATATCCTATGTAATACATTGTCTTGCCTCTCATCTGATGCCTTTTGAAGTCTGCCAAAAGAGGGAAAAATCCTTTGTTATATACTTGTTCCTCTTTCCCATTTCCCCCGATTGCTATGTAAACTGTGTTCTGTAAAACACCTAGTCGTCCTTGTCTTGTGGGAAGAATGTTTGTTTTTGATGGACCATGTTCAATGATTACCTCGAAAAAAAGTGCGTGAAAAATATATCCAACCACAGCTGAATACGAGTCGGTGTCGGTGGCATGTCAACAACATCACTTTAATAGATTGAATAAATTGTACTCACAGGAACGTTCAAATAATTCCATTAAAGCTACGTCTCATTCGTTGCTTAACATACGCGACATATACGTCGAACTACAATATCGCACATATTCAGTAAAAATGAGCTATGGAAAATGGTTTCACTCGTTATTACTGGATAATTATGTCGATTACAATAACATGCACCAATCAGATGAAAGGATGGGTCTAACTATATGATAATTCCTTGTCTCGCACGGTAATAATAATGAGAATGAATGATATTATGGCATACTTCACATCACATCTGACCCAAACATTGCATTTCGGATTTTTTTTTTTTTTTTTTTTTTTTAGGGGGGGGGGATAAAGAGAATAGCAAATCACACATACATTGTTCTACACGCACAAATGCTTTTGAGATTTTATTCTTTATGAAACATTTCCAACGGTGTTTTATTTCAGGAATATTGTTGACCAATTACAAACAACTTTAAATTTCAGTTCCGTTCCCCTGGAAATATGCAACGATTGTGTTCGATTTCATTCCTCTTTTTAAAAGAAAGGACATTTGCGAAAAGAACATACATTTGCAGTAATCGGTATAATTGTTTGGATTTAATCTTCCATATCGATTACAATATCTGTTTATCGTTTTTAACTGTTCGCCTTCAAATAGTTTTGTGCGTGGAGGAACAAAAAGGTGTATGAAAATATACACGGTGTGATGCGTCATTTGAGCTGAACTGGAGTGGAGCAACCAGTGGGCGAAACAATGGGGAGCTGATCAAATGGGCGTGAGAAAATCACAGAATGAAATCTGAACTCGTGTAAAACGCAATGGTAAAGAGGAAGCAGGATATGATTTGAACAAGTTTGTGACAGATTTTGAAAACAAAGGACAAAAGAAAGGACATTCGCGAAAAGAACATATATTTGCAGTAATCGGTATACTTGTTTTGATTTAATCTTCCATATCGATGACAATATCTGCAAATGTTTGCCGTTTTAACTGTTCGCCTTCAAATATTTTTGTGCGTGGAGGAACAAAAAGGTGTATGAAAATATACACGGTGTGATGCGTCATTTGAGCTGAACTGGAGTGGAACAACCAATGGGCGAAACAATAGGGAGCTGATTTATTGGGCGTGAGAAAATCACAGAATGAAATCTGAACTCGTGTAAAACGCAATGATAAAGAGGAAGCAGGATATGATTTAAAGAAATTTCTTTATTTACTCCAGTGAAATCAAGGCACAATCTTAACAAAATAAGCAATGCTCAGCCCGTCTTTTCGGGGGGGGGGGGGGGGGCACACTCTTACCTGCAGTTGCTTTTGTTACCGAATTGAAAATTTCAGTAGTTGCTCAGGCATACGGAAATATCAACCACTTATCGTGTATCGCGGAGTATTCTGTTTGTGCCTGATGTTCCTGTTTGACAAAGTGGTGACATTATGCTAAATCGGGTGGATGACTGCATAAAAAGGTATGGAATACTTCAATCTCACTTCCAATCTTGTAATTTCGTAGATGTCCCCATCTGCTGAATTTACGTCAGAAGTGTTACAAATGGGTTTGTGGTTATTTCATGTCAATATTACGTAGATATTCAACCATCAAGTTATGTCACGTGTTTCAGGATATTTATTGACAACTTGCATAATGTATGTAACAATGGGGTGGGAGATTGTAACCTTCACGTGGTCCACCCTGTTCTTTACTAAAGCGATCAACCCGATGCAATACAACTTCGTACAAATTCTCTGCACTATACGTACCAAGATTACAACTTTGAGCTAGCACTTTGTGTAATCCTTGCCATGGCGACCGTGGCCAACAACCCAAACGGCCCTTCTCAGGGCCAACACACCCGTAAATCCCTATGTATCCTCAAGCAGAATGTGGATGGTATGTGTCGAGCAAAGAATGACTACATTTCTCATATTGCCAAAGATCTTGATGTTGATGTTCTCCAAGAGACGCATATCGTAGACACGTCCTCTGCTCTCAAGTTGCGCATTTGGCTCTAAGCTAGTTGCCTGTGTTGGCCATGAAAAATATGGCATTGCTACCTACCTTAGGCATGATCTGAAGGATTTTTCTGTCCTTCAGGAGTCTAGTTTCGGTGATATTTTTGTCCCATCTGTCAGGGTTGGTGACATCACCGTCACTTATGATTGTGTAGAAACCCCCTGCGGTCTCACGGCCTGTCCTAGCACTGCCGATCTTCCGCCACCCAGAGGTACATGCAGGAGATTTCAACAGTCACTCTTCCTGGGGCTATTCTACCAATGACGCCAATGGCGAACTTCTGGGTCAATGACCGTCTCTCAACGACCGCTTCTTCCTTCATGATGCCAAGCAACCTTGTACTTTTTACTCCAGCAGATGGAGACGAGACTACTTTGCTTCACTTCAAGATCAGCTAGTGGCCTCCCCTTCTTGCTTCACTTTAAGATCAGCTAATGGCCTCCCCCTTCTTGCTTCGCGAAAGATTCTCCTCATTTCCCCTACAGCCAACACCGCCCAGCCCTGATCCACTTTGGGCTGCAGATTTCAATCTTGCTTTCCAAGACCAAGCCCCGATGAATTTCAGAAAAGGTAATTGGGAAGACTATCTGCAAGATGTGGAAGAATCCATCGCTGATCTCGCTTCAGTCTCAAAGAACTATAACTTCTGCAGTATCCTGAAACGAACAGGAAACACATCCCTTGAGGTTTCCGAAAGGCTTACACCCCATGCTGGCAACCTGAGTCTGAAGAAATGTTGGATCTTTATGAATCTACAGGAGACCCCGACATCGACACTGAACTCCTCGCATCACATGACATTGCAAGACGCCAAAGGTAGCAGGAAGCAATGGATGATTTTGATTTCACTCACTCCAGTAGAAAGGCTTGGAACCTCCTTCGTCACCTTGGTTCAGCTCCTCCGGATCAGCACCAGCCTCCTAAAGTGTCTGCCAACAAAGTTGCCTGTCGTCTGGTTGTCAACTGAAAGGTCCCCTTCTCTAAGGCAGCTCGAAAGAAAGTTTCTAAGGGCCAGGGAGAATCCTATTCATCCTCATAACTGGCAAGTAGTCTCTGTGATCCGTAATCCTTGGCAAAAGTGGATATAGGCCTGAAAGCCGCCAGGTCAGGCAACCATGTCTCCACAATTTGTGGAGACGTGGTCTCCTTGTGAAACTGTCCAAGATCATGAATTGCCAGACTATTCTGCGCGCTGCTTGTCTTCGGTCCTCGGCAATCAAAAATTCAGGGTCCCTCTGGGTAACCAGACCCCAGCTCTGTTAGAACTCTCACTGATGGCCTCTTCCAGGGTTCTGTGGTTGTCCCAACGTCTTTTCAGTATATATGTGAGTGACATGCCCACCACTTTATCAAGGAAGTTTGTTTATGCAGATGACCTCGCCCTTACATTTCAGGGAAGGTCCTTGGATGACATCAGCCAAGTCCTGACCAAAGATCTGAAGACAATGGAGGAGTGCTTCATCTTCTGGAGACTTCGCGACAATTATACCCTTCAAAGACTACCATTACTGCCTTCCATCTTAGTAACCATCTTGCCTATGTTACGCTGGAGATAGCCTCTTATGACAAGTCTGTCAATCATGAGAAGTTCCCCACGTACCTTGGAGTTACGTTGGACCGCGCTCTCACATGCCGAGAACACCTGAAGAGAGTTGCAGACACTTTGAAATCACGGGTCAACATAATCAGGAAACGCGCAAGCAACAATTGGGGTTCAAAAGCCAGTACTCTCCGTATTGCAACTACTGGCCCTCTACTCAACTGCAGAGTATTGTTCATCCTCGTGGGCCAACAACTGCTACACGAAACGAGTTGACACGATTCTGAACTTGGCAATGCGGGTAATCTCAGGCACACTCATAAGTCCACACCCCTCTTTACTGGCTGCCTGTTTTGACACACATCACTCTCCCCTCCCTACCCAGGAAGGAAAGGATGGCAAGGGTCGCCAGTGCCATCAATGCAGACCCTGACTTTCCAATCAACGATGACCTAAACAACCTGCCATCAATGCGCCTGGAATCCCGGAAGCCAGTCTGTATGTCCCTTCTATCACTGGAGCACTTTGACTCTAAAGCCCCGTCTTAACAGACCTTCTCCCCGGGCGCGCCCGGGCGCACCCGGGTGTTCGCCGGCGAAGATTGCATTCCACAGATTCCATTTAACTCGAGTTAAACGCCGAGTGTCCCGTTTTAACAGACATTGCTCGAAAACCTCCGGGGAGGATACAATCTCAATAGCCCCGTCTTAACAGATCTTCTCCGGGGGCGCCCGGGTGTTCGCCGGCGAAGATTACATTCCACAGATTCCATATAACACGGGTTAAACGCCGAGTGCCCCGTTTTAACAGACATTGCTCGAAAACCTCCGGGGAGGATACAATCTCAATAGCCCCGTCTTAACAGACCTTCTCCGGGCGCGCCCGGGTGTTCGCCGGCGAAGATTACGTTCCACAGATTCCATAAAACACGGGTTAAACGCCGAGTGCCCCGTTTTAACAGGCATTGCTCAAAAACCTCCGGGGAGGATATGCTCTCCTTGGCCAGTCACATTATAGATACGCTGAAAATAAAGCATTTCACATAATTTTCACTGTACTAGCATATGATTGTGGACTAAAGTGCAATGTGTACTGATACAGGCATGTGGGCCTTGGTATCTACCGAGGCGTTTCAATAATCATTAGCCATACTGTTTTTCCTTACGGTATGTTTACTGTGAAAGCGCTTTTATTTCTTTTCTTAACTCTTTATGTGCCACGTTCGCACGTCCGGCTCAGTCGACGGCGTGCCAACTTCGCATATTCTGCCGCCAAAACCGAACGATAAATCGCTAATCACTGCTAATCCCACGGCACAATAAAAGCGTTTTTAGTGCTTTTATTCCTCTCATTATACGGCTTGCATTCTATGTGGTGATTGACTATCAAGTGGTGTTCCCGACTAGATTTGCTCGTACATTCTAAGTTTCTGTCACGGTTTTATGTGCAAAAGTCATGCCTTTACAGTAATGTAGCAACTGGTCATTCGAAAGAGAAATTGAAAATAGATTCGTCATACAATTTGTATGGAAACAAAGTTTGGCATTCCTCTATAACTTTGCCTACTATTATGCCCATCTTAACAGAAATGTGTAGAGGTTATAGAAATTGGAAAAAAAAAGAATTCTTTCTCAAAGCATGACTACCTTCGTGTCTCGGAATAACGTGGCACACATGGGGTTTCCACCATGGCACATAAAGAGTTAAGGATCCTTTCAAAAGAAATAAAGAAAGTAGAAGTCGTGAAATCAGCTATATGTTCAATCAGAGCACGTCTATTACGTAACCGTTACCCACAAAACACGATGAGTGTGACAACTATATACATACTAGGTGTTCAAAAAAATCCCACTTTTGATCCTTAATGGTTCAAAAACTATACATCAGATAACATTGTCATTGATGTGAGTAATAGCTGAATAGTGTACAGTTTAGTTAGAGGTGATTTGAATATGAGAGCATGTATCAGTTTCGTTAAATCCATAATTGCTTTCAAAGTTAAGTTCCAGATTTTGGTCAAATTCGAACCCTCTTAAAAGTGAATGACCCGACAGCAAAGCCAGAGGGCTTCAATCTCCCTCTGAAACAGTTGCTCACCCTAAACCGCATCTGAACCCTCCAATTAAGCAAAGACAGGGGAAGGGGGGGGGGAGGGGTTCGGCTAGCTTGGCGTGTTACTGTGGCCATCCTGACCAAACTCTGCATCGCATCGTGGAAGACTGCCACCTGCGCAAGTTCCCAGACGGGCTTGAGGAGCTTGCTCAGGCAGGTGGTGCTGCCCTGGACTGATTCCGCAGCTTGGATATCAACCTATAGGGTTCAACCCTCACCCACCCCATTGTATTGCATCATGCCACAAAAGAAGAAGATGATGTATTTAAAAATGATGTATGCTATATATAATGCGTTATACTCTATCATAAAATTCTCCAACTATAGCATTGACCGAGAACTTCTCACGTAACCAGTAGCGTATCTAGGGAAAACGGCGCCCGGGGCAAGCACGAAAATTGCGCCCCTAATTTCTGAAAAAGTGTTCAACCCCAACACCATCCCAGTAGGGACTTTAAACAAAGTCCACGTGATGCTTTTTCAAGCACTTAAAAGGAATCTTTTGAGGGAGATTTAAATGTAATGAATTTTGATAGATTTTGGCGAGCGAGCGCAGCGAGCGAGCCGAAAATTTTTGTATTTGAGCTTACAAAACATGGAATTCTTGTCATTTTTTGCTTACCAAATCTTACAAATCTAATCAAGATATAGTGACGGCCTTATAGATAACGATTTATACCAAAAAACTGAGGACTTGAAAAAATTGACGCGGAGCAGTAAAGCAAGCTGTCAAAAAGGAGCTCGTATTTTGGACTTATTTCTCCCTATTCGGAAGACTGACAATACCATGACTTGGTGACACAAGACCTGTTGGTGCCTGGAGAACCTGCTGTGGTGATTTATACTAAGTAAATTTTATCCTGTTGTTGCTAAAATCTTGCCAAAATCTGTCCGCCGATATCGCCAGTTTCCTCAGCAACTCGGCTCAGTCCCATTCACCCAATTTCATGCTGCTAACTTGCCACTACACTACATTACAGCTACCCAAGGTGTCATTCCACTCATTCCTGAACGGACTACCCACCTGGGCAAGTCTCACTGCCTTTGTTCTCTGGAATAGTTCAACCTGTGAACAGCATGTCAACAACTAGATCGACGAAGAATCTCATCAAAGATGCGCTTAGGGATGAAGAGGTGCTGACAGCGATCAAAGAGGCAGTAGCACAGGTGATGGAATCCAAATTCCAGCACCTCATTGAAAGCGTGGAAAAACAAGAGGGAATGATATTTGACCTTGAGCAAAAGGTCAAAGCTGTTCAAGAGGAAGCTGCCACACTGAAGTCCAATGCAGAAAAAGATCATGAGCTGATCAGGAGTCTCCAATCCCAGCTCAACCAACAGGAGCAGTACTCCCGCAGGAATTGCGTGAGGTTTTTTGGAGTCCAGGAAACCAGCGAGGAAAACACAGATGCAGTCGTATGTCGCATCGCCAAACAACAGCTCGGCGTGGATCTGAAATCTGAGGACATCGATCGCAGTCATCGTATCTATCGCGATCGCGATGCCCAACCAACGCCAGGAAAAGCAAGACCAAGAGCTATCATATAGTGAAACTGACGTCCTACAAGCATCGCCAGCAGCTGCTGAGAAATCGGAGGAAGCTCAAGGGTTCGGGTATGAGCATTTGTGAAGACCTCACAGACCTCAACCGGAAGCTCCTTCAAGATGCCTTTCTTGCCAGCAAAAAAAAGAGACAGCAACATTCTCGCTGCGTGGTCTGTAGATGGAAGAATCCTGGTCTCGGTCAAAACAACTGGAGGAAAGACGTTGCGAAAGCAGATCCACAACAAGAATGATCTGGATAGATTGTAGCTATGTTTAGTTGGAAATATACTGTACACAGGTAAATTCTTTTGAATTGTACATCCAGTCCGTCACCACACTAGATTATTATTATTTTTTTTTAGCATACTGTTGGAATATGAAATGTTTTGAATCCTCCAGGCATCACCCGTGCAATAAATTTCGTGCTTTTACATTTTTAGTTCTTTTATATTTATGCTATGCTTTGTTATTCACGTAATGTCTTTTAACCCTAATCAGGCTGGGGGGGGGGGGCGGAATCCGCCCCCCCCCCCCTCGACGTTTCGCGCAATATCTTCGCAACGCGATAAGCTCCCACCGCGATGTTTCATGACTTTTTTCTTTCAAGTATCGCGCAACTTTTGAGACCCAAATTGTTGCGCCCGCGCGTACCGTTTTGACGCGACGCCCGTTCGAAAAAAATTTGTCAACCCCAAAATTGCTCCAAAACGTGATTTTGTGTACAAATCCAATGCAAATTGTGTTTTTTCAATTAATTCACATAAAAATTCATATCTTCACTTAGAATAGCCGAAATTAATTCATTTTAGCATAATAATGCTTTGAAAAATGTCTGTGACAAATTTTGGCCAAAAAACAAACAAAAACAAAAGGTAAAAAAACAAAGAAATACATAAGAAATTCAAAAAACAATAAAATACATAAGAAATTAATTTCGATACAGATTTTTTTTTATCCTATGTCTCAGGAGAATGATACAAGAAACATTTTTAAAAAGAAATTAGCTTAATTGGAGCATAAATAAGTGATTTAGAGCCCCAAACTGATTTTATGCATAAATTACAATAATTAATTAATATAAAATATAAGAAAAATTTTTCGGAGAAAGCAACCATACATTTTGATAGAATACGTCGCGGGCGTCGCGTGTGCCAATTTTCGGCGCGATCGCGCATTCCATAGGCGAGATCTGAAGGGGGGGGGGGGGCGGAATCCGCCCCCCCCCCCCCCCAGATATAGCATAGCCAAAAAAGCCCAGCCTGATTAGGGTTAACTCTGTACATGTATGTGTTACTTGTGACCGGCAAATAGATTTTAACCTGAATGACAGTAATTGGCAGTGCTCAATTTGTTACGGTAACGTAAGCCAGCATACTCGAAATGGATACTTTGAACACAATTCTAATTACTATCTTCCAGTGCAATTTGATAATTCTTTGAAAGATTTAGATATGTTTGTCGCGAACTATAGAGAGTCGCAATGCACGCGCCGAGGAGCTATTTTACCAGCTAATTTACCAGCTACAGTGGACACATTTCTTCGAAATTCTCGTCCACCTTGCGGTACTGCTACGATACACTAGAATATTTAGTGCTTTTGACTGCGGATTCTGAATTCAGAAGAATGGACACATTTGAATTTCACATTCAGCCTCAGCAGCATGACCCCGCTCTTCGTGTGTAGTCCCGTCCATTTGTCTTTGTGCGCTGTGCCCTGGAATAGTGATATACAGTCAGTGCACCGTGTCTCAGCTTGGCACTGTGCTGTGGAACCAGAACTTCACGTTGGAGACGAGCAGTCTACCTCATCATGCCCCAGCCTGTTCCGTCACAGTCCCCTCCCTCAACGAGGAAATATCAACTGCGCTTGTTTGTCAAGTAATCAAGGAGCTGTTGAACAATGAAGACTACATCAATATGCTCAATAGTGTAGTCAGCAATGCAGTCGACAAGGCCTTCACTAAACTCCACAGCCGTGTTGAAGTGCTTGAAGGTCAAGTCCATGATCTCCAAAATGAATGCGACAACAAGTCACACCAGATCACAGTTCTCAAGAAGGAGATAAGTCAGCAGTCAGACCGAATCCAAAATCTTGTCCAGGGTCAACTCAACCTCGAGCAGTACTCCAGACGTAACTGCATCCGGATCTTCGGTGTCAGAGAAGCAACAGGGGAATGCACCGACAACATACTGTGCGACATTGCTCAGAGCAAGCTAGGAATCACCATAAACCCAGCAACAGACATAGACCGGAGCCACCGCACAGGAAGGAAGAAACCTGAATCGGCCTCTCATTCTCCCAGACCAATTATCGTCAAAATGACCTCGTACAAAAGGAAGCATCAAATCCTCACAGCAAGAAGAAAACTGAAAGGAAGCGGTATCTCCATTCATGAAGATCTCACGAAGCACAATGTCGATCTCTTACGCAAAGCAACACACCACCAGAAAGTGAAGAATGCCTGGTCATCAGACGGTCGTATCATAGTCGAAATACCTGCCTCACATGGGAAAACGATCAACAAAGTAATCAGAAGTGAAAGTGATCTGGCCAGATTATGACTTCAACTTCTCAAAGTCCCCCACCTTCATGTATGTATCCTGTAAGTTTTTGTAGTTTTTGTAAGAGACAACGGGCTCAAAATAATATCTGTTATTTTTGTGCAACCTCTAGTTCCAGTCGCCTGAGGGCATTAGAAGAAGATGAAGATGGTGTATCTGTACTTAGTACTGAAACAGAATATTTCATTCCAAGTGAATTTGCCTCTATGATGAATGGTACGTTTTCAGAAATGTTTACGTGTCTGCATTTCAACTGTCGAAGTTTGAAGGGTAACAGTGATAATTTTATATCGTGCATTAATTCCTTGAATTCTGAAATATCTTATTGCTGTATCTGAAACATGGGCACAGGGAAATGAATCCCCTCAGTTTACGTTGCCCCAATATAAATTTCTTGGAAGGGGAAGAACAGATAAGAGAGGTGGAGGTGTTGGTATGTTTATTAATAGAAAATATAATGTTAAACAGAGAGGTGATTTAGAAGTTTTTGATCAATGTATTGAGTCAACATTTGCTGAAATTATCAATTTGAAGGATAAAATTGTTATTGGCGTGGTATACAGACCCCCCAATCAATCTCTTCAATCATTTCTTACTGGTCTACAGCCAACATTACAGAATATATCTCGAGAAGGTAAACATTGTATCCTACTTGGTGATTTTAATGTTGATTTATTGAGTTCCGACAGTTCCACTCACCAATTCTTGGACTTAATTCTTACCTCCTCATACATTCCTACTATTTTTAAACCAACACGTGTAACAAACCACTCTGCAACCTTACTTGATAATGTATTCATTAATCGTCCTGAAAATGTAGTTAAGTCTGGTATATTGATTTCAGATGTGAGTGATCATTTATCACCCTTTGTCATCTATCACCTTGGCCGTCAGCAGGTGAGCACCGAAAAGGAATCATCCACTTATATTTACAAAAGAATGATACATGAAGAGGGTATGACAAATTTTTTTCATTGCTCCAATCTTATGAGTGGAGCCACCTGGAAAATATTCCAGACATCAATGAGAAATACTCTGTTTTCATATCTCATTTTATGACCTTGTACGATGAGTGCTTTCCTATAAAGAAACTTGATAAAAAAAAATATGAGAAAAAACAAACTTGGTTTAACAGCCATCTGAAGAAGTTGTGTAAAAAGAAATACATTTTGTACCGTAAATACATCAAGAATCCTACAATGTACAGAAAAGAGATTTACGTCAAATATAGAAATTTTGTGAATAATGAAATACGACGTGTTAAGCGGGAATATTATCATGGTATTTTTGATAGAGTAAAAAATGACCAAAAGGGTACATGGAAGGCGATTAATGAAGTCTTGAATACATCAAAGTCTAAAACTACATGTGCAAGTATTATGAAAGAAGGTGTTCTGATTGAGGATAAAGAAAACATTGTGAACTTATTCAATGATTATTATAGTAATATTGGTTCTGAGTTGGTTAGAAATATGCCCCCGAGTTCTATGAATAATGATTTTTCAGAGTATTTAAGACCGAGAGTATTACATACTATGTTTTTTAACCCCATTTCTGAATCTGATTTGATTACAGCTGTATTAAGTATAAAGGATAATAAGAGTTCAGGGTATGATGGCATAGAAGCATTTATTGTCAAAAAATGTATTCATTTAATTGCATCCCCATTATGCCATATTTTCAATACTTCAATTGAAAAAGGTGTTTTCCCAAGTGATATGAAGATCGCAAAAGTTATCCCAATCTTTAAATCTGGGGATAATCGTCTTTGTTCTAATTATAGACCAATTTCTATTTTGTCCATTTTTTCAAAGGTTTTTGAAAAGTTGGTACACAAACAATTGATCTCATTCTTGGAAAAAAATGCAATCCTGTATCAAGGGCAATTTGGTTTCAGACAAGGATATAGCACATTTATGGCCCTTTTAGAATTTGTCAATAATGCTACTTTGACTTTTGAAGAAAAAAACATTGTTATTGGATTATTCTTAGACTTATCAAAAGCCTTTGATACTATTGATCACAAAATTCTGATAAGTAAAATGTATCATTATGGAATTAGAGGCAATGTGTTAAACTGGTTTGAAAGTTATTTGTTAAACAGAAAACAATATGTGTCTATTGATAATCATACTTCACAATTTCAACATATCAATGTTGGTGTCCCACAAGGATCAGTGTTAGGTCCATTACTCTTTTTGCTTTATGTTAATGACCTGGCTTTTGTAAGTGATGTTTTAAAGCCCATTATATTTGCTGATGACACAAACATATTTCTGTCAGGCAAGGATATCCATGATATGAATGTTGTATTCAATGCAGAACTTGAAAAGGTGTATTCCTGGTTTTCATCCAACAAACTCACTATTAATTTTGAAAAAACAAATTTTATGATATTTAGACCTCAGCAATTACAGCTAGATACAACTTTGTTTGATTTATCCATTAATGACCAAAAAATAAATAATGTTAAAAAAATAAAGTTTCTTGGTGTTATTATTGACGAACATCTCACATGGAAAGATCAAGTTCAAAATATTTCAGGTAAAATAGCAAAAGCAGTGGGTATTTTAAACAGATTGAAGAGTTTGCTTCCTCTTCGAATTATGTTAAATATTTATAATACCTTGGTTTTGCCACATCTTTCATATTGTACTGTTGTATGGGGAAACTGCTCTAAATATCTTTTGAACAGATTGATTGTTTTACAGAAACGTGCAGTCCGTTGTGTCTCAAACTCTCACTTTTTAGCTCCAACAAACCCTTTGTTTGAGAAACTAAAGGTTTTAAAGGTCTTAGATTTGTATACATTGCAGGCAGCATGCTTCATGTACAAATTTTCTAAGGACTCACTGCCTGATGTTTTTAAAGATTATTTTATTTATAATAACAAAGTTAATTTGTATAGAACTAGAAACTCTGATAAATTGTATGTGCCATTTTACCGTCTTAGCCTGTCAAGAAAGTCAATAAGGTATACAGGCCCAAAAATATGGAACTCAGTTACCCCCAGTTTGAAATTATGCCCCACCATTTCATCATTCAAAAGACAGTTTAAGTTACAGTTGATTAATGCGTACCGGTATTGTTCATAGAACTGTACTGTGTCTATACAGTGCACTGGCTGATTCTCAGCATGTGTTGTTCTGTGTTCTCTATTCGGGCGCCTGCTCGGTGACCTTCGCCCCGGCGCGCTGGCGGGGTGCGCGCGCCGGGGTGGGGGTCGCCCGGCGGCCGCCTCGGGTGGGGGATGTAGAGTGGTACAGGTTGGGAATCGCGCGCGTGCCTGTGGTGATTATGATCGGAGCCTTTCCTCTCACCTCCCTGCTTCTACATTCATTGTACAATGTATTACAATTATTTTCTTACACTGTACTCAGTACATGTATCGTAATGGAGAGCTCTGATCATGTTGGAAGTGGTGCGCCCTCAGTGGCGGGGCGTGGCTCACGATATTGCTTGGCATACATGTATGTACACACTGAAGAATCACGATTATACAGCTGCACACTATATTCAATGATACTCGGTATTATGATGATATGTATTTTTTGTTTGTCTTTGTCGATTTTTATAGAATATTATATGCTCAAACCATATATATATATTTCTTAAATTGCATTCAATGATAATTCTTGCCCATTTTTTTGTCCCACCCTTTTTATTGTTTTTTGGTATGTCATGGTCCCTTCCTTTTGGATGTGCCTTTTTTTCTTTCTTTTTTTTTCCGTCTTCTTCTTCTTGTTCTTATTTATTGCAAATCCAGTTCTTTTCTATGCGACTCATGATTTATGTAACAATGTACAACGACATACAGTTTTAATATTGTATATTTGCTCAGGGGATCAGCCTCGAAAGGCCAATGGCCTACTGCTGATCTCCTCCACCATTTATTTTAATTGTTATGTCAATCTGGAACACACACTTTTTAACTTTTAACTGTGATTATGTATTTATCCAAAACAATATTTGGTTTCTATATGTGTTAGAACTGATTGATTGTGTATTTATATGTTTTTACCTGAACTGTGGAAATAAACTGAAACTGAAACTGAAACTGATATGGACAACCACTTATCGATCTGTCATTTTAACTGCAGAAGTATAAAGAAGAATTTTGATAATAATTATGGACACATTTTTACAAAATTTTAGGCACCAATTTTCACTCATTGCTGTAACAGAAACCTGGCTAAAGACACGAGAAAGTTCATTGTGCGTTTTACCCAGTTACACATTTGTAGATAATAGACGCCATGATAAACGTGGTGGAGGAGTTGATTTTTATATACGTCAAGATTTGAAATTTAAGAGAAGGTCAGATTTGGAATTATTTGATGATAATATTGAAACGGTATGTATTGAGATACATTGTCAAAGTGAAAACATTATAGTAACAGTTGTTTATAGGCCACCTGCTGCATCTATTTCCCAGTTTCTGCATGCCATTGAATTGCCTTTTCACAAGATTATGAGGGAAAAGAAAAGCTGTTATGTGGTCGGAGATTTTAATGTAAATTTATTGTCATCTGTGTCAAATGTTGATGCTTTCATCGACCAGTTTTCATCATATTCATTTTCTCCGGTAATTTCAAAACCCACTAGAATAACAACACAGTCATCAACACTTCTTGATAATATTTTTGTTAATAATCTCGAGAGTATTGTCATATCCGGGATATTTACATGTGATGTTAGTGATCATCTACCGATATTTACTATTATAAGATGTAACTATAACAGCAACATTGAAGGCAACAGATTTAGACGTGTTTTTGATGACTCCTCTATACAGTTTTTCTGTAATATGCTTTATAATTGTAACTGGGAGTATGTTGTCAATATGCATAATGTAGATGATCAATTTGAAGCCTTTCTTGCCAGATATCTCCTGTTCTATAATAAGTGTTTTCCACTACAAACGTGCGTACACAGAGTAAAAAGAAATGACAAACCAGGGTTTAATAGTACGCTTAGAAAAATGTGTAAAAAGAAGTATTTATTTTATCGTAAGTATCTCAGGAATAGTACTGCCACCAATGAACAGAAATTCAAACAGTATAGGAACTTAGTTAATAAGGAAATACGTAAAAGGAAGCGTGAATTTTATCACAGGAAATTTAGTTCTGTGCGTGGGAATTTAAAGAAAACATGGTCTTTTATTAATGATGTAATGAATAAACAAAGGCAGAATAATCATATTGAATCATTGCAAGTCAATGATCATTTTATCGACTCTGCAGAGTCTGTAGCAACACATTTTAATGAGTATTTTTGTGCAATTGGTAGAAATATTGTATCAGAAGTGTCTAACTCATCTGCATCTGTTTATACTTACCTGCGCAATACTTATAGCCAATCCATGTTTTTTTAAGCCTATCACTATATCTGAAATGTTAACTATTGTAAATGATTTGGAAGTAAATAAGAGTCCTGGTGATGACGATATTCACGTCAATGTTTTCAAGAAATCAATATGTTTTATAATGGAACCCCTGTGTGCAATATTTAATTCATCTCTGGAAACTGGGATATTCCCACGACAACTTAAAGTAGCAAAAGTAATTCCAGTGTTTAAGAAGGGGGACAAACACCAGCTACAAAATTATAGGCCAATATCTTTGTTGTCAGTTTTTGCTAAATTGTTTGAAAAATTAGTTTATGCTCGATTGATATCCTTTATTGACAGCAATAATATTTTGTATCATTAGCAGTTTGGGTTTAGACATGGTTATTCTACATATATGGCGTTACTTAAATTGATGGAAAGAATATCAAATGCATTTGAAAATCATGAATTTTTGGTCGGAATATTTTTAGATCTAACAAAAGCATTTGATTGTATAGATCATAGAATACTTATTATGAAATTGGAATATTATGGAATAAGAGGGAATGTTTTGAACTGGTTTAAAAGCTATTTATCAAATCGCACACAATATACAGTACTGTTGTAAATAATACAAAATCAGAATTGTGCCATGTGAATACAGGCGTTCCACAAGGGTCTGTACTGGGTCCTCTTCTCTTTTTGATATTTGTTAATGATTTGCAGTTTGCAAGCCCTTATTTGTATTCTATATCATTTGCAGATGATACGAACCTATTCTTCTCAGGCCGGGATGTGCATGAAGTTAACAATATGATTAATTCTGAAATGCAGAAAGTGTATTCTTGGTTTACTGCAAATCGTTTGGTTTTAAATATTGATAAAACATGCTACATGGTATTTAAGACAAAGAATAAGGTAATAGATGAAGATGTTTTACAAATATATATAGGTAATGTCAAAATCAAGCAGGTCAATAGAGTAAAATTTCTTGGTGTTACAATTGATGATGGGTTAACATGGAAAGGTCATTTTGATGATATTTGTGTCAAAATAAGCAGAATTGTTGGTGTCATGAATTATCTGAAACACATATTTCCTTCAAAAATTCTTTGATAATGTACCATACAATGATTTCCCCACATTTAACGTATTGTGCAATAATATGGGGTCATAGTTCGTTATATTTATTGAATCGTGTTTTCATGTTACAAAAGCGTGCAATAAGAATACTCTGTAATGTAAATCCGTACACACACACTGCAGTACTGTTTAAGAAATTGAAAATTTTGAAAATTGATCAAATTTTGCAATTACAAGTGGCTACATTTATGTTTTCATACTTTAAAGGTGTCTTACCTGTCACGTTCCATAATTCGTTTATCCCAAATAGCGCAATCCATGCCTACAACACTAGACGTGCCAACGAGATATATTTTTTTTTTTACAGATATAAGTTCTCAAAGACTACAATTAGATACACTGGAGCAAAATGCTGGAATGAGTTGCCAATTATTATTAAAGAGAGTCCAACACTGTCATCTTTTAAAGGTAAATACAAAATGTTTTTAATCCAAAGTGCAATTGAGTAATTGTATTATTGAAATAATTTTGCCATTTTCCCCTTTCTTATTGTTGTGATGTTTCATTGTTGTTTTTGTTCCTTTGATGTAAATTGGGTCCTATTTATTGTTGTAAGGGAATCGGCCACGATAGGCTTTATACGGCCTTTACTGATCCCTCACGTGCTATGTTTGTATACATTTTTCTCTTCTGTTTTATAGTGAACGTGATGTTTTCTTTTTAGCATGAGAAATAAATTTGAATTGAATTTGAATTGAATACTCTTATTAGTTCGAGCGAGTGAGCCGAAAATTGTATATTTCTGCGTCATCATTACGTTTTTTTTTCTTATCTTTTTTGATTTTATTTTTGCGCCCCCTCCCCCGTATGTTCGAAACCGTTGGCGTCCTCTTTTGATCCAATCGGCGATCGCTTCAGAACGAATGAAATTGCAGTCGCTGCTCCGTGTAACAGTTTTCCTGCTGAATATAAAATGACATGAGAGAACAGAATATACATTATCATTTGTTCTTATCTTCTTCTCTTTTTTTAATACAAATTTTGGCGAGCGAGCGCAGCGAGCAAGCCGAAAATTTTTGTATTTCAGCTTACAAATCATGAAACTCTTGTCATTTTTTGCTTATTAAATCTTACAATTCTAATCAAGATATAGTGACGGCCTATTAGATAACGATCTATACCAACAAACTGAGGACTTGAAAAAATACTCTAAATTAGTACGGGCGAGTGAGCCGAAATTTGTATATTTCCGCGTCATCATTACGTTTTGTTGTTATCTTGTTTGATTCGGGTTTTTTTGCGCCCCCCCCCCCCCTATGTTCGATACCGTTGGCACCTTCTTTTGATCCAATTGGCGATCGCTTCAGAACGAAAGAAATTGCAGCCGCTGCTCCGTGAAACATTTTGCCTGCTAAATATAAAATAACATGTGTGAACACAATGACGCTGTCATTTTGTCATCATCACGTTTTGTTCTTATCTTCTTTTTTATATACATTTTGGCGAGTGAGTGCAGCGAGCGAGCCGAAAATTTTTGTATTTCAGATCACAGATTTTTTTTTCCTTCTTCTTCTCCTTTTCTTTTTTTCTTCTTCTTCTTCGTTTTTTTCCTTTTTGTTTCTTCTTTTTCTTCGTTTTTTTTTCGGTTTTTTTCGTTTTTTTTGCCCCCCCAAGGAGTGGCGCCCGGGGCACGTGCCCCCCTTGCCCCCCCCCCCCCCCCCAGATACGCCACTGCACGTAACGTGACAATGATTTCACCATGAAAAGAAAGTGGGTGTGGCGACACGTCAGCCTCGGTATATTTTTCACCCGGGAGATATTTTGACGTCACTTTTTGTCAATGAAGAGATACATAGCTATCAAAATCGCAATCGGAATCCCTGAGAGCCAGCTAGTGCGTACATGCAATGTAGCATTAGAGGGTGCTGCGCAGCCAAAGAGATTTTCCCCAGTGAGGAGAAAAATCTCTTTGTGCGCAGCGCAGTGTAAGTGCACTGCACATTGCATTGCACCACTGCATGCGCTGCGCTCTGCGCTGCAGAAGCATGCACTGCACTGCCATGCACTCACAAACTAAATTGAATTGCACTGTGCAATGGCTCTGGGCTGATGGTACCACTTGGTAATGAGGACTCTGCACTACTAAAACTACATTCATTCAATTTGCGTGGTTGCGTGATAAATATTTACAATGAATAACTGAAGCGTTACTATTTTCTTCACAGCTGCGCCCCTCAGAAAATAGTCCAATGCCAGTCAAATTCAGGAAGGGACAACAAAGCGCGATCCATGGGTTAAGCATTGGGAAATTACCGAGCTCAGAAAAGAAAAAAAGAAAAGAGGAAGTTCAAAAATCAAACCATAGTCAAATATGATACAAGAGCAAACACAGACAACACTACGCTACATCACCATCACATATAGTCAAATATAATACAAGAGCAGATGCAGACAACACTACGCTACAGTCAAACCACGGTGATCCCTAGCCCTCTATAACCATTTGAACAGTAATTCTCAGCCTTCCCTATTCACTGAAAATTACATTACACTTTCTAGGCTCACGTTTACGTTTCTAAACTTGATAACTGAACAAAAATCTTGTCATATCCTGGATGGGCAGTGTTGTTTAGTTCGTGGGAGAATCTCTCATTCTTGGCTATAACTATACCATAGGGGACAGGCTGGACAAGTTTGGTATCTCCTGCATGTGTTGCATGTGGTTACAATTCGGTATTCTGAAGGTTTTATTGCGTAGGTTCGTTATAATTCCGAACGTTCGTTGGTCCGAAATTGAAATAACGTTAGGGAATCTGAAAATGAAATAAACATCTTTTAGCGTCAAAACAAGGTGCTGAAATTCAAAAATTAGTACAGCATGGTACGGAGTGAAAATTGGTTATTGTCTAAGGGGAGGATAATACATGTGTATATTTTAAGGCAAAGCACATGTTGCCAGAATTGGCGTAGATCAATATGATCAAGAATTTTGATTTTGATTTTATCTGAGCAATTGCTACCCGAGCAAAAGGAAAGAGAGTATTGGGACTTTGTGTTGGTTATTTGTAGCCTACTTTCAGACTATCTGCGGATACATTATGTTTGCATATGAATCTGCATAAAATCTTCCTCTGCATGTTAAAAGATGTCATTACGCAGCACGAAAAAGTGGATACTAGCTTTTTTATATTGGCTTCATTGTGAATACGACCTTGGTGTCGAAAGAAACTGAAATGGAGAATATCATTGAAAAGATCTTGTCGTTATGTGTACATTGTGAATGTGTGGGGGCGAAGTTGTACATAGAACCCTTGAAATTATTGTTTGGGTGCCCATGTCACCCACGCCACCACACATTATAATCATATGCGCACTTATAGCCTCACAATGTGAATTTAACATCATAACATTTCAGGGGAATCAAGCTTACTTTTCCTCGGGAGGGGTGCCTGAAAGTGTATAGAGCTCGTTACTTCATAGGTTCATTATTCCAAAGTTTCATAATTCCGAAAAGGAAATAAAGTTCGTTATTCTCAAGTTTCGTTAGTCCGTTTGTCCGAAAGCAAAATAAGGAAAATAAAATAAACTTCTTTGACAAACAGTTTTGAAATTCAAAAATTATAGGATATTACGCAATGACATTTGGGTGTGGTGTCAGGGAAGGATATACAAGTGTATATTTTCGGACAAAGCGCGTGTTGCGTCATGAAGTAGCGTAGATCAAGAATCTTGCTCGTGAATTTATCTGAGCAATGAATTGCTGCCTGAGCGAATGAGTTAAGATAAAATTATGATAGTAATAACAACAATGATAACAAATACGTAGATATGAATAAAAACAATATCAATAATAGTAACAAGCAGGATGCCTGAATTCTTATAATCCTTTAGGCAAAAAAAAAAAAAAAGGAAGAAGAAAGAAAATAGACGCACAAATCCACTCTATTAGCGCACATGTGTGCAAACACACACTGATCACTGCTGATACAGTCTTATTGGCGAACTGGAATTTAAACGTATAACGAAATTACATTATTGATTTTTAAAATGTGTTTGTTTGTTTTTTTTTTCTCCTCCTCCTCCGTATGCCCCACTTTCATCCTCTTCATTATCATGATGATAAGCCATGCGTGACTTACAAATGATTATTGTAATACCCTCATTCCACAGAGATTTTTTTTTTCTCATCGATCACTCGTTGGAAGCAAAGATTGTTGCATCCGGCCACCCACAGAAGTATCGGATCTCAGTCTGATGAATCCGACTTGGTTGGTCGGATATCAGGTGGGTGTCAGACATGTCGCTCGCGATCCTCATCGTATCAACGCCCGACATTTCTGACGCTGATCTGATAGTCGGCCAACACTAGTCGGATTCATCGGACTGGGATCCGATACGCTTTGGCGGGTAACCGGAATCGATAAACTTATAGCTTCCGATGAGTGACCGATGAGAGAAAATCTCTGTGGAATGGGCGTATATGAGGCTACTCTAAGGCAAAAAGGAAGAAAAAAAATCACACTTGCGGGTTACCTTTATTAGTATGCATGTAGATTCCACCATTATTTCCATTATTGCATCAATTGTACTTGAGTATTATTGTTGTTATTACATCACGTTCTACCAGTAATGTATTATTTTTTTCAAGCCATTGTTTGTAAAGTGACAGTATAGAGTACGATTGCACCGCCCCTTAATTAACAGTTTAGAATGAAAGGATGCATCTTCTACTCTCATTAATGTCTACATACCCTTAAAGATATGAATATCTTATGACATCATAATACACCTGCATCGTAGATGTTAATCAGGTTTATTGCGGAAGTAGAACAGAAATATTACGTCTCATTGATCCTGCTGCACACTCAAAAGTATTCAAAGAGTAGTTCTCTCTTGTGGAGCTCCGGATCATGCCGTCGCACAACTTGATATAAAACTAGCCGTTTTTATGACATGGCTGAGCAAGCTGACATCAGTGGATTTCTATAGTGACATTGCAACTTTTGCCAGTGTTAACTTTGACTGCAACGTGTAAAGGTTATTATTTTTCAACCTATCTGGTAAGTTTTTCAAACTGTTTTATTTGAATTTCTGTAGACTGTTGGAATCGCGAATTTGAACACATCTAAATTCATTGCTACAAACTGTGTTTATACGGCTTTTGTTTGACTAAAATGATAAACACGGAGACAGGGAGACATACTAGCTCTTCAATTCTACCAAAGCATGTGAGGTTTGGAAGTATAAGGTTAACTTATACCATGCATTAATTGTTAAAACTATCATTTACAAAGGATATTATCAAGTGTTTGAATTACATTTGGAACGAAAAGAAAAAGCCTTTTAGAGATTATTCAAATGCGCTGTATAGTTCTTTTGTGGATTTCACATAACTATTACAACTTCACACGATCTTGAACTATGAGTCTGACTGGAAAGACAATAGGCAAAAGGCAAATATCATTACCTGAAACAGGGTTCGACATTAATTAGCGGTGGTCCAGTTGCCTGGTGATCCGGAGTCTCTAAAATTCATGTTAGCCACCAAATTTCAGAGAAGGCTATCTTTTAGTTGCCTGATCGGGCAACTAAGATTCAAAATGGATTGTAGATCGGACAACTGATATTCAAAATGGATTGTTATATTTCCTCGTATTTCGGGCGGCTGCATTTCTACTCGGGCCACCAAATTGCAAATGTAAACATTTCGGTGGGCCTTTTGGGCCACTAGGGAGAAAGAAAATGTCGAGCCCAGCATGAAATATAAATTCTCTCAGTTCTCATTATCAAGAGTCAACTTAGAAAAAGACAAAATGATGACGGTCCTTTCACGGAGGGTCCAAGCCCTTGTGAGTCGTTCAGCACATTAGTATTATAACATCAGGAGGGAAAATGACTTCCTCAGAATAGCTGATTTCTTAAAAAAAGGAAATAATCCACAGAATTATTACGACTTGCTCTTGAATGACGATTTCTTTCTATCTTTATAACAGTCAATATGGCTCGGAGGGGTCCAAAGTCGCAGTCAATGCCAATTTCCCTGCTCCACACGCTCTGCCTCGCCATCCTGATTCAATCTTCACACTCTGCACGTGTCTCCTCCTACCTGGTGTCATCCTTCACTAGTCCCAATCCCAGTCTGCCTTTCAGACTCTTGGCTGTAGATAACACTACTGGTGATGTCTATATTGGAGCCGAGGAAGAGATTTACCACCTAGGAGCAGATTTCATCTTGAGGGAGACTGTCGAGGTCGGATTATGTAATATGCCGTATTCCCAGTATTTTGGTGAACAGGACAAGAACAGACTGCTTGTCATCGCACCTGCACCTACAGAGAGACTGATTACATGTGGAAGATGTGAAGGCTACTGTGAAACGAGGAAGCTATCCAATATAACTGATGCAGAAACATATTATGATTGGAGTGGGCAAGAAGTAGTGAGGAGAGATGATATGCCTATGGTTGGAGTGGTAGCTGAAAGTCCCACTCAAAGTTCCCAGTATCTCTTTACAGGCATCAGTCACACTCAGGCAAGAGAAAACTCCGTTTCAAAATTTGATATAAGTTCATTCGTAACTTTGCAACACATAGTATCAGAGAGACGGGACGTGAGTGTTATCTTTATTCAAATCATGTTGAAGATTCCGTACATTTATTACGGAATTCAGCTAAGAGTAGCAACAACATCGCCTGTAATAGGTCGCCTATGCTTGAACACAACTGATCAAAACTTTGAATCCTACACACAAATTCAACTAGAATGCACAGACCAGTCAGGATCAGACTACAACGTGATCCAAGCAAGTCACATTGGTCCTGCAGGATCCCAGCTAGCCGACTCCTTGGGTATCAGTAGTACCGATGACGTCATGTATGCTGTGTTTACCAAGGAGAACTCATCACCTGTACAGTCTGCTCTGTGTCTCTACAAGATGAGTGATATCCAACAGAGATTTACAGATGCTGTAGTTGACTGCATCACATGCTCACGCTGGAGTGATTGTGATGGAAAATCAATCGACTATTTGCAAGACAGCGAATGTGGTGCGGTAAGTTCAGATCAAAGAATCAAAGTGAAAGGAATGAGTTACACATATCTGTAAAGTAAGAAAGATAATTATGGCATATACTGAAACATTAAGATGTAATGTCATTACACACAATCATAAAAAAAAAAATGAAAGAGATTCGTCACTGCTTGAGATGAGAAGTGCAAAAAATACTTGTAATGAGTGTGTGGTGAAAGCGTATGACAACAGCACAAATTCATACAAAGACCGCTGTGAAAAGCCTTACTGCATCACACTCTTTCTCGAGGGTGCTTTGTTGTTTCAAGTGTAATTTTTAGTTCATTTCACATACTTAAGAAATACAGCAACAACAAAAAACAATGTATATCAGTAGGCCTATATGATATATATAAGAAAGGAATAATTAATATCTTATCATATATCATATCGTAAGTCAATATAAAATCACAATTGAAATATGATTTGAATTAATTATAACAGACGGAAACAAGGGCAGATGATATTATCATTTGACACACAGGGAATGTAGGATTGTGCTGAACAGTCGGGTCGCGGCGCGGCCCCGCGCGGCTTGCTTGGGCGAAATTAACCCCAAAAAAAAGCTGCATGGTGTGTCTTTAAGGGGACACATCGATAAAGAGTCCATATCACAGGATGAAAACCGATCAAAAGACACAAAGAGAAATGAAAGAAACGATAACATAATAGAATTGGAAGGAAAGAGGGAAGATGGAAGAAGAGATAAAAGAAAACAAGGAATAACATAACAGGGGAGGAAAAGTGAGAAAATATGACAAGATAAAAGGAAAAAATAACTAGAGACAGTCAGACATAAATAAAATGATAAAGATCAGCAACAGTAAAACTCTTTGTAGACGTTCTGTTTATCTCACTGAGCTCTACAAGATGAAAACAAAATAAAGAATCTTCTGAACAAGATGGAAGAGTGTTTATGGTATTTTGCATAACTCTGCTTAATGGTATCATTGATGACTTTCACAATCCAGTTTAATAAAATTCCACCAACTAACACCATCGAACCGAAATTAGAATCAAAATCAGATAAGAATGACGAGGAAATTATAGGCAGACAAAGACTTATAACAAGGGGAAAACACAAAGAGCTACAGGATAAATGCGGCAGTATCTTGACATTATAAACATCTAATAAAATCTTTAGTGACAGCAAGTGTCTTATCCTAGATTGCCCCTGTTGTACGAGAAATTTTCTGTGGAATATCATCTGGTATGTGGCGCCCAATTTAGATGTTCATCTAACATTAGACCAAGAAGTTTTGTACATGAAACTTGTAATATCTTTTGGTTTTTATAACAATATCAAACATATCTTTTGGTGTTCTCTTATTTTTCTTTTTAAATACTATACAATCTGTTTTCTTCATATTGACCAGCAACTTATCTGCTAAAACCGTTGCTCAAGTTTAGGTATTTTTGTTATAATAGATAAGTGGATAGTGTTTCTATTACGAGATATTTAATACATCTGTATCATCTGCAAAGATAACTGAACTCATTTTGTATATCATTTATATACAGCAAAAATAGTGAAGGGCCTAGGATTGATCCCTTGGGACACCTGTGGTAATTCTTAAAAATGTGAAGAATCGCCATCCATGTAAACAGATTGTTTTCTATATGTTAAACTTAAATAACTCTTTATCCATTCCAAAGTATTTCCACGTATAATATAAACTATAAAAATGTAATTTTCGAAACAAAATAGAATGATCCAGAGTGTCAAAAGCTTTTGACAGATCTAAACAAACAAAACAAAAATCTAACTCCTGCGTGACCAGCTTCGAATGCTGTATTAAGATGATTAATGAATTCAAGTAAAATCATATATGTTGATTGTCCAGATCCCTCAAGTGCTATGTCTGTATATACTTTTCTCTTCTATTTTATTGTGAACGTGATGTTTTCTTTTTAGCATGTGAAATAAATTTGAATTTGAATTTGAATTTGAAACCCGATTGTTTGTTATGAAGCATATCATATTTTTCAATAAAAGACATTCACTTATAGCATTGTACACAAGCTTCTCAAATATCTTTCCAAAAACTGACAACAAAGAAATTGGTCTGTAGTCTTCACACGGTGATTTGTCACATTGCTTACAAATAAGCCAGTTCGGGGTTCCACTTTGAGCATGAGCAGAAAAAGGTCATCTGTACCGGCAGAGCATGTTGGTTTTTTATTCACTGAGATAAGCATCTGTGATGTAATGATTATTCAAGTGATCATTATGAGTGGTGCTCGCCAGCACATCCACCTGACAGCAAAAGTGGTATTTGACAATATCAATAGAAAAAGATTTTTCATACATTCAATGTAAAATAATGAAATGGATGCTTTCCAAAGTGCTAATTGATGGATCATTCTGGTCACCTGGTCTACGCAAGTTCATTCTTTGTTTGAACTTGACTGATGAATTCCATAAATTGTTACGTCGGGTAAGCTGAAATACCTTCTCTCGCTTGAAAACTCGTGGAGTGCCTAATCAACTGAGAAAGAAGAAAGGTCATTTGTACCGATGTGCCCATGAGCTAACCCCGAACTGGCTTATTATGGGCAAGTCTTTGGCTATATTAAGTTTCCCCGGAAAAGAACCAGTTTGCACAGACATATTAAAAATATGGGCCAGTACTGGAGCAATAATAATACATTATGTATACAGTTCTTAAAAAAAAAAAAAACCCAACGTGCTATTTACTTGATTTTTTTTCCATTTATATGTGTATATATATACATACATATAAATATATATGCATACGTGTTTATATATGGAATGCACATCTTACTCATTGCATAGTTCGTTGGTGCCGTCACAGTTTGCTCATAAGTACATATTCATAATATGTGCTTTCTTAGTGGCTGCACTATAATCCAAACAAATAAATAAAGAGTACGGCAGGAGATTGTGGAAAATTAAAAGCAACCACGGACATTTTCAATCAAATTCATTTTCCTTGAAATCACCCATGAGTTTTATGGCAATCGTGAGTATAATCAACACGCAACGCTGTAATATGATTATTGTAAACGAAGAAGAAGAAAAAGAAGAAGAAGAAGAAGAAGAAGAAAACGAAATTGATTTTTTTTTCGATTATTTTTTTTTTAATTCCTGTAATGTGTGGTTAAGTTTTGTTCCGCTCTCTCTGTGTTTACTGTGCCAGGTATCACACTCGCTAAATCCAGAAAGCAGACAGTGCCAAGCTACTGAAAGTCGCTATTCTAACGACGCTTACTTTGCCTATGCCAATGGAGTGAACCCTGTGAATGCTTCACCAGTACTCACCTTCTCTGATGTGGAGCCTACGTCTATCATCACTACTATAGAGAGAGACTACACTGTGGTTTTCATTGGAAGTAGTGGGGGTGACTTACTGAAGGTATGGTCCGCAGTAAGGTCACGCGATAACATAAACTATGAAAATCAAAAACTACGGCACGTTAGTTTTCCCTTCACATCACCCCTTATTACAGCAGACCCTTAACGGTGAAATGGTCTCTTCCAGTATGGTGATATCCACGTAGCCTCTATTTTATAAAGAATAAGTATAGAAATACAACCTGTCATGAATGTACATTTAATACTACATGTTTGTCTGAATTTGTGCATACCGTCATGTACGCATACTGGATTGACCAGAATTGTGAGGGAGTTTCTATTTGTAAAGCTGCCATTGCATGCATGTTAAAGGAAAGAGCTCTCACAATCCAGAACGTTCTAGGCAGTGCCTATGTAGCCAATGTCATATTTGGCTACTGATGTAATGCAGTAGAACATGCTTAAAGGGATGGTACACATGTATAGTTTTGGTTGACTATGGGGCTTCAGGTTTCCAACTTTTTTTTTGTGAGATGAGACACCTGTTATCAAACATTGAAGAGCATACAATTTCAAGAGGAATTCAAGGTTTATTTGGTGAAAATCAGTTTTGAAATGTCTGAGATATCCAAAGCAAAGCGATCCTAATAAAAGGTGGGAACCACCTTTTATTAGGACCACTTTGTTTTACATTGTTTTGAGTGAAATTGAGTGAAATACCAAAATGGTTTGAAGCAAATGTTGAACCAGTCTTCAAGAAAGGTAATCGATCCCCTCCCGTAAACTACCGTCCCATTTCGCTGACTATATCTGCTGCAAACTAATACGTCTTAGCTGGCAAATTTATGAAGCACGGGGCAAAATGACATTTTCCCTCTTCATTATGCCTCCTGTAAGAGCATGTCATGTGAACAACGATTAGGATTCACAAGCGATCTACATCCTTGTACACAAGAACATGGATGAAGGGCCTCAAACGGATGTTATAATCATGGACAAGGTTGGACATGAGCGGCTTTTACACAAATTTGACTTCTATGGTATGAGAGAAAAAACTCATAAATGGATTCACAGCTTTCTCCATGAAAGAAGTCTGAGGATCCTTATTTTGGATGGTATTTAAACTTCTTCAATAGTAGCAGAATCTGGAGTGCCATAATGGTCGGTTTTTGAGCCTTGCCTTTTCCTGCTTTACATTAATGACTTGCCTAATGGTCTAGCATCCATACAAAGGTTCGCCTCTTTGCCTATGATGCAATTTCCTAGCACACATGACCATGATGACAACCAACACCACGTACAAAATCTTCTACAAGACCGAAACAGGATTATTGGAGACTGTGTTACGACCAAAATCATACTTAGAATGATCGCACAAAAGAGCCAAGGAATTACCGTTCCATGCAGGCTGTTTATTAACAGTGATATTAGCAGTACAGACATTAATCAATCAGTAATTGTTACAGTCACTTGTGTTCCAGTCGAATGTAAAAATTACAGGTTCCATAATGTAAGCCCCTGGAAATGTCCAAAGACAATACTCGATGCACAGATGAATGATCCTCGATGCACTGATGTATGATCCTCTGTTGCGACACGGATTGTCGCCCCTACACGGATTGTCGCCCCTACACGGATTGTCGCCCCCGGCTCGGGGCGACAATCCTTGACGGAGTTGGCGTCACGGATTGTCGTCTGGCGACAATCCGTGACGCTTGTGCAGTTCCCAATTTTTGACCTCGATGGCGACAATCTATGATGGCAAAAAAATTTGTTGCGACAAGGATTGTCGCCCCGTCAAAGATTGTCGCCCCGGGCTCGGGGTGGTTGCTCCGGTGTTAAGCTTTGGTGGGATGGGTATGACCTGGTAAGTTATGCGTATGTGTGTGTGTGTGTGTGTGTGTGTGTGTGTTTGGAGTATAACTAATAGAATATGTAGAAACTGTGCATGTGTGGTGGTTGTATAGTGGTAGTGGTTTGTTTGTCTGTGTGTATACGTGTGCCTGTATGCGTACGTGTGTATGTGGTATATAGTGCATGGCGTATAGTGATGGTGCGTGTTTGTGGGCGCAGTTTTGTGCGTGCATGAGTATCTGAGGGGTTTGGTGTTCGTGGGCTACGTAGGCCTTACGTATGTGTGTTGTGTGTGAGCGCGTTCGTGTGTCTACGTAATGCCCCAGTCACACAGTGCCTTACGATGGGTTACGTCCGCCGCGGATAGATACGGATAAGTGGACGCAGGGGGACGCAGCGTGGACGCAGGCATCCGCAGGGTCGTATGTAGGCGTAACTGTCCGTAACTAATCCGTAAAGAAACGCAAAATGACGGCGCCAAGCCTGCGAAATTTTTTAAATGTTCAGAATTTCGCAGAGGGACTCCACTGATGCAGACTTACGCAAGTAACCGTAATTAAACGTAACTATCCGTAACTGAACGTAACGATCCGTAGCTTGGACGCAGACTATCCGCAAATAAGTTTACCTCCCGTCCATTTCCGTTTATTCCCGTCCACTGTAAGTATCCGAAATTATCCGCAAGTTAACGTATCACAACGCTTAGGATCGCTTACGGACATTTACGGGCAGTTACGGATGCTGCGGACAAGTGCGTCCTTTGGCGTTTTCCATTTTCATCTCCCATAGGAATAGTATACAAATAATGACTGCTTATGAGGGCACAGTTAAAATTATGGGCCCAAGGTGATGTGAAAACCGTAACTATGCCCGAAGCGAAGCTGAGGGCATGGTTAAGGTTTTCACATCACCGAGGGCCCATAATTTTAACTGTGACCCGAATGTCAAGCAGTTATTATTTGTTTTATATACCGAAACTATAGATTCCGAAATATAGATACCGAAAATATAGATTCTAGTCTCTTTTACAGCACTCGTAATCAATGCTGATCGAGGGCGCGGCGGTCGTATCACTGGTGCGTACAGTGATGTGTACAGTGTACGTTGTTACGTGTACTACGGGGTTGCGATTGTCTCCAAACCAGTCCGCTAGTCTCTTTTACAGCACGCTGATTGAATGCGCGGCGGTCGTATCATTGGTGCGTACAATGAGCGATCTACGTGTACGGGGTCGCGACTGTCTCTAAAACCTATTTACTAACTGTGCCCGGGCCCCGGTCACAGTAACTCAAAAATAGGGCACAGTTATTTTCATGACTCCCCTTTTAACCGATCAGATGAGAGGATTCTAGAAATGAGGTATATAAAGACTAATGGTAAACTACACCACCCGTATTGCTAAGCTGTAGCGCATTGTATCTGAAGGAATTCTGCAACACAGTCAGAGTGATGGAGTGGCAGAACCGATGCATTGTCGAGTCATAAAATTTCTCCCACAAAGTGGTCATTTTACGTGGCACCCATATACAGATGACATCGTTGACCCATGGTGCTGAACTAATTTTTCTTGCACTCTCTGAATGTATGTTATTCGAATCACATTTTGCGTAGGGAATGGGGTTACGTCATTTCATTTACTTTTCTGGCCGGGGACGATGTGGGCAAGTGCGCCGGAACACTTCTGGTTTTTGGGGGGCAAAATCTCAGCGGGGGCACATTGTGACGATGTGAGATCCTCGGCGCGGGAGCGAAGCGAGTGAGCGGGGGGGGGGTGGAAAGGGGGATACCCCCCACACACACACTGTAGGGAGCTTTTGTAAAACAGGGTACAAAAGTCGCGTTTATAGACTATTTAAAAGAAAATGTCTAGGGAATTAAACATAGTGAAATATAATCAGTGCGAAGGACTATGATTATTACATACGGGAGTACATAATAATGTGATAGTGTGACATCCTCGGCGAGAGAGCGAAGCGACCGAGCGGGGGGAGGGTGATACCCCCTCCCACGGTAGGGACTTTTTGTAAAAATAGAGTATAAAAGTCGCGTTTATAGAGAATTTAAAGCAAATTTCTAGGGAATTAACATATTGAAAAAAATCAGTTGGAAGGACCATGATCTTAACATACGGGGGATATTATGTGATGGTGTGAGATCCTCGTCGAGGGAGCGAAGCGACCGAGCGGGGGAGGGTGTGGGAGAGGGATACCCCCTCCCACGGTAGGGACTTTTTGTAAAAACAGACTATAAAAGTCGCTTTTATAGAGCATTTCAAATTAAATTTCTGAGTAAAAGAAATCACTGCGAAGGACTATGATAATAACTTATGAAAACTTTTCATTTTACTTTAAGTACGGGCAGAACGAGCGAGCCACTTTCACTTTGCAATTTATCTGAAATGTATTCATTAAAAGCTTAAACGTGATCGCATCGTTCGAACAATAAAACATATTCTTATACTGCTGGAAAGCAAAGAAGAAAATGAAAAATGTAAGGTTTACTAAAGGTATGTTTCAGCGGGCACACTCGAGGACACGAGGCTACCATCTATACACTAAATTTACTCATAAGTTACTATTAGTGTATAGATACAATATGTTGTTAGTGTATTATAATTTTCGCCCCGTAAGGTGGCGAAAATTTTTGCATTTTCAGTTATGAAATTACAACATCTAGACAAGAAATATACCTTTATTGTTCATTTTGGTCTTTAAATCAGTGATTAATTATTTGTTACAGGGGCACTTTGGGGGGGGGGGAGGCAAAACTCGTTTTGCCCCCCAACATTTTGTTGTTGTTGTTTTTTTTTTTTGGGGGGGGGGGAGGCAAGTGCCACCCCTGCCCCCCCCCCCCCCCCGCTTCCGGCGCCCTTGGATGTGGGGCAGCGATAAACTACATAAAATGAGAAAGACTGTATTTTTATAAAGTCTTAACCACTTTACACTCCATGGAATGTGTATTACATATTTTATTTTGTGTTTTGGAAATGAGGGGTGTTCTACGGAAGCTTAAAAGTGCCAACCAGATGACGAGATGAGAAGACGACAAGACAGGTTAAATACCGAGAAGCCGAGTTATTGCAACTCGGCAAGTCGACTTGCTTGGATCAAGAAGACAAGATGACAAGTTGTTGAAACTCGGTAAGTCGACTCGTTTGGGACAAGAAGACATGATAACGAGTTTTTGAAACTCGGAAAGTCGACTTGCTTTGGACAAGAAGTCAAGATGACAAGTTGTTGAAACTCGGCAAGTCGACTTGCTTGGGACAAGAAGTCAAGATGACAAGTTGTTGAAACTCGGCAAGTCGACTTGCTTGGGACAAGAAGACAAGATGACAAGTTATTGAAACTCGGCAAGTCGACTCGTTTGGGACAAGAAGACATAATAACGAGTTGTTGAAACTCGGAAAGTCGACTTGCTTGGGACAAGAAGTCAAGATGACAAGTTGTTGAAACTCGGCATGTCGGCTCGTTTGGAACAAGAAGTCAAGATGACAAGTTGTTGAAACTCGGCAAGTCGACTTGCTTGGGACAAGAAGTGAAGATGATAAGTTGTTGAAACTCGTTAAGTCGACTTGCTTGGGACAAGAAGTCAAGATAAACTCGGCAAGTCGACTCGTTAGGGACAAGAAGTCAAGATGACAAGTTGTTGAAACTCGTTAAGTCGACTTGCTTGGGACAAGAAGTCAAGATGACAAGTTCTTGAAACTCGGCAAGTCGACTTGCTTGGGACAAGAAGTCAAGATGACAAGTTGCTGAAACTCGGCAAGTCGACTTGCTTGGAACAAGAAGTCAAGATGACAAGTTGTTGAAACTCGGCAAGTCGACTTGCTTGGGACAAGAAGTGAAGATGATAAGTTGTTGAAACTCGTTAAGTCGACTTGCTTGGGACAAGAAGTCAAGATAAACTCGGCAAGTCGACTCGTTAGGGACAAGAAGTCAAGATGACAAGTTGTTGAAACTCGTTAAGTCGACTTGCTTGGGACAAGAAGTCAAGATGACAAGTTCTTGAAACTCGGCAAGTCGACTCGTTAGGGACAAGAAGTCAAGATGACAAGTTGTTGAAACTCGGCAAGTCGACTCGTTTGGGACAAGAAGACATGATAACGAGTTGTTGAAACTCGGAAAGTCGACTTGCTTGGGACAAGAAGTCAAGATGACAAGTTGTTGAAACTCGGCATGTCGACTCGTTTGGAACAAGAAGACATGATAACGAGTTGTTGAAACTCGGAAAATCGACTTGCTTGGGACAAGAAGTCAAGATGACAAGTTGTTGAAACACGGCAAGTCGACTTGCTTGGGACAAGAAGTCAAGATGACAAGTTGTTGAAACTCGGCAAGTCGACTCGTTAGGGACAAGAAGTCAAGATGACAAGTTCTTGAAACTCGGAAAGTCGACTTGTTTGTGCCAAGAAGATATGATAACGAGTTGTTGAAACTCGACAAATCGACTTGCTTGGGACAAGAAGTCAAGATAACAAGTTATTGAAACTCGGCAAGTCGACTTGTTTGGGCACAAAGACATGATAACGAGTTGTTGAAACTCAGCAAGTCGACTCGTTTTGGACAAAAAGACATGAAAATGAGTTGTTGAAACTCGGGAAGTCGACTTGTTTGGGAAAAGAAGACATGATAACGAGTTGTTGAAACTCGGAATGTCGACTTGCTTGGGACAAGACGTCAAATGACAAGTTGTTGAAACTCGACAAGTCGACTTGTTTTGGACAAGAAAACATGAAAACGAGTTGTTGAAACTCGACAAGTCGACTTGTTTTGGAAAAGAAGACAAATTGGTTAGTTAGTGGAACAGAAAAGTCGACTTGTTGCGGACAAAAAGACAAGTCAACGAGTGGTTGGAATTTGTTTATGACAAGAAATCAAGGTGACAAGTTGGGGTCTAGGAACACTACCCGCTGGAAAACTACCCTCCGGATAACTGCCACTTTGATAATTATCCCTCAGGACAATTCCCCCCTAGGGCAACTACCTGCCGGACAACTAACCCCATAGGGCAATTACCCTCCAGGGCAATTACCCTCTAGGACAACTACCCCCTAGGACAACTACCCCCTGGACAACTATCCTCCTATAGGGCAATCACCCCTCTGGGCGATTCCCCCTTGGGACAACTACCCCATGGATAACCACCCCCAGGATGACTACCCTTGGATAACTTCCCCTACATAGGATAACTACCCCCAGATAACTACCCCCGCAGATATCTACCTCTTGGATAACTACCCCCCGGATAACTACCACCAGATAACTACCCCCGGACAGCTACCCCTGGACAACTACCCCGGATTACTACCCCTGGATAACTACCCCCTGCATAACTACTCCCCGGATAACTACCCCCCCCCCCCGATAACTACCCATGTAGAACTACCCCCCCCCCCCTCCCGATAACTACCCCCGGATAATTACCCCCCGGATAACTACCCCCTGGATAACTATACCCCCGGATAACTACCACCCGGAATACCCCCCTCCCCTCAGAAAAAGAAATCCCCTGGATAACTTTAGGGCCTTTACATCCTGGTTGAATATCTCACTCAACGTGAAAGACGTTAGCAGCTGTATCCACGTTTCAATTCAATTTTTCAATTCAAAGTTTATTTCATTTTTTCGACAAAACATATAAGTCACACTTCTTTTGACGACAGAGAATAAGGTAAACAAAACATTATGTATCAAAAGAATGTACAACAATTGAGAACCTTATCGTAATTATACATTGTAGTAAAAGGAAGCAGAAGTGATCGAAATGAAGTACATGTATAACTTTGCTTAAAGTGCGAAAAATGGAGAGACCCACTAAAAAGACAGAGCTTGTAGAATGTGGGCCCCTCTGTAATAATAACATCAATGGGAAGATCAGTTGAAGCATCATAAATTCCAAAGGAAAAAAAAGAAAGAAAAAAGAAGAGGAAGAAGTCTGGAAGCCCACTGAGAATTAGATTCACAAATAAGTACACTTACTCATGTAGACGTGAACAACATAGGACAAGACTAGACAACAAAACAACTGCTGGAAGAAAGGCTGTTCGGGACAAAAACGGGGTGGACAAGACTAACAGACGCAAACAAACATGAAGCAAGACTAGACAACAAAACTACTTATGAAGAAAAGGCTGTACAGGACAAAACGGAATGGATAAGACTAACAAATAGAAGACAAAATAGAGACAGCGATCTTCGACAGAAGCATGTCAAGAGAAACAGATTATAGTTGTAGAAAAAAAAGTGATAAAAAAAAGTGATATTGTAACGCCTGAGAGGAGAAAAGCAAGGAATTGAAGGGACGTATGAATAAGAATAAGACAGAAATTCAAGTCTTTGACTCTTCTGACGTTCTCCGATATAAGACATTCATGTACTATAGTATATCATTATTATATACATCTTTAACACATGGAGCCTTCTTTTATGCGGCCTAAACCGAATGATGATAAATGTTCAGTTATTGGTTTTCAGAATCATATGTTAAGTAAATTCGATCATTAATGATGTTATGTCCATATCGGTCCTGTCTCTAGCACTTGTATACTTCATCAAAAACAGCCCGTAACTTAATATGTGTGATAGTCGATCACGAAATCTCATATCGAAGTCATATAGCTCAAGTTCAGCGGAATGTTAGATATCAGTTGGGTTATTTAAGTTTCAAATATACGATTCCTCTTTTTTGATGTTGTTGTTGTTGGATCAAAATCTGCAGCTGATATCAACGGCATAAATCCGTAGGGGGGGGGGGATGATCGGCGATAGTCACCATTACCACGGTTACAAGCCAATAACCTGACCGGCGCACCCTTTTGTTTTTTGTTTTTGTTTTTTTTTGGAGGGGGAGAAGCTTGGTGCCCCCCCCCCCCCCGACACACACACACACACTTTACAGGGAGCGAATGTCCCATTCTTTTGCATGAATTACAAAGTGGGAGGGAAGTGGCAGCAAAAATATGTAGTCTTTTTGTTCTTGTTTTTGTTTGTTTGTTTTTGCTTGTCAGTATGAAGACTTTTTTGTTGTTGTTTCTCTTGTCTTTTGATTTCCTTTCGTCTTCACTGAAAGGTAATTTTGACCCCCCCCCCCCACCTTTCAAAAATGTGGCGCGGCCCTGAATAGTGCCCAAATAAATTCAATAAAATGGTAACATTTCTTTTATGTAATAAAATTATGTACAGACTATCCCCCCGCCTCCTACAGGAAGAATTTACGCCCATGGCTGTTATGCTTAATCATTCTTTGCCTTCTTCTCGTTTGGGTTTTTCGAATTCGCTATTGTGTAATATTCCAAAAAAAAAAAGATGTCACAAAAACTTATTAGTACATCATTCGGTTCATACCCTTTTCCCCGTATACCTACTCTATTACCATCTATAAAATATTGAAATCCAAACTTAAAACGTATCTGTTCCCCTCACAATGAGGACAATAACTGCAATATGTAATGTTCGGAACGATTGCAATCTTTATCTGGTATATGTGGTTGTTTGTTGCTTGTCATTTTCTTCTGTGTTTTCTTGTTTGAACATGTATGATATTTAAATTCATTTTTATTTCTTGAAACGCCATCGAAAAAAGTAGACCTGCGCCCTGTGCAAGTATAGGCACCATTATTAGTATTCATTTATTCATTTATTCATTTATTATTATTATTATCATTATCAATATCATTATTAATATCATTATTCACATCATCATCATTATCATATGTGAAGCAAGCAAGCTTTTCACGATTACATTCCTAGACAGAATGCAGAAATGGGGATCTCTGAGCGTTAGCCTTGGATGACCAGCACGACCGTAAAGTAAGCAAGCAAACAAGCAAGTAAACAAAGGGACAAGACAAAAAAAAAAGATGGTTAATGTATTATCGGCTCTGAGCGGCTCGGGAATACCGAGATCATTACAAAGAAACGAATAATTAATCACTGTGATTTCGAAGACTTCGTTGATACCCGTTATTTTTCGCTGTTCACAGAATATGAGCTTTTTCCGACTGAAATAACAAACGATGTTAGAAAATTTAAATGGAATGGTAATTTTCTTGTGTCAAATTAATTGGAGGAGAGGTGATTGTATGGGGCCTAATTTTAGAAAAGGGCAATTTTAAATGGAAACAATGTTTTGTGTTACCTATAATGTAGTGGTTACTGCAAAATGATGCAGCAGGGCAATACTAAAATGAATGCTATAATCCGGCAGCCGAGGGGGCTAAGTACTTCTCTGATATATATATATATATTTTTTTTTCTCTTTGTTGATTATTCATCTTTGGGATCTCTACAATGATATTCAGGTGGGTGTGGAGCTCTCACCATTGGGCAATTTTAATTATTTAAAGTGGCGTCCAAAATGGCCGCCATGAAGCCTATACAAGAGTCAGAAAAATGTCACTAAAACACTAGTACTTCAATTAGAACACTTATCTAAACGGCCAGTAATATTAGTACAATGTCTTTAGTCGAACAGAATCTGGTTGCCATGGTAACCATCAAATAATTGGAACAAACCTCAAAAAAGTTAGCAAAGTATGCAAAATACACAAAAATACCTGTTATTTGTGCGACGTCAACGAAATATCAATTACCTGCATACCTCTTACAAAGAAAGCCTTAATGAAGTTACCATTAATCTAGCCTTAATATATATTTATAGTTGCCATAGCAACCTAAACTTGAATTTAATTGTGAATAAATGCCGAAGGATTGAATTGCAGTATAGCAATGATGTGAAAATGTGAAATAACATATTTCAGGTCTTTACTCCACATATGCCTATATTGGTTACACAAATCCAGTACCTCCCTCTGTTATAATTATGAAGTTGATATGTCCTGGTTGCCATGGTAACTGCTCAATGTCACTTTCAAGGACAGTCCCATTACATGCATACATACACATTGCAACAAAATTGCTTGACACTATTAAAATTGCATACATACACATTGCAACAAAATTGCTTGACACTATTAAAATTAGATGGCAAGAGACTATCTTTGTGTAATACTTATTGGATGGATAAACCGACTGTTAGCTGGGATGTGCATGTTTTCATTTGTTTCCAAGTTGTAATACAAAAATAAAATCATACAATATGAAATATTTTCATGGTTTTGTCAAATTATTGGAACATACATTGCAATATTACAGCCTGCATAAATTTCCTTAAGAATTGTTCATTAAGTGTTATGTGTAAACAACATTTCAAAAAAGAGACTTCCTATGTGGTACAAGGTGAAGGCTATAATGAAATAACTTTCACATTCATGACATTGACATTATACATTGTTCGTAATAAACTACAGTCCTTGAGAATGAAATAATCCAGTTTGTTTCATGATTTCCTGTTACTTGTCTCACTATACTAACCTGTATATTTTATTCATGAGTCATGCATATTAATTTAACCGAAGTTGATATTATACAAGTGTATAAGGCAAAAACACTCTGAAAAAGAAAATATGTGTTTGTTATAATTTTCTGTAAAAAAAAAAAAACAACAAAAAACATATTATGACTTACTTTTCTTGTTTCATTTCTGTAGTACATGTAGGTTTCTAAATTAGGTCATGTAAGTTTTTTTAAGATTCAGGTTCCAGTTCTGATGAGTAGCTTATTTTTACTTTGCTTCATTATGCGAGGGACTATAGTATCGAAGACATAGGGAGGGGATGAGCAAACTTAAAGAATCTTGAATGTCTTACTTGATTCTCACTCTGTTCTTCCTTACCACTCTCTCTGTTCCCTTTTCTACCGTCTCCACTAATAGTACAACTTCAACTTCCGACCCATTATTATCCCCCGCTCTTCACTTTTGCCCTCCTTACTATCCCCATATGTCGCTTCTCTCTTCAATTCCCCTCTTTCTAGTCTCTTCTGCCAAGCAACGATGCGGTTAAGGACTACGTACACATGGTGTCACCGCAAACCTTTCTCCCTCAAACTTGAAGAAGTTCCATTGCAAAATATCATTACGCAAAACTTTACTTTTCACTGTAATACACAGAGCCGACGCAAACAAGGAGTGAGGACTCGCCTCAACTTTTTTTTTTTTTTTTTTTTTTTGGGGGGGGGGCATGATACATAGGAATATAGGATTATAGGGTCTTACCACCAGGATCCCCACACTTTTGTATACTTAATGGGCACAAGAAAAGTGGGATAGGCCCCCTCACCTTTTTTTTTTTTTTCTTGTCAGCTGATTCAGCCTATTACCCCCGGAAGTAATATCAGAAAATAATAGTTAAGCCCTCTTCCCCCCTCCTTTTTTTTTTTTTTTTTTTTTTTTTGCTTGTCAGTAAAACCCAGAAGTGGCACCAGAAATATAAACTGGGCCGCCTCACTTTTAAAAAACATAGCACCAGCCCCGATATGAGTGGTTCTTATATTAAGGGATGTTTAAGAATAAAGTGCATTATGAGTGTTTGAACTTCTTAAATTTTCATATCTTTCTATGCTTGAATTTAGGATAAAACCGATTTTGTTAAGCTAAGATTTATGGTTTGACATCGTGGTTTAACTCTCAAACAAGTAGCACATGTCTTCTAAAGGTGGCCCAACTCATGGCTTAACTCTCCTTGCTCTGCAGTGTGTTGACATTTTATTTTTCTAAAGAAAGTTCTTTTTTTATTAGGCAATTTCCTAGAAGAGTAGAAGAAATTTTCATAGCTACAAGACAGGTTTATAGTTGTTCTTCAATTTGGAATCGATAACAAACACTTGTTGTGAGCAAGAATTGATTAGGAAACATATCCAAAAATGGAAAAAGTGGTTCAACTCTCCTGCATCTCCTCTAATTGATATCATAGGATTTTTTTTTAATGTATATAATTTTATGATGCTTCAAGACATCGTAGGCAATTATCTCTTCAGAAGATACTCTCATGGTAACATGTATAACACCAAGAAAAAGGCAAATTCGGAAGACAACGATGTAGTCAGTTTCTTTTACAGATTGATAAGCTTCCTATATATATATATATATATATATATATATATATATATATATATATATATATACAGGTTACTTATACATTTTGAAACATCCCAGGACTATACATTCGTATGTAAAATATCATGTCTGCAACCAGCCAAAGAGCAAGTATCCATGGCAACCATCTACTCAGGTCCTTTAGGTAAAATAGTTTCTACGAATTTCTGCCAAACATTCTGGTCAACATGTCCCTCACCACACACACAAACCCGATTCCATATCATTTTGTATTTATATTGTGCATTTTAGGGATTTTAAGCTAATTCAATGTTTACCGTGGCAACTGTCCTGCAACAAAAAATGTCAAAAATATCTTGTTAAAGTTATTGGACCTTTGGACAAATGCTCCAATCCAAACGTTGATATAGTAGCATTTAAAACACATGATTACATACATTTTCCTATATTGCCATGTTGGACGCCATGTTGCGACACGGATTGTCGCCCCTACACGGATTGTCGCCTCCTGCTCGGGGCGACAATCCGTGACGGGCGTTGGCGGCACGGATTGTCGCCCCCTACACGGATTGTCGCCTGGCGACAATCCGTGTAGGGGGCTGGCGGCACAGATTGTCGCCCGCCCTCGAAGCACATTTTGCTGGGTAATATCGTTCTGGACATAATCATTGAAATACTAACACATAACTTACATGGCTACATCCATGCAAACATGCCATGTAAAAAGTCATGGTGAGGTTTCAAGGAAGTGTGTATGTGCGCGTGCACATGATAATTTATTGTCCGTTTGTGCGTGCGTGTGTGTGTGTGTGTGTGTGTGTGTGTGTGATGGAAGAATGTGTTTATTATGTCAGTTTTTTGAGTATGTGTTTTTTAGCTGCGCGTGGGGAGGGATAACTAGTAAGCTGTTGCTGGCATAAACGTTGATATTGATTTTATCAGCAGCTTTGAATTTGATGAGTTTGTTTGGCAGATTTGTATAATTATGAAATGGAGTGGAGCTTGCGTGCGGGCAGATGCTGCTTTTCTGCATACGGTCCATTATGTCTTATTTATCAACATTGGGAAATCGTTTCATCAGGAAGGAATGTGGTATCGGTTCGGGTGTGCGTCGGTATGTGGGAAGGGGGTTACATTTCGTTATTGCAAAAGTTTGTTACTCTGTAGGCTCATTCGTCCGAAGGCTCATTCGTCCGAAGGCTCATTATTCCGAAGGTTCGTTATTCCGAATTTCATTTTTGGATCAACGAACCTCTAGCCTAGGTATAGGGAATTGTGTGTTTCGGATATCAAAATGAAGCCTCGGAAAAAACGAAACTTCGGAATATTGGAACCTTCGTGTGTGTGTGTGTGTGTGTGTGTGTGTGGGTGTGTGTGTGTGTATGTATTTGGGTTGGTGAATGTGGGTGTGGGATGATTTAGGTTTTGTTTAATCAGGGGCTGGTGGGTTGGGGATTGGATTTGAAGAAGGATAGTTATAAATGGTATGACAGATGTTGGTAGGATTTAATATTTAGGATAGATGTAGGCCCTGGATTTGTTTCGGATGGGGAGGGGAGGGGGTGGTCGGGTTTTTTATGGCTGATTTCATTCTAGATTCGTGTAATGTATTTGTGTGTTTTTTATGTATATGCCCTTGTAAGTAAGAAGGTGTTACATGATCCAAACCAATGTATTCAAGGAATATAGGTTTGGTAGGGCCCTACATGTCAAAACTTTCTCTTGAAGAAATTGTTAGTAGGGTTGGTCTATAATCGAGTTATCTATGTTGAAGTGAGATTATTTGTGGTATAAATTGACAAATGGATTTGTTTCTGTTTCGAATTGGCATTTGTAACTTTTTTTTTTTTTTATGTTACACCCAGAATGAGTCGATTTATGAATGATTTGAATGAAATCAATGAATATCTAGGAAAAAAAGTGTTGAGTTGGTTTATTTGCATTATGAGGATTTGTTTGAGTGTTTGTTGGTGTTTGTTTGTATTACGTATGTATTAGCGGTGTGCAATGGCAGTTCGTTTGTGCTAAAATCAACTAACGATTGACAAATTTTTTACGGCGTGTGGAAATTATTCGCTCATGCATAAAGCATGCCAAACCTATTCTGGGACAAAGAATAGTGGTATGGACGTTCTAGTTTATAAGACTGATGGAAGAAAATGACTGCAGTGAAAAATGAACAAAGACAAATAACATTTGGGGAGGGTACCTCCCTCGTATGTATTTTCTCTCGGTCTCTCTCTCGCCTAGCCTGCCTCACCGCTGATATTGGTTCACACACCCATACTATTTTTAGATCAACGCTGGTGTGAATTTTTTAAACATATGCTCATACACTCTGAAGGCGTTTGCATTGCCACAGTAGCGCCGCTATATTCCACATACACACGTAAGCATACAGGCACACGTATACACAACAAACAAACCACTACCACTATGACCACCAAACATGCACAGTTTCTACATATTGTATTATTATACTCCAAACACACACACACATACACACACATACACACACACACACACACACACACACAACAAATCATACACATCACATATCATGCAGCTCACAATACACACACACACACACACGCATAACCTACCAGTCATACCCATCCCACCAAAGCTTAACACCGGAGGAACCACCCCGAGCCCGGGGCGACAATCTGTGACGGGGCGACAATCCGTGTCGCAACAATTTTTTTGCCAACACGGATTGTCGCCTTCGAGGTCGAAAACTGGGAACTGCACAAGCGTCACGGATTGTCGCCAGGCGACAATCCGTGTAGGGGGCGACAATCCGTGCCGCCAGCGCCCGTCACGGATTGTCGCCCCGAGCAGGAGGCGACAATCCGTGTAGGGGCGACAATCCGTGTCGCAACACACCATTTTGAATAATCAAAATTGCCCAAGGGTGAGAGCTCCACAACCACCTGAATATCTTCGAAAAGACCCAAAAGATGAATAATCATCAGAGAAAAAAAAACTGTATCAGAGAAAAAGTACTTCGGCCAAAAAAAAAAAAAAAAAAAAAAATGGCTTTTGGCTGCCGGACTACTAAATACGATATAAACAGAAAATAGCATCGAAATTCTCCTAGACACATCTGGAGGCGGTGATAAGAATTTTCAAAATAGATGCAGTAATGCACTCATTAATTTATGAAATAAAGGTAAAATATGTGGGCCCATAAGTAGACATATTCATGGGGTACTCCATGACCTTTCATCCCTGCCTGCCTCTGAGTAGTTGTCGTGGGCCGTGGGTTCGGGGGATGCCCGATGGGGAAATGTTCTGGTGAATTGGCTTGGAGGGTAAGAAGTTTGATATCCAGAGGTAATAGTTGTAGGCTATCAGGATTGGTGGGAAAGACCAAGAGGGAGTAATCAACCGGGTGATATTTATCTGGTGGGTAATTGCCCTGCCAAAATTGTCCTGGTGGTATTTATCCGGGGACGGGGGATGTTTTCGGGGGAGGGGGTGAGTTGCAGGGGCGTCACCAGCTTTTTTTTTCAAGGGGGGGGTGCGTTTTGACAGTAAATGTAAATTGTGAGTTTTTTTTTTTTTTTTATCTGATTTATTGGATCCTGTGTCATCATGTACATTTACACATACTCTATTATGTACTTACATGTGATTGTATACATACACGAATCTTTCGCTATGAAGGACTATACGGGGGTACATTATGTGACGGTGTGAGATCCTCGACGATGATCAATTTCGCTCCTTCAGTGCGGAAGGTGTGGGAGGGGGATACCCCCTCTCACGGTGGGAACTTTTTGTAAAAACAAGAGTGGTAAAAGTCACGTTTATAGAGCATAGTTAAAATGAAAATAATATGGAGGACTATTACGGGGATACATTATGTGACGATGTGACATCCTCGGCGAGGGAGCGAAGCAACCGAGCGGGAGGCGATTTTTTTTTCCGTAACCCTAACGCGTCGAAATTGCCAATTGTGTCACTTGAGCAAAGACTATCAGTGTACAAGTTGGTTTTTGTACGCATGTGCGTGGACTTCGCATGACTTGGGCAGTTAGGCGTTGAGTTTGTACTGTATGTATTATACACAGTACCATTGGCATGGTCGTCTGCTAACTACAGAATCCGATTACAATGTGAGAATGGGACGCCGTCCTTCAAACAGAAACATAACAACGGGTTTATGTGTATATGGGTATGTGTATGCGTGTGTTTGTGTGTGTGTGTGTGTGTGTGTGTGTGTGTGTGTGGTTTACACTTCACATGTCATCGGCATCGCGTTCGCCTTTGCCTTAGCTTATAGGTGGTATTTCTGTGGTTTTGTTCGCCGCCTGCTGACACTTTTCCTGTGTCTCGCAAGACTTTCGTTTCTAGGATGCATGCAAACTCGACGTCGTCATCAATATCTTGCAAAAAGTAAATTGGAAATCTAATTGAAGCTTGGAATAAATTATAATCAGAGTATTATATATTTAGGCTAACAGCTGCAGCGATTGCTATTGTTATTAACATTGATCATGTTTATTAAGCCCCACAAAATCAAGTGGGCATTGGGTCTTGGGTAACATGGATGAACTACTGGGTTAACTTGGGTTTATCCTCCAACTTCACGATGATTCAGAAAGGCGTAGTATAGGCTCCTTAGTTCAGGTTCATGTATATCAAGATATATGATTACATTCTCAAGGAATAACATCCAAGATGAAGATGGGGGAGGGAAGAGAAACTGTGGGGGGGGGGGGAGAGCTATAGTAATCATCGATTTTGATCGATAATCTCTCTATAAATAGTTTAATTTAATCAGCTTTTGAGGGCATTTTGGATCGGCCAAAAATCAAAAGATGTGCTATTTCCAACAAATTCTATTCATTTTCCCAGTCCATACATGTACAAAATTGCTCTAATATCACGGTTTGAATTGCTCTATCAATATTTTTTTTTTAATTTTCACTTTATCATTGCCAACCCTATAGTACTTTTCATCACTTACCATCGTCATCTCTACCACCACGACCACCATTGAAGGAAACCAAAACCCCAAAAGAAATGTGGATTGAGTGAAAGCAGCAACATTGGTAGAAAACATCAGTGAAAGTTTAAGGAAAATTGGGCAATCGATGCAAAAGTTATGAATTTTTAACGTTTTGATGTTGGAACCACTGGCTGCATGACATCATGTGTGGGCAACAACATAAAGAAAATATAAAGAAAACAAACATGTTTTCACTTTTCTTGAGTAATGGAAGAGCATTTGATTAACCACTTTCAGAAAGTAGGGGGAATGATTACTACCCTTAACATAAATTATGTCAGTATCAATTAAGTTGAGGGAATGTGTAATTTTACTGATTTTTTTTTTTGGTGGAATTCTTTTCATATTTTCTTTACATTGTTGTCCACTAAAGACTTCATGGTCTCTACAGTAGTCTCTTTATTAAGTGATTACAACACCAAAATATAAAAACGAATAACTTTTGATTGTCCGATTTTTCCTCAAACTTTCACTGATGTGTACTGCTAATGTTGCTGCGTTCACTCAATTCATATTGTTCTTTGGGTTTTGGTTTCCTTTCCCAGGTCAAAAAACCAGTAGAAACCAGTAGAAACCAGTAAGCATTTTCACTGGTCGTTACTGGTTTTAACTGGTCTTAACTGGTCTTAACAGGTTTCAACTGGTTCCAGTTGAAACCAGCAAGGTAACTCCAACTTTCCAGTAACAAAATGAGCAATTCTAATTGAAACCAGTTAAAGACGTACTGGTACCAGCTGATACCAGTGTAAACATACTGGTACGAGTTTATACCAGTTGAAGTTGCACTGCTTACCAGTTGAAACCAGTAAAAGTCTACTGATGGCCAGTTGTAATAACAGTTCAAGTATCACTGTACCAGTTGGTAACAGTTTCTGTCGGTTGAAGTCTTACTGGTACTAGTTGATATGTTCAAGTGTCATTTTGTACCAGTTGATACCAATTGAAGGCTACTGGTCTATAAGTTAATACGAGTTGAAGTTCCCAGTTGATACCAGTTCAAGTCTCAATGTGTACAACGGTGCCACTTGATATATCAACCAATCATTACTACCATCATTGCTTTTATTAGATTACCATGCACGACCATAAACATCATTACTATCATTTCACAACTGGATATCATCTTATCATCATCACCACGATTATCACTTGTATTACCATCGTATACATATCACCACAAGCAATAAATCTTCCACCACTATCAATACTTTTTTGTTCATGTCATCAATCCATCAACAACAACTTCACGAAATCTCTTTCAAAGTTTTCAGCATCATCATCATTATTCTCAGTCTGAATAGGCATTGCGACTGGCAATATATTCCTACTCGATCCCTCCCTCCAATGCCCACATGGCCTAGCACCCTTAATTGAATTGATGAAGAGAAACGATTGAATATTAAAACACTGATTTTTGTTTGTTTGTTTGTTTGTTTGTTTGTTTGTTTTTTGTTTGTAAGAACACTAGCCGCATTCACACGTACAAAATAGCTGGTTACCGAGCGCGCTCCAAAAGTCGAGTTCTTGTTATACTCGCAACTTTTTATAAACTTCATGATCGATATATTATAGAAACAAACACCTGGCTTTAACTGGTATCAGATTCCCAGGTGGGTTCATGACTTTAAATGTGTATAAACCATTTGTTGTCGACCGACACCCAAAAAAGGGAAGCCATGAGTGATTTGTTGTTTCGAAGTCGTGCAGTATCGTACACATAAAAAGTGATGAGATATTAGAGCTGTGATAGAAGTTTACCAGTATGAAGTTTATCAATATCAGCATAACCATTTATGTCTACCATGTGAGAGAGAGAGAGAAATAATCCAACCCACCACCTCCGATTCTCAATTAAAACACATTTGTAGAAGAGATTTGAAACGATCGTTTTGTAATGTGTTATTTGGCACAAAATAATTGCACTTATTTTTAATAATGGTAATCGATAACCAAATGAAAATCAATTTGCCAGATATTAGCCAGATTTAAGATCTTTTCATTAAGTTGGAGCAACGAGTATCAGTTCAGAGTCACAGAGGCTACTTTCGAGTTTTTATAAAATGCATTCATAGGAAACTGATAACTACAAGTTTAATTGAACGATGATAGCACCCATTATTATGGTTACAGATCGTTATTGAGAAGGTTCGTTATTCAGAAGGTGAGTATTCCGAAGGTTCGTTGTTCCGAAGATTCGTTATTCCGAAGGTTCGTTATTCCGAAGATTCGTTATTCCGAAGGTTCGTTAATCCGAAAATGAAACAAAGCTCGTTATTCCGAAGGTTCGTTACAGACCCTTTTTCAGTGTCGGATCAACGAACCTTTGGAATAACGAACCCTATTTTATTTCCGGATTAGCGAACCTCCGGAATAACGAACCCTATTTCAGTTTCGAATAAACGAGCCTTCGGAAAGCGAACCCTATATTTTTTCGGATGAACGAACCTTCAGAATAACGAACCTGCGAAATAGCGCCACAAATGTTCGGATTAACCTAGGCCTACCGTTTTTGATTTTAGGATTTTAGGAACCTTCGGAATAACGAACATCCGAAACACACAAATTCCCTATACCTATTATAGAGGTTTGTTAACCCGAAAATCAATAGAGAGGTTCGTTAATCCGGACATTTGTGACGTTATTCCGAAGGTTGGTTAGTCCGAAAATAAAATAGGGTTTGCTATTCCAAAGGCTCGTTTATTCGAAAATGAAATAGGGTTCGTTATTCCGAAGGTTCGTTAATCCAAAAATCAAACCCATTATTCCGAAGGTTCGTTAATCCAAAAATCAAACAGGGTTCTGGAACGGGTCACAAGACTGTTTGAACGTTCTTAAAACGTTTTTAAACGTTCTAGAGGGCTTTCAAAAGTTGTCTAAATGTCTATAACGTCCAAACGTTTTTCTGTCGTCCTTAAAAATCATGTACAGAAAGGTTTTTAATTGTTATTTTAACGTTTATGAAACGTTTTTATAACGTCCAATTGAAACGTTTTAGATATGTCGAAAAACCTTCCAGAAAAATGACGTTCTGAAAACGTTTTGACAAAACGTCCAAATAACGAACTTGGAACGTTTCAAGAACGTTTAGAAAACGTCCAAATGTTAGCTAGGAACCAGATTTGTATATCATGGTTGTATCTTAAGGTGCTCACATGCACTTTATTAGACCTTAACCGGCCACGATCTAAACATGACGTCAAAATCACGTCCATTTTCCTTGTTTAGTTTTCGTGAAAAAGGCGTCTTTCAGACATTTTTCTTGTTTTTTTACCAATATACATCAAAAAGGCATGAATTGACGTGAGACGACGTGCTCATGACGTTATTCTGACGTACATCTTGTCTTTAGAATTGTATTTTACACGTCATTAAGACGACTCTAATGACCACCAATGACATCTTTGGGACAACTTCCATTTGAGCAAAAATACGACATATTGACGTCAGTTTGAAAAATACGACATATTCACGTCAGTTTGACACGTTTATATGATGCAAGTATCTGCCTGTTATTTTCGTTTATAAGACATTAAATTAGTAATTTACACGTCTTTACGACATCTTTGTATAACCAACAAGGCGTCAGAAAGACGTCACAAATATGACGTCTTTTAGATGTCTTCAAACACCAATACGACTTTTTTGGTCAGGTTGAGACGTCTAAATAGCGTCTGTTTTCTTTGCTTATTTACGTCAAACAAACGACAATCATTACGCCTTTCTGAAGTCTAGATAATGAATTCTCTCTATGTGTTCCATTTGAGCAAAAAACAATCTTATTTTTGACAGTTGACTGACGTGAAACTGTCGTCGTTCTGACGACAGTATGTCGCAAACTGATATAACTCTATAAATCTATAATTCGTAGGCCTTAATTATATGAAGTCACAAAGACGTCGCAAAACTGACGTAAATCTAACGTCACGTCATTAATATGACGTGGTAAATAGGTTGCAAAGCAATGTATTTTTTTTTTCACTAATACGTCGTAAATACGAAGTGGATAATACGTCACAAAACTGACTTGAATTTTACGTCTTTACCCAGCTAACACAAAGACGTTTTCTAAACGTTCTTGAAACATTCCAAGTTCGTTATTTGGACGTTTTATCAAAACTTTTTCAGAACGTCTTCTTGTGGAAGGTTTTCGACGTATTTAAAACGTTTCAATTGGACGTTATAAATACTTCTTTTAAACGTTAAAATAACACTAAAAAAACCTTTCTAAATTTTTAGGGACCGACAGAAAAACGTTTGGACGTTATGGACATCCAGAAAACTGTTATAAACCCTCTACAACGTTTAAAAACGTTTTAACAACGTTCACAAAGTCTTATGACCCGTTCCAGAACCCTGTTTGATTTTTGGATTAACGAACCTTCGGAATAACGAACCCTAGTTCATTTTCGAATAAACGAGCCTTCGGAATAGCGAACCCCATTTCATTTTCAGACTAACGAACCTTGGGAATAACGAACTTTCGGAATAACGTCACAAATGTCCGGATTAACGCACCTTTCTTGATTTTCGGGTTAACAAACCTCTAGGTATAGGGGATCTGTGTGTTTCGGATATTCGTTATTCCGAAGGTTCGTTAATCCGAAAATCAAGAAGGGTACTTTAGTCCGAATATTTGTGGCGTTATTCCGCAGGTTAGTTATTCCGAAGGTTCGTTTATCCGAAAAAACTAGGGTTCGCTTTCCGATAAGGCTCGTTTATTCGAAAATAAAATACGGTTCGTTATTCGGAAGGTTCGCTAATCCGAAAATAAAATAGGGTTCGTTATTCCGAAGGTTCGTTGATCCGACAATGAAATAGGGTCCGTAACGAACCTTCGGAATAACGAGCTTTGTTTCATTTTCGGATTACGAACCTTTGGAAAGCGAAACTTCGGAATAACGAACCTTCGGAATAACGAATCTTCGGAATAACGAACTTTCGGAATAAAGAATCTTCTGAATAACGAACCTTCTAAATAACGAACTGTAACCATAATAATGGGTGCTATCATTGTTCAAACTTGTAGTTATCAGTTTCCTATGAATGTATTTCATAAAAACTCGAAAGTAGCCCCTGTGACTCTGAACTGATGCTCGTTGCGCTAACTTAATGAAAAGATCTTAAATTTGGCTAATATCTGCATGACAAATTGATTTTCATTTGGATATCGATTACCATTATTAAAAATAAGGGAAATTATTTTGTGCCAAATAACACATTATAAAACGATCGTTTCAAATCTCTTCTACAAATTGAGAATCGGGGCTGGTGGGTTGGATTTTTTTTTCTCTCTCTCTCACATAGTAGACATATGGTTATATATTGATAAACTTTATACTGGTAAACTTCTATCACAGCTCTAATATCTCATCACTTTTTATATGTACGATACTGCACGACTTCGAGACAACAAATCACGCATGGCTTCCCTTTTTGGGTTTCAGTCGACAACAAATGGTTTATACACATTTAAAGTCATGAACCCATCTGGGAATCTGATACCAGTTAAAGCCAGGTATTTGTTTCTATAATATATCGATCATGAAGTTTATAAAAAGTTGCGAGTATAACAAGAACTCGACTTTTGGAGCGCGCTCGGTAACCACTTTGTACGTGTGAATGCGGCTAGTGTTCTTACAAACAAACAAAAAACAAACAAACAAACAAACAAACAAACAAAAATCAGTGTTTTAATATTCAATCGTTTCTCTTCATCAATTCAATTAAGGGTGCTAGGCCATGTGGGCATTGGAGGGAGGGATCGAGTAGGAATATATTGCCAGTCGCAATGCTTATTTAGACTGAGGATAATGATGATGATGATGAAAACTTTGAAAGAGATTTCGTGAAGTTGTTGTTGATGGATTGATGACATGAAAAAAAAAGTATTGATAGTGGTGTAAGATTTATTGCTTGTGGTGATATGTATACGATGGTAATACGAGTGATAATCGTGGTGATGATGATAAGATGATATCCAGTTGTGAAATGATAGTAATGATGTTTATGGTCGTGCATGGTAATCTAATAAAAGCAATGATGGTATAAGTGATGATGGTTGATATTAAAGGAAACCAAAACCCAAAGAACAATATGGATTGAGTGACAGCAGCAATATTAGCATTACACATCGGTGAAAGTTTGAGGAAAAATCGGACAATCAATGCAAAGGTTATTCGATTTTATATTTTTGGTGTTGTAATCACTGAAAAACAGAGATTACTAGAGACCATGACGTCTTCAGTGGACAACAATGTAAAGAAAATATAAAGAGAATTCCACAAAAAAATCAATAAAATTACACATTCCCGCAACTTAATTGATACTGACATAATTTATGCTAAGGGTAGTAATCATTCCCCCTACTTTCTGAAAGTGGTTAATCAAATGCTCTTCCATTACTCAAGAAAAGTGAAAAAATGTTTGTTTTCTTTTATTTTCTTTATGGTGTTGCCCGCACATGATGTCATGCAACCAGTGGTTCCAACATCAAAACGTTAAAAATTCATAACTTTTGCGTTGATTGCCCGATTTTCCTTAAACTTTCAGTGATGTGTTCTACTAATGTTGCTGCTTTCACTCAATCCATATTTCTTTGTGGATTTTGGTTTCCTTCAATGATGGTCGTGGTGGTAGAGGCGACGATGATACGCGACGAGAACTTCGGACTATAGGGTTGGCAATGATAAAGTGAACATCAAAAAATTGTTGATAGAGCAATTCAAACCGTGATACTAGAGCAATTTTGTACATGTATGGACTGGGAAAATGATTTGATTTTGTTGGACATAGCACATCTTTTGATTTTTGAATGCCGATCCAAAATGCCTTTTTAAAGCTGATTGAATTAAACTATTTATAGAGAGATTTTATCGATCAAAATCGATGATTACTAGCTCTACCCCAGTTTCTCTTCCCTCCCCCATCTTCATCTTGGATGTTATTCCTTGAGAATGTAATCATATATCTTGATATACATGAACCTGAACTAAGGAGCCTATAATACGCCTTTCTGAATCATCGTGAAGTTGGAGGATAAACCCAAGTTAAAGGGTGTGTACAGTTCTGGTCGAGGTGAGGATTTAGCTTTTAACATTTTGTGAGATATTCAGAACCCACTCTATGAGATGCCAAAGAGCATGCAATTCTAAAGGGTATCAAAAGTTTATTTGATGAAAATCGGTTTTGAAATGGCTGAGATATCCAAAAACAAGGTGAAACAAAGAGATCCTAATAAAGTTGTGGCATGTCGCCTTTTATTATTTTCACTTTTTGGGATATTTCAGCCATTTCAAAACCAATTTTCATCAAATAAACGTTGAATCCTTCTTAAAATTACATGCTCTTTCATATTTCATAAGAGGTTTCTTATTATCTCACTTAGAAATGTTCAAAACATGAATCCCTTACCTCAACCAGTACTGTACAGTCCCTTTAACCCAGTAGTTCATCCATGTTACCCAAGACCCAATGCCCATTTCGAATCTGATTTTGTGGGGGTTAATAAACATGATCAATGTTGATAACAATAGCAATCGCTGCAACTGTAGACCTAAATATATAATACTTTGATTATAATTTATTCCAAGCTTCAATTAGATTTCCAATTTACTCTTTGCAAGATATTGATGACGACGTCGAGTTTGCATGCATCCTAGTAGGGCTCACACCTGTACAAATAAAATGGAATGTCCCAGACCCCTTCACAAATTCGTACCAAAGATACCAAAATAAATGAAGAAAAAAATTAATTTAGAATCAATGATGTAGTTTGGCAAAAACTGAATAGCTGTAAATATTGACTATGACTATACAAACTGCATTTTGGTTGGAAGATGAAAGCTTTTCTGATTGAATTTGAGGGGACTTTATTTCATTGGCTGCATGTAAAGAAAAGAGGTGATTTTTAGAGTGAAGAGAACTCGTAGTTTGGCTTTGCGGACCCTTGGACAGAATTTGAGCCGAAGAACCCACCTGGGAAATTTGATGGATGAAAGGGTATATCTCACTTATCCAGGTTAGTGAAGATGAAACATCTCATTTCTCCCAGCTATTTACGGAATTTTTTGAAATTTGAATTTTAACACACGTTTCTAAGGGGAATTATTTACCCGTGTGAGCCCAGTAACGCAAGTCTTGCGAGACATAGGAAAAGTGTCAGCAGACGGCGAACAAAACCACACCTATAAGGCAAAGGCGAACGCGATGCCGATGACATGTGAAGTGGAAACACACACACACACACACACACACACACACACACACGCTTACACACACGCATACACATACCCATACACACAAACCCGTTATGTTTCTGTTTGAAGGACGGCGTCTCATTCTCACATTTATGTAATCTGATTCTGTGGTTAGCAGACGACCATGCCAATGGTACTGTGTATAACAGTACAAACTCAACGCCTAACTGCCCAAGTCATGCGGAGTCCACGCACATGCGTACAAAAACCAACTTGTACACTGATAGTCTTTGCTCAAGTGACACAATTGGCACTTTCGACGCGTTAGGGTTACGGAAAAAAAAATCGCGAGCGGGAGAGGGTGCAGAAGGGGGATACCCCTTCCACGGAGGGACTTTTTGTAAAAAGAAAAAAAAAAAAAGGAGAATTGCATAACAATTAAGTGCGAGCGAGCGGAGCGAGCGAGCTTGAAAATTTTGATATTTTACAATCCCAAACTGCGGTTTGTAGCTATATTTTTTTCGCTTTGGAAATGAAGGGGGGCGCACCGGGCGCAACTGCTGGCAATTACTGGCATCAGCATGAGGATAATGGCATAACGATTAACCCTATTCTGACTGGGCTATTTTTGAGACCAAGTTTTTACTGAGGGGGGTCAATTTGACCCCCCCCCCCCAGATCTCGGCCGCCGATCATGCCATCGCCGCGAAATTTTTCCTGAAGATAAAGCTGGATGTCAACTACAAGATTACATGGTCATACAATAGAAAAATATTTCCTTTCTATTTTTAATAAATTAATTATGCAAATTTGTGCATGAAATCATATTTTCACCTATAACTCCATTAAAAAGACTGGAGGATTGCTAAATTTTTGTGTCAGAATTCCTCAAGACACATCAAACAATTTTCGTGTAAAAAAATAGCACAATCGAAATCAATTTCTTTTGTTTTGTTTATTGTTTTATTAATTTCTTATGTATTTTATTGTTTTTTCGACCTTTTGTTTTCTATTGTTTTTTGCCAAAATTTGTTGCAGGCACTTTTTCAGGCTTACCTACACTAGAATTAATTAATTTCAACGGTCAAAAGTTGAAATAATCTAATTTATATCAATTTAACCAAAAAAAAAAACACAATTTGCATTGGATTTGCACACGATATCATGAATTTGAGCTGTTTTTTGGTTGACATGCATGTGCAAAACATTACATAACTTCAAAACGGTGTACCCGGACGTCGCAAATTTGGTCTCAAAATATGCGGGAGACTTCAGTGAAAAAAAGTCGTGAAACGACGGGGCAAAATCTTTGCGCGTTGCGAAATCGTGGCGCGAAACGTCGAGGGGGTGTCAATTTGACCCCCCCCCCAGTTAGAATAGGGTTAAATGCGAGCAAGCGGAGCGAGAGAGCTTGAATATTTTGACAAATTTACAGTCCAAAAACTTCCGTTTTATACCTATATTTCTTCGCTTTGAAAATTAAGGGGGGCGCACAGGGCGCAACTGCTGGCAATCACTGGCAGTAACATCAGGAGAATGGCATAACAATTAAATGCGAGCGAGCAGAACGAGTGAGCTTGAAAATTTTGACACAGTCAAAAAACTGCCGTTTGTATCAATATTTTTTCGTTTTCGAATTCAAGGGGGGGGGGGAGCGCACCGGGTGCAACTGCTGGCAATTACTGGCAGCAACGTCAGGAGAACGGCACAACGATTAAATGCAAGCGAGAGAAGCGAGCGAGCTCGAAAATGTTGGCATTTCACAGTTTAAAAAAATGCCGTTTTTAGCTACGCATCTTTTCGCTTTGAAAATTAAGAGGGGGCACCGGGAGCAATTGCTGGCAATTACTGGCAGTAACATCAGGAGAATGGCAAGGCGATAAAATGCGAGCGAGCTTGAAAATGTTGACATTTTACAGTCAAAAAATTACCGTTTGTACCTATATTTGTTCGCTTTGGAAATTAAGCAGGGCGCACCGGGCGCAACTGCTGGCAATTACTGGCAGCAACATCAGGAGCGGAATGGCATAACGATTAAATGCGAGCTAGAGGAGCGAGCAACCTTGAAAAATTTGACAATTTACTGTCAAAAAAACTTCCGTTTGTAGCTATATTTCTTCTCTTTGGAAATTAAGGGGGCGCACAGGGCGCAACTGCTGGCAATTGCTGGCAGCAACATCAGGAGAATGGCATAACGATTATATCGTCTGTATCACTTCAGTCAATCAATTTTCCTTACAACGTTTCTGTCACCCCAAGGTTCCACAATTATGTTTTCTCAATTTACTTTGTTTTGATTATGCAACCTTATTCTATGTTACCAAAGGAAGTGAAATGTTTATGTTCTTTTTGAAAAATGAAATAAAGTTTGAATTGAATTGAATTGATTAAAATGCGAACGAGCTTGAAAATTTTGACATTTTACAGTCTAAAAACTGCCGTTTGTAGCTATCCTTTTCGCTTTGGAAATTAAGGGGGCGCACCGGGTGCAACTGCTGGCAATTTAATACTGGCAGCAACATCAGGAGAATGGCAGAGCGATTAAATACGAGCGAGCGGAGCGAGTGAGAGTGAAAATTCTGACATTTTACAGTCCCGAAAAACTGCCGTTTTTAGCTATAAATATGTTGTTTTCGCTTTGGAAATTAAGGGGGGGGGGCGGTGCGCCACTGGTAGTCAGGGATGTCGGTTTATTGTTCATGATTGGGGGAGGTATGACCAGCGAGGGGGCGTCGAAGTGACCAAGCGGGGGAAGGATGTCCAAAATCTGCACTTTAGAGCATCCCCTAATTGTTTGTGTTTGTGTGTGTTTGTGTGAGTTGGGAAAGTAGGGAAATAGCCCGTCAAGTCTTATTATTGGCAATGCAAGGCATTTTAATATAGACAATAGTATGTAAAGCAACAATTAGTGATCTAGCTTTGATATAACGAAGTGTAAGGTACAGAGATGTAATTCTACATCACATTGCGCAACATTACAGCGACTCTTTGCCGTTCGGATGTTCTGAGTACACTGCTCCATCCTGCCTATCATTCAGAATGCCAACCAGGAATCACGATGAATCACAATCTTTTGTCGGCTCCGGGCTTTTTGAACAATGTTTCACACTATTGATGCCTCTTTAATTATACTTAAAAGAAATCTTAGAGAAAAAAAAATGTCTGGCTCACCCTTTCATGTCAATTTCAAAAGCAGTTTACTAACCCTTGAATTACCATTTTGATATTTTTTTTTTAACCAGCGTATTTGCGGGGGGGGGGGGGGGGCACGTGCCCGCCCCCCACCCCACCCCAGTTACGCCACTGATTGGAGACCTATAACGGGGTAGGGGGTGGGCGGGGTATCTTCCTCCCATGCGATGGAGCTTTTGCTTTTTTCTGAATTGATAATCCGTTGCACAATGAATGAAATATTACGTATACAGTACGGTCGATAGATAGTAAACATTGTATGTATAATGCATCAGTGCTGCCAGATCCGGGGTGCGATTGTTTTTTTGTGTATTTTTTTCCCCTGGTGCAAAATAAAAATAAAAATTGAATAAGAAAAAAAACAACAACAACAATTATTTAGCGTTCGGCGTTGAGGTCGCTCGCAGACTGAAGCATTTTTTTTTAATAAACAATTTTTTTTTTTAGGTTCTAAAGGGGGTGCGTTCGCACCCAGCCCCTGCGATTGCCCTGGAGGGTAACTGCGCTGGGAAAGTGGAAGGTTGCAGTGGTAAATCCCTAGGGTATCTATCGGGTAGTAGTTGTTATACCAGGGGTACTAATGCGGGAAGTAGTTATCCCGATTGTAGTGCAACCTTCGTCATTTGTCGGTGTTAGACACTGTGTTGTCACGGAAACAGTATTTTCAGGAAAAAAAATACCATTGTTTTGCTCCGTTGGTCAGGTTTATGCATTGAGATTTTGGTGAGGAAAATCATTTCTAAATAAACTGAACATATCTTTGATCATCGTAGGGCAATGTGTTGCCGTTGGGTGGTACTATAATGACAAGTTTTTTTTTTTTTTTTTTTTTGAAAGAACATAAATCCAATTACCAGTTTTGCTGGATGAGCTAACACCATCGGGTCAGGGTGGGGCATCGGAAATATTCAGGGATTGTTTAAGTTGTATTTGTCTTTGAATTCACTGCTTTTTTTGTTGTTGTTGTGTTGTTGTTGTTGTGATGATGTTTTATTTGATAGTGCTATCTGGGGGTAGTCATCTGTGGGATAGTTATCCAGGAGTAGTTATCCCGGGGGTAATTATCCGGGGGTAGTTATCCGGGGGTAGTTATCCGGATCCAAGGGGTAGTAATTATGGGGTAGTTTTCCAGGAGGTAGTGTTCCTAGACCCCAAATGTCGATAAACAACTTGTCACCTTGATTTCTTGTCCGAAACAAATTCCAACCACTCGTTGACTTGTCTTTTTGTCCGCAACAAGTCGACTTTTCTGTTCCACTAACTAACCAATTTGTCTTCTTTTCCAAAACAAGTCGACTTGTCGAGTTTCAACAACTCGTTTTCATGTTTTCTTGTCCAAAACAAGTCGACTTGCCGAGTTTCAACAACTTGTCATTTGACGTCTTGTCCCAAACAAGTCGACTTCCCGAGTTTCAATAACTCATTTTCATGTCTTTTTGTCCAAAACGAGTCGACTTGCTGAGTTTCAACAACTCGTTATCATGTCTTTGTGTCCCAAACAAGTCGACTTGCCGAGTTTCAATAACTTGTCATCTTGACTTCTTGTCCCAAGCAAGTCGATTTGTCGAGTTTCAACAACTCGTTATCATATCTTCTTGCCACAAACAAGTCGACTTTCCGAGTTTCAACAACTTGTCATCTTGACTTCTTGTCCCTAACGAGTCGACTTGCCGAGTTTCAACAACTTGTCATCTTGACTTCTTGTCCCAAGCAAGTCGACTTGCCGAGTTTCAACAACTTGTCATCTTGACTTCTTGTCCCAAGCAAGTCGACATTCCGAGTTTCAACAACTCGTTATCATGTCTTCTTGTTCCAAATGAGTCGACTTGCCGAGTTTCAACAACTTGTCATCTTGACTTCTTGTCCCAAACGAGTCGACTTGCCGAGTTTCAACAACTTGTCATCTTGACTTCTTGTCCCAAGCAAGTCGACTTTCCGAGTTTCAACAACTCGTTATCATGTCTTCTTGTCCCAAACGAGTCGACTTGCCGAGTTTCAATAACTTGTCATCTTGACTTCTTGTCCCAAGCAAGTCGACTTGCCGAGTTTCAACAACTTGTCATCTTGACTTCTTGTCCCTAACGAGTCGACTTGCCGAGTTTCAACAACTTGTCATCTTGACTTCTTGTCCCAAGCAAGTCGACATTCCGAGTTTCAACAACTTGTCATCTTGACTTCTTGTCCCAAGCAAGTCGACATTCCGAGTTTCAACAACTCGTTATCATGTCTTCTTGTTCCAAATGAGTCGACTTGCCGAGTTTCAACAACTTGTCATCTTGACTTCTTGTCCCAAACGAGTCGACTTGCCGAGTTTCAACAACTTGTCAACTTGACTTCTTGTCCCAAGCAAGTCGACTTTCCGAGTTTCAACAACTCGTTATCATGTCTTCCTGTCCCAAACGAGTCGACTTGCCTAGTTTCAATAACTTGTCATCTTGACTTCTTGTCCCAAGCAAGTCGACTTGCCGAGTTTCAAGAACTTGTCATCTTGACTTCTTGTCCCTAACGAGTCGACTTGCCGAGTTTCAAGAACTTGTCATCTTGACTTCTTGTCCCAAGCAAGTCGACTTGCCGAGTTTCAACAACTTGTCATCTTGACTTCTTGTCCACAGCAAGTCGACTTTCCGAGTTTCAACAACTTGTCATCTTGACTTCTTGTCCCAAACGAGTCGACTTGCCGAGTTTCAACAACTTGTCATCTTGACTTCTTGTCCCAAGCAAGTCGACTTTCCGAGTTGCAACAACTCGCTATCATGTCTTCTTGTCCCAAACGAGTCGACTTACCGAGTTTCAACAACTTGTCATCTTGTCTTCTTGATCCACGTAAGTCGACTTGCCGAGTTGCAATAACTCGGCTTCTCGGTATTTAACCTGTCTTCTCGTCTTCTTATCTCGTCATCTGGTTGGCACTTTTAAGCTTCCGTAGTGTTCTATTCGGGTGCTGTTCCTTATTTCGAAGGTTAGTTATTCCGAAGGTTCGTTAATCCGAAACTGCTGCAGGCGCTATATGTGGCAATGAAAATGCCTTCAGCGTGTATGAGCACGTGTTTAAACTTTAAAGAGGTCACACCAGCGTTGATCTAAAAATAGTATGGGTGTGTCAGTTTCAGCGGTGACGCGGGCTAGACGAGAGAGAGACCGAGAGAAAGTACATACGAGGGAGGTACCCTCCATAAATGTTATCTGTCTTTGTTCATTTTTTCACAGTAGTCATATTCTTCCATCAGTCTTAACTACAACGTCCATACCACTATTCTTTGTCCCAGAATAAGTTTGGCATGCTTTATGCATGAGCGAATAATTTCCACACGCCGTAAATAATTTGTCAATCGTTAGTTGATTTTAGCACAAACGGACTGCCATATGCACACCGCTAATACATACGTAATACAAACAAACACCAACAAACACTCAAACAAATCCTCATAATGCAAATAAACCAACTCAACACTTTTTTGTTTTTCCTTGATAATTATTGATTTCATTCAAATCATTCATAAATCGACCCATTCTGGGTGTAACATGAACAAAAAAGTTACAAATGGCAATTCGAAACACAAACAAATCCATTTGTCAATTTATACTACAAATAATCTCACTTCAACATAGATAACTCGATTTTAGACCAACCCTACTAACAATTTCTTCACGAGAAAGTTTTGACATATAGGGCCCTACCAAACCTATATCCCTTGAATGTATTGGTTTGGATCATGTAACACCTTCTTACTTACAAGGGCATATACATAAAAACACACACAAATACATTATACAAATCTGGAATGAAATCAGTCATAAAAAACCCGACCACCCCCCCCCCCCCAACTAAACAAATCTAGGGCCTACATGTATCCTAAATATCAAATCTTACCAAAATCTGTCATACCATTTATAACTATCTTTCTTCAAATCCAATCCCCAACCCACCAACCCCTGATTAACCAAAACCTAAATCATCCCACACCCACATTCACCAACCCACATACATACACACACAACCCCCCCCCCACACACACACACTTCGTTATTCCGAAGGTTCGTTTTTTCCGAAGGTTCATTTATCTGAAACACACAATTCCCTATACCTAGAGGTTCGTTAATCCGAAAATGAAAAAAGGGTTCGTTAATCCAAACGTTTGTGGCGTTATTCCGAAGGTTCGTTGATCCAAAAATGAAATTCGGAAAAGCGAATCTTCGGAATAAAGAACCTTCGGACTAAAGAGCCTTCAGAATAACGAACTTTTGCAATAACGAAATGTAACCCCCTCCCCACATATACACACACACACACCCGAACCGATACCACCTTCCTTCCTGATGAAACGACTTCCCAATGTTGATACATAAGACATAATGGACTGTATGCAGAAAAGCAGCATCCGTCCGCACGCAAGCACCACTCCGAATTCATATACAAATCCGCCAAACAATCTCATCAAAGTCAAAGCTGCTGATAAAATCAATATCAACGTTTATGCCAGCAACAGCTTACTAGGTATCCCTCCCCACGCGTAGCTAAAAAAACAAATACGCAAAAAGCTGACATGATAAACACATTCTTCCATCATACACACACACACACACACACACACGCACAAACGGACACTAAATTATCATGTGCGCGCGCACATACACATTCCTTGAAACCTCACCATGACTTTTTACATGGCATGTTTGCATGGATGTAGCCATGTAAGTTACGTGTTAGTATTGCAATGACTATGTCCAGAATGATATTACCCAGCAAAATGTGCTTCGAGGGCGGGCGACAATCCTTGCCGCCAGCCCTCGTCACGGATTGTCGCCAGACGACAATCCGTGACAGGGGCGACAATCCGTGACGCCAATTCCGTCAAGGATTGTCGCCCCGAGCCGGGAGGGGGGGGGGGGGGGAGGCGACAATCCGTATAGGGGTGACAATCCCTGTCGCAACAATCCTCTATATGCAGATAACTGATCCACTCAGACGCAAATCAATAGGAACAGGTTACTGTAATCCAAAGTACACTGTATAGATCCACAGCGACACGGGTAAAATCCACACATGACGACCCCTGTCCATATTTATCAACTGTTTATATTGATAATAATCCAGCAGATGATATCCAGCTAGGAATCCAGCCCGTCACTGAGCTTCGATGTAGCAATTGTGTCCATAAACATGAAAATTGAGTCGGTCACCGCATAGGCGAATCAATTCTCCGCAGGCCTTTTCTCCACCAATATAGCAGGTCAGCAGGTAACACAAGACTGACTTTAACAAGTCGCTTCAAAACCAGAAGTCACGTAATTCTCAGAACAGAGGTGTTGGGTACTTTGCCTACTTCAGAATTGCTGTGGCTTTTATAGGTCCCTTCACGTTTTCTTGAATGATCTGTAGGCCTACTTACCTCCACATATGGTTACATACTTGTGAGTTCAAAAGCCTTCCAGATACCCTGACTCACTCTCTAGTCATGTACATAACATCATACCTAAAAATAGCTACACACCCATACCACTGTGACAAAACATAATGAATATGAAAAGAATATGCCCAAAACACCTATCCACATCTATAGTAATCTATGGTGACGTATAACATTGAATTATTTATATGCTTGGACATTATTAAGCTACAGATCGGTCCAGGCTGACCATCCAGAGTCCACCCAAAAGAAGAAAAGCCAAAACTGCTGACGATTGTCTTTCTTGAAATGAGAAATGCTGAAACTGCTTAGAAGCTTCATTCTGGAATAAAATGCACATAATAACAAAGTATTTGAAAGTGCTGAGGTGACCCTTCTTTGTGCTGATGTACACGTAACCCTTCTTTGAGAGACAATACATAAATATAGAAAGTATCCTGAATCTGATGGGAGGAATCACACTAGACATCTAGGATGATGGCAAGGGAATACCGACTGTAAAGAAAATGCATAAACGGTAGAGGTCTGACACTGGTCAAAAGTGTCGGCAAAAGGATCTAAGCTTTATATTCAATGTTATATTTTAGATTGGTTTCCAGGAGGGGCGGACTGGGTGAAATAATCATACGCATGAAGCTTGAGAGTCTGGTACAAACCCAGGGTGGAAGACCCTAAAATAGTTAGTTACATCTCGACATCTAAATGTAGCTCATCGAATAAAGATTCATTTCATTCCATCTGTACACATCCTTTTTCGGGTGAATAAAAAAATCGAGCGGACACCAAGGCTCACATACGACTTGTGCGAAATGGGTCTTTGATTTTCAACGACTGCCGGTGTGTGTGCAGGTGAATGAAGCATGAAAAGTACGCCAACATCCATGAATTCTGAAAACCTTGCGACAACCACAAAACACTGGGCTACTGGTAAACATGTACTGCACAGTGTGTGTATTGCATCATTTAGCCAAATAAGGCACTTCCAAGAACATCCTGGAATGGTTGAGTTCTTTCCTTTTACATGCATGTGTTAGCAGCTTTGCAAATAGAAACTTATCCACCAATCTGGTCAGCCTGTATACATACACACATGTAAACATTTAAGCATGCATGCAATGCATCACATATTTACCATTATGTACATTCATGACAACTGGGCTAAAAGACAAAAAAAAAGATGATGGCTTTGAACACAGACTAATGCAAGCTGTTGATAATCTCCAGGAAAATTTAAAAGAAGAAAGGTTCAAAGCATCATTGATTGTTCTTATAGATGGGGTGTTTTTTTTTTTACCTGAAACACTACTCTTAATAAACCGTGTGAACATTAATTCACTGGTTCTTTTGTGAGATCATTCTCAGTGTGCTTTTGCTCGTAACAAACCATACTACCGGTAGATCATTTTTTTTTTCTTCACACCTGAATGCATTAAGACAGGAGGGCGGCGGGGGGGGGGGGAGATGTGTGTATAAATACATATCAAAATCTAACAGCTGTATGACCTTGAATCGACGTCTTGTATCACGCCTCCTTTTGTCATTTGATGTGTAGATTCATATATTGAGCAACTTTTCAGCCTACCAGTACGAAAATGTTCGTCTTGGACAAGGATCTGTTCTACGAGATGTGTTTCTAGATGAGGACAAGGAGCAAATTATTCTGGCAACAGGCTCTGAGGAAGGTTCACAGGTAATAACATGTGTGCTGTCATAATGTCTTCAGTATAAGGTGCAAAACAATGAAAAAAAATATCTTTGTAATGTTTACTCAGTCGAAAATCAATAAGATTTCATGATCTAAGTTTATGATCACCTGAAGGTTCGCATAATCTATGAAGAGAATCATTGACATGTGTGAAATGTACTCTCTTTTCCATCTCCAGTCTTGTATTATTATGATTATTGTTATTATTATTATTATTATTAATATTATTATTAGTATTATTATCCATTCGAAGAGGTAAAGAGCAAATGATACATTAGGCCCTATCATAAACATAAAATGAAAACCAGAGTGAGCATTACAAAGGGATACACTGCCCTGTACATGTAACACAAAATGAAAGAGGAATAGATGGTGACAACATGTGGGTCAAGGCACATTTCCTATTGTACGTAGGCATGTGAATCCACACATGTTGCTCTTAAGGAACATTGACGAATACATGCAATTTATAAACGTAAAATAGGCAAATTGAATCATATATATTATACTGTAGACACGACTGACCTATAAACTGCAAATCATATGAATCAACGGCGTAAATCCATACTGAGGAGTGGGGGGGATGGTCACCATCACCACGATTACAAGCCCATAACCGGACCGGCGCAGCCTTTTTTTTTTTTTTTTTTTTTAGGGGGGGGGGGGAGAAGCTTTGTGCCCCCTCCCCCCCCCCCACACACACACTTTACAGGGATCGGATGCCCCACTCTTTTACATGAAATATAAAGTGGGAGAAAAGTGGTAGCAACAACATAAAGACTTTTTGTTCTTGTTGCTTCTTTTTTTTTTTTTTTTTGCTTGTCAGACGACTTTCGGCGGAAAATCAGACCTTAAAAGTTTTTTTTTTTTTTTTTGGAAATATATGTGAGAGGGAGCGGAACGACCGAACCGGGGAAGGGTGTGTATGGGGGGGGGGGGGGGTATCCCTCTCCCACACGAGGAAGATTTTGCATTTTCAGACCTGAAATTCAGCGATCTGGTGCTCACTTGTGGTGAAAATTTTGTTTTCTTTTCTTTAAAAAAACAATAAGAAAATGAAATATTCACAATATATTGAATGACAAAATCGTGGTAATTTAGCTCTTGCTGTGCGACATCACTCTGAAGGCCTACTAAATGATGGGGCCTATCATCGACGTAGACAGGATTTGATCTTACATGTAGGAGGAGCGGTTATGTGAGGGAACGAATCAAGCGATTAAATGCGAGCTAGCGGAGCGAGCGAGCATGAAAATTTTAACATTTTACAGACTAAAAACTGCCGTTTGTAGCTATACTTTTTCGCTTTGGAAATTAAGGGGGGCCGCATCAGGCGCAACTGCTGGCAATTACTGGCAGCAACATCAGGAGAATGGCATAGCAGTTAAATGCGAGCGAGCGGGGCGAGCGAGCTTGAAAATTTTGACATTTTACAGTCCAAAGATTGCCGTTTGTGGCCGTATTTTTTCACTTTGGTTATTAAGGGGGGCACACCAGGCGCTAACTGCTGTCAATCACTGGCAGCAACATCAGGAGAATGGCATAGCGATTAAATGCGAGCGAGCGGAGCGAGCGAGCATGAAAATTTTAACATTTTACAGTCTAAAAACTGCCGTTTGTAGCTATACTTTTTCGCTTTGGAAATTAAGGGGGGCCGCATCAGGCGCAACTGCTGGCAGTTACTGACAGCAACATCAGGAGAATGGCATAGCAGTTAAATGCGAGCGAGCGGGGCGAGCGAGCTTGAAAATTTTGACATTTTACAGTCCAAAGACTGCCGTTTGTGGCTGTATTTTTTCGCTTTGGAAATTATGGGGCACACCGGGCGCAACTGCCGGCAATCGGGCAGCAACATCAGAATGGCATAACGATTAAATGCGAGTGAGCGAATCGAGTGAGCTTGAAAATGTTGATATTTTACAGTCCCGCATGTCCTTTGTGGCTGTACTAGTATTTTTTCGCTTTGGAAATTAAGGGGGGGGGGGCGCACCGGGCGAAAACTGCTGGCAATTACTGGCAGCAACATCAGGAGAATGGCATAATGATTAAATGCGAGCGAGCGAAGCGAATGAGCTTGAAAATTTTGACATTTTCCAGTCCCAAAAACTGTCGTTTGTGGCTGTATTTTTTCGCTTTGGAAATTAAGGGGGCGCACCGGGCAAAAACTGTTGGCAATTACTGGCAGCAACATGAGGAGAATGGCATATGATTAAATGCGAGCGAGCTTCAAAATTTTGACATTTGACAGTCCAAAAACTGCCGTTTATAGCTATATTTTTCGCTTTGGAAGTTAAGGGGGCGCACCGGGCGAAAACTGCTGGCAATTACTGGCAGCAACATCAGGAGAATGGAATGATAATCAAATGCGAACGAGCGAAGCGAGCGAGCTTCAAAAATTTGACATTTTACAGTCCCCAAACTGCCGTTTGTAGCTATATTTTTCGCTTTGGAAATTAAGGGGGGCGCACCTGCTCACAATCACTGGCAGCAACATCAGGAGAATGGCATAGCGATTAAATGCGAGCGAGCTTGAAAATGTTGACATGGTCTACAGTCTAAAAACTGCCGTTTGTAGCTATACTTTTTCGCTTTGGAAATTTAGGGGGCACACCGAGTGCAACTGCCGGCAATTACTGGCAGCAACATCAGGAGAATGGCATAGCGGTTAAATGCGAGCGAGCGGAGCGAGCGAGCTTGAAAATTTTGACATTTTACAGTCCAAAGGCTGTATTTTTTCGCTTTGGAAATTAAGGGGGCACACCGGGCGCAACTGCCGGCAATTACTGGGAGCAACATCAGGAGAATGGCATACTGATTAAATGCTAGCGAGCGAAGCGAGTGAGCTTGAAAATTTTGACATTTTCCAGTCCTAAAAACTGTCGTTTGTAGCTATATTTTCGCTTTGGAAATTAAGGGGGGCGCACCGGGTGCACCTGCTGTCAGTCACTGGCAGCAACATCAGGAGAATGGCATAGCGGTTAAATGCGAGCGAGCGGAGCGAGCGAGCTTTAAAATTTTAAAATTTTACACTCCAAAAACTGCCGTTTGTAGCTATATTTTTCGCTTTTGTTTGTCCCACTTTTATTTGAGAACCATCCCCCCCCCCCATCGACGCCTCTATACATATTAGGTTGCTTTTGTTAAGTGAAAGATCTGCTGCACACTCTTTGATAAATTAGGGAATATACGTCTATGTCAAAAGTGTACAAAGTTTATCCCTTATCCTGTATAGCGGACCTTTTGCATGTTCATGATTGCAATACAACGATCTGGTGCATAGTTCTGGCGATATTTGGACAATTTTCCATTAAGAAAGTTCGTGATTTGTCCTCGTCTCGGGAATTGCTTGGGGATAAATGCTTTGTCTGTCTAAACACTTCCTTTGGGGCGGGGCAAATGCCCCTTTGTCCCCCATAGATTCGACGTCCCTGATCTTCCCTTGGTATCCCCATAGATGTATCCTGACTGAGTCATCAGTCACTGTCGTTTCTCAGGAATGATTCAGGAAATGGAGGGGATTCAATTATGGCTATAAAGTTGTTGTTATTGTTTGTTTGTATGTTTTCGTACATATTTTGCAGATGGTCCCCAGTTACTCGCGTCGTAGCATGTTTACATGTAGACCTACACTATTTGACGTTGTCAACGCCTGACCGAGCCATACCTTACAGTGTATGTCGATGTTACTTTCTTCGCGAGCGAGCGAAGCGAGCGAGCGCTTGAGAAAATTATACATTTTCCTACAAGATAGAATACTGTTCAGCTCTGTTACCTGTCTGAAGGCCGGCGTACAAACGTCATGCAATATGCCAAAATTGATACAATCACATTTCTGCTTCCTCCATTTTTCCCCTCAAAATTCAGGGGGGGGGGGGATGATTGTACAGGCCATCCCCCCTCCTCCATTTCAGGGGGGGGGGGGATATATCCCCCCCATCCCCCCCCCCCCGGGATTTACGCCCATGATATGAATAAAAAATGAGACAAATAAGATCCACAGTTATAATTGAGAACAAACAAACACTGTGAGTCTATACGTGTTGATAGATTTATAAACTAAAAATAGCGTTGTGGTGACTGGTTGTTCCTCCGTCATATAACAACATTTTACTCCCACAAGCCTGTAGAATTTTTTTTTCCAAATTATGCTCGTTTACTTATAGACACCACATAACAGGAAGAAAGCAATATCATTTCGACGCTCTCCCATGCATATCGCTTTTCGCGTCCGCATAGAATTCGAATGAACTATACGTGAAGCACATAGTGTCATTCCTCTGAAAGCCTAACCTGCGGAAACTTCAGACTATCACAACTTCCTTGTTTTACTGGTAAAGGTTACCTATACATCTTCCATGCGCCATAAATGCATTGAAAATAAAGTAGATATTGCATACACGTTTGATTTTGAAGGTGCACAAGATTTAACGCTCGACTGCTCTACTATTCATTGTAAATCCAATCCTTTTTCCAGTGATTATATTTTTTTTTTCATTAGGTCCTACCACATTGTCGAAAAGTATCCAAGGTTATTGTGTGCGTGTGCGTATGTGTGTGTGCGTGTTTACCACGTTAGTGTCTGATTGCTCGAAAGAGAATAATTCTTCATACACATTTTAGGGATTGCACTTGGGAACACATCAAATGAAATAAGATGGTAAGCTGGGTCATTGCAAGACATCGTAAAAAGAAAACTGTTTCAGACAGTAAAGAATGTGGACATTAATATTGTAGCGAGATTTCATTTGAACCTCAACCCTCTATCTGGCTGGTTCGTCTCACAAAAGTATATTGTGACTTCAGACACATCACCAAGTTCACCACTCACCACTCAAGTATTACAAAGGCAAACACGTCACCATTGGATAGAGATCTGCATACATCATCATCAACTATCTCCCTATTAGAGAGATCATTCTCAGTAAATTGACGTAGAGTGTTACAAAATAAATTAGTCGGGATCACATATTTGCCTTTCCAGTTTTCTCCTTTTATTGGCTTGGTCAACCAAGACTAGCAAGAGAGTGACAATATTGCAGACACCAGTCAGCACGAAGCGAAGGGACACACCTCAAAAGGGGGTGGGGTACCCAGCTGTGAGCACTATGAGCAACGTATAACTCTTGCCTACGAGCAACGTATAACTCTTGCCTACGAGCTACTGGTCAGTGCGTCTGTTCATGACCCAGGCCAAAGAGCAATTGCCCCCATCACTAACACTGGGCAGGGGTTACGGACCTGTTCAGTTGCTGGCTATGCTTCAGTGCACCAGCATCACACACACACAGTCCTAATACATGATGTACACCAGTGTATACCAGTGCACCGTTTTTTTTTTTTTTTTTTTTGCCAAGGCAGTAGTGTTGGAGGAGAGTGGACAGAGGAGAAGTTGGAGGAGAGTGGACAGAAGAGAAGTAGAGGTGATAGGAGGTAGAGGTGATGGGGGAAGATGTGAGGAGAGGGAGATGGAGAGAGAGAGGGGAAAAGAAGTATAGTTAGAGGTGAAAGGGATGAAGGGTAGGGTAGGGTAGGTTGTTATTCTGTGGACGCAGGAATGATTTCATGCTTTCAACAACAACAAAAAAAAAAAACAACAACAACAACCAAACAAACAAAAACAGATAAATCTCTGAATTCACATTTTCACATATCGAAATTGATTCTGATCTTGTCACGGTTAAAAACATAGAGCTGTTTAAAAACGGGACATAATCTGATTTGTAGTGAACTTGAATTCTTGGGGGAAAAAAAACGAGTTCCGCGCGTTGAATGATAAAGAAATTGACGAGAAACACTATATTGCACAAGATCTGCCTTCCATCTTAAATAGGGTTTCTTCGGTTTGTTTGTTTGTTTGCTTTTATAACGCTGTAAGTCAGTCTTAACGGCAACGATATTTCTCAGCTTACTCTGAGTATATATAACCGCACAGGTATTCAAGCTCTCTCTGGCGAACTGCAGTAATTTTATGAGCTGTGAAGAATGTATCGGGCCTCTCGGCGAACACGATGGCGACCCATACTGTGGGTGGTGTACTCTTGAAGGCAGGTCAGTATTCATTCATCCCATGTACATACACATACGTGAGGTCCATGATAAAAATTATTTAATACTGTTTCAGCTTGGGAAACATGGTACAAGCTGGGCTGGCACCACCAAGTTATTGCAGCGCAAGTCGGAGTGTTTCAGAATTATTACTGTATTGTGTAGAATATTTAAAGGACAAGTTCACCTTCATTAACATAAGGATTGAGAGAATGCAGCAATATTAGTAGAACACATCAGTGAAAGTTTGAGGAAAATTAGACAATCGATGCAAAAGTTATGAATTTTTAAAATTTTTGAGTTGGAACTGCTGGATGAGGAGACTACTAAGGCTCGTGATGTCATATGAGTACAACAATATAAAGAAAATGTAAAGAATATTCAACATATTTTCATTTTTTTTTTCGCATAATAGAAGAGCACTTGACTTGCCTCTTTCTAAAGGCAATGGGAATAATATTACCCATAACATATGTCAGTAACGAGTCAAGGGAATGTGTACTTTTTTTCAAAAGATTAAATTTTGTGAAATTCTCTTTATATTTTCCTTATATTGTTGTACGCATGTGACATCATACACTGCAGTAGTCTTCTCATCCAGCGGTGACTGCACAAAAGCTTCAAAAATTCATAACTTTTGAACGGATTGTCCGATTTTCCTCAAACTTTCAATGATGTGTTCTACTAATATTGCTACATTCTCTCAATCCTTATGTTAATGAAGGTGAAATTGTCCTTTAACAAAGATCACAGTCTTCTTGATGGTTTGCCCTCGATGACATGTACATGACATCATCTATGATCCGTGTGTAACGATGTGATTTCACCGATTTTGTCTTTCCTTTTCTGATAAATCAAATATATGATCTCGACACGACAAATGCTTCTAAAATAAAGTAGAGATTGCATGCATGTTTATTTTCGAAGGTGCACAAGATTTAACGACTGTCCACTACGTGAGGGATCCACTAGATGGTTGCCTTACGACACCGTGCCATGTGCTTCAATCTCTGAGATCCAGCCTTCAGATAAAATCATTTATGACCAACCTGAGCAAAGTGTAAGTTTTTCATGTGCAAATAAAACACTTGGTTAGAGTAGAAGTTCTTCTGCATTGTTACTTCATCTCCATTGGTGTTAAACTTTCGATCTAAATTCAAAATATTTACCTCCGGAATTTTCAACTGACAAATCCACAGCCTTCATCAGCCGACTGATCCGTCTTCTTCTTGATCATGTGACGGTCGATTAGCGGGTCAAAAACTTTCGAAAAGGTATGGCGCCCAAGTCACTGTTGAGAGAAGGTCGGCAGCCCCTGAAAGATTGCTTCCTTGACTCCCCATTCGAAGCATCGAGGTTCCAGGTCCAGAACCTCAACCGTTACCTGGTGTCCTGGAGATCCGATGTGGATATGCTTTGAAACCTTAGAGGAGGTATAACTAACATTCTTCCTTTACGGCTATAGGGAGTTTCAAATACAGTCCCTGGCGGAAAAATTTCAGCAATTTTGGCTATTATGATGGAACATTACGCCAGTGATAAGTAGCGCCGGAGGACAAAACTGAGAAGAAGGACATAGTGATCCCGTGTGCACAATCCTACACTAAAGGAAGACATTCAAAGGGTTTCCCAGGAATTGCACATCTATGGTGTATAACGCTCACTTACAGAACTGCAGATTCCAGGAACCAAGACGGTCTATATAGCTTCACCTCCTCTTAAGTTTCTAAGCATATTTACATCGAATCTCCAGGACACAACATGGACCTAGAAACGGTTGAGGTTCTAGACCAGAAACCTCGATACTTCGAATGAGGAGTAAAGGAAGAAATCTATCAGGCCCTACTAACCTTCTCTCATTAACAGTAACGGGGGCGCTAATGGCACCTGTATTTTTATGCCTCCGCCACGAAGTGGTGCCGGAGGCATTATGTTTTCGGGTTGTCCGTCCGTCCGTACGTACGTCCGTACGTCCGTCCGCTTTCGTTTACGCGATAACTTGAGTAATATTTACTGGAATTTTACCAAACTTGGTCCAAGTATGAAGTATGATGGGGCAACGATTTGATAAGATTTTGGGTGAAATCGGCTAAAGGTCAAAGGTCAAAGGTCAAGGTCAAATCATGAAATTGTATCCGTTTACGTGATAACTCAAGACTGTATGGAGCAAATTTCACCAAACTTTGTTGGAGGATGATGTATGATGGGACAATTACTTGATTAGTTTTTCAGTGAAATCGGACAGAGGTCAAAGGTCAAAGATCAAGGTCAAATCCTAAAATTTATCTGTTTATGTGATAACTCAAAACTGGATGAAGCAGCTTTCACCAAACTTGGTCCAAGGATGATGTATGATGGGACAATTAGTTGAGTAGATTCTAGTGACATTGACAAGAGGTCAAAGGTCAAAAGGTCAAGGTCAAATGCTAAAAATGTTGCTATTTCCCCCATATCTATGCAATGCCCGCAGTTATTTTCTTGAAACTTAGTGTAGACATGTACTACTGCGTAAGGATTCTCCAGAGAGAGTTTCATGTCATAAGGTCAAAGGTCAAAAGGTCAAAGGTTAGGTGAAAATGTTGCAATATCACTTTTCTCGCAAATGGTTCAATGTGTCTTCATGGAACATGGTACATATGCATGTACTGACTGGCAGGGATTATCTAGGGAATTTAGGGGTCATGGGTCAATAGTCAGGGGTTCAAAGGTCAAGGTCAACTCCTCAAAATGTTACTACTGTATTTCCCTCATACATGTATACTAGTATATGCAATGATTGCATTATTAGTTTTAAAAATGTTTAATATATGTACATGTATTACTTGATGGAGATTCTCTTGGAAATTTCCAGCCAGAAGGTCAAAGGTCAAAGGTTAAGGGTCAAAGGTCAGGTTTAAATGAAAAAAAAAGTATTTTGTACTGTAATTACACTCTTTCTTCATACATTGAAAATTATACTCAATGCATAAACTTATAATAAGGTCGGTCAGAAGTCAAGTAAAAATTTTCAATTCCCCAAATATGTGTACCTGCACTCTTTAATAGACAATTATAGCAAACCCAGTTCGTGGAAAGTAAACATTCAAGATATTTCTGACAAACCTGTTATTTCGATATTTTGCCAGTTATGTGAAACTGTCATCACACATTGTCAAGACATTGTACTATACACCTATTGGGAGAATCATGCATTATGGCGGAGGCATCAGTCGCCGTAGCGACATTTCTAGTTATTTATCCATTCATTCATTCATTCATTCATTCATTCATTCAATTATTCATTCATTCATTCATTTCAACACGGGAAGACTCATTCAGCACATATTGTTTTTCAATGGGTCCGTGCATAAAATTCGTAACAATTAACAGTCTAAAAGTACAAACGAATGAATCAAATCGCGTACAGTATATCAAAACAGAAAGTGTATAAGGCACATAAGAAATGTCAAGATATAAAGAAAGAGGGAAAAACTCGTACATAAAACAATCAAACGCAAGGTTGTAATAAGATAATACACGTAAGTTCAGTTGAAATGAACTTTAAGGCGAAAACATCAAGAAAAAAGAAGAAAAAAAAATCACACGTGCATAAGAACAATTAAACACAAGGTTATTACATGACACAAGCAGGTTGAGTTAAAATGAAATTCAAGGGGAAAAACATAAGAAACATAAGGTAGAGTTACAGCTGAAAATTCCGGAGGTATAGGCCTGAACAGCTTTGTAACTGATCAAAAGTTTAACACCAATTCAAAAGCACTTGGTTTATAAAATTTGCGATGAAGTACAGCAAGGGAAAGTAGGTACTACTTTAAATATATCTCTTAAAAATGACCAGGCCCTACATTTGTTGTTGCAGTGTTTTTCCTTTTCAAATATTTCCCTGATTTCAATAATTCTCAATTACTCTGCTAAAATTGTATTGATTTGTAAATTTGATGAAATAATTTCTTCCCCTTGAAACTTGTATCTTTATGGAGGACATATCAATCACAAAAGAAATTATTTGAAGTCGTGACATTTTATTTCAGTAACCTCACTTGCTTTCTGTATCAAATTGTCACAATACGATTGATATGCAAGCCATTTTTTTTTTTTGTGATCAATTTTCACATCTGTCTTATTTTGCATGATTTTATATCAAGACTTCATTTAGCACGCATTTTGCTCTCCGTGAAAGCTATTTTAGCAACTGTGAACGTTATGCTTACATTTTCTTTGACTTTTCATCCAAAATAGATTGACATCGTCGTAGAGCAACTGCCAGAATTGTTTGATGGCAACCAGTACATATGTGTATTTGACGTATATCAGGTACAGGCTGTTACCAGTGGCAACACAATCAGCTGTGTGACGCCTCCTGCCAACGTGTTACCGTTGATACCTGATGGAGGTAAAAGGACATACAGATAATGACTTCTTCACTCATATATTATGTACCGAGGCTGTGATCATGACTGTCTTTGTAATATTTCATGTGCTCTTCATCTGATATCACAGCAACAGACTTTGAAAAGTTTTGAAAAGTATTCAAAAATACAATGTACCTGATTTTAGTTCTCAACAATTCATTCCGACAAGGGGATCACGTCATGATGTCATTGGCCATCAAATCAACTGAAACTGGTGTTCTGTTTGCAACGAGGGATCTTTTCTTCTTTGATTGCACCCTTATCGTCTCGTGAGTCCGTCTTTTTTTTCAGAGTTTAACTTTTATGGTATTGAGTCTCAACTTATTATTTGCGCTACCTTTGGTCATGTAATGAATCACCAATCTTTTATAGAAAGTCTATATATTCTCCTATGTGCCAAACATCAGTAATTTTCTTTCTTTAGTTTAAGATCTTTCCCCTAATGAGGAGGATGCTATGCAAACATGATACAAACTTGTGATACACGACACACTTTTAGTGAAAGTTATTGATTCAGATAGAACAAGGGGGAAAGGAGACTGGGGAAAACTTTTTCGAATTGTTCCAAAAATTTCTATATAAACTAGAACTGGATGCAGTATTACAGTGGCGGATTCAAGGGGGAGCGCACCGGGCACCCCCCCCCCCTTTTATCTTTTTGTTAAAACAAAAGAAATAAAAAGAAAAAAATATGGGGGAGGGTGCGTGCGCCACCTAATTTTTTGCGGAATTCCTAGATCCGCCCCTGCAGTAGAATATGCACACATACACACTCCCACACACACACACACACACGCACACAAAACAAAAAACAAAAAAAAATCCAACAAGGATTGTATGGGAAGGTATATCCTTATTTGTCATCGGCTAATCCTTGTGTGGACTTATTTGATTCTAAATGGAATTCAGACTTGTTTCCTTGTTTTTATTTCACTTTGTACAAAGATGTTCGTCTTGCGTCACTCGTCCCTGGCCGTGTGATTGGTGTATCTACGAGAACAGATGCACACCTGACAGTTCGGCCTGTTCTGATGATACCCTAATAATTGGAGTGAATGTAAGCAAAGTTAACGTACTCCTTTCATATGACATTAGATATTTCACTATTCCTTACAATGTACCCTTACTACACTGTATAAGGTTTCACCATTGTACACTCTGTTGCCTTCCCTGCTGGAAAGAACACAGTGTCCCACAGTGCGAGCAACACAGTGTGAACACACCGTGTGCCTGAACACAGTGTGAAATCTCTTTACACTGTTAAATTTGTGCGTTTTAACTGTGTGAACACAATGTGAGTCATCAATTCACAGTGTGAAACTAAGCATTACTACCTGAACGCTCTGTGAGAACCACACCGCAGTGATAAATCATCTTCACACTGTTAAATTCGAGCGTTTTCACATAGTCAGCTATGTGAACACACTGTGAACACACTGTGGGACACTTAGTTCTTTCCAGTAGGGTTGTTTACCTTATTCTCTGTTACAAAAGAAAGTGAAATGTATGTTTTTGTCGATAACTGAAAATAAATTTGAATTCAGCTGAATCTAATGTCTATTTCTTTACTATTACCTTGCAAAAGGCTGTGGTTTCAAACTGCTGAATGAGACCTCGCATTATCTCTGGCCACCAGATATCGCCTATTGTTATGAACTTCATTTGCTGGATTTATTTCTCCTTGTCATTTACTGTGAACCTGTAAGCCTATAGAGGTCAATTTTCCTGCTTTTCATACATTATTTTTTTTTATGTTGATATCATGATCAAATAGAATCCCCTGGGAATGGGTAATAGAGGACAGGAATTCTGTCCCCAGCTGCTCGGTGTCCAAGAAGAAATTCTTGTGCCCGTTGGTGTCAACACGGCTTACACTCTCCTAGCGAAACATCTACCCACTGACCAGAGAAAGGTATGAAGTCGAGTGGTGCTTGTAAATTACTAGTTTGGCAGAACAAAGAATCAGACTCGTGTTAACCATAGCATGGCTCAGAGTCATTTCTGTAACTTGTTCTTTCATTCTTCTGCTAGTTTGATAATTCATACATTGCCAGAGTATTAAAAAAACAAACAAACAAACAAACACATTGACATACGTAAGGGCTTCCAAAAACACAAATGGTATATTTTGATGTTCCATGCATGTGTGCTTAAAAGTTTCAGACTTTCAAGGGAAAACATAGTTTTGGTTGGGATTTGGCTTAAGGTTTCCAACTTTTTGTGAGATGATGAGAAATCTCTAGTGACACATTAAAAAGCATACAATTTTGAGAGGAATTCAAAGTTTATTTGATGAAAACCTATGTTAAAATGGCTGAGATATCTCATGATCGCTTTGTTTTACTTTGTTTATGAATATTTCGGCCATTTCGAATTTTTATCAAACTTTGAATTCCTCATAGAATTGCATGCTCTTTAGAATTTCATAGGAGGTTTCTCAATATCTCGCAGAAAGTTTGAATCCCCACCTCAACCCAAACTAACCACCCCTTTAAAGGGTATTATGAAATTATGGACCATAATGAAATTCAAAGTGTTCACTATACATCGCATTAACCTCTATTGCCCTAAAATCCCAAAGAGAATACAAACTTCTTAAACAAGTTAACTACACTATATATCAAAAGGGTTTAGCTTCGGCTTCTTCTTCTTTTTTAGGTCAGATTTTATGAGTGCATATTGGACGTTGAGGGCGCTGAACAAGCGGTGAGGGCAACGCATTACAACGAAAGCCAAGTCAGCTGTGATGGAGCCGTGAGTTCAAACTCTTTTCGTGTGTCGTTCCATTAGTTTAGAATTTCATGTTAAGATCATTCGATGTAAAACATCTGTGCTGCACGGCTTTACAATTGTCACTCGGAGTTGAAAATTTACAAATATTCAAGCAGCGAGGAATTTTGATTTGAGCACTTTAATAGCTATTTCACGTTCAGAGAATTATTCCATGTGAAAGTTAGTTCTTTTTCAATTGTCTCTTTTTTGTCCCCGTTCTTTCAGTACGCATACAACGAGGAACTTCTGTTGAAAAGCGTTCGTGTGTCATTGCGCTGGAACGGCAACAATAACATCGATGACGTCACAGGCTTCCAGGGCATGTTCCTCATCTACATGTTACTATGCATTTTGAAGGAAGGGGAATTATCTAAGACGGCAATACAGTTTCTTGAATTACGAAAATACGTTCTTAAGCAAAGTAACTGGGTCCTTTATACACACCAATAATGAGTCTTGGCAACGTAAACATAACTTACCGTTTATGTGAGCCAAACTTTTAGTAGGAGTTAGTGGCAAATTCTTCCATGCTTAAAACTGCACACAGGCCTACGCACTATTTATGAAAAAAAAAAGAAGATGTTACTTTAATTTGAAGGTGGCATATCTTGCAGTTTTGATTATCACCACATTATTCAGTTCGCACATGCATGCACTGATCGAGCGTACGATGTAGAAATGGCATTGATAAGATGTATACGTTTAAATTTAGGTTTGGAGTGAAACTGTCAGCATGAACAAAATGCATTTCATGAAACTCATTGCTTTTATCTTGCCAGTGACTCTGTACAAGTGCTGGGTGAACACTGAAAGCTGCAGCCGCTGTTTGTCGCCTGAAGTCACCCCCGCCCGTCTTGGCTGTGGTTGGTGTGGCACCGATTGTAATGTCGCTGGGAGCGAAGTCTGTCTCGCCAATGGGTTTCTTAACCAGAACATGTACCTCCGGTGCAATGGGCCTGTCATCACTTCGGTAAGTTGTAGATACAAGACTGATGCGACCGAAGTTTTTTACGTTCTTTCCGTACAACTACTCGTGGCTTAGCCTTGTTGCACTGGTTGATATTTGCCGAGTATGCAATATGCCTTATTTGATACAACGCGATGTCATTAGAACAAAAATTAGTTTTGCTACTGCCATGAGTGCGAAAGGGAACATTTGGGAACAAGCAATAATGCCAATCATCAATCATTTCTTTTATCTCTCAAAACATTAATATTATAGTGTTATTTCAAAGACATATTTGTATTTCGCATTGTCGTCAATGATATTATAAGCTTCTTTCTTAAATTTCTTATTTTGGATCGAGCAGAAATATGGAACTTTTGGCGCTGCTTTTTGTAAAATGATGGTCTGTGAACTACCTTTGATACCTCAGATATTTCCAGCATCAGGACCGCCTGAAGGCAACACAAGGTTGGAGATTCGAGGAAAAGATCTGGGGCTCACTTTCTCCCACATCACCAAAATAAGTATTGGCGACTTTGACTGCGATTTAACAAATATGGAATTTTTCTACGATCCGGGACTAAGGTGAAGAACAAAGAAAAAAGAAATGAACTCGGTGTTTTCTTTCAAAGAAGAAGTAGTATATTACAGAAATGTTTAATCAAACAAAATATGTTTTATATCTTTCATATGTGTTCGTGCTGTGTGAGAATCCGTGGTAATCAATTCAACGGGCAAACAGCGAGAATGCAGATAATTCAGACTGACAGAGCGCCTGATTGAAACTATGTTTGAACGTCATAATCTTGACAAGAAAATACAAATTGATATCATAGGGACTGATTTACGGTAGTCACGTGTAAGCTGTTCATTAAGTGAAGTTTTGTAGTCTAAAAGATACCATTTTCCCAAGTTGATGACAATAGAAATAATCATCATAATGGCAGCCAGATCAAGCCACTTTGAAGTTAATACCTGCATGCCATGATTCTTTCATTTCAATACATATTAATTCAATTTGGAATACAATATAAAGCTTGATCTTCTCTTTCTGCTTGACAGTGTCAGCTGCGTGACAGCTCCACACGAACGAATTTCTGCGGAACAGATACAAATCGTTGTTACACTAGGTGATGGTGAACGAACGGCTTATTTTGAAGACCCCTTCTACTTCAGGGTAATTCTAAAAGTATAATTGGTTTAACGAAGCCTCATGCGGATTCTCTGATTGAACGAGAAAACAATGTCTTTTAACTTTCTTGAAAATCTTTCAAAGAACCTTCTACTCACTCGATCAAATTAATATTATGAATTATGTTCTGAGTATCATTATCTCTTATGTCATCATTGTTATTGTGTGATATCAAGTTCATTTAAGTATTGTAGTAAGATATCTGTATTCATTTCTTAGTGTTTAAGCGTAGTTCTCAACATTGTAAAGCGCATTGAGACGAAACAGCTATATAAGCTTATTGTTATTATTCATTATCATTATCCTTTAAATGCAAATGAACCACATTTTCATTTTGAATCCCACGAAGAGGACCAACCTCTCATTTTTTACAACATGCGTTGAGGAGAGTAAAAAATGTTTTTGATGGTATCAACAAGTTAACATCTTTAACATAGATTTTAACAAATCTTGAAAATATCGAAATGATCTTGTCGAAACTTTGCCGATACTGCTTGAATCTTCAGCATTTTTTTTTTTTTTTTTGCTTTTAAAGCGCACTCTAAATTCAATAAGTTCTCAGTGTTTATTTTTTCGTTGTTACATATTGGACCCGCGCTGTACATGCTGGTTAACAATGATATGGAAGGAATTTTCTTTCGAGTTGAGATGTATTCTAGTTTTACAAGTAACGCAGTTACAGTTGTTAATATTTTCTCAAAGTTTCAAAACATCAAAACAGGTCGATCCTCTTTCGTTTCGTTGTACAGGATCCTAGGGTGACCAGATTTAATCCCACGAAGGGACCCGCAGCAGGAGGGACAAGGATTACGATCTACGGAGAGTTCTTAAATACTGGAAGAAATATCACAGCACGACTTGGCAACTCAGAATGCAGTGATGTGTTAGCTAAAAAATACACTCCTATTTTATCTTAGTGTACAATATGACTGCTGTATATCCGTTCCAAATAGTTTTTACGTATTCAGAAGCAGACTAAGTGCATAGGCATATTCAATGTACTGAGTTGCTCGTTTAGTTGACAAAGCGGATACTGTTTTTGCATCAAATTACTTTAGGTGCTTCATTTTGACAGCATTTTTTTATACAGTGAATACCATTTTTGAAACTTTAACTGGGCAGGTGGATGTAGCAAAGGAGTTTCTAGAGCAATATTCTAGTCACTTCGTTTTGTTTCACTTCATTTGTTTGTTCCTACTACACAACAGCTTTAGTAGCTAGGGCTTACTCTGAATCTGGTGAAATTGATCTTCAGTGTTTATCATTAATTAACGACGGTTTTGGACAAAACCAATACATTACCCTGCTACTCCGCTTTTACTAAGTCTCAATTGGGAAAGTCGTGAAAGTGTTTGTTCCCCAACGTTAGACCGACAATATGAATAAAAACCTTCTGACGGAACAGTCACTAAACCCACTTTCATTTCGCCTTACATAAACAGGCATATATAATATATATATATATATATATATATATATATATATATAGAGAGAGAGAGAGAGAGAGAGAGAGAGAGATAATTACATAACTATATAGACAGGAGTTTTATGAGAGAAAATGTATTTCAAAATTGCTGTAGAACGTACGAAGGAAGCGAAGCAAGATGCACCACCACTGCTGTCTCTGAGGGAGCACAAAGTTTGATCATGACGTTTGACGGAGCGGAAAGATTCTCACCTGACGCTTTCACAGTCCTGCCTAATCCCGTAGTTACGTCCGTGAACCGGGGAGAAACGATCATGTCGTATGTTATCATTCCACTCTTAGTTGGATAATAATTTTTAGTAATGTTGCTTGTTACCAAGGAAGAAGCCCTGCCACATGCCAGCACGGTCTCTCGCGACTTCTGTACAGCGACAGGGCTGTGGTTACCACAGAAGATTTGCCACATACAGTGGAAATATGTTTTGTATACTCACTTCATTTTCATTTGTGTTGTAAACGTTATGTGTGTGTGTGTGTGTGTGTGTGTGTGGATGTTTGTGTGTAGCCATTTTCATATTCTGTCAATAAAAGGTACACGATAGAGTTTCAATATTTTCCCCCAAAGACTCCAGCACGCTAATGCTACTTCGATTGGTATGAAAAAAAAGTATTGTACCAAATTGCTTGATGCCATGACAACATGTCTTCATTTGTATTTTTCGCTGTTGTTTTTTTTTTTTCAGAGGAGGATTACGAATGCACATTACAGGGGAACGATTTGATATCATCCAAGAGTCACGGATCATTTCACAGTCACTGTCATCTGGAGCATTCCGTACAGAGGTCTGATCTTTTGTTGACAGTGGACTGTCTTCCATCGGTCGATCATATTTTGCAAATGATGACACAGTGCAACACCTTCCTATATATCGAGCCTTAGAAGAGATATTTATCAGTTTGAAATGTATTTTTAATATACTTATTTACATGTTATTCAATTGAATTAGGGTGAATGTGAACTAATGTATACTTGTGATACGCTTCACAAACCGCGCGATGCAAACCATTAGCATAGTTGTCAAAAAGGTCAAAAAGATCCATGACATATACTCTACTACTACGACCAGTATTCAATGAACCATGACACCTATTTAGAATACTGATAATAAAAAGAAAGTAAACATTTACTTTGCACAACCTTTAGGTGACCTTGAAATGTGTGTGTACATAATTATGTACAAAGTAGATACATCTGATTATTCATAGAAACATTAGCAGTTTCTGAGCAGTAATTTTGCTTCTTCACCAACGTTAATGCACGAAATAATTATGAGAAGCTCTTACCCGATAGTAATCGTGATTTCTGCCTCACAGGTGTGTGTGAACGTGTCTCCAACTCTGTTGGTATGTCCCACACCTCCTTACCCGGATGGTCAGTCACACGGGAGAATGACAAGGCAATCCGACGCCAGGACAGCAAATATAAACTTTGACCTCGATGGTTTCGTCATCAATGGCGGTATCATAACGTATCATCCAGATCCAGTTTATTTCGACATCGCTGAAAGTGATCGAACTGCTATTATCACTGATAATAGGAGGCTTGACTTGGAGGTGAGTTCATCATGGCATAATATACACCTATATTTACCATTTTCGGTATTGCTTACTGTGAAATTTCCCAACGTCATAACCATCAGGCAGTCAGCAGGCTTAAAATGGCGCTGTGACTGAACTTGTACGGTGAAAAAGAATCGAGGTTCTCTATACTGTTAAGTCTATCTAAATACGATTTGAGATTTTAACATAAATTCTTTATTAGTAGAAAATATCATCATTATCAGTTGAGACAGGAGTGTTGCCGTTTTGCATTTTGGACCACAAATGGCGATAAAGAGAAACTGGTCACATTTGCTAAAAGACTTTAGAAGAAGAATCGTAAGGAAATTGTCCTGCAGACATTTAACTGAGTGATTTTTTTTTCTCATTATTCATTTTTTTTTGGGGGGAGGGGGGGGGGTGGTGTTTATTAACCGTTATATCTGTTGTTGTTTTTTTGGCACATTACGTATTTTATTTTTTGTTTTATTGAAGGGACAATATTTAGACACAGTCAGCAACAAAGATGACGTACAAGTACTGATAGGCTCCGATGGAGAATGTGATGTTCTAATCCTGGAGTTCAACAGGTTGATTTGCCTCGTACCTATCCCACTTCCCGGGGCTGGTGATTACAACGGAAGTCTTGGAGAAGGCCCCACAAAGTCACTTCCTGCTGTGGTGGTAAGACAAATCGCTTGATTCTGAATGTTCAAGTACCCGTGGCAGTCTGATTGAAAATTTTCGAGTTATTTTATTTCATTGGAAGAAGCTTGAGCCAATAAACGAAACGCATTGATATGGCGTTGTCTTTCAGGTCCAGCATGGACATTTGGAGTTCCGACCAGGTTTTGTCAAGACACACTCAGAATCAAATATCCTGGCAGTAGTCATCTCGATAGCAGTGATCGCCATTCTCGTTCTTCTGGCAGTAGGTGTAGGTATCGGATGGAGACTAACAAAGAAGAGGCAAGAAGCAAATCGAGTTCAAGAGGAATTGGAACTGGAACGACGGAGACTGAGGTCAAGAATAAAAGAAGGTATGGCACTTCAATAACAACAACAACAACTGCTACTACTACTATTACTACAACAATAACAAGCTCCACTTCTCTTTATTGTAGCTGTTTGTGTAATTTCTTTGCTAAACATGACATTCAAGAGGTCTAATTTGTTTTGTTCTTCTTTTTTTCATGTGTTTTTCATCATCAATTGTCTGTATATAGGATCCATGACCTCGTTCTGTTTTCAAATAGCGTTTATTGTCACTTTCTTCCACATACTTGATAGGGATGAAGGAGGACATTGCATGCTAATCGTTTAGTTTGATATGCTTTTCTTCTGTAATATGTTTGCGTATGTTTGTTTGTTTATTGGTTTCATTTCGTTTTATTTTGTTTTTGTTTTTGCAATGAACTACATTGACAGTGCCTGATACTAAACTCGAGCTGACAGATGTGGACGAGCGAGTCAAGAAGTACGGGATCCCATTCAGAGATCACAACCAGTACGTGACAGTCATGCTCTTTGGTGGACTTGGAGTTCGTCCTGAGACATCGGACCCAGAGGTAGGAGAAAGTCGAGAAGAAAAATTGCCACTTAATTGATTCTTGCATATATCATAAGACCAGCCTGACACTAAAAATATATTTTTTCTTTTTACTGGAAACATACGTTTACTATCAAATTATATCCATGGTAGGCCTTGTACAGCGTCCATACCAGTGCACATTAAAGTTCCATGGTAATTGCGCTGTCCCGAATTCATGATGCCAATGTCCGATCATGACGTCACAGGCTCTTTTACAAGTCTTTCCATAATGCAACCTTTTCTCCCTCTCTCTCTCTCTTGATGCAGTTAACACATGTACCAAAAATATATCAATGCCATACAAACGATTAAAAAAGCCTACTATGTGAAGTTCTGATCTGGTAGACACAAAGTGATGAACTTGAGCCATGTCAGATGTTTCGATTCCTTAAGAAAAATAATCGGCTTGCAGGTCAGGGGCACTGAGAAAAAAAAAGGATTTGTGTTCAGCTGCGTCATCTCCTTCATTATCATTGTTTTCATGGCAGTATATGGAAGACTTCATGGAACAAGCAATAGTGTCTTTTTATCGGTCGCTGAAGGATGAGGAATCTGCCGTGGCTTTCATCCAAACTCTTGAAATGCAAAGGCAATACCAACAAAGTACAAGGTAATAGGACCATCGCAAGTGTGAATTAGAGAATCAATAGTTTTGGGGCGAGCAATTTCAAATAAAAATGTATGTTAATTTTCACGCCTTTATACTCTGATGAAAGATGAAAAAGAGTGCTTTTGAATGAAAATCAACTAAACTTAATCCAGGAATAAGAACAATCCCTTGGACGTTGTCTGTTGGTGGATCGTTTTCATACAACCGTTTTCTTTAGTTTATTGACCGATTTCGTTTCGGCAGAAATATGAAATAATACATTTTTTGTTAAAGAGTGAGGATGAAGATAAAGTTTTTGCCGAAACAACAAAATGCTGCAAAAGATAAATCATGTTTTTACCTGAAAACATACAGTATATGTGGTTTAGATTTATTACAAAGGTGCACTTTTATATTGGTTTCCTTGCCAGGCAACTGATTGCATCACTTCTGTCTCTTATCTACGTGAGTGAGGGCAAAAGCATCTATTTCTCAAAGTGAGTGAAATTACGTCTCAGCAGAGTAGAAATCAAATACAGTCGCAAACACAGCCAAGAGATTTAAGTCACCATGAGTGCGACATGGATGTCCAATAAAGTCCTTGAGTAAAGATTAACGAAAACTTGTTTTAAAGATTTTACAGTGTAACAACCTAATTGCATGTCAGGCCTTCTAAAACGATACAATGTGAATTAAAGCGGCAGCAGTTCTGGATTTTAACACTGTTTAAAGTGAATGTTACTGTTTGGTATCATGACGCAACTATGCCAATGTTATTGACTATGCGTGTTTTTTTTTTCTTTTGTTGTTTTGAAGCGTATGAGGTAAATCGGTGATGCTGGGTATAATTTCCTATTTTATATGTCTTAATAGTGGCGTTATACGGTATCTGTGTCACCCTTTTAAAGTCAAATAATATTGAATGTAGGCCCACATTCAGTCATCATTGCAGTGGCAGGCGCTTTTCATAACAATCTTGTTCGAGAGTGATGTCAATATATATATATATATATATATATGGTCCTCGTAAAAAAAAACCAAACAAACAAAAAAAAACCACAACGATTTATCGTCAGTCAATATGGCATTCGCCCCTGAGAAGATATGAGTTGAGGTTAAATCATTTTGGTATTTGCTCATCTACTTTTCGGAAAATGTAACATTTTTATGGTGCATGGAGTATCGTTTTCTTATGAAAAGGTTGATTTCTAGGCTGGTTCGAGATAGGGTTGCTGTCACAGCAAGTTCTTCAGGAAGAATGGATGAGTTGTTTAGCAGGTAAGAGTGATATATAGTACATAATATTATATGTTCACTGACTGAATAGGTTGATGTTCGTTGTTTCGAAGGTTCGTTCTTCCGAAGGCTTGTTATTTCAAAACACAAATTTCTGGTACCTAGAGGTTCGTCAACTGAAAAATCCGAAAACGAAATAAGGTTATAGTTATTTCGAAGGTTCGTTAATCCGAGAATGAAATAAGAGTCGTTACTCCGAAGGTTTATTATTCTGAAAGTTCGTTCATCCGAAAGTGATATAATGCCTGTAATTCCAATAATTGAGTTATCTATGTAAGACCCATAAAGTATAAATTGCTCATCACGATGATGATGATGATGATGTAGAAGAGGGGGTGGCATAAAAGAGGAGGAGAATTTTTTTTTTTCATCATTGACTTTATTACAATTAATATTGCATTCCAGTATTTGCGTGTCTGAGTTTGTGGCCATGTAGGTCTGCGTGCTCTATCTAATTTTCATAGTTTGATAGAGCCTATCATTCAGAATAACGAAATGTTACTGAGTCAATACAGGAATATTGTAGAACACATCATTGAAAAATCGAGCAATCTGTTGAAAATTTATGAATTTTCAAAGTTTCGGTGCTGCCATCGCTGGATAAGAAGGCTACAATAGTTTGCGACGTCACAGTACACAATTCCTATGATATCTTACTGATGTTATAAGATAACTATTATTCCTCTGCTTTCTAAAAGATGTATACAGTCGATTGCGCTTTCAGTAAGCTTGGGAAATGAATTTATTCACACTTTCTTCTCAGTTAATTTGATTTAATGATAAAGTTTGAAGAATTATGAACTTGGGTGCTATACTTTCCAAAGGGAATTCTGATCGCCTTGTGGCACCTTTGTCATGGAAGGTTATAACACATTATCGGTAAACATATTCGTGGCATCTGAATTTGTCTTTGGATGTCTTTGGATTGTGTGTATTGGGCAATCGTGTTATCATAAACTTTACTCTCTTTCGTTGTTACTTTCGAATGTGTATAGTGTGTTCCCTTTTATCATTTTTTCTATACCCGCATGAATTTGTGTTTTCTAGTTCTGATTCATGCTTATAATGATACAAGTTCAAATGACGTTTTTGACATTTTTTTTTGTTCGTTCGTATTTATTTTGCTTCTCAAATCAAATCAAATTGAATAAAAAATAAACTACATCAATGTGACAAATTAAAACAACACATAACCAAGTGACAAAGGAGCAACACAAAAGTGCAGTTGATACTCCATGCATAATAATTTTTTTTTTAAACATTTATAGTTACATATAATACAGATAAGGAAAATTTGATTCAATAACGAAGCAGGAGACCGTCAGCATAAGCATAGCTTGACTGGGTTGATGGCCTCACTTTTTTAACACTTATTAGTCTAGTCATCCTTTGATTATAATAATTATGCCTTTAAATGTTTGCCGTCGATTGCATTGCCATATCATGTACTATCTGTATTGTATTATGAAAGGCTCTCTTTAAACAGGTTCATTTTAAGTATAATGGAATTATCATACCCTGCGATTATCTTCTGTTGTTTTGGGGTTGATGATGATGATGATGTTGTTGCTGTTGGTTTAAAGAGAACTCGATGTAATGGAAATGAGATGTTCACATAATTATGATAACTGATGATAATTTGATGTCACTTAAAGATTGCAATAACAATGATTTCTTGATTTAATTGACTTTATTATTTTGCCAATATTCTTTAATAGTAGAATGTTGTCATCAATATTTACTGGGACCAACCTTTACTTTTTCTTTTTTTGTTGTTGTTTGCAACAGGTCGGAATCCATCGTAGACAGACTGTTGGCTAATTGGTTTGCTTTGTGCATGTGTGGGTACATCAAGGTAAGGATAAAGGTAGTCTTCTCAACTGTTTCAATATCTCTGAACGATATATGAAGGTGAGAGGTTTTTGCTAGTTTTGGCAAGTTGTGTCGTTGATCTTAAAGGGAATCACTAAAATACATGACAAGCTTTTTTTCTATCCGAGTTCAAAGAAAATTGGTATCCATTACCATATAATCCACCTTATATAAGTATATGAAGAGTGTGACAGCAATATATATATATATATATATATATATATATATATATATAATACATATATATATATGTATAGATATGATCAACCTTGAGGAATACAGTGAGTTTATTTTGAAACAAAAAAGAACCTCATGTTTTTATCGTTACCAGTGCTAATACGAAATGTTTCTTTTTTTGTTCTCATACTTTGCAGCAAATGCTGTACCCGATGTTCATGTTGTATCAAGCCTTGAAGTCTCAATGTGAAAAAGGACCAATCGATGCTATCACTGAAGAAGCATATTTCACTCTGGATTACAATCGCTTGTTCGACCAGGACATCACTTTCCAAGAAGTGGTAATTACCCATAAAATATTTCCACCCCTTATATGCGACATAAATTTGGAGAGCACAATGTAACTCAATGTCTATTCCAAGCAACGTTGACGCTGGATTTGCACTGTAACCCAAGAAGAAGTTAGTAAACAGTGTGCGTGCTGCGACGATTTCACAATTTATTTCAAGAATACAGCAATCTTTTTCGTAAATGATGTCAATCGATCGGGGAGAATTGTTCTCTTGATCATTTTGTGACAATGAGGCCAATTCTATCATTTCTGGGCCCCGTTTTATCAAAAGATATCGTCGATTATAAATTTCCTTACCACACAGGCTGCCATAGACTTATGGAAATCGACAATATAATCAATTATAACTCTTCATAAAACAGGGCCCTTGTATTGACACTATAAACGAAAAAAAAACCATTGTATGCATGCAAGAGGGGAAAAATAAGTAGCACTTTCATTTCTGAAAGACATTGTTTATTTTCTGCACTTTATTGTTTTGGATTTTTTTAAAGCTTATTTTCGAATATGTCATACAGTAATTAGGAATCATATTCAGAACGGCTTTTTGGCGTTTCTTCTTCCAGGTACTTTTTGTCGTGGATGAAGACGACAATGCCTTCCTTAAGGTAAAAGTGTTGAATGTCGATACCGTGGGACAGGCAAAGCAAAAAATCTTGGATTCTATGTGGAAAGCTGGACATCGTCTTCTTCCGACCGATGGAGAGTCTTTGGATGTAGGTAGGTCTTTAAATACTCATGAGCCATGCTGGTTCATGTAATACTTGACCCATGGCAATATTGAAATTTTCTCTGGTTGACAGTCAATTTGATCACATGCTAGAATGAACTGTCTGGGAGCACAGGAAAGTTTCCGCTCTTTTTTGTATGCAGAACTTGAGGCAGTGTGTCAAAAAGAGACTTTCAGTGTAAAATCTGGAATAACAAACTACCCAACCATATTATTTGGAAATAGGTGAAATCATCATAGTGTAAGTAAAGTGCAAAATTTGACAAGGAAGTTTGAAAATAGTATTAAAAGCAAACAATTATCCTGTGTGGATTAATGTGAAAAAGTAACAAGTTGCGTCTAATGATATTTCTTGAGATTTGATGCCAATCTAATTATGTCGCCTGCGTAGCAAAAGCGAGGCATATGCGTCACTTTCCATCGTAGTCGGTGGCGTCGTCAACAATTTGACGTACTCAATAACTTTCCACAGCTTTGAGCCATGACCACCAAACTAACACCACAGGTACATACCTGAATAATGCTGGTCATGTTTGAGTATTGGTGATCGAAATTTGACAAGATAAAAGGTCAAAGGTCAATGAACTTTCCCTCACAAGCCCCGTACTCGCAGTCTTGTGGTGTACTATCAATAACTTTCCACAGCTTTGAGCCATGACCATCAAACTAATTAATACACCACTGTTGCATAACCTGAAACATGCTAGTCAGGTTGGAATGTAGGTGAAGTCCGACTAGGTCCTAAAGGCTAAAATCTCTATATGATCATTAGCTGATAAGCACTGTACTTGCAATACTAGGTTCTACTCTAGACAGGTATATAAATAAGTTTACAAAGCCTTTAGCTGTGATGACCATTTTTTTTTTGTTCAGCTTCTTCAGATCTTTATAACACATTCCTGCTTGGAAGCTATGTCAAGTCAACAAATAATATACATGATATACAAATTGCGATATGCAGGCAATACATTTCTTGGCGTTTGCTTGTTTTTCGACAATAATGAATATCGTCCTAATCATGTGGAAGATTTGAACTGTGTCCTCGAGATAAAAAAAAACAACAACAACAAAACCCTATAAGAACACAAGAAAACACAGAAAAATACAAGAAAAAAATCATAACATGTAACGAATAAAACTCTGTTCATAGCTTAATACCCCTCTCCCCTCTCCCCCTACTATTTCACACTCAAAGTTTGGTTGAAAGACGCCGGGTCATACCTGATCTTGCGAGACGAAGACGAAGGAACTGACGGTCATGTTTCGGGGAGAATGAATACTGTGAAGACGTACGGGGTAAGCACCAAAACATTATTATGTGATGGCAGGCCAAGCAGTCTTTACCCTGTAATTCCTGCAAAGTATGTTATAGTTTTAGTTTCTTTATCATGGCACATTGGCAGATTAGAGCTTAATGTGAATGCCGATACAAGAGTGAGGTGGTTAATGTAGCATGCGAATATAGGGTGTCTCTGAAATCCTTAGAGGCGACTTTTATGAATGTGAAATACAGTATACCAAAGATGTTTTAGATTCCTCTGAATGTATCCCCCTTTTCATCGGCAAGATAAATATTAGGATGAAGCCCATGTCACACAATAGATCATAATAATGATATGTAACACTCCCGAGACTCATCTAAACATTGCATCTCTCTCTCTCTCTCTCTCTCTCTCTCTCTCTCTCGTACAAGTTGGATCATGGATGTCGAGTCACTGTCAGACCAAAGGAAGCTATGGCGGATTCAAGTGGATATCAAGAACTTGTTCCCTCCACTTTTTTGTCGAGCAAATGTAAGATTACCTTCCTCTCTCTTGCTTACTTTTATGCTGTCAATTCTTTGACAAATTATTAGATTTCATATACGTAGGCTATTCATACTGAATTCATCACCTCGGTATGACTTAAGTGTGCAGATACATCTTGACCATTTTATTGTTCCTTTGAAATGTTTCGATTATTTTGAGTTTCGGTACTACTACTTATCTTGAATGGTTTAAATTTTCAACGGCAACGTCCAACTTCATCAGTACTGCACTTTTCGAATATGTGTAACTTACTTTGACTCTTGTTTCCGAGTCTATTGTATGTGTAACTGTGTAGTATGTGTAACTTAGTTTGACTCTTGCCTCCGAGTCTATTGTCAATCCTCTCATACACGGGTTGTTGTGTATATATCTCCATCTCCCAGACGAAAGTTTGACAGCAGATCAGACGTCACCTCCCCCTGGCCCTTCGACCCAAAAGCCGAGCAACCTCGGAGCAACGCATCTAAAGGTAAGGGGTATATGTGTCTGATTTGACTAATCAAACATTAACCGTTGATTTCCGTAAAGTTTCATAATCCTCATGACGCAAAAGTCATGTCAAGATATTCATCACGTTTTTGTACTTCGAAATCAGCTTTATGTTGCAACGTCACGTTGAATTTGATGATGCGGAGCTTTAGATTTGCGGCGCAGACGTTCGAGACGACGCGTCGCTTGAGCTGGACGTTCTCCTCTTCCTTCCCTGCGTCGTGTTGAAAAGCAGCTTTAGATTACGCCGAGACGCAACCAAAGAGATTTTTCTCCTCTTCATCACTTATTAGGGATAAGCTCTTTGGACGTAACCTATAAAAAATAAAATGGCGCCCCATTTATGATCGGTGCATGAAGAGGTAGTGAATTGAGCGGACGTACAAATAGCCCAGAACGCGTAGTGAAAACTCAGACGATGCGAGCTATAATTAGATCGACTTTGATACACGATTCTGCGCATTCTCAGATCAATTTTCCCCTCTGAACGTCACCGTCGCAAAAATCTAAAGCTCCCCAATGCATAAAGTTTAAAAGGTCAAATAGGAATTTCTTTTGATATCGCATTTAATCCTTGTATTTCATCTTGTCTTCTAGTTAAAGTGGGAAATCTATGTCACATAAGTATGATGTAGAAATAGGTCTACACTCTTGTGGCAGTATGATCAAGTTTTGATAGCTGTAGTCGGGATGACACATTGCATGGATATCAACCAATCCGTCACTTGGTAATGAAATATCTCATTCTAATCTAGGAGGAGAAAGATAACGGATGAATTCTCTACAAGCAGTGTAATAAGTGAAAACAGAATTACCCAATAAAGGTGTTATCTTTCTTCTCAAGAGTATCTGTTATCAATAATCATTCGACATCTGCTTTAAAGAAGAGCAGTCGACATGACATAATTTTTGGCTACCTCATGACACTTGGAATTACATCATTACCTGTTAAAGGAAACTCGGCAGCTGAGGACGGATGACACCAATTCCCCAGTTCACGTCACACAGGGGCGCGCTGGGCTGGGTAGAGATCTCGCTATAGCTCACATGCTGACTATAAAGGTAGGCCTTTTATACACAAGTATTATTTACATGTTCACGTTCATATTTTACCTATTGTTAACATAATGTACATTTAACCCGTTGAATACTCTAATATGATTCCGTCATAATTTGTGGTAGCAGTAATAATTTATAGAATTGTTATCATCATCTTATCACCATCGTCATTCTTGCCATTACCATTACTGCTGTTGTATGAAAATGGATGAAGAAGATGAATGAGAAATTCTCGTCCTTCACAGGCTGCAGTCAGTCCATACGTGACGAACGTTTTGGAATCGATGTTCAAGTTTCCACAAAAATATCCACTCCCGATCAAACATCTGTTCGACGCCTTTGACGAGCTTGCCAGAGAATATGCAGTTGGCGGTAATACCAACGTGGCGGAAAGATGGAAAAGGAATTGGTAATGAAACGTTGATATAGCGTGATTTGATAAATGTGTGTATTATCTAACTGTAACCCTACGTTTCCAAAACTCGTGTTCTCAAGGCTCTGAAATATGCATCAGGGCCCATCAACTTCATTTTCACCGTGATAATGTGTTAACAGACCATATGGAAACAGTAGCAACAGTGACCATAACCTTGAATACCTTTACGATCAATTACGTGCGTTCTTGATCATTGTACAGCTTTTGCTGCTGTTTTTTTTTTTTTTCACGGTGGGGCCATTAAGTTTCAAATCCTTTCCTTTCATCCACACGTAATTAAGGGTGACTCACTTCACATGAATGAACGCTTAACTTCAAAACCTCTCTCCGGTAGACCTGTTGCTATTCCTGTAGGAACATTGAATATTTATGACTTGTTATCAAGTTATAGCTCTGTACCTTCGCTACTAGAATTTTACCCTAATCAGAAATTCGATTTGATGATTTTTTCCCATCGGTTTTGTCTTATTAATATTTCGGCTGATACCAATGTTATTAAGACATTCACCATTCAAGAACTTCAGTGGGTATTGTGGGGAATTGCCTTCGATAACTTTCCGTGCCGAAGCACTGTTATCGGCGTTCTGAAAAATTAGTGTTACGTACACTTAAATATCAAGCGTTTTACATGCAAATATCCTTTCTGATTCGTTCCAGCTTGACGCAATTCTGGGTGGGGCTTCTCGCTAGCATCCCTTCTCTGTTCAACATGCCGAGGTCAGACCCAGCGGACCAATGCCTGAACGTGCTCGTTGATGCCATCTACCACGCCTTGAAAGATGAGCCACCTCCAGAGGTTCGTCCGCCTTGGTCTCGATGTTTGTAAAGGCAACGGTTGCTAATCCCGAAAATGAAATAGTTTATCGGGCATGCCGAAGGCTGAAAAATAAATAATCATCCTGACATTCTTACTGTGCCTTGAACTTAAAATGAATTACTTTTCTCCTCATTTGGAAATTAAAAGATATTTATTTAGTGATAGCTAACAAACCTCGAAGAGTACTATAACAACGTTTACAATATAATAATTCTTTGCATAGGCGAATGAATATGGAATATAAGCGTCTTTTAGCTAATCATGAACAATGGTGAAAAAAATTACTAGATACATGTAATCATATCAAAAATTGATTAACGGCTCCAGATCATGATTATTGCATGATTATTCCGGTTTTACCTTCACCAGCCGGTTATACTTTTTTTATGAGTTTGTTTGCTACCGGTGTCTATTTGCCAGGTTGCACATAATTCCGTATGGAATTTAAAGAAAGTTTCGATGATGGTCTGAAACCGACTAAGAAATAAATGATAATGATTTAGTTCATGATCTGCGTCACCGTCTTGATCCAAGAATTCAAAAAGAGTGATTGTCATCACGCAATAGGGAACGTTCAAGATTTTACTACACAGCTTTTCAATGAATGTCAGAGTGTGGTAAGAAAACTCCGGTTAACCTCACATAGATATTTGTTAACGACTCAAATTTCGATCTTTGTTTTAGCAATACCTGAATCTTGAGACTCAAAATGGTAATATCAATACTGTTCGCGAAAATTGGGATAATAATCATATGGATATGATACAATATGTTTGGGGAAAATGAGCTGTATACGGGGGAGGTCTATGTGTAGCTAGCTCGGAGCTCTGTTATTCTTTTCATGTAGAATAATTTCATGTACTAATATCATACTCTATACATTGCACCATCTCAAATTCAGACTTCAAAGCAACAACCTTACTTCGGAGATTACGCGCTCCAATCGCGTATGGTGACGACGTTCTGCAACGGCGTGTCAGGTCTACCCAAAGTACGCCAAACAAAGTTGTTCAGTGCTTGCGCCACTGTCACAAAGGTATTCAAACATTAAAACCTCGGTAGGAAATTAGCCTTGTCTCATCGTGTACTCATAATATATCCTGCGGTAATCCATGAAAGTTGCTTTCTTCAGCATGTCCTTCGACGCCAAACGCTTCCAGGTGATAAAGATAGATGCCATGTGGCTAATCTGCTTTAGAGTTTGTCGTGAAGGGCGATAATATTATTCTGGTATCAAAATGATCTCCCTCCCCACTTTTATAGGTGTCCTGGAAAGTTTCTTTATAATCATGCTCGTATATATTTTGATTATAAAAGCTCTGCTCTTAAAATGACGTATGAAAAAAAAATTATCTTAGCATTATTAAAATTCATTTATGCAAAGGTTATAACCAACTGTAATAAGTAGGACCTAATTGTGATAATTAGTTGGTAATATGTGCAGTATTTCTTTGCCACTTCTGTAGTGAAGTGCTGCCAAAACGAAGTATAAATGAAAACCCAGAAACTACATTCATAAATAAATTTAATGTAGAATCAGTTTGTTCAAGAAAGATGATACTTGTGAGACGATCATCATACAGCTATTTTCAATGACTTATAAAATACTATGTAATACTTCAGACATGTAAGATGCTTTTGGTAAGCAAAGTCATATCAAACCTTTACAAGTCCCCCCCCCCCCCAAAAAAAAAAACAAAAAAAAACAAAACAACAACAACCGCCAACTCTACTGGATCGAGTAATGTTCACAAGGTAAAAGAACTTGTCTGGTTTCTGTTGTAATGTTCATAAGTGAGAAGTATGAAAATAAAATGAATTGAATAAGGAAAAAAATGTGACAAGATACTCAAAAAGAAAGAAAAAACAAAAACATACAAGAATTAATGATGAAATCAAATGAAATTATAGATGAAAAGAAATGAATGAATGATAAAATGTTTAGATATGCGATAATACAATGATTATGCATTACGAATTTGTTCACTACCTGAACGTTGAATGTACTGAATTGAATTGTAATAAATTGATTATAATGATCAACTTTGTTATTAACTGAAGACACTTCGCTTTTGAAACAGGAGTTCCGAGGGCACTTTAGCCATCACGCCGCACTCCTGCAGCTCTTCAACCTGACCAAACACGACCTGCAAGACATGCTTTAATGAGCACACGGGACATCTGGTTGTCGGCTTCATCAGCGTCAAAGCATCACTTCAATTTCACTACAAGACAATACAAGACATAATTATATTTTATTCTCGCTATATCCCTTTTGTGTACATCTATGTATGGCTTCGTACCAGTGTAGTGTCAGAGTTTAATACAGCAAGGTCCGCGAAGTACTATATTGCAGAGGCTGTAATGTGAAAGGAAGTCCAATTACCAAGAGAAACAGAAGCAGAATGGAGTAGCAGTTTCATCGCTGCAGGGAATATCCATGCCACTGAGGCTGAACTCATACGGGATGCTCGCCTCTCCATTCACCATCTTCTCCTTCATAATGATAAGTGAAAATGTAAATACTTTGCGCTGTACATATCCGCTTTACCACCAAGCAGAATGATAACACGCAGTGAAATTTTAGAACTGGAGGGAAAGAAAGCAAGTTTGGAATGCCTTAACCCTGATGGTATACCTCCTTGCGGAGTGATTATCAAGGTATAACAAGAACAAAAATGCAAGTCGCATAAATATGAAATCTGCTTGCATCAAAGGTTATCAAAGGGGATTTACCAAAAATGTATATGTATAAGTGAATGTAGAAATCCGTATATAACTCTTCAATGAAGTTTTAGGAAAATCAGACAATTCCTTCAGAACTTACGAATTTGTGAGTTTCAATTCCTCAGTGGCTGGATAATGAACACCACAACGCTTTGTGATGTCACAGTAAAACAACGATACAACGTATAATGCATTTATTATGTTTAAAGCTCTCGATATTTTCTTGCCCTTACTCAGTATGACGAGGAAAGACATGCATGTCTCAAATTAATGTCAAATGTCACTTTTTGATCATGGTTGATTATCCATCAAACTTTGGATATCTATCGCAGTAAAATGGTGTTGGCTAAGTAAATATTTGGATACCATTTTGTAGATGTGCTCTATTGAAGAGAAATGAGATAATCATTGCTTTAGGTGGTTGGATAAGATCTTTATGACTTTGGGGCCTTGATGTCTGTTTGATTGCTGGATGAAACAGTTTTGCGGTTTTAGTGGGGCCTTGATGTCTGTTTGATTGCTGGATGACACAGTCTTGCGGTTTACGAGGTGATGGTCTCTTGAACGAGCAGTTTGATACGTGTGGATTATCAACTTAAATACAATGAAATATGTTGTGGAACAGTAAGGAAGAAGAAAGTTGATTTGGTATTAAGTATATGCCAACATAATGCTAATCGAAGGAGAAATATTGATCTTGAAGACGGGCAGAACGGAATATACTCATTTGCATATACAGGTATTACTTTATTATGATTTCTGCTGCAGATTACGGATTTAAATGGCACGTTTGATATGTTTACTTTGTTTGATTCTGTTATTAAGTTACAGTAACATACAGATACAAATTGTGCAAACAGTATAGAAGATTGTGAACTTGGCTCCTGTGTGGATCAGACGACTTTTTTTTTTAACTATAAAGTTAAGTATTGGTCATAACAACACTTTGAAAATGTATCGCAGGATATTGGTGTTAACTGGGTAAGTATTTGGATATCCATCAGTCCATTATTAAAAGATGTGCTCAAAAAATGCAAAAGGGTTACTACTTGTAATGTGCACTAATTATTTCAGGTGATTAGATAGCATGTGTCAGACGTTGGGGCAGTTCGGTCTATTTGATTTGTGAACCTAGACATTTTCGGGATTAACGAAGTGATGGTCTTTTAATGAGCAGTTTGATACGTGTGGATATTAAACTAACAATATGGTGTGCAAGAGTTAGCTATGGTAAGGGTCAGGGAAGCTGATACGTTGAGTGTACTTGAAGATGAATACTCCTCCTGATATGACTATGAAACGAAGCTTTTTACAAATCGAATTTAGACCTTGGCATATATAATGTTAAGGGACGGGGGTAGGAGAGGCGATTGAGTGACAATAGCGAAAACAGTTGCCCACAACCTCTATTTCACAAATCTCCAAAGTCTCCTAATACATTTTTTCTTTGTCTTTTAACAGTGAGATACACAGAGGAAAATGAAATAAATGACTGTGAACATATCCTTTGTGAAATAAGAAATCCGTAGAACACTTCAATGAAGTTTTAGGAAAATCAGACAATCCCTTCAGAACTTACGAATTTGTGAGTTTCAATTCCTCAGTCGCTGGTTAAGGAGACTACAACGGTTTGTGATGTCACAGTAAAACAACGATATAATGTATTTATTATGATTATTAATCTTTTCTTGGCCCTACGATATACTCAGTACAACGAGGAAAGACATGCATGTCTCAAATTAATGTCAAATGTCACTTTTTGATCATGGCTGATTATTCATCAAACTTTGGATATCTATCGCAGTAAAATGGTTTTTGCTAAGTAAATATTTGGATACCATTTTATAGATGTGCTCTATTGAAGAGAAATGAGATAATTATTGCTTTAGGTGGTTGGATAAGATCTTTATGACTTTGGGGTCTTAATGTCTGTTTGATTGCTGGATGAAACAGTTTTGCGGTTTACGAGGTGATGGTCTCTTGAACGAGCAGTTTGATACGTGTGGATAATCAACTTTAATACAATGAAATATGTTGTGGAACAGTAAGGAAGAAGAAAGTTGATTTGGTATTAAGTATATGCCAACATAATGCTAATCGAAGGAGAAATATTGATCTTGAAGACGGGCAGAACGGAATATATTCATTTGCATATACAGGTATTATTTTATTATGATTTCTGCTACAGATTACGGATTAAAATGACACGTTTGATATGTTTACTTTGTTTGATTCTGTTATTAAGTTACAGTAACATACAGATACAAATTGTGCAAACAGTATAGAAGATTGTGAACTTAGCTCCTGTGTGGATCAGACTTTTTTCTTTTTTTTTTTTTTACTGTAAAGCTAAGTATTGGTCAAACTTTGAAAATGTATCGCAGGATATTGGTGTTAACTGGGTAAGTATTTGGATATCCATCAGTCCATTATTATCAGATGTGCTCAAAAAATGCAAAAGAGTTACTACTTGTAATGTGCACTTATTATTTCAGGTGATTAGATAGCATGTGTCAGACGTTGGGGCAGTCCGGTCTATTTGATTTGTGAACCTAGACATTTTCGGGATTAACGAAGTGATGGTCTTTTAATGTGCAGTTTGATACGTGTGGATATTAAACTAACAATATGGTGTGCAAGAGTTAGCTATGGTAAGGGTCAGGGAAGCTGATACGTTGAGTGTACTTGAAGATGAATACGCCTCCTTATGTGAGTATGAAACGAAGCTTTTTACAAATCGAATCTAGACCTTGGCATATATAATGTTAAGGGACGGGGGTAGGAGAGGCGATTGAGTGACAATAGCGAAAACAGTTGCCCACAACCTCTATTTCACAAATCTCCAAAGTCTCCCAATACATTTTTTTTTCTGTCTTTTAACAGTGAGATACATAGAGGAAAATGAAATAAATGACTGTGAACATATCCTTTGTGAAATAAGAAATCCGTAGAACACTTCAATGAAGCTTTAGGAAAATCAGACAATCCCTTCAGAACTTATGAATTTGTGAGTTTCAATGCCTCAGTCGCTGGTTATGGAGACTACAACGGTTTCTGATGTCACAGTAAAACAACGATATAATGTATTTATTAATGATTATAAATCTTTTCTTGGCCCTATGATATACTCAGGACGACGAGGAAAGACATGCATGTCTCAAAGTAATATCAAATGTCACTTTTCTTTTTATTATAGCTGAGTATTGATCAAACTTTGAATATCTATTGCAGGAAACTGGTGTTGGCTGGGTAAATATTTGGATACCATTTTATAGATGTGCTCTATTGAAGAGAAATGAGATAATTATTGCTTTAGGTGGTTGGATAAGATCTTTATGTCTTTGGGGCCTTGATGTCTGTTTGATTGCTGGATGAAACAGTTTTGCGGTTTACGAGGTGATGATCTCTTGAACGAGCAGTTTGATACGTGTGGATAATCAACTTTAATACAATGAAATATGTTGTGGAACAGTAAGGAAGAAGAAAGTTGATTTGGTATTAAGTATGTGCCAACATAATGCTAATCGAAGGAGAAATAATCTTGAAGAACGGAATATCTTCATTTGCATATAAATATACAGGTATCACTTTATTATAATTTCTACTGCAGATTACCGATTTAAATGGCACGTTTGATATGTTTACTTTGTTTGATTTTGTTGTTAAGGTTCAGTAACATGCAGATACAAATTGTACAAACAGTATAGAGATGTATGTGTGTATTTTCGGTGTGAACTTAGCTCCTGTGCGGATCAGAAGACTTCTTTTTTTTCACTATAAAGTTAAGTACTGGTCAAACTTTGAAAATCAATCGCAGGATATTGGTATTAACTGGGTAAATATTTGTATATCCATTATTATCAGATGTGCTCAAAATATACAAAAGAGTTACTACTTGTAATGTGCACTAATTATTTCCAGTGATCGGATAGCATGTTTCAGACGTCGGGGATGTTATGTCTATTTGAATTCTGAACCTAGACAGTTTCGAGGTTTACGAGGTGATGGTCTTTTTAATGAGCAGTTATACGTGTTGATATTAATCTAACAATATAGTATGGTGTGGAGGAGTTAGCAATGGTAAGCGTCAGGGAAGCTGATACGTTGAGTATACTTGAAGATGAATACGCCTCCTCAATATGTGAGTATGAAACGAAGCTTTTACAAATCGTATTTAAACCTTGGCATGATGTTAAGGGACGGGGGCAGGAGAGGCGATTGAGTGACAATAGCAAAAACAGTTGCTCACAACTTCTATTTCACAAATCTTCAAGGTGTCCCAGCACATTATTACGTTTAAACGGTAAGATACATACAGAAAAATGGAATAAATGACTATCAATATATCCTATGTAATACATTGTCTTGCCTCTCATCTGATGCCTTTTGAAGTCTGCCCAAAGAGGAAAAAAAAAATCCTTTGTTACTTGTTCCTCTTTCCCATGATTTCCCCCGATTGCTATATGTAAACTGTGTTCCGTATAGTCGTCCTTGTCTTGTGGGAAGAATGTTTGTTACGTCAAACTACAATATCGCATATATCAAGTAAAAATAAGCTGTGGAAAATGGTTTCACTCGTTTTTACTGGATGACTACGTCGATTACAATAACATGTACCAATCAGATGAAGGATAGGTCTAACTATATGATAATTCCTTGTCTCGCACGGTGATGATAATGAGAATTCATGATATTATGGCATACTTCACATCACATAATTATGACGCAAACATTGCATTTCGTATTTTTTTTTTTTTTGGGGGGGGGGGAATAAAGGGAATAGCAAATCATACATACATTGGTCTACACGCACAAATGCTTGTGAAATTTTATTCTTTATGAAACGTTTCCAAAGGTGTTTTATTTCAGGAATAGTGTTGACCAATTACAAACAGCTTTAAATTTTAGTTCTGTTCCCCTGGAAATATACAACGATTATGTTCGATTTCATTCTTCTTTCTAAAAGAAAGGACATTCGCGAAAAGGACATACACTTGCAGTAATCGGTATAATTGTTTGGATTTAATCTTCCATATCGATGACAATATCTGTTTATCGTTTTTAACTGTTCGCCTTCAAATATTTTTGTGCGTGGAGGAACAAAAGGGTGTATGAAAATATACAGGGTGTGATACGTCATTTGGACTGAACTGGAGTGGAGCAACCAGTGAGCGAAACAATGGGGAGCTTATTAAATGGGCGTGAGAAAATCACAGAATGAAATCTGAACTCCTCGTGTAAAACGCATTGGCAAAGAGGAAGCAGGATATGATTTAAACAAGTTTGTGACAGATTATGAAAACAAAGGACAAAGGAAAGGACATTCGCGAAAAGAACATATATTTGCAGTAATCGGTATACTTGTTTGGATTTAATCTTCCATATCGATGACAATCTGCAAATGTTTACCGTTTTAACTGTTCGCCTTCAAATATTTTTGTGCGTGGAGGAACAAAAAGGTGTATGAAAATATACACGGTGTGATGCGTCATTTGGGCAGAACTGGAGTGGAACAACCAGTGGGCGAAACAATAGGGAGCTGATTTAATGGGCGTGAGAAAATCACAGAATGAAATCTGAACTCCTCGTGTAAAACGCATTGGTAAAGAGGAAGCAGGATATGATTTGAACAAGTTTGAGACAGATTATGAAAACAAAAATAAAAATATTCGAAGTTCCAGAGGCGACAATTACATTTCTTTATTTACTCCAGTGAAATCAAGGCAAAAAAACAACAAGAACAACAACAACAACACAAAATTAGCAATACTCAGCCCATCTCTTTTTTTTTTTTTTTGGGGGGGGGGGGGGGGCACACTCTTACCTGCAGTTGCTTTTGTTACCGAACTGAAAATTTCAGTAGTCGCTCAGTCATACGAAAATATCAACCACTTATCGTGTATCACGGAGTATTCTGTTTGTTCCTGATGTTCCTGTTTGACAAATTGGTGACCTTATACTAAATCGGGTGGATGATTTATGTAAGGGGGTGTTATTGTATGTGTGTATAGAATAAAGTCACTTGTCAGGATGGCTTATTCTCACCCCGAATACTTCATCCAAATGGATATATCACACAGAAACATTAAACAAACTAAGTATGTGGGCGTCAAAGCAGTGACAAAGACAATGTAGTACACATTGGATTACATTAATCACCTTGTTGGTGTTGAGATTTATTCAAAGTCATGCATCAGAGCAGTCAGTTTGATCTCTTTTAACCATGCAAAATAAAAAGAGTTATTATACATATACAATTGACTGAGATAAGAATGTACTCACATACACATGTATAAGTCCACTCTGATATTCAATGAAGGGGATTGGGTCATGCACTACCATTCAATTTTCGCGCAAAATGCTCACAAATACAGTTCTCGCGGTCGACTTAACATGCTAACTGATGGCGAATCTCGTTGGAGCGCTCAGTTCATGAAGTGAAGAGGAGCCGCGAATGATGACTTGAAGACATCTCTGCGTTGAGTTGACTCACACATACAGTTGGGGGGGGGGGTCCATGTCCAAATGAAAGTTACTTCGGGATTGTTGCACATTCTAAAAGCTGCATGTCTGGTCCTCAAAACACTAAGTAGTCATTTGACTCTTCCTTAGGTCGACCAACATGATAACAGACCGTTTCGAATGTCCAGTAAAGCGTCCATAAAATATCATTCGAAACATCTATACAGTTGGGGGGGGGGTCCTCGTCCAAATGAAAGTTACTTCGGGATTGCTGCACATTCTAAAAGCTGCATGTCTGGTCCTCAAAACACTAAGTAGTCATTTGACTCTTCCTTAGGTCGACCAACATGATAACAGACCGTTTCGAATGTACAGCAAAGCGTCCATAAAATATCATTCTAAACATCTTAACAACTTTGAACTGATGTACAGTAGACATGACTTAGTTATGTCGGGACGGAATTGGGTGCATAGATGCAAAAGGTTGAGTTTCTTCACTAAAACATTTAAGTATAACAGCTCGGTCTCGGAGAAACTGGAACACGCAATTCCACTTCACAGGGCTTGTGGAGGAGAGCAGGGAGGTGGGAATCCACCTCCCTGGGGAGAGAGACTGACCAGTATCAACTCCAATATATACTATATATACTTTCCTGTTCCTACTATCCCATAATACTTATCTCTGGTATCGTACCCAAGCTTTCCTGACTAACCCTTCTCAAAGAAACTTTATACAAAAACTTTGTACAAAAACTGACCATGAATGGTAAGGGAGAGAGAGAGAGAGAGACAAAGAGGCAGAGAGGGAGATAGGGGGAGAGAGGGGGAGATTGAGAAAGAGACTTAATACAAAGCATTTTACATGTGTGCTGTACTCTGGTTCTTTGTACGGCATCACAGGGTGGCAAACTTCAAAGTATTAACGTAGAACAATACCAGCCACTTTTATGTGGTTTTCTATCTCTAAGTCACTGTCCAGTCATTGCCACTAAATCCACTATTTAAGTAGGGTGGCAGTACCTCTTTTGTTTCATAAACTCATTCAACTTTTAGGTTGCGTGGTGGCACTATCACTGTGTACCAAGCAGCTATTGTATCTTGGTAACGAATAGGTTTCAGCTTTCTGGTTCTACAAACACTATGTACAGTAAAATGGGCAAGTTGCTCCATAAACTTATATTACATGTTTTGGCATGAAAGCTACTATATTCCAGCCTTCCGCCATTAGAATCTCTACAGTAAAGTGGGCTTGTTACTTCACCACTTTACAATTGCATAAAAAGATATGGAATACTTCAATCTCACTTCCAATCTTGTAATTAAATAGATGTCCCCATCTGCTAAATTTACGTCAGAAGTGTTACAAATGGGTTTGTGGTTATTTCATGTCAATATTTCGTAGATATTCAACCATCAAGTTATGTCAGGTGTTTCAGGATATTTATTGACAACTTACATAATGTATATAACAATGGGGTGGGAGATTGCAACCTTCACGTGGTCCACCCTGTTCTTTACTAATGCGATCAACCCGATTCAATACAACTTTGAACAAGTTCTCTGCACTCTACGTACCGAGATTACAACTTTGAGCTAGCACTTTCTTGTGTAATCCTTGCCATGGCGACCGTGGCCAACAACCCAAACGGCCCTTCTCAGGGCCAACACACCCGTAAATCCCTACGTATGTCTCGAGCAAAGAATGACTGCATTTCTCGCATCGCCAATGATCTTGATGTTGATGTTCTTCTCCAAGAGACGCATATCGTAGACACGTCCTGTGCTTCCAAGTTGCGCATTTGGCTCTAAGCTAGGTGACTATGTTGGCCATGAAAAAATATGGCATTGCTACCTAATGCCACCTACCTTAGGCATGATCTGGAGGATTTTCCTGTCCTTCAGGAGTCTAGTTTCGGTGATATTTTTGTCCCATCTGTCAGGGTTGGTGACATCATTTCACTAATGTGTAGAAACCCCCTGGGGCCTCATGGCCTGCCCAGCACTGCCGATCTTCCGCTACCCACAGGTACATGCAGGAGATTTCAGCAGTCACTCTTCCTGGGGCTATTCTACTAATGACGCCAATGGCGAACTTCTGGATGAATGACCGTCTCTCAACGACCGCTTCTTTCTTCACGATGCCAAGCAACCTGGTACTTCTCACTCCAGCAGATGGAGATATTCAAGATCAGCTAATGGCCTCCCCATTCTTGCTTCTCGGAAGATTCTCCCTCATTTCCCCCTACAGCCAACACCGCCAAGCCCTGATCCACATTGGGCTGCAGATTCCAATCTTGCTTTCAAAGACCAAGCCCCGATGCAATTTCAGAAAAGTTGATGAGGTAGGCTATCTGGAAGAATACTATAATACCTTCTGTAGTATCCCGAAACGCGGCAAGGAACCACCTCCCTCGAGGTTTCCGAAAGGCTTACACCCCATGCTGGCAACCTGAGTCTGAAGAACTGTTGGAACTTTATGGATCTACAGGAGACCCCGACATCGACACTGAACTTCTCGCATCACATGACATTGCAAGACGCCAAAGGTAGCAAAAAACAATGGATGGGTTGGATTTCACTCACTCCAGCAGAAAGGTTTGGAACCTCCTTCGTCGCCTTGGTTCAGCCCCTACGGCTCAGCACCAGCCTCCTAAGGTGTCTGCCAACAAAGTTGCCTGTTGTCTGGTCGTGAACTCAAAGGTCCCCTCCTCTAAGGCAGCTTGAAAGAAAGTTTGTAAGGGCCAGAGAGAATCCTATTCATCCTCACAACTGGCAACTGGTCTCTGTGATCCTTAATCCTTGGCAAAAGTGAATATAGGCTTGAAAGCCACCAAGTCAGGCAAAGCGGCTGGAATTGGTGTCATCTACCCGAAGTTCCTGAAGAGCTTTGCACGCAAGGGACGCATATTGTTGGCATCCTTCTCCTACATTCATTCTACTGGAACAATTCCTAAGGCATGGAGAGAGTCTAAGATTATCGCTCTTCTAATGCCAAGGAAAGCTTTTGAAGACCCTGCCCGCTATTTGAAGCTGTTTGAACGACTCCTACTCCCAAGACTCTCTCCTTTGGTGGAGCATATCCTGCCGAAAGAGCAGGCAGGTTTTAGACCAGGCAGAAGCTGTGCCGACCAAGTTCTAGCCCTTACCACTAACATTGAGGCTGGCTTTCAAAGAGGCTTGAAAACTGGTCTACCGCTCATAGACCTTTCATCGGCATACGACACTTTGTGGCGACATGGTCTCCTTTTGAAACTGTTCAAGATCCTGAATTGCCAGACTACTCTGCGCTGTTTGTCTTCGGTCCTCAGCAGTCGAAAATTCAGGGTCACTCTTGGTAACCAGACCAGCTCTGTTAGAACACTCAATGATGGCCTTCTCCAGGGGTCTGTGGTTATCTCCACGTCTTTTTACCATATATTTCAGTGACATGCCAAGCACTTTATACAGGAAGTTTGCTTATGCAGATGACCTCGCCCTTGCATTTCAGGGAAGGTCCTTGGATGACATCAGCCAAGTCCTGACCAAAGATCTGGAGACAATGGAGGAGTGCTTCATCTTGTGGAGACTTCCCGACAACCCTTCAAAGACTACCGTACACAACCACCCCATCAATGCGCCTGAAATCCCACAGGCCAGTCTGTATGTCTCTTCCATCACTGGAGCACTTTGACTCTAAAAGTGAATGGCGCAGATGCTGGTCTGATGCTTTCTCCCACACAACTCAAGTTACATGCAACATCATCACTGACCCGACAGCAAAGCCAGAGGGCTTCAACCTCCCTCGGAAAGAGTGGCTCACCCTAAACCGCATCCGAACCCTCAAAGCAAGGACAGGGAAATGGGGGGGGGGGGGTTTCGCCTGATCAAACTCTGCGTGCCATCGTGGAAGACTGCCACATGCGGAAGTTCCCAGATGGGCTTGAGGAGCTTGCTCAGGCAGGTGATGCTGCCCTGGACTGGATCCGCAGTTTGGATATCAACCTTTAAGGCTAAAACCCCCCACCTACCCCATTGTATTGCATCATGCGACAGGAGAAGAACACTCTAAAAACACAAATGTTGAATTAGCATTTAAAAGGGCCGAGGAGTGACAACATTTTCAAAGTGTTGGTTTTCCTGCTAGACTCAACATTTAAAATGTTATCTTAAAAGTTGGATGCAACACTTCAAAAAATGCTGTCACTCCTCGGCCCCTTTGAAATGTTGATTCAACATTTGCGTTTTTTAGAGTGAAGATGATGTATTTGACAATGATATATGCTATTGGTATAATGCGTTATATTCTATCATAGAATTCTCCAACTATAGCATTGACCGAGAACTTCTCACGTCACTTACAATAATTTTACCGGGAAAAGAAAGTGGATGTGGAGTCTCGTCAGCCTCGGAATATTTTTCGGCTGGCAAATATTTGACGTCACTTTTTGCCAATGAAGAGATTCATAGCTATCGATATCGCAATCGGAATCACTGAGAGCCAACGGCGTAAATCCATACTGAGGCGCAGCCTTTTTTTTTTTTTTTTTTGGGGGGGAGAAGCTTTGTGCCCCCCTCCCCCCCCTCACACACACACACACACACACTTTACAGGGATCGGATGCTTTACTCTTTTGCATGAAATATAAAGTGGGAGAAAAGTGGCAGCAACAACATAAAGACTTTTTGTTCTTGTTGCTTTTTTTTTTGCTTGTCAGACGACTTTCGGCGGAAAATCAGACCTTAAAAGTATTTTTTTTTTGGAAATATCTGTGAGAGGGAGCGGAACGACCGAACGGGGGAAGGGTGTGTATGGGGGGGGGGGGGGTGTATCCCTCTCCCACACGAGGAAGATTTTGCATTTTCAGACCTGAAATTCAGCGATCTGGTGCTCACTTGTGAAAATTTTGTTTTCTTTTCTTTAAAAAAACAATAGGAAAATGAAATATTCACAACATATTATTGAATGACAATGTCAAAATGAATCTGACATTGATGATATAGTATATTCTGTTTTGGTGTCAATAGAGGGAGCTGGTGAGATGTAGACAAATATTTTGGAATAATAATTTAAATATGATTTGAATAGTATGTGACAGGAATGTATGGTTAGGGTGTGAGTGTGAAGTGAGTGAGCAGTGAGAGTGAACAGTTGCATTTGAGGCTTGCTGGCGAGAAGGTGCGCAGACGGGTTGACAAGCCAAGAACAGGGCCTGAGCATCACTGCATTTAATTCGGCTGCGTCGCTTGGTGCAATCCCCGTAGACACCGCTGGCCGTCACTCAAAAAAAGCAAAAGGGACCGAGAAGCTCCGTCCGTATCCAGGCACTGAGTATCCGGACTTGTCCGAGGACGTATCCGGAGGCGGATACCGCCCAGTCTTTGAGTCGTCGAGTAATCCCACGCCCAGCTGTGGACAGAACCAGGCAGACACACGCGAGCCGGACGCGATTTTTTTTTTCCGTAACCCTAACGCGTCGAAATTGCCAATTGTGTCACTTGAGCAAAGACTATCAGTGTACTTGGCTGGTTTTGTACGCATGCGCTTGGACTTCTTACTGTACTGCTGTACAGTATGTACACATATACCAGTGGCATGGTCGTCTGCTAACACAGAATCAGATTCGAATGTGAATGGCACGCCCTTCAAACATAACAACGGGTTTGTGTGTAGGTGTGTGTGTGTGTGTGCGTGTGTGTGTGTATGTGTGTGTGTGTGTGTTTTAAAAAGAAGGTGATTCAGCAGCACAAGTGTGTGCGTAAGGCAGATATGGATTGGCTTGTTCGTTAGTAATCAGAAAGCCTTTTCTGAGATATTCATGCAGAATTCTATGTCAAGTAATACGCTACGCATGGTTATATACACTGTAGGCCTATATTGTACTGTGTGTAAGAAAAATACGATTTAAAAGCACAAGAGATTCAGCTGCTTATTTTTGTTCAAATTAATTTCATTGTAAACATGGGCCTGATATCGATGAAATTCTAATGAAGAATATCATTTTTTTAAGTTTTTTTTTGTGTGTATTATTCTGTTCGCACTGCAAGTACACACTCAACAGTAACACGTTCCCATTAATCGAAGTTCCAGAGGAAAATGAGAAGTGAGGACACAAGTCGTACATGGTATATTGGAGCTTTATTCGAAGACGTTTCACATGAGCAAGCCATTTATAGCAAGTACAGTATATCATTTTACAAAACTCGGCACTCGGTATATCGTGTACAACATAAGCAGGGAGGTGACTCGCCTTGCTTGTATATTAGCAGGGAGGTGAGACTAAAATTCTCTCACCTCCCTGGTACACGGGAGGGTGCCTTTTTCAAGCTAAGTTACAAATCACTGGTCACTTTCACTGACAGCGATCACTTGTGTTCAGATTATTTATGGGCTGCCTTACGCGGCAGCCTCGAAAGTGGAGTGAGCGTCAGGTGGTGTCCGTTGACAAGCCACGAATGATTTTTTTTTTTTTTGGGAGGGGGGGAGGGGGGTAGGATAATAGTGCTGATTGATATATTGATGTATACATAGGCCGTGAGGTAAAAGAAATTTCATTTCAATTCAATTCAATTCGATTTTATTGTCCGTTTCTGGAAATTTGTTTTGTTAGCATGCATACAAGTTACATCGACACATACAATATACAGAGCACACGTTTAACATGGACACATAGACATGATAAACACACAAGAGATATACAGCAATACAATGAATGTCATTGTCAGAAATATATAACATTAAAGAAATATTAATCTGTATAAATCAACGTTGTGTTGGGTGTGGTGTGCATTAACATACACAAGTGTGTAAATATGTATCAGATTTATAATAACTATATAAAACTTTTAAACAATATAAATTAATACATCTTTACGTCTAAATAAGTGATTGTATATATAAAAATCTCGAAGGCTATTTACGTGCGTGTGTGTGCGTGTATATGTGTATACGTGTGTGAACGTACAAAAATGTAAGTGTATGTTTTTTGACAAAACCGTATAAATTACATCCATACGATTGTTCTTTTGTTTTTGTTTTACAACAGCTGAGATAGTGTATGATCATGGAGCTACCAAGTAGCTCCATGGTATGATATAGTAATTTGCAAGTCAACTGTTAGGATGGCGTTAACAGCTGTCTGTGAAGGGTTAGTGTATAGGATCGCATTTGTATAACATTAAAAAAAAAATCTACGGTTTTAAAGATGTTAAAAGAAATGACAGTATTCAATGAAACATTGTGCCAACATCCATGTGACGTTTACATGAATGGTTAGTCCAGCGTGGCACGACATAACCACGTGCATGTATAAGGTTGAGCCAACATTGGTTCGAAACCAAGATGTGCTCCACTAGGAATTAATCACCTACACAGTGTTCAAAAATTCATTCTGCCCCCCTCCCCCGCAGAAAAGTGGTGTTTTGATGTGCTCGTCACTTAATTTATGAAAAGTATTTTGATAATTTTCTCCTTCGTAGGCATTTGTAAAGATATCACTGAGAAATTTATTTGAAATGTATTTTCCATGATGTTTTGATGAAGTAATAGAACTGATGTCACAGAGGTTATTTGTAAAATATTTGGAGTGATTACTAAAGAGGATGAATTTAAAATGGAATACAAACATGTATTTTAAAGGTCCTGTTTACCGTTGAGAACAGTGATTTAAAAAATGTTCAAGATATCACTTTTGATGCATGTGTAGGTCATTCCACATCCCACCATCAATAAAACGTTTTCAATAAAGCATGAAATATAAGGAGATATCACTATTTTTCTCACTAAACCATAACTGTAGACGGTTTAATCTGGAAACATTTCTATTATAACTATTGTACACATTTTGTATATCTAAAAATACATAACATCGATGATAATGGTTCAAATATTTACATTGGTTGTTTCTATCCCTAACGCACATTTAAGAACTACTTTGAAGCACCAATGCTGGGTTTTTGTTTCATATGCAAAAGGTAAATGATGCCTTTACGTTAGAATATGAAATTTTGCATACATGTACTTTCTTTTCTATTCTCTTGTATAGGAAGTCGCTGGAAACGTCATAGATTGCCTGATTTTCTTGATCGATTATAATTTGTTGAAAATTAGAGTTTTCCTCAATCTTTAACTAATAATATTTTCCTATTTGCCAAGGTTTTTTTTTTTTTTTTTTTTTTTTAAAGAAGTTATCTTTAGTTAGGACTTCCCCTTACTTTAGGTTTCAGACCTGTAAATTCATCTATTTCAACGTTTGACGTTGTATCTCAGATCAGCAAAAGTAGTCGATTTCTACAGCCTGGATGCATTAGGATGCGTGCAGAAAATGCACAGAAATTGGTTAGGAAAAACATATATCACTAATACTAAAGTAGTCATATGAGCGGTTGAATTGGCAGAAAGGGATGGAACAAACTTTATGAACATCCCAGCTAGCAGACGGAGGTCAAAAAGACGTCTCAATTTGGTCGCAACTACATGGTCAAAGTTGTCGCAAGTCTGAAAATGACCAGAAAATGACGTGATTTCAACGTCTCTTTGAAACGAATTTATCACGTCATGTTATGGACCTCCTGATGTGTTACGTCAGTTTTGCGACGTATTTATTACCTAATATTGGTGACATATTGATGACGTAAAATTTACGTCAATTTTGCGACGTAATTTTTACGTCATAAACACGTATTAATGACGCAATCTACGTTGGTTTGCAACGTATTCATAGCGTTATTTAAATGACGTCTTAATACCGTAATATATACTTTGTTTTACAACGCATTTATGACGTCATATGAGCGACGTATTAACGTGAAATTTTCTTCAGTTTTGCGACGTATTTATGACGTCATATTAGCGACGAACTAAAGACGTAAAATTCAAGTTAATTTTGTGACGTATTATTCACGTCGTATTTACGACGCATAAGTGAAGTAAAATTACCGTTGCTTTGCAATGCATTTATCACGTCATATTAATGACGTATTATAACGTGAAATTTAGGCTACATTGTTTTGGGACGTATTTATGACGTTATATTAGCGACATGTGAACGTTATGTTCACGTCAGTTTTGCGACGTCTTTGTGACGTCATATAATTAGGCCTACGAATTATAGAGTTTTATAGTTATATCAGTTTTTTTGCAACGTGTTTATCACGTCATATCAATGACGTATCATAACGTTAAATTTACGTTGATTTGCGACGTATTTATGACGTTATATTAACGACATGTGAACGTTATGTTCACGTCAGTTTTGTGACGTCTTTATGACGTCATATAATTAGGCCTACGAATTATAGTTTTGTAGAGTTATATCAGCTTGTTTTGCAACGTATTTATCACGTCACGTATTTATGACGTATTATAACGTGAAATTTAGGCTACATTGTTTTGGCACGTGTTTATGATGTTATATTAGCGAAATATGAACGTTATGTTCACGTCAGTTTTGCGACGTCTTTATGACGTCATTTTATTAGGCCTACGAATAGTTTTATAGAGTTATATTGGTTTGCTTTGCAACGTATTTATCACGTCATATTAATGACGCATTATAACGTTAAATTTACGTTGTTTTGCGATGTATTTATGACGTTATATTAACGACATATGAACGTTATGTTCACGTCAGTTTTGCGACGTCTTCATGAGGTCATATAATTAGGCCTACTAATTATAGAGTTTTATAGAGTTATATCAGTTTGCTTTGCGACATACTCTCGTCAGAATGACGACATTATCACGTCATTACTGTCGTCAGAAAGACGTCGAAACTGTCAACAATAGGAGGAATTTTTGTTCAAATGGAAGATATAAAAATGACGTCATTATTTAGACTTCAGAAAGGCGCAATAATTGTCATTTGTTTAACATGAATAAGCAAAGAAAGCAGACATTATTTAGACGTCTTAAACTGACGCCAGAAAGTCGTATTTCTGCTCAAATGGATGACGTCTAAAAGACGACATATTTGTGACGTCTTTCTGACGTCTGGGTTGTTATACAAAGACGTCATAAAGACGTGTAAATTACTAATTTAAAGACGAGACTGACGTCAAAAAAAATCTTTTAGACGAAAATAAACAAAGATACTGGACGTCATATTAACGTTTCAAACTGACGTCAATATGTCGTATTTTTGCTCAAAAGGAAGTTGTCCAAAAGATGTCATATAAGAGTCGTCTTAATGACATGTAAATCACAATTCTAAAGACAAGATGTACATCAGAACGTCATGATCACGTCGTTTACACGTCAATTCATGACTTTTTAACGTATATTGGAAAAGAAAACAAGGAATACATCTGAAAGACGCCTTTTCTTCAAGAACAAGGGAAATGGACGTGATTTTGACGTCATTTTGAAGTCGTGGCCAGTTGGTTTATCAGTATTTCAGTTTAAGATCTAATAAAGCGCTTGTGAGCACCTCAAGGTACAAATCATGATAAAAATCTAACCTACCCTACTCCTGCAAATGTCCTAAGCCTTATATCTACGTCTACCACCTATTCATATACAGTTGCTAGCATTGTTGTATCAGAAAAATTTGTAATGCTTTATGACATGGTTGCTAAACTAGGTCAATCTTGAAATACATAAATATGTGTTCATAAAACACGCTGAAGTTTGAATAACAAACATTTTTTTAACAATAGAGTGCACAATTTCTGACACTTTTATGATTATAACCAGAATGTTTACTTTTTCAGACGTGAACAACGACCAGCTGTGACCTCGCTTTCATTTTCTTTCAGAATAACTCTTGATTACGATTTTTACGTTAGCATACACGAAACTTTGCAAGTAACGATATACTGCACACCTACCACACCCACACAAACACATAAATACACAAACACACAACACACATTGCACGCACTCGCACATACACACAAAGACACACACACAAAGTGCATGGAAGGTGCAATCATTGCACTTTCAGGCGCCCGCCCTCGAGTTTTCGGTGCAAAGAAAACACACACACACACACACACACACACACGCATTGCAACATTGCTGATAGATTCCGTACTTTTCTCAAGGCTTGGTATGGAGCTATATAGGACACCATAATATGATGGCTAACACCGTTTAAACGTATATCAGTTTCCTATAAATGCATATTATAAAAACGCGTAAGTAGCGTCTGTGACTCTGAACAGATGCTTGATGTTCCAACTTAATGAAAAGACCTTAAATTTGGCTAATATCGGGTAGATTAATTTTCTTTTGGTTATCCTTCACCATTAGAATAAATGAAATTAATTTGTGCCAAATAACAACACATTATAAAACGATCGTTTCAAGTCGCTTCCACAAATGTGTATTACTCATAAACCCATGAACCCACCTGGGAATCTGATACCAGTTAATGCCAGGTGATTGTTTCTATATCTAATATATCGATCATGAAGTTTCATAAAAAGTTACGAGTATAACAAGAACTCGAGTTTTGGAGCGCGCTCGGTAACCAGCTAACACGTGTGAATGCGGCTAGTGTTCTTATAAACAAACAAACAAACAAATCAGTGTTTAAATATTCATTATTTATCTTCATCATCCATTGAATCGACTTACAATAAGGGTGCTAGGCCATGTGGGCATTGAAGGGAGGGATCGAGTAGGAATATAGTCGCAATGCTTATTTAGACTAATGAAAATGATGAAGCTGAAAATATGCAAGAGATTTCGTGAAGTTGTTGATGGATTGGTGACATGAAAAAAAAAAGTATTGATAAGTGCAATATGGTGGAGGAAGATTGCTTGTGGTAATTTGTATACGATGGCAATACGAGTAGCAATCATGGTGATGGTGATGATGATAAGATGATATCCAGTTGTGAAATGATAGTAATGATGTTTATGGTCGATCCCACAGAACTCTTTCCTGTGATCGATCCCTCAGTTTTATAATCTAATTGAAGCAATGATGGTAGTGATGATTGCTTGATACTAAAGGAAACCAAAACCCAAAAGAGCAATATGGATTGAGTGAACGCAGCAACATTAGTGAAAGTTTGAGGAAAATCCGACAATCGATGCAAAATTATTCATTTTTATAGTTTTGGTGTTGTAATCACTGGATAAGGAGACTACTTGAGTCCACGGCGTCATGTGTGGACAACAATGTAAAGAAAACATGAAGAGAATTCCACAGAGAAATAATTTTTCATGAAAATTACACATGGTTATTTCCATCAACTTAATTGATACTGACATAAGTTATGTTAAAGGCAGTAATCATTCCCCCTACTTTCTGAAAGCGGTTTTTATAGTATCCCCTTATCCAGTTGTACCAACATCAAAACGTTAAAAATGCATAACTTTTGCATCTTTTACAATTGTGCGATTTTCCTTTAACTGTCACTGATGTGTTTTACTATGTTGCTGCTTTCACTCAATCCACATTTCTCTTTGGGTTTGGGTTTCCTTCACTGATGGTCGTTTTGGTAGAGGTAACGAGGCACTTGATGAGGAGAACTATAGGTTTGGCAATGATAAAGTGAACATCAAAAAATATAGACCTATATATCTATATTGATAGATCAATTCAAACCGTATGTGATATTAGAATGAAAATGAGTTGCTGTTTGCTTTATAAACGCTGTTTCAAAATGCCTTTATAAAGCTGATTGAATTGATATATTAATATAGAGATTTTATCGATCGAAATCAATGATTACTCTCCCCCAGCTTCTCTTCCCTCCCCATCTTCATCTTGGATGTTAGTGCATGAGAATTTAATCATAATTATATCTTGATCTACATGAACCTGAACTAAAAAGGAGCCTACTACGCCTTTCTGAATCATTTTTTTAAAAAGCACAATCATCGTGAGGTTGGAGAAGTATAAACCCAAATTAACCAAGCATAGTGTATTCATGTTACACCCAATTAGACCTAATGCCCACTTCGAATCTGATTCTGCGTGGCTTGATAAACATGATCAATGTTAACAATAGCAATTGCTGCAGTTGTACGCATAGGCCTATATAATACTTATATCATAATTCATTCCAAGCTTAGATTTCCAATTTACTTTTGCAAGATATTGATGAAAACTTCGAGTTTGCATCTTAACAACAATTTGTACTCCATGACTGAATTTCTCTTTTCTAATGTTTTCATCGAGACACTCAGCGATTAGAAACATTGTAATAAGCGCTTTATAAATGATATTTATTACTATCATTAACAGCGCAATTAAGTCTTGCGAGACAAAGGAAAAGTGTCAGCAGACGGCGAACAAAACCACAGGAATACCAGTAGTGTATGCAGACGGCAAAGCAGAACGCGATGCCGATGGCGAAGTGGAAACACACACACAACACACACACACACACACACACACACACACACACGCACACACACACACACACACACACACACACAAAGCCGTTGTTATGACAGTTCACAAGGCGGCGTGCCATTCTCACATTCTAATCTGATTCTGTGGTTAGCAGACGACCATGGTACACGTACTGTATACAAGAAAGCAACACAAGTATCGCAACCAACTATTACACTGGTAGTCTTTGCTCAAGTGCCACAATTGGCAATTTCGACGCGTTAGGGTTACGGAAAAAAAAAAATCGCGAACCGGACAATACCCACGCCAATCGACCGTGTGTATCCGGCCACGCCGTGCTGCCACACCCGTATACACTTCACGCCGCGACGGACTGCAGGAACAGGCGTCAGCCACCTCGCGTGAACCGCGTATCCGACGCCAGGATCCGGCTTCGCCTGAGCAACACTGTACAGTCATCGCGCGGTTATCGACAACGTGACAGTGCCTTAGATAATTATGTAGGGACTTTATTCATAGGGTTTTTTTCATACGTAGAAATGCACGTGCTCATATAGGGGCTTATTCGAAATGAGGATACCATAAAACCATTTATTTATATACATATAGTTTTGTCTTGCATTTTTCTTCCCGAAAACATTTTTCTTTCGGTGACTTTGTATTGACATTCGGGAGACAACATCCCACATTGCACCGACTTTGTTTAAATAAAAGAGTCGGATGACACAATTGATTTGAAACGATAATTTGCTGTGTTCAGTTTATTATTGCGGTCGTCTTCCGAGAAACCCTTTGACAGACAAAATCGTGGTATTTCAGCTCTTGCTGTGCGACATCACTGTGAAGGCCTACTAAATAATGGGGCCTATCATCGGCGTAAACAGGATTTGATCTTAGGAGGAGCGGTTATGTGAGGGAACGAATCAAGCGAGGGGGGAGGGTATGGTAGGGGGGTTTCCCCCTCGTACGGTGAAATCTCTTTGTGTTGAAAATTTTGACATTTTTCAGTCCAAAAGCTGCCGTTTGTAGCTACATTCTTCGCTTTGGAAATTAAGGGGGGCACACCAGGCGCAACTGCTGTCAATCACTGGCAGCAACATCAGGAGAATGGCATAGCGATTAAATGCGAGCGAGCGGAGCGAGCGAGCATGAAAATTTTAACATTTTACAGTATAAAAACTGCCGTTTAATTGTAGCTATACTTTTTCGCTTTGGAAATTAAGGGGGGCCGCATCAGGCGCAACTGCTGGCAATTACTGGCAGCAACATCAGGAGAATGGTATAGCAGTTAAATGCGAGCGAGCGGGGCGAGCGAGCTTGAAAATTTTGACATTTTACAGTCCAAAGACTGCCGTTTGTGGCTGTATTTTTTCGCTTTGGAAATTACAGTGTATGGGGGCACACCGGGCGCAACTGCCGGCAATCGGGCAGCAACATCAGAATGGCATAACGATTAAATGCGAGCGAGCGAAGCGAGTTAGCTTGAAAATTTTGATATTTTACAGTCCCACATGTCCTTTGTGGCTGTACTAGTATTTTTTCGCTTTGGAAATTAAGGGGGGGGGGGCGCAACGGGCGAAAACTGCTGGCAATTACTGGCAGCAACATCAGGAGAATGGCATAATGATTAAATGCGAGCGAGCGAAGCGAATGAGCTTGAAAATTTTGACATTTTCCAGTCCCAAAAACTGTCGTTTGTGGCTGTATTTTCTTCGCTTTGGAAATTAAGGGGGCGCACCGGGCAAAAACTGTTGGCAATTACTGGCAGCAACATCAGGAGAATGGAATAATAATTAAATGCGAGCGAGCGAAGCGAGCGAGCTTCAAAAATTTGACATTTTACAGTCCCCAAACTGCCGTTTGTAGCTATATTTTTCGCTTTGGAAATTAAGGGGGGCGCACCTGCTCACAATCACTGGCAGCAACATCAAGAGAATGGCATAGCGATTAAATGCGAGCGAGCGGAGCGAGCGAGCTTGAAAATTTTGACATTTTACAGTCTAAAAACTGCCGTTTGTAGCTATACTTTTTCGCTTTGGAAATTTAGGGGGCACACCGAGTGCAACTGCCGGCAATTACTGGCAGCAACATCAGGAGAATGGCATAGCGGTTAAATGCGAGCGAGCAGAGCGAGCGAGCTTGAAAATTTTGACATTTTACAGTCCAAAGACTGCCGTTTGTGGCTGTATTATTTCGCTTTGGAAATTAAGGGGGCACACCGGGCGCAACTGCCCGCAATTACTGGCAGCAACATCAGGAGAATGGCATACTGATTAAATGCTAGCGAGCGAAGCGAGTGAGCTTGAAAATTTTGACATTTTCCAGTCCTAAAAACTGTCGTTTGTAGCTATATTTTCGCTTTGGATATTAAGGGGGGCGCACCGGGTGCACCTGCTGTCAATCACTGGCAGCAACATCAGGAGAATGGCATAGCGATTAAATGCGAGCGAGCGGAGCGAGCGAGCTTTAAAATTTTAAAATTTTACACTCCAAAAACTGCCGTTTGTATCTATATTTTTCGCTTTTGTTTGTCCCACTTTTATTTGAGAACCATCCCCCCCCCCCCCATCGACGCCTCTATACATATTAGGTTGCTTTTGTTAGGTGAAAGATCTGCTGCACACTCTTTGATGAATTAGGGAATATACGTCTATGTCAAAAGTGTACAAAGTTTATCCCTGATCCTGTATAGCGGACCTTTTGCATGTTCATGATTGCAATACAACGATCTGGTGCATAGTTCTGGCGATATTTGGACAATTTTCCTTTAAGAGAGTTCGAGATTTGTCCTCATCTCGGGAATTGCTTGGGGGATAAATGATTTGTCTGTCTAAACACTTCCTTTGGGGCGGGGCAAATGCCCCTTTGCCCCCCATAGATTCGACGTCCCTGATCTTCCCTTGGTATGCCCATAGATGTATCCTGACTGAGTCATCAGTCACTGTCGTTTCTCAGGAATGATTCAGGGAATGGAGGGGATTCAATTATGGCGATAAAGTTGTTGTTATTGTTTGTTTGTATGTTTTCGTACATATTTTGCAGATGGTCCCCAGCAGTGCCATAATATACGGCACTGGTCCCCAGTTACTCGCGTCATAGCATGTTTACATGTAGAGCTATACTATTTGACGTTGTCAACGCCTGAGCCATACCTTACAGTGTATGTAAGGTATGGCTCAAGCAACAGTGTATGTCGCTTGAGAAAATTATACATTTTCCTACAAGATACTGTTCAGCTCTGTTACCTGTCTGAAGGCCGGCGCACAAACGTCATGCAATATGCCAAAATTGATACAATCGCATTTCTGCTTCCTCCATTTTTTCCCCTCAAAATTCAGGGGGGGATGATTGTACAGGCCATCCCCCCTCCTCCATTTCAGGGGGGGGGGGGGGATATATCCCCCCCATCCCCCCCCCCCCCGGGATTTACGCCCATGCTGAGAGCCACGCAGCGGCTGCATGCAGTGTAGCATTAGAGGGCGCAGCGCAGTGTAGGTGCACTGCACATTGCGCTGCACCACTGCACTGCGCAGAGCGCAAGCACTGCGCTGAGACTGGCATGCGCTGCGCTCTGCGCTGCAGAACCATGCACTGCACTGCCATGCACTCACAAACTAAATTGAACGGCATTGTGCAATGGCGCTTGGCTGATGGCACCACTTGGTAATAAGGACTCTGCACTACTACAACTACGCTCATTCAATTTCCGTGGTTGCGTGATGAATGTTTACAATGAATAACTGAGACGTATTATTATAGACACCGGAAATGTCTTTCGAGTTTTTCAGCTTTCATTGTCTCTAATTAACTCGATTCAACTTCACGTTTTCTTTGTTATTGTTGCCTCTTTAATAATGGCCTTAGGTGACTTCAGCAAGATTAACAAAAAAGTCGCTCAAAATTGATACAATCTAGTTCTTATAATTATCACATTATCATTATTTTTTTTTTTATCAAAGCCGAGATTTTCTCTGTTGTAGGATGTAAATCAACATGCACTCTTTTCGAGGTAACAGCTGAAATTATGGATTCTCGACTGGCATGGTTACTACTTTCTTCGGGGTTGCGCCCCTCAGAAAATAGTGCAATGCCGGTCACCTCACAATCCATAATTTCAAATGGAGCCTCTAAGTGCATGGTATAATTGATTCCTTGGTAGGATCGAGTGTCTATTCAAAGTCATGCCAACGTAGCTGTGTGCTAGTATTGGTCTTACGCATTAATAGCGCCGTAGACGTGGGCCCCGCCTTATAAAGACTTGTGATTGATTCAAATCAATCACAACTTTACGATTGAATGCAAATCCATCTTATGTAAAAGTTATGACTGAAATTAAGATGGAGAACTGCAATCAATCAATCACAGGTTGCGATTAATGACAGCTTTCAAGAGATTTGTGATTGATTGATTTCTATCACAAGTTTTATAAGACAGGGCCCTGATGAACACCACGCACATACGCATGAAAACATCACAATACAGTATATAAACATGTAAATTTACATCACTTCTGACGCCATTCCCCCCCCCCCCCCTTCCCGATGTGTCCATGCGCGGAACTTCATCACTGAAACAGCCCGTACTCACTGTGCGGTTTTACAAAACGAGGGGTTACATAAATTCAGGAAGGCACAACAATAGCTCTCACAGCGTGATCCGTGGGTTAAGCAATGGGAAATTACCGAGTTCATAAAAAGAAAGTCCAAAAATGAAATCATAGTCTAATAATTATAGCACACAATGGCAATGCCAAGAGCAAATAGCAGACACAGCACTACAATTAACCCGTAGTAATTCTTGGCTCTCTAAGACCATGAGAACAGTAGGCCTAATTCGCTTCCCTATTCATTGAAAAGAACAGAACATTTTCTAGGCTAATGCCTACGTTTTAACCTTGATAATCGAACAAAAGACTAGTCACGTCTTGGATAGTCAGTGTTGTTTGGTCCGTGGGAAAATCTCTCATTCCTGGCTAACTACCATGAGAACGGGTTCGTTCCGGACAAATGGTATCTCCCGTGTTGCATGGGGTTACAGTTCGGTATTCTAAGTTTGTTTGGTGTGGGTTTTTTTCGAATGTTCGTAATTAGGAACGTTTCTTAGTCCGAAAAACAATAGTTAATTCGAAAATGAAATAACTTCTTTTAGTGTCAAAATATTGTGCTGAAATTCAGAAATTACAGAATGGTACTCAATGAAAATGGGGCAATGTCTCAGGGAAGGATGACACACATACACATACCTGTTTAACATACCTGTTTATGGGCCTTAGAGTTATACAGAATGTATTTGTCCCTCTGCTACTCCACCATCTGGATGAGGTGACTAAGAAACTTATTTTTGTTCTTTTTTTGTGCTTTGCGGTTTATTGAGAACATGGGCGAAAATTGCTGCTCAGGGTTATATTTGTCCTTTTTTGTCTTCCGTGATTTCGCCAAGTTATATTTGAAAGAGTTGAGTGATGTGCTATTTAACACATAATCCGCGAGTTCAGTGATAATGCGTTGTGAGACGACATTTGACAGCTCTTGAGTTTTGCATCTGTTCTTCGTCACCTTGCACTTGTGCCCTCTAGTTCTGTTGTCTGTTCTCAAGTTGAATAACTTGCTTAGTCTAATATCTTCCAGTCCATTCATAATCTTGAATGTTTGTGTCAGATCTGCTCCGTGTCTGCGGTAACTTCAGTTCTGCTAGTCTCTCCGGATATGTAAAATTCCTGAGATAAGGTATTGACTTGCTTGCTCGTCTTTGCACCTTATCGATCTTCTGGGTATTCCAGGTAAGGGTGCCATAATATGTGGGAGCAATTTACCAGTAACGGGGATATTACAGATTTGTAGATATGGATGAATGATCGTTGATCATTGGAAGAAAACGATCGTTTGATAAACCCCACGATTTGAGCTTCCTGTAACGTTATCTATTAATACATGAGTTGAGAATTTCAGCTGGTTGTCAAATGTGACATCCAGATCCTTCTCAGTAGTAGAAGCTGAGATGAGAGAACCTTGAGATGGAGACTGTAGTCAAAGCAAGGGTTATTCTTCCCATAATGGACAACATTGCATTAATCTTTGTTGAAGGGTAGTTTCCATGTGTCTGCCCATTTATTCAGGCTTTCAAGATCACATTGCAAAACCGCGTGGTCACTAATGTTGTTTGCCACTGAGTAGAGTTAGGTGTCATCGGCAAAGAGTTTAGGTAATGTCCTTGGCAAACCAATGGTGTCGGGCAGGTCATTGATGTAAATGATAACTCCGGACCAAGAATGCTGTCCTGTGGTATGCCACTCGTTACCGGGTTTGTTTAGATGAATTTCTATAAACTACTACTTGTTGTTGGCTATTCCGCAAGTATGACTTTATCCCATTCCAGACTTTTCCTCTAATACCGTAGGCACAGATTTTAAATTGAAGTCTTTGGTGTCGGACACTGTCGAAAGCTTTGTTGTTGTTTTTTGTAGTCCAGGTATACAGTCAATGGAGTCGTTAACATCCAAAGCTTGCAGCCATTCTTCTGATACTTCCAGTAATTGAGTAGGACAAGATCTCCCCTTTCGGAATCCATGTTGATGGGGACTGTAGGCCTACATGTTACTGGGTACCATGTGTCTATTAAACTTGTCTTGGGTGATCTTTTCTATGACTTTGCCAGTAGTACTGGTTACACTGACTGAACGATAATTCCCTGGTTTTTGTCGCCTTTTGTGAATAGTGGTGTTACATTAGCAGTTCTCCAAGACGCCGGAACAATACTACTGTGCAGTGACTCATTGAAGAGATCTGCAAAGGGTTGGGCTAATTCTTCACGTAATTCCTTGAGCACACGATTGTGTACAGACTCTATCTGAACCTGGTGACTTTAAATGGTCAAATTTTGAAAGGTACTCCTTGACCATTTCTGGAGTAACTACATGTATGAGTTTATTAAGAGTTGTCTCGAAAGATCTGTCTTCAAACAAGGGCATGCTGGTGAAGTCCACGTTCGTGAAGACTTAAGCAAAAGACTGATTCAGAACATCCGCTTTATCTTGGTCTGATTCTGCAATGGATCCATCTGGTCTACTAAGAACTCCAAGAGAAAAATTTTACTTTGTTTACTCTGTATATATTTCCAGAAGTTCTTTGGATTTGGTTTTCACTTCATCTGCCAGTTTTTTGTTCAAAGTTCGTTTTCGCTTGTTTAACGATCTTAGTAGTCTCGCTCCGTATTCTGTTTTAGCTGGCGCTTGATTCTTCACTCTTGTGCTTAAGAAAAATAGTCCACGCTTTATGTTTCCTTGGTATTGCAGCTCTGGTCTCACTGTTCAACCACTGTGATCTATGGATGTTCTGCTTGTACTTGGGGACATAATCCCAGTGGTCTTAAAGATGGTTGTTTCGATGTGAGCGCATCTAGTTGAGATGTCTGAGTCAGCAGGAAGGTTGAATAAGCCGTTGTCTCTGACAAAATTTTGTCATTTCCTCGTAATTGCCTATATAGTATGCATATAGTGGGATGGACTTGATTCTCATTGGATGCACATCTATTGAAAAACCAAAATGTGTCAAATGATCACTTTTGCCAAGAGGGGCATTTAGCTCCCAGTATTCCACTATGTCAACTTGATCTGTAATTAACAGGCTGGTCCAGGATGTTTACCTGCTGTCCTCTTCTCTTTCTTGTTGGTCTGGTTATTACCTGGTTCAGACACAAATCATCTAACGTGTCTAACAAGTCCAGAAACTGTTGAGCAAATCTTGGTGAACCTGTCACTGACTTACTGTCCCAGTCAATCTCCAGGATGTTGAAACCACCCAATAATACCAGATGAACATATTTCTGTGAAAGTTCAGCAATATTTTGGACTAACTGTTGACGGGGCTCATTGTTCTCGACTGAACTAGATGGACTTCTATACATGTATCCGACGAGAACCAATCCAGTTGCTATTTTTAGTTCACACCACACACTTTCCTCAACGTCCCGACTGGAAAAGTCGATTTCTCTTGCAGTGATACTTTGCTTGACGTACATTGCCACTCCTCTCCAATGCTTAGATGGTAGAATTAGATTGTAGCCTGAAATTGACAACTCACTGGCTTGCACTTCATACTGAAAGTTTTTAAAGGATATATCCCAGTTAATGCGATGACGTCAGGATCAGACTAAGCAATATTCTGGCCTCCAGTTCCTCTCTCTTATTGAGTATTGCATCAACATTACTACAGAAACACTTAAGTTGCTCTGTTGCATAACTGAAAGCAAAGTGTGCCGTAATAAGAAAGTGCTGGTGAGTGATCACAAACAACTGGAATCTCTGAAGATTTATGGTCTGCGAATGGAACGCGACAGTGTTGTGCCGCCTTCCTTCACTGGATTGCTTCTCTTGTTTATCAGTTTGTCATTTAGTATAGTTCATGTGTTGTCTCCTTCACTTTGCTTTTTCTTCGGCTCTTTAACAAGTTCTGCCCTCTTGGCTCTTTCCTTCTGCGTACGATCAGGCTGTACAAAGATACCCCTCAGTGAATCGGGTGCTTGGCGAAGTTTGTTTGCCCGCCGACACAAATCCTCGCTGCAAGTGTTGCTAGGAAACTGAACTAGAACAGGGCGAGACAGCCGAGACTTTGAGTTCTCCTCCCGTTTTCCCAGTCTTTGCACTTTCTTCACTTCGACTTCAACACTTAGGAGGTTTAAGACTGTAGAAACGGAGGCTGAATCCTCTTCAAGTCAATTTTTCGAAGTTTCTTTGGTTGATTCTGGAATGCCATGTAGTATTACATTCTCTCCTCCTCTGTCCTCTCTTTCTTCTTCCAGTGACTCGTTGGCAAGAAATTACATCGCCTCTGATAGATCAGTGGGACTCAACACTGACTTCTGTCTTTTCAATCATATCCTTTTTAAGCTAATATAGAGTGTTTTCCAACTTTGCACACGTTTTCTCAATGCTCTTCCAATTTGTAGCCATGTCTTCAAGCCTGCAAAGCCTGTCTCTTGTTTCACTCAAGAACTTTTTACATCTGTCTTCAACTACTTGCTCACCTTTATAATTGCTTCCAGGGCTTTTTGTTCACATGCTTGACAAAATCTACTGGCACACTCTTGAATAACTGGAAGTCATCAACTGACAAACCACAACCTGTTGGGCAGAACCATCTCTCGCATCGTTCACATTCAATACTCGTTTGGTCAGTATCTGAGAATATGTTGTTACAAGACGCACAACAAGTGTCATCTACATCTGATTCTGGTGTCTTAGTGTCTCTTGCACAGGAGCTATTAGAATCTATGCGACCTTTTTTCTTTGTCACGTTTGAGCTGATGTTCCTCTCAGGTTACTATTTGGTTTAGTATAGGGTTTTGATTCTTTTTGATTTGCGTTTGAACTTCCGTATTCAGTGTCACACTTTAGCTGGGGGGCTCTGTGTCACCTCAGGCGGTGTGAGTGATAATAATAATAATGATAATTGTGAATTTATATTGCGCAGTTTCTATGAAGCATATGTACTCAACTGCGCATAACAATAAGATATAATCAAAGAAAGAAAATCAGATTTATAAGGAAGGAACACAATATAATTCTTAACTGAAAATCATACAATATAAAGAAAACACAATTAAAGGACTGATAATTGCATAATCATAATTCATAAAAAAATATCCGATATCTGTGAACCATGTAGATAATGTAATAAACTGTGACTATGGGAAACTTTCGTGAAATAGATGTGTTTTAAGGAGATTTTTGAACCTGTTGATTGATGATGTATGTCTGATTGAGGGAGGGAGGTTATTCCAGAGTTTTGGTGCAGCACTAACAAAAGCACGGTCACCTGAGGTAATTTTCGTCTTGCACCGTGGATGACTGAGGAGCATGGTGTCATTTGAACTACGAAGTCTGTAAAACTGGGTTGCTTTTATGGTGAGAAGTTCGCTGAGATAAAAGGGAGCCAAGCCATGAATAACTTTGAATGTAATAAGAAGGAGCTTAAACTTAATTCTCTGGCGTACTGGGAGCCTGTGCAGTTCATAAAGTAGTGGACTTACATGTGAAAAATTTAGAAGAGTTGCAAATGAGTCTGGCACACGTATTTTGTACACGTTGTAACTTACTTATCTGAGATTCAGGTAACCCATACAGCAGTCCATTACAGCAATCAAGTTTACATGTGATGCAGGCATGGACCAATGTTTCCATACATGTGCTACTGAGATATTTGCGAATATGACGAAGATTATATACAGAAAGTAGAATGCTGCTTTGCAGGTCTTGGATATGTGTGTCTCCATGCTCAGCTGAGAGTCAAACCAGACACCTAGGTTTTTTGCAACCATAGAACTCGTAACTTCAGTGTTTCCAATCGTAATTGAATTCAGATTCAGTTTTGACACTTGCCTAGGTGTTTCAATAACAAGAAATTCAGTTTTGCCCTCATTAAGTTTCAGCCTACTGCCTAACATCCACCTACGAAGATCCCTAATACATTGTTCAAGTTCCAAAACACAGGACTGCTCTTGTATACTCACGGGGCTGATTGAAATATATTGTTGAGTATCGTCTGCATAACAATGACAAGATATTTTGTGAGAGCATGAATCAATTATAGCAAAAAGTCGGCTAGCGTAAAGAGAGAAATGAAGGGGACCGAGCCTCGAACCTTGAGGAATGCCCCATTTAACATCAAACTTCTTTGAAATAGTGTCACCAATTAATATTTGTTCTTCCCTATCAGACAGATACGACTGCAACCAAGACAGAACAGAGCCTGTGATCCCAAAGTCAGATTGCAGCGTCTCAGCAAGTATGCTACGATCGGTAGTGTCAAAGGCGGCACTGAGATCTAAGAGTGCTAAAAATGTGACCTTTTTTTTCATTCATTGCCATCAACAAATCATTCTGGACTCTTAGAAGAGCAGTTTCAGTACTATGATACTTCCTGTATGCCGACTGTGTTACAGGGAGGAGGTTATTACGGAGGAGGTGTTCCTGAATTTGAGAAGTGGCTGCCCCTTCAACCAGTTTAGACACATAATGAAGGTTAGGACTACTTATTGGCCTGAGATTTCTGAAGTTCATTTCTGCACTAGGCTTCTTCAGCACAACTAGGGCAAGCTTCCAGCCCGAATAAAACTCACCATTGTGTTGTGACAAATTGATCAGTTTTGTGTACACAGGCAATAATACATCTAGACATTCAACCACTAGTCTTGTGGGCATAGGGTCAAAAGAACTTGATTTCTTACTGAGATTCAACACAAGCTTCCGAACGTCACTTTGAGATAATAGCGTAAAATTAGCGAACACAGGTGGGTTAGAAACAGAGGAGTGTTCACACGAATTACCAACACCTACAACATCTTTGTGTAACATTGATTCAATATCACAGTGGATCTTGACAACCTTCTGTTCAAAATATTGACCAAGTCTGTTGACGAAGTCATGAGTGTCTACACCAGGGGGTATAACAATGTCACACTTTGTCATGTTTAACAAAGATTTTGTTATATCGAAAAGTTTCATTTGGTTTGACCTGTTATCCAAGATACAATCAGTGTAGTATTTTGTACGTGCACTGTTCATCACAGACAATATCTTGTTCCGAGCTGTCTTTAGAGCATTGTGGTCGGAAACAGATCGAGATTTCCTACATATTTTTTCTGCCTTTCTCCTCTTCCTCTTTTCCGTTCTTGCCTCATCAGTAACCCATGGCACTCTGGGGCGAGTATGCACTTTTTTAGTGATTAAAGGTGCATGTTTACTGAAAATAGATGACAGGGTAGAATCATATAATGAGGCTAAATCATCCAAAGAATCTGGTGGGCTTACACACAACTCACTTGAAACAAGGTCATCTGTCAATGCATTGAGCTTAACATTTGATAATTTGCGAAAAAACACCCTTTTTCCGATGAAAAGGGTCTACTAACTTTAAGTGCACAGAGAACGGACATATGGTCAGAGACCAAAGAGTCTGCCCAGGATTGACCTAAAATAAGATCATCAGACTGACAGGTTATTACCAAATCTAAAGTGTGACCAAATACATGAGTAGCCACTTTGACGTGCTGAACACAACCAAGAGATTCTAACAGATCTCTGAATAATTTTGACTCAGAGTTATCTGCAACATCAACATGAATGTCATAATCTCCTGTGAAGAAGATAGGAATGTTTGACATCAGGTGTGGCTGTATAAATTCACTGAATTCAGACAAGAACATGGAAATGGGAACACGGTGATTCTCAGAGTAAGGTGGTCTGTAGAGGATGAAGAGTCGAAGCTGAAAAGATCCCAAGGTGATATGATACTCAGTGAATTCAAATGACTTTGTTTCCCCAGCTTTGCATTCACGGACAGTGATGTTTTCCTTGTGAAGAAGACCTTTTCCACCGCCGCGACGACCAGCTCGTGGATGGTGCAAGAACTTGTATCCTGACGGGACAATATCACTGATGACTGCTGCATCATATTCAGTTAACCATGTTTCTGTTACAGCATAAATGTCTGCTTTGCTGTCACAAACGTAATCCAGTACAGATGCTGATTTATTCTTTAACGATCTAAAATTTGCAGTGCAGAGTTTGATTGAATCCTGTTCTGCAGTCATGCAGGTTTGTGGTATGTTGACAAGGTTGTTCAGGTTTCTGCTGCGGCAGCCGTGATGTCTGACGGGCAAATCATGTCGAAGGGTCAAGCCAACGACGGGGATCCTCTGCTGCTCAGAGAAGGTAGATGATTGCTCTGCCACATAGGCATGAGATGTTTGAAGTGGTGGAGTAGCTCTTTGTCGGGGCTGTGCCTTTGTCAGCAAGGACACTGTTTTACCAGCTCATGATTCACCAGTAGATGTGAGCAACCAATTTGCATCTTTCTTTGCTGATAAGGTCAAAGATATTAGCTGTGACCTGAGTAACCAGTGCAGCAACTTGATCTTGAACCCCATGTACGCAGATCAGCAAACTCAACATGAATTTGATTTTTCTGCTACTGAACTTACACGGATAATCACGAAGAGTCCTTCTAAGACTTGCTGTCTTGATCCTTTACCTACATGGTTGCTGAAGAAGCATCTTCCAATTGTTGCTCCTTCGCTCACTGCTTTGGTAAATGTCTCTCTATCAACAGGAACCTTCCCAGACTCACTGAAGCAAGCTATTGTGATTCCAGTGATAGAGAAATCCTCATGTGACAAGGACATTCTCTACAGACCAGTTTCCAATATCGAGTTCAGATCCAAGATCATTGAACGTGTAGTCACATCTCAGCTTGTTCAGTACATGAACGAGTCTCATCTCTCCGAGTCCTTTCAGTCTGCCTATAAGAGTAACCATAGCTGCGAGACAGCCCTCCTCAAAGTCCAAGATGATATCCTTCGCAGCATTGACAAAAGGAAAGGGGTTATGCTGGTAATGCTCGACCTGTCTGCTGCGTTCGATACAATCGATCATGAAATTCTGCTCGATCGCTTTGGTATCAAAGGTTCAGCTCTACAATGGATGGCTTCCTACCTCACAAATCGAAGGAGTCGTGTCTGCGTGTCTGGTCACTTGTCTAGGGAGTGTGCTTCAGTGGTTGGCATTCTACAGGGATCTGTAATTGGGCCCCTATTGTTCACCATGTATACCAGTCCTCTTGGAAATCTCCTTCGTGCTGAAAATGTTAAGTATCATGTATGCAGATGACGTGCAAATCTATCTTGAGTTTGACCCCAGTGGCCCTTCCAGTGTTGAACTCACTCTGAATGCACTGTCCAGATGTGTAGGTAAAGTGCAGGAATGGATGACTGTGAACAAGCTGAAACTCAACGAAGATAAAACAGAGTTTCTTGTTCTTGCCTCCCAACGCCATCTTAAGCTTGTACAGGACATCAAACTTGCTCTTGGTACAACTCTCATCTCTCCCTCTGATCATGTGCGCAGTCTTGGAGTTATCTTTTCCTCTGATGCAAAGATGAGCACGCATGTTTCACAGATCTGTAAGTTAGCTAACTACTAAATCAGAAATCTGTGGAGGATCAGAAAATTTATTGATGCTTTTACTTGTTACGCAGCAGTCCGTGCATTGGTCTTATCGCGACTCGACTACTGTAATGCTCTTCTTGGCGGAATCAGTCAGGCTGATGTGGATCGCTTACAGAGAGTTCAGAATGCTGCCTCTAGACTAGTGTACCATGTTCGTTCACGTTCTCATGCCACTCCTCTTATACATCAACTCCACTGGCTGCCAGTCAAAGCAAGAATATCCTTCAAACTTCTCCTACTGGTCTACAAAGTAGTCAACAATAGAGCTCCAGAGTACATTGGGAAGTGTCTGGTACGACACTCTCACTCCAGGCGCACTCGTCTTTCATCATCCATTACCTTTACTCAACCACACACGAAAAAACTAGCTGACGATGCAGCTTCTCTTCTTCTGCTCCTAGGCTGTGGAATAAGCTCCCTCCTCTTCTCTAATCATCACCAACACTTGATCATTTCAAACAAAACTTGAAGACTTATTTATTTTGATGTCCCTATACGTATGTGCACTGGACTTGTACTGTCACTGCCTGGTATCTTGTATATAATTTTTATCTCCTATGGCGACCAGGGATGACATGTCATAGCGCTTCGTATCCAGTGGAAAAGGCGCTCTATAAATGTCTATTATTATTATTGCTATTATTATTATTATTGTCTTCCAGCCTGCTCTGGTTCCTCTACGGGTTGGCCGTTCAGTGTTGAGCCCAAGAGATTTGATGGTGGAATATACATTGCGAGGTACCCTATTCTTACAGTCCTTCTGGATAGCAAGAAGACTGGCTGTACTCATGTTGTGGATGAGTTGGCCTATGTGCTTTCACTTCACTACATTGTGTAGTTGGCCCAGGGTTACTCTGAATGTCTCTAGCATTGAGTATCGCAATCTGGAAGGAAGCATAGCTATTGGAGCTTCTACAATCCTTTTCTACAATCCTTTGGTCTGCCACGAGTTGGTCTTTCCATACTGACTGGTGTTTAATCGATTTTTTAATCTCGTAGTAGGTATATTGAGTTTCACGTATATAGCATGGAAGAAATAACCAGATAGTGCTCGTTCAGTCAATTCCCGAAACCCTAAAAAAAATAATAATAATAATAAAAAAAAACCAAAACCAATATCAAAATATCATAGGTAGCATGCGTGGGTGTATCACATACAGATTCCAATGCAGTGACTATAGACGCAGGTAACACAGCATGCATGCGTGAAGCACTGACTTGCACTGTATGCACACTTTTCACGTTGCACACGATGCAATTTCAAAATCCATCCGAATCCCATGCATCCTTTAAAATAACGTCCTGAATATGATCCAAGAAGTGATTGGAAGTGTGTCAGATTGCATCGTATCCAAGAAGTTAGCATGCGTGGGTTTTGCCTTCCTTCAAAATACTTAATGTTAAAAAGTAGATCAAAACTCCACTTTGGGAGCATTGCACAAAAAAAAAAATAGTCTCATCACCGCACATTGTCCTCACGTGCAAATATAAAGGAAAAACACGTGTTTCCTCAAGAATTGGCGTACATAAAAAATTCCAGTTTGACACTTTAAGCAAACAAGGCCTGCTAGGTCGACACATTAATCCTCGCGAGTCTTTTTTTTGTTTTGTTTTGTTTTGTTTTTGCTTATTATCGAACTCATGGGCCTTATTTTCCCAGTGTCAAATTCAAGGGCTGTGTGATTACTGGGCTGTGTGACTCATGGATCTTTTTTCAATGTCGAACTCGTGAGCTATATGACTCGAGACCAACGAGTTCGACACTAAGCAAACAGGGCCCACGGGACCGACACATCAAGCCGCGCCTTGTAATGTCGAACTTGTGGGTCGTTTTTACCTAGTGCCGAACTCGTGGGCCTTCATTGCTTGGATAAGGATTCACAGGTTTTTATTCGTCTAGTGACGAACTCATGGGCTGTTTTATGACTCGCAAGATCTATGACTTATGGACTTTCTTTCATTGTCGAACTCGTGGGCCGTATGACTCGTGGGTGTCCGTCTCGTGGGATGACCCCTAATAGATATGTGTGCAAACACACACTGATACAGACTGCGAATTGAAATACAATCGCAGTTCGATTGTATTATTGATGGAGAAAGTCCCCCTCCTCCGAATGCCCATTCTCTTCCTCTTCATCATCATCATCATGATGAGCCATGCGTATAAATCTAAGGAACCCTCTTTCATTTTCGGACAGTCGACATAACGCAAGTAAGGTTCTAGGACAATTACCCCTGGACAATTACCCCGGACCCTTCCCCTTCCCCTAACCCTACTCCTACTCCTGAACCTTATCCTAACCCTAGCCCTTATCCTTACTCTAACCCTATCAATAACCGGTAATTGTGTGTGTGTGTGTGTGTGGGGGGGGGGGGGGGTACTTGTCGCGATACACGCCAGTATTACTGTCTAGAAATTGATGTAGCGCGCTCATTCTTTGCTTGCATAGGCCTACGGACACCAAATCTGTCATCCAAAACTTCGGTCGATGCAAGTCGATCCGGACAATGAAAGAAAGCAGTTTTTGTAAGGTTCTTCTTCTTTGTTACCTTTGTTAGTATCGTTTCCATCATTTCATTTCATTACTTTTGGTTGAGGTGGGGATTCTATTATAAACAATTTACCAGATAATAAGAAACAACTTGTATGAAATAGTAATAAAAAGCATACCATTCTGAAAGGAATTAATAGTTTAATTGATGAAAATCGGTTTGAAATGGCTGACATATCCAAAGACACAATAAAAAAAGTGGTCCGTGGATCTGAGGGGATTGTAGTCATCTTGAAAAAAAAAATCTGAATCCCAACTAAAACTTAACAATCCCTTTAAGTGTTATTCTTGTGAATGGATTGCGATCTACCTCCAACGTACTATTTCCTTCATGTCACTGTGTATAAAGTGACAGTAGGGTATGATTGAACCGCTCCTTATACCAGTTTAGAATGGATGGAACTAATTCCTACTCTCAAATGTCTACACCATTATATTCTGTAGATATAGATATCGATTATTGGCCATCTCTTATGACGTAATATTACACCTGCAGTTTTAAACCTCCTTTCTATGTCGGGGAAGTTTCCTCTCTTAGCCCGTGTAGCTATGTCAAAACCATAATGCGGAAGGCACCAGCATGACCAGAGACTAGGGTCCGATATATAGGACAAATTTGTCATTACATCTGTTATGGTGTGCCACTGTCAACCATAGGAACGGAGCAGGTCGAACCCGTCTCCCATCTAAGTGCAAAGGTCATCGTAGAAGAATATCAGAATGAATCTTCATTGCGGAAGTAGAACAGAAATATTAGCTCTCATTGATCCTGCTGCACACTCAAAAATACTCAAGGAGTAGTTCTCTCTTGTGGAGCTCTGGGCCAAGACGTTGCACAACTTGATATAAAACTAGCCGTTTTTATAACATTGTTGATGATTACCTATACCTGTGTGATAAAGAGATTTTTTTCAGCTGAAACCAATGGAGGTTGTTAACTTTGACTGCAACTAGTAAAGATTATTTCTTTCGCCTATCTGGTAAGTCTTTCAAACTCCTCATAATTGAAATGCTGTATACTGTTGGTATCATAAATTTGAATATTTTGAACACATCCAAATTCATTGCTGCAAACTGTGCTCATGCAGCTTTTGCTCGACGGAAATGATAAATTCTGGCAAGGGGACACACCTGCTATTCAACTTCTATCAAAGCAGTAAACAACATTTCCGATAACGAAGTTAATGTGAGTTAGGAAGTTATAAGGTTAACTGATGTCATGCATTGTTCAAACTATCATTTACAAAGGATATTACCAAGTATTTGAATTACATTTGTTACGACCAGAATCACACTGAGAATGATCGCACAAAGGAATCAATCAACTAATGTTCAGGTGGTTTATTAACAGTGATATTGCGGGTACAGACTCGTAATCAGCTTTCACATCAGTACAATAGTGATTACCATAAACAATTATATATCGGTAATGGAATCACTTACATGCATTACAGCTAAATCTTAAATCACAAGGTCCATGTAATCCCATGGAAATGTCCAAAGACGATGTTCGATGGACAGATGAATGATCCTTGATGCACCAGGGTAAAATCCAGGGTATATGTCTACAGCGAAACGTGCAGAATCCAAACGTTATGACGACCGCATCCAGTCGATGCGTTGAATGATGATTCAGCCAATAATGTCCAGCTAGGAATCCAGCCCGTCACAGCTTTGCCGTAGCAAATTGTCCATTGACATAAAAATGGAGTCCATCTCCAATGTAGGCAAATTAATTCTCTACAAGCAAAATGTCTCCCAGGCCTTATCTCCACAAATGTAGCAGGTCAGCAGGTAACACAGGAATGACTATAACAAGTCGCTTCAGAGCCAGAAGTGACGTAACTTTCAGAGCAGAGGTGTTGGGTACTCTGCCTATCTCAAAATTTCTCCGGCTTATAGGTATGTCCATTCACCCCTTTCTTGAATATTCTGTAATTTGCTCCAACATGGGGCCACATTCTTATACCTACTTGCACATACTTGAAAGTTCAAGACTGTTCCAGAAATCCTAGCTGACTCACTGCCTGTCTATGTACATAACTACCAATCACATTGGGCTAAAGGGACAGTGCATCACTCAGCCAAATATGTAAGCACTTCCTAGAACATTCTGGATTGGGTAAGATATCATTCTAGATTGAATGAGCTATAATGTGTTTCCTGTCACATGCATGTTCTGCAGCTATACCAAATAGAAAGTCCTCCATTAACCTGGTCAACCTTTATACATACACATATTAAAACAACCATGCATACAATACATCATACATGGTTGTACATGTACATAACTACTAGTGTGTACATTTGTGACACATTGGGAACGGAAAGAAGGTCTTTTAGAAATCATTGAAATGCGTTGTATAAGTGGGCTTCACGTAACTATTCGAGAGAAATCAAGTTTAGAATAAAACTTCTAACAATCTTGGAGTATGATCCCGAATGGAAAGACAATATCTCGCAAAAAAAAAAAAAAAATATATATATATATATATATATATATATATATTTTGGGGTTCGGCATCTAAAGTCAAAATGGATTGTTATGTTTCCTGTTATTTTGGGCGGTTGCATTTCTACTCGGGCAACCAAATCTCAGATTAAAAAAAAAAAATCTCAGTGGGCCTTTTGAGCCAACAGGGGAAAAATAGTGTCGTCGAGCATGCATTAGATATAAATTCAATCTTCGGGTAAAGCTCTCATTATCAAGAGTCAACTGACATTAAGATAAATGATGACGCTCTTTTCACAAAGGGTCCAAGTCCTTGTTAGTAGTCGAGTACCTAAGAGTAGTGTTTCATGGATGAAAATTATTTCTTCATTATAAAAGCTGATTTCTAATAAAAAAAAAATAATCCATACAGTTATTACGAGTTGTTCAGAAATGATAATAACCCCACAAATCTACTCTCTTTTGTGTCTATCTTTATAACAGTCAACATGGCTTGGTGTCGTCCTAAGTCGCAGTCATTGCCAATTTCCCTGTTTCACGCACTCTGCCTCTTCATCCTGATTCAATCTTCACACTCTGCACCTGTCTTCTCCTACCTGGTGTCATCCTTCTCCAGTCCCAATCCCAGGCTGCCTTTCAGACTCATGGCTGTAGATAACACTACTGGTGATGTCTACATTGGAGCTGAGAAGGAGATTTATCATCTAGGATCAGATTTTATCTTGAAGGAAACCGTTGAGGTCGGGTCATGCAATATACAGGGATCTCAGGATGAAAGTGGACAGGACAAGAACAGACTGCTTGTCATTGCACCTGCACCTGCAGAGAGACTCATTACATGTGGAGGATGTGAGGGATATTGTGAGACCAGGAAGCTTTCTAATATCACTGATGCAGAAACATACTATAATCTTGGAACTGAGCAAGTAGTGAAGAGAGAGGATGTGCCCTCAGTTGGAGTGGTAGCTATAAGTGACTTTCCTCAGAGGTCTCAGTATCTCTTTACAGGTGTAAGTATCACTGGGACAGATTCAAACCCTGTTTCAAAGTTTAGCATAACTTCATTCGTATCCGGACAAAGAATAAAACTCACAAGGCAAAGGGGGATTGTTTATTACAAGCAAGTAGTTGTTAAGTCTCAGTATATTTATTATACTATTCAACCGGACGTACCATCAAGTTCTACAACAGCTGCAATTGGTCGCGTTTGCTTAGACACAACTGATCCCAACTTTGAGTCCTACACACAAATTCAACTAGAATGCACAGACCAGACTGGATCAAACTACAACGTGATCCAAGCAGCTCACATTGGTCCTGCAGGATCCCAGCTAGCCGACTCCTTGAGCATCAGTAGTTCAGATGATATCATGTATGCTGTGTTTACCAAGGAGAACTCATCACCTGTACAGTCTGCTCTGTGTCTTTATAAGATGAGCGATATCCAGCAGGGATTTACACAAGCTGTAGTTGACTGCATCACATGTTCATCAGTGGCAAATGACTGTACAGGGAAATCAGTTGACTACTTGACAGGCAACGAATGTGGTACTGTAAGTGTTATTAACATATTATTTTGCACTACAGTATATTTACAGCATAATAGGCCTACTGCAGGACCATTCAGAAATCATGAGCGAGAAAATACATATTATACATTGCTTTAAGAAAATCTAGCTTTCATAATCCGTTTGTAAGCTGTGTAAATATTTGTTATCTTTAAATATTACGTGCATCTTTACTCTTCCAGCTGCACGCCTTCAAGAATTATATAGGAGTGATTGCTCAAGATACATTTGTACGTGTAAATAAGCTGTTAAAATGTGCACGTAACTGGACACGGCGGCACCACATTTTTTAGAAGTTGGTAAGGGGGGGGGGGGGATAGTGGGAGTTTATATTTCTGGAGCCACTTCTGGGTGGTACCTACACCTCTACCACTTTAAGGATTCTTCTGCTTTCAATCGACATCAACTAACAAGCAAAACAAGAAAAACTTAACCACATTTTTTTTTTTTCTGGTGAACGAGCCCCCCTCCCCGGTTGCGCCGGCCCTGCTAATACCCGTAATGATTCTCTCACAGGTGTGAAGATCTATAGGAACATTTTGTGCAGTTACGTACTGTATGTTGCTCTAATGTGTAAAAATGTGATATTGTATAATTCATAAAAGTTGATTTTTTGTTTTGTTTTTAAAGTAACAGACGAATTTCAGATCAGAACTGAAATTTAAATACACAGGATGAATTAAAAAAAATCAATGTACATGCATTTCTCTCAGTTGATACATCAGTGAATATGATTCGTGTTTTTCATTCCATGAATAAAACTCAGGACTATAAAAATTAAATTTTCGAATCAATGTTGGGAAAAAATTGAAGGTTCAATCTCAAGTTGTGGAAGATGATGAAGTTTGTCATAATATATTGAGCCAAAAAAACACAACTTTTTTACGCGAAATTCCATGCCTTCTTGATCAAAATTGTCTCCAAGTGTTACAAGATTTCCAAAATTGCATTTCTGTGTTCTAGTGTCTCTCTCTCTTCATGTATTTTTCTGGAAAAAATGTAAATTTTGGAGACTGACCAGAATCTCTACTTGGTCTCTATTTTCCCACTAAAATTAGTAATCTACAATACTTCTTTGCACATTAGGATACTATGTGTACTTTAAAGTAAATCTTGTCTTTCCATTACTGTTGGAATGATTTTAAATTGCTGACCCCTACAAATATATCCATGGTGGTAAGACTATGTCAAAAATGAAAACTTCATGGAAAACCAGAAATGTCCTCATGCATTTCAATGTTGTGAATTTTGCGAGAGCGAATATTAATGAAATTAAAATGCACACAGGCTCTTGTCAACACTGTGCATTGAATGTTAGGGCAATAGTTTTATTCTAAAAAAAACTTTCATGCTGCGAAAAGGCCACTGGCTCCAATCTACGAAAATCTCATGCCACAAAATTATCTTGCTTTACAGTATACAGACTGTTTACCTTATGATGAATTATGGAGGCACATTTATCTCACAAAGTGATTGAAGAGTAAATGTAAAAACTTCAGGATTATTGATGCAATATTATCATGGCGGGGGGGGGGGGGAGGAGGGAAGAGTACATGGCTTGAAAATTGGATTATACATAGTAGGTTGTTTCTTTTTGTGTGGATTCTGTCGTGTTTACCACATATGCTATACAGGCCTCAAACGAACAGCATCCAGAAAGCAAACAGTGCCGAGCTACTGCTGAGATGGGAAATTTCTACACATATGCCAATGGTGAGAACCCTGTGACTGCTTCACCAGTACTCACCTTCTCTGATGTGGAACCTATGTCTATCATCACTACTACAGAGAGAGACTTTACTTTGGCTTTCGTTGGAAGTAGTAACGGTGACTTACTGAAGGTAAGTAACAGCTGTCTGCATGTACTGTATGATTATGGGCATGTGCATTGTTACATTAGTAACGGCATGTATACAAGTGTATACATGTACATGCAATGATTATAATGACTTACAATGCATATTAAAGTGAAAACATAGTTCTGGTAAGGGTTTGAGAACCCGTCTGGCACCATTCCATATTTACTTGCAATATATCGAAAGAGTCTCCCAAGAAACGTACCTGGCTGACGCGATTTGCGGTGTTGATGAGTTGTTTCGGAGTGTTTTGAGATCCAAAGTAAAAATCAGTATACCGACTTTTATTCCAGAAGGATCCAGGTTAACTCGGTCCCCGGGACAACTCGGCCCTATTTCTGACAATTTATACCCAGTTCGTGATTCTATACTCTATTCTTGATAGGCGCACATTTATTTTGCATGAGCGCCAAAGAGGTTGTTTCAACTGCGACCAACCAGAACGAGAAGCGCTCCCGTATAATCCGGAGGGACAACTCGACCCCGCCGTCAAAACGAGGCCGAGTTGTGCCCGAGTCCGAGTTACCCATACCCCGATGGGGAAGTTCTGAGATGCGAACATGTTTGGTTAATATTTTCGTCGTTATCCAACGAATATCTTGCCATTCCACATATTTCTTAGGCATTCGTGTACATTCTGGGGCGAAATTTGACAATTTTGCAGACGTACCAGAATTATGTTTTGACTCTAATGCCGTCACAGTGCCATATAATGTAATTACAGTACCTCCGCCAAGGGAGGAGGTTATGTTTCCATTACCGTTGGTTTGTTTGTAAGTTAGCTAATTTGTTCGTTTGTCCTTGTGCAAAATAACTAAAAAAATTGTGCACCGGATTTAGATGAAATTTGCAGGGAAGTTTGAAAATGACACAAGGGACATAGGATTAAATTTTAGCAGTGATCCGCAAATTTTTGTGTGGATTTTTTGAAGGATTTCCGATATTTTGGCAGATAGGGTCAATGAACTCACTGACACCATCAAAGAGTATAGAAGCTAGCGCTACGAGGGCGTACTCTCGCGATTTCGCACGCAAACGGGTGTAGTATGGAGCCCCACATGGAGCCCATGGACGGCGGCCATTTTAGTAATAAAACAGAGAGCTTAACACATGAGCCTATGGAGCAAACCCTACCTTCCTTTCATTTTCTTCATTTTAAGGAGGCGCACTGCGTTAAAATTGTTTCAGACCTCAAAATATCACAAGAAGCATTATTTTCTGTCGATACATAGAAAAAAATTGAAGTAATGTCATTACTTTTCAATTTGTTGTCCCTCAAAGTTTGTTTTTGAGCTGACAAACGCCGTCTTTCTCATTCTCTCTCGGGCTACTTTAGCTTAAACTTTGTGGGACTGCATATTGGAAAATAAATAACATTTCTTCAATTGCATTTCATAATTAGACAGGAATGGTAATTCTGTATGACAAAACGAGGTCCTAAGCACATCTCTTACCCTGTATACCCCCTAAAAAGGGGGAAATAGAAGGGAGACAGAAATCACTACTATAACGAGACTACTATGATCACAGTACTATACGCCTTTTATCGGTCTATTAGCTAATTGCGCCCGTATTTCGCCCATGCTATCGGTCTGTTAGCTAATGGCGCCCGTATTTCACCCATGAGCGTACTACTCGAAATCGCGGAAGTAAGCCCTCATAGGGTTCACAGCTTTAAATAAAATGGAATGTCCCAGACCCCTCCACAAATTCGTACCAAAGATACCAAAATAAATGAAGAAAAAAATAATAATTATAAATCAATGATGCAGTTTGGCAAAAAACTGAATAGCTGTAGTATTGAGTATGAATATTCCTCTACAACCTGCATTTTGGCTGGAAGATGAGATCTTTTCTGATGGAATTTGAGGAGACTATATTTCATTGGGTGCATTTACATATGCAGAAAATAGGTGGTATTTTGAGTGAAAAGAACTCGTAGTATGGCTTTGCGGACCCTTGGACAGAATTTGAGCTGAAGAACCCACTTTGAAAATTTGATGGATGAAAGGGTATATCTCACTTATCCAGGTTAGTGCAGATGTAACACCTCATTTCTCCCAGCTATTTTACAGATTTTTTCTATTATCATTATTATTTTGAATTGTAACACACGTCTCTATGGGGAATTATTTGCCGTGTGAGCCCTATGGAGGTGGCACGTAATGGGAAGTATTCATCCCATACAAGCTCTGCTGGTTTATGTTGATCTATGCGTCAGATCCCTTCCTCCCTCCCACCTTCTCCTCCCACCCCCCCCCATCTACCCTCCCCCTCCTCTACCCCCTCCCCAACTCTGCTTGGCTACAGTTTGTGTTCTTATTATGTTCTTGTGGTACTATATCTTAGTACATAGCAGTCATGAGTATCACACAACTTTGAGTGACTGTGGTATTTTAATGTATATCTTTGTTTTGGCGACCATTGAAACAGCTCAAAATGCATAAAGTTAGTCTGTATGACAAAACAAAGTCTTTTAAAGTACTTTTTAGTCAATAAGGTGATGATGATACCCCCTAATCAAGGATATCTGCCTGCATCTATGTATTCATCTTATGAAGAACTGATTAACACTGCAAGATTTATTTTTGAAAAAAAAAAAAAAAAACCCAAAGGGCATGATTTTCAAAAATGTCCGTTTGAGAAGCTTTACAACCCTTCAATGTGAAATTTCTAATATGATGTAGGGGCAAATATCATCAAAAACACATTTATGATGGTAAAAAGATAATTAAGAAATAAATGACCTCTACTATAGGGGTCACACCTGTAAACAAAATATAATGTCCCAGACCCCTTCACAAATTGGTACCAAAGATACCAAAATAAATGAAGAAAACAATTAATTAAAAATCAATGATGCAGTTTAGCAAAAAACTGAGTAGCTGTAGATATTGAGTATGAATTCCTCTACAACCTGCATTTAGGTTGGAAGATGAGAGCTTTTCTGATGGAATTTGAGGGGACTATTCATTGGTTGCATGTGCAGAAAATAGGTGATATTTTGAGTGAAAAGAACTCGTAGTCTCACTGTGCGGACCCTTGGACAGAATTTGAGCCGAAGAACCCACCCTGATGGCTGAAAGGGTATATCTCACTTATCCAGGATAGTGAAAATGAAACACTTCATTTCTCCCAGCTATTTTACAGATTTTTTTTTTTTTAATTTTGAATTTTAACACATGTCTCTATGGGGAATTATTTACCCGTTTGAGCCCCTTAGCGCTAGCTTCTTTACTTTTTGGACACCAGTGTAGAGTCCGCCCTCTAGTGGTGGGGAGGAGAAAAATCTCTCTTAACCAAGGGCTTACACGGGTAAATAATTCCCCATACAGATGTGTGTTCAAATTCAAATTTCAAAAAATTCTGTAAAATAGCTGGGAGAAATGAAGTGTTTCATCTTCACTAACCTGGATAAGTGAGCTTTACCCTGTCATCCATCAAATTTTCAAGGCAGGTTCTTCGGCTCAAACTCTGTCCAAGGGTCCGCATAGCTAGACTACGAGTTCTTGTCACTCCAAAAATATCACCTATTTTCCGTGCACGCACCCAATGAAATATAGTCCCTTCAAATTCCACAAATTCCACACATTTCAAATTCCAAAAGCTTTCATCTACAAACCAAAATGCAGTTTGTAGAGGAATTCATTCTCAATATCTGCAGGTATTCAGTTTTATGCAAAACTGCATTAAAGATTTTTAATTAATTGTTTTCTTCATTTATTTTGGTATCTTTGGTACGAATTTATGGAGGGGTCTGGGACATTCCAGTTTATTTGCAGGTGTGAGCCCTATAGTGGAGGTCATATTTCTTATTTGACTTTTCAACATCATAAATGTGTTTTTGATGATAGTTGCTCCTACATCATATGGGAAATTGCACATTCAAGGGTTATAAAACTTCTCAAAGAGAAACTTTTGAAAATGATGCCCATTGGAGTTTTTTCACAAATAAATCTTGCAGTTTTGATTAGTTTTTCATAAGATGAATACATAGATGCAGATATAAGGGAGAGTCATCATTACCTTATTGCCTGCAAAGTACTGTAAAACACTTTTATTTATCAAACATATCAACTTGATGTATTTTGAGCTGTTTAGGTGGTAGCTCAAACAAAGAAATACATTAAAATGACACAATCATTCAAAGTTGTGTGATACTGATGACTAGTTTCTACCAAGATCTAGTACCATAAGAACATAATAAGAAAACAAAATTGTAGTAAAGCAGAGTTGTGGGGGGGGGGGTAGAGGGAGAGGGTTAAGGGGAGAAGAGAGGGGGGATAGGGGGAGGGGAGGGATGGATATCACAGAACAAATCGACATAAACCAGTAGAGTTTGTATGGGATGAATATTTCCCATTGACTTGTGTGCATAGCGTGCATTCTCTATAGTGGAGGTCATATTTCTTTTTTGACTTTTTAACATCATAAATGTGTTTTTGATGATATTTGCTATATACATCTTATGGGAAATTGCACATTCAAGGGTTATAAAACTTCTCAAAGAGAAACTTTTGAAAATGATGCCCTTTGGAGTTTTTTTTTTTCGCAAATAAATCTTGCAGTTTTGATTAGTTTTTCATAAGATGAATACATAAATGCAGATAGTTATCCTTGATTAAGGGGGGTGGGGTCATCGTTACCTTATTGCCTACAAAGTACTGTAAAACACTTTTATTTATCAAACATATTAACTTGAGGTATTTTGAGCTGTTTCATTGGTAGCTCAAACAAAGAAATGCATTAAAATGACACAATCATTCAAAGTTGTGTGATACTGATGACTAGTTTCTACCAAGATCTAGTACCACAAGAACATAATAAGAAAATAAAAGTATAGTAAAGCAGAGTTGTGGGGGGGGGGTGTAGAGGGGAGAGGGTTAAGGGGAGAAGGGGGGGGGGTAGGGGGAGGGGAGGGATGGATTTGACAGAATAGATCAACATAAACCAGTAGAGTTTGTATGGGATGAGTACTTCCCGTTGACTTGTGTGCATAGCGTGCATTCTCTATGGGGCTCACACGGGTAAATAATTCCCCATAGAGACGTGTGTTAAAATTCCAATTTCAAAAAAAAAAAAAAAAAATTGTAAAATAGCTGGGAAAATGAGGTGTTTCATCTTCACTAACCTGGATAAGTGAGCTATACCCTGTCATCAATCAAATTTTTGAGGCAGGTTCTTCGGCTCAAACTCTGTCCAAGGGTCCGCAAAGTCAGACTACGAGTTCATGTCACTCAAAAAAATCAACTATTTTCCGTACACGCACCCAATAGTCTCTTCAAATTCCATGAGAAAAGCTTTCATCTTCAAACCAAAATGCGGTTTGTAGAGGAATTCATACTCAATATCTGCAGGTATTCAGTTTTATGCAAAACTGCATTAAAGATTTTTAATTAATTTTTTTTTCTTCATTTATTTTGGTATCTTTGGTACGAATTTGTGAAGGGGTCTGGGACATTCCATTTTATTTACAGGTGTGAGTCCTGAAAGCCTCATAGTTCCAGTAGTGTAGAGGGAACTGTTGAATGATATATACGGCACTGATAATGTACCCAAATTTTGGAGAAAACTCTACAGATTCCGATATTGTCCTCAAAATTAACAGTTTGAGGTCGCCTTACAAGAATATCGCCACGAATCGCGCGAATCATACATCGACGCAATTAAGCACTGAATATTGATCAGTGTTTTAGTAGTAGCCATGATTAAAAAAGAAAAAAAAAATCATGGGCGTACATACTCGAGCAGGATTCGAACCCACGACCTTGATGTAGGGCAATTTGTCAATCTGTTGGGATAAAGACACCTCGACGGAAAAATTTCATGAATTTGAATAATTACGCAGTACTCGCTGCATGCTATAAGGATTTGAACTAACACTTGCTGTCGGGCGAAAGCTCGGTGGTCTAGTAGAGATGACGCCTGTCCGGTGATCAGAAGGTCGTGGGTTCGAATCCTGCTCGAGTATTTGTCAATCAGTTGCAATAAAAACACCTCGACGGAAGAATGTCATGAATCTATATGATTAGCCGATCAGATACAGAAAAAACCCCCACCAAAAATCATATGTTGGTCAATTATTTACCAAGTACACCTTCTCATTAAGGGACAAGTCCATCTTCATATACAGTACATGTGGATTGAGTGAAGGTAGTAATATCAGTAGAACACAAAAGTTAGGAAAAAGCAGACAATCCGTTCAAAAGTTATGAATTTCTAAAGTTTCTGCGCAGTCACTGCTGGATGAGAAGATTACTACAGTGTATGATGTCACATTTCCTCTACTCGTCACTGACGTATGTTAAGGGTAAAATTATTCTCCCTTGCCTTCTGAAAGAGGGAACTCAAGTGTTCTTTTATTACGTGAGAAAAGTGAAAATATGTTGAATTTTCTTCACATTTTCTTTTATTGTAGTACATATTATGTGACATCACCAGCTGTAGTAGTCTTCTCATCCAGCAGTTACTAAGCAGAAACTTCAAAAATTCGTAACTTTTAAACGGATTGTCCATTTTTCCTCAAACCCTTGCTGATGTGTTCCATTAATATTGCTGCATTTACTCAATCCACATGTCTATGAAGGTGAACTTATCCTTTAAGACTCATCATTACTTTCTTATCACAACTTCATGGCAATTTAATATCGACATGGCTCATGTGTTTATTTTCTTTCAAGACGGAAAAACTAATTGTGTGAAGATGTGTGTGCAGTTCTGTTGTGGAACAGTGCAGTGTATATGAGACATCACCTTTCATCATTTGTATGTCGTCAATGTATATCACTCGGTTAATAAGTCATGTAAGGAATATTGAGAATATGAAAATATTCTTGATTTGGTTCAGCTGCTGCTTCTGTTTGATGTATCTTCAAGCCATATAAATTCACATTGAACATGCAGTAAGTTTCCTTCTTGCAACCAATTAATGGTCATATAATTTGTAGAGTGCAGACTATGCAAAGGACAACAAAGAGGCCTATCATTTCTCTTATGGATTACATGATCGTCATGTTGGTCTGTGCTGTAAAGTGTGACTGATTAGACAAAATGATGCTAACTCAATGATGTTGAATCTATTGTCAGAACTCTGCATTGCATTTGTTGTATCATATGAATTCTTGTTATTGCATAGGTTCACATGTTGAATAGTTCATCCGCCTACCAGTACGAAAATGTTCCCCTTGGACAAGGATCTGTTCTACGAGATGTGTTTTTGGATGAAGACAAGGAGCAAATCATTCTGGCAACAGGCTCTGAGGAAGGTTCACAGGTAATGACAGTTATAATTGTATGAAAAAGGGAGAGCTCACATTTCGAGAATCATAGTACAAATACGCAATTTTACACAGAGCTAATATCGACTATCTCATACCCTTGACGTGAACTAAACATTTATTTTGTGTTGTCTCTTCCTTAGATATAGCCCGAATGCATTCAAATCGTTACATTTAGGAAGCTTTTTGTTATAATTTGTTGATCAGAAACCCAGTTTGATCTCATCAAAGTGAACATCCGCGCAGTTAACCTTTCCTCTGCAACTGCGCTAACTGTCATGTAACCTGACCGATGATGAGTGATGTAATAGGAATTTTGCCATGTATTGTGATTATTATTCAAAGGTTTGATCTTGTTACTTGTTATGAACATGCAGGTATTGAAGCTTTCCTTGGCAAACTGCAGTAATTACCAGACCTGTGATGAATGCATTGGACAAAATGGTGGTGATGATGGAGACCCTTACTGTGGATGGTGTGCTCTAGAAGCCAGGTGAAATAAACACAGCTAAATTACCTGGAGAAAAAAAAATACAGTTTTATATAAATAAGATCCTACCCTCCCTCTATTGAAAATGAAAAACACATCAAAACAAATTCAAATGTGGTAATGAGCTGTCTCAGTTACATTTTACCCATTTTGGCTCTAGGAGGATGAAAGGATTACATGATATTTTCTCCCTGCAAGATACAATCATTTTTTTTTCTTTTATGCTTTTCAGATATGATGCTCCTTTGAATGTATACGGTACGGCATATTTACTTTAATTCTAATTGTGCTTGCTGTTGAGCTGAATCTCAATTGTAGACATTTTATCGTAGTCATCTCTCTCTCTCTTTCTCTCTCATAGCCTTTTCTCACGATATGTGAAATTAAAATCGTTTTCAGGACACAATATCCTTTTATGTTATATTTTATCTGCCAGATGTACAAGGTATATGGACTGTCATCGGAGAGATGAGTCTACACGGTGGTTGTCCTATAATGCTGTGCAGTGTGTTAGCATCTCTGACATCCAGCCATCAGACAGCATTAGACATGATCTGAGTAAACAGCCTGTAAGTTCTTTGTCTGTCTGTAAACTAGACCCTGCATTTCAAAATTAACAAAAAGTCGCTAAACATAGATTTTAGTTAAGAGTATATTCTGAAAGAGCAGAACCTAAGCTTGAAAATGATATGTAACTCAATACAAATGGACTTTGCTAACCTATCTAAGTAACAGAAGGAAAGTGCACTACACTCTTAAGAAGTGTTTATTGAGAAAAAAAAAGGCTCTGAAGAAAGGTCTAGTCATAGTGCCTAATCGCAGAACAAGCAGTGCTCTGTGATGTAAGTGGGACAAAAAACAGGAAGTAAACCCTCATAACAACCACAATGAAGGGATCATTACATTAAACTGAAATTTAGCACCCTCGACGAGGACATCATATTCATGACTAGCTTTCAATGCAGTAGCACCAACGTTTCATAACTTGCTGAGTTGAAGGTATGTGTGTAAGTATTTTTTTTTTTTAAAGAATTGAAAAGGAGCTAGTCATACAAACCTAATCACGAAATTTTGCAAAAATATGTTCTCGAAACACTTTAAAAAAATCACATGCACAATTTCCCTTTTGTGTAAGAAAGGTTCTTTCAGGAAATATGCAAAAAAACAAACAAACCGAAAACAACAACAAGAAGTAAAGACTATAGTTTGAGCCAATTCCACCTATTTTCAGTCCTAACGTAAATTGGGGAGTGCAACTTTCCGTTGGTATTGTGAGGCACAGTCACCATGTGTTTATCTGTGAGTAAATATATTACAAGATTTGAATTAAGAAGGCACAAGCAAGTGACATATCAAAGACAAAACGTTGATTGCAGTTACTCAATGTACACGCAGTGCATGATATGTGTTAATATAAATTGCCATAATGTCCGCTTGATCTCATTTCATGTGGTCTAGTGCTGCGTAGAGAAAGTAGTTTTAGCTGTATTCTGTGTTAATGTTTAACAGATGATCTGGGAATTAGACCAACTGATATTAGACCGGGTGATAATATCCACTTAGAATATGACAGTCCCATATGTATCAAATTTAAGATCAATTTCTGCTTATATTGAAAAAAGATATTCAAAGTGTTTTCATACTGTCGTTTTACAATGCACAATTGAAATTCCTTTGATTCTTAAGTATGATTGTAATGAATTCATGGTAATTCTATTTGTTTTATGTGATTTCATTGAGAATGTTGAACCAAGCGTTTTATCATGGATTGTAATATAAAGTAAAATGTATGGCAAATGACCATTTATCATGACGAAATAAAATGTAAGTGTAAGTGTCTTGGGCAAACCTGTCACTCTGTGTGTATTAAACCCCAAAAGTATTTTGGTGTAAATGTGCAACTGCTGGTCAAGTTCAAGAGACGGGTAATTCCACGGTCAGTTGATTTTGCAGATCGTCAACATTCTTCTCTAGTACTTGACATACATGTAAGTCTTTTTGCTTTTATCTCCTCTGCGTGTATAACGTTACATGTTGTGCTTACGCTGGCTGTTTGTTTTTTCCTTTGCATGCTAGCTGTCATGCATGCATGTTTCGTTTTTGTCTTTGATATGCACATCTGTGTGTAATATCTTTAACACGTATTGTCATAGAACAAAGCCATAACATCTTTCCAATTATGATATGTAAGATATAAGTGATAGGCTTGGGTAATCGTATTAAGTCTTTGCAAATACAAATCATGTATTTTGATGTTGAATATTGAAAATTTACACCTCCTCTCAATTATTTTTCTTTCTTTCTTTTTTCTTTTTTTACAGTTGACCATAACAGTACAGCAGCTGCCTGCTTTAAAAGATAGATACCAATACATGTGCACATTTGATTCCTTTGAAGTGTTAGCTGCTACTTCTGGAAATACAGTCAACTGCACCACACCACCTTCAAGCTCTGTACCACCTATACCTGAAGGAGGTTTGTAAAGATTACGGTATATCATATTATGATTTTATAATTTAAACGGGGGCTCATGGCATGACGAATAGGTCCATCCTCATTGTAAAATACTGCTGTGACATTATAAACCACTTGAAGTGTAATATTCCCATTCATGTTGCAACTCTACAATATCAATTCATAAATAAACTAGAAATACATGTACTTATTTGTAGTCCACCTCCCCCACTCTTGCCTAGGCGGTTTGCTGTTCTGCAACTACTGCTATGCCGCAACAACAGCTTTTTCAGCTAGCTGCGCTTGTGTACATGTATGTCGTCTTAATGACAAATTAAAGTATTCAGCTGAAGTCATATTATATAATATCATTATCACAATCTGTAATTACATGAGAACTCACATGCAGTTAGAAAATTGCAGTGGAGTTCGTGATTTTTCTAGTAACAATTCCCTAGTTTTATTATTTATTTGCACACCTTTTCCTCTTCATAGCTGACGATGTGGTTGTTCCACTCTCAATCAAGTCGACTGAAAGTGGAGTGAACTTTGTTGAAAGAGATTTCTTCTTATTTGACTGTGCCCGCATCTTATCGTAAGTCATATCTATTGTAATCCTAGACTAGATAATACACTTTGATGATATTTCAGGGAAGTTAAAAAAGTTCGGAGTTAGATATTTGAAAATGGGAAAAAATATTTTATTGTCCGCTTCATAATAATATTCTGTATATGAATTTTTCACATATTGATAGTAATTGATATTTTCAAAAGCAATATGGCTATTGAGGATACTTGTTCAAAGCAAAAGCTTATTCATTGAAATTATCAATGACAAATAATTTTACTCGTGCAAAAACCTTTAATTTTGTACAAAATTCTGTCTCGTGTAGAGTCGTCAAGATGCCCTGCAGACTATAGAACTACACCTGTATACCTCAGCACCCATTGATTATATTTTCCTCACAGGGACTCTGTTGCACGATGTTGGGGGAATTTATTAATTTTTTGACCCGTCTCTAGTCATGCAAGGTCATCCACATATGTTTTTGAGCCATGCTGGTAGATAAATTATCAGTGTCATTTGGGCTAAGAATGTGTAAATACTATAACACTATACCAGCTGCTTGAAACATCCACCTATTTTGTTGATTGTATTTTGTTGTTTTAGGTATCTTGAATTGGATAGATTGCTATAATAGTAAGTTGTGATTTACATCAGCGATTCATGTTCAGTGATGTTTAAGGAGCGCATTGTATTTTAGGAAAGGTGCAATTACATTACATAAAAGTTAAACTATCCCAGGTGGTTTTAATTCAAGAAGAAAATCAAGTTTGCTCGATAATTTCAAGGCGGTACTCCAAAATTTATGATCACATCAAAGTGATGAAGGTTATGATCCATTACAAACTCGCTTCAGGACCCCCCCCCCCCAACTCCTTGCCGCTGAAAAAAACAAACAAACAAACTACATTGTAAAGGGTTTTTAGTTGTGTCATTAATGTCCGATGTGTTTTTGACCGCAACCGTGTATCTCTGCAGTACTGTATAGGATTTTTCTGTATATCTAATTTTTCTTTTAATAACGATTTTAGGGGAAGGCATATTAGAAGCTTTGCTTTCTAGCTTCCCCTCCATTTTCAACTTTATTTGACAAATACCATGCATCAAGGCTTCTTAATATATTGTGTTAGTATTACATTTTTATATTCAACGACCTGCATGTAGGATTATGATAGTATATGAAATTGTGTTAAACATCATAAGGCTTATGAATATTTAAGGCTCAAAACTCTATTCATAAATTCTAGTAAAAATCCTAATTTATGTGGTAAATTGGGACATTTGTATTACAAAAGAATAACTTTTTGTTAAGGACATTCTTCAGATATTTGATCAGCACTAAATCTCAATAAACAATGTAGATGCATGTCAGAAATAAAAAACAGCAAATCATGTTTTTTTTTTTTATTTCCACATATATTTTTGCCATTCATATTGTACAGGAGAATAAGAGTGGCGACCATGTTGAATTTTTGCATTTAGAAGAATAAAAATACATATTGTAAGTGGCACCCAACATATTTGCATTGCACATGCAACACTTTATAACAGTGTAGGTACGGGACTGGAAATACAGTAAATTTGTTTTATATTTCCATGCTTTTTTTTTTTTGCCATTCATAGTGTACATGACCATAGGAATGGCGGCCATTTTGAAATGAAGCTATATGAAATGAAAATTCTCCTCCAAATACGGATGGAGTAACTCTCGGAACAGAAATGCACACAGTTTGGTGGAATAATCGGTCATAGAATGCACATTATTGTAATTATTAAGGCTAACTTAACATATCTGGCGGCCATTTTGGATTTTTGCATTTTGCGGGAAATGCTCAAGGTTACGCGAGTGTCATCAATCAGATTTGGAATCGGCACCCTCAAATTGACAAGAAACCATCAAAAAACATTGTATATGTCAAAAAACAAGGTTAGGTGCCTTCTAGCCTGGACTATATGCTAGATTCTGTCTAATGTTGATATATTTCTCAATCAATGCTAATGATGTCAGTGGTATTCTTATTGCTTAACCCTGGGTACCAAACTTGATGCACTCCGTCTCAAATAATAAAGCTCCACACCAAAGAAAAAGAAAAGAGAGAGAAAGAAAAAGTGCATCCATAGTAGTCGCAAGAAATAGGAAACCCCACTTAACTTATTTCTTGTAGCTTACTCTTTACTACAATGTTTTCACACATTGTAGATGTTCATCTTGTGTGACTAGCCAGTGGCCGTGTGACTGGTGTGTGTATGAAAACAGGTGTACACACGACAGCTCATCATGTGTAGACGACACTATTGTTACTGGGATTAATGTGAGTCTACCTATCATCGCATACTATTATAAACCATGTATGTCACGTGAATATGTTTATCTTTATATCTTTAGATGCAAATTTGTATTAGGAATATTCCATGCGTGTCTATTCTTTTTATCTTCTTATTAAAAAGGAATAGGCATATTGTGCGTTAAGTGTTTACTCTACATTCATTACATTTGTGACCGTGCACCACAAAACAAACAAAAAGTCGCACCCCTTGATTTTACGTGAGGACTCAAGAAAGGTGAAATGAGTGAACCGAGTCAAATTTGAGTTTTCCATATTTTCTGAAAGAGCTATCATTCTTCTACATTATGCTTGAGTTTGGGATCATAAATTTAATGGGAAAGTGGGTGTCCAGAATTTTTTTCCACAACCCCTTTTTTGGCAGAATATATTATGACGAGGTTTTTCTAACCGGCCCCTTTGCACCCTCTTCACTTTTCACCATGCTTAATTTCAGCTTAATCTGATAATCCCTTAATTGTTGGTGCTGCAGTAGTTAACATGATGTTTTGTCCCTTTCATGGCACAGGTAGCACGGCTTAGTAAAGATTAAGCACTTGAATAGACCCTGTGCTTCACAGCCTCTTTTCTCAGTTTACATTTTCCAGAGTGTGTGCTTTCTTTCAAGTATTTATAGAGGTTAGGAGAATCCATTTGAATTGAGTTATACATCATTTTAAAGCCTAGATTCTGCTTTTTCAGAATCTGCCCTTCACTAAAAATCCATGTCTGGCGACTTTTTGTTTGTGGTGCAGGGGTCACATTTGTTCGAGAGGGCACAAATCATTGATTTTTGTTTCCATGTGCTGGAGTGTGATGTCACAACTAAAATGATAGGATTGATTATGTGAACAGTATGGTGTTATTTGATGTACACCAGTGCTAACTTTTGCCAGAGGGCCTTCCCATTATTGTCCAAGCACTGCCAGGTGGGGTCTGTCCGCTTTAAAGGGATAGTGTAGTATTGGTGGAGATGAGGATTGGGCTTTTAACTTTTTTTGCGAGATATAAAGAAACTACTTATGAAATAATAAAGCATACCATTCTATAGAAGACGAATTCAAAGTTTATTACACGAAAATTGGTTTCGGAATGACCGAGACATCCGAAATCAAAGGGAAATAAAGCGATCCCATTAAGAGGTGGGTGCCACCTTTTATTACGATTGCTCTGTTTTGGATATCTCAGCCATTTCAAAACCAATTTTCGTCAAATAAACGTTGAATCCCTCTTTGAATTACATGCCCTTCTATATTTCATAAGAGTTCTGTCATTATCTCACAGAAAAATGTTAGAAACCTGAAGTCAGTAGGGCCTACTCAACCAAAACTATACGATCTTTTTAAACTTCACATCATTGACAGCTATAGACGTGATAAAGGGACATCATGGGTAAAGCATCTTGTCTAAGGATGATAGAATGCACCAGTTAAACATTCTTAATCCAAGACATTCTAATTACAAGTTCTTGATCTTATCGATTGTACGTACCACACTGCTTTCATAAATAGCATGACTGATGAGTAAAAGTTATGATTTCGTTGCTTATATCATCACAACGAACAGATGCCAGGTCAGACAGGCAGAAGGGGGCAGGAATATTGCCCTCAGCTCCTCGGTGTGCCAGAAGAAACCCTGATACCAGTCAGTTTTGCAGCTGGTTACAACATTGTGGCATCCAATCTACCAACTGATCCAACCAAGGTAGGAAAACCATCATGGTTCAATCATCATGGTTCAAAACAAAGTTTCTTATTTGTCATAGATATACTGTAACACTATTAATGTATTGTGACAAAATTTGAAAGCAGTGTTCAGATGTAGTACAAGTATTATTCCATGACACTTTGAAGGATTTTTAATGATAAAATGTGTGCTGTAAGGTTTTCTTTCATCAACTAACACCCCGAGAATGTAAAGAAATAGTGTCTGGATCAATAAAATGGGGGAGTTCCAGGTATGACGTTCCTGTAGGTCGAGTATATGAACGCAAACAAATAGTGGGATGAAAACCATCCCCCATGGAAGATACAGAAGCCTTGCAAATGTGATATTTCATGCAATCAATTTGTGTATTGAAATTATGCAGACGGCACAACATTTGATATCAAAAAGAATGTGATGATGAACTGTCAAACTTAATTTGATGCCGATGACAAGATGTGTATTCTGACTCTTCAAAAAAATAAGTATAAAGATTTCTGATTCTCTTCTCTCTTCCATTAAGCCTATCAGTCCTTATCTTGGTTATGTAGTATAAATCGATGTGTCAGCAGTCTTCGCTACTTAGGCCTACGCAGCTAATAAAAGAAACATTTGAAATGAGAATGTACTTATAGGATATAGAAATAAGATGTTCATGATTGTGGATTGTATTAGTGTTTTCAATCTCCTTCCTTTCAAATCAAAACAGAATGTTCATTCTTGCAAGTGCTCAGTAAGTCAAGTAGCTTCTATCACATACACTTTATAAGAGAGTTGCATTTCTGAAATCAGAGAATTAGACAGATATTCGACAAGGCTCTAGTAAAGGTTACAACCAGTTAGTTGGTCAGGAAGACATTTCGTGTGCAGGAAGTTACGGCAGACTTTTAACAAGCTTGAAAAGATACAGAATCGGAGTGACGTCAGATGTATAGATATTGGAAATCAAATATTTTAGACACGGGGAATTTAGGATTGAGTTTTGCCTTGAAGATTTGTCTGGCTTTTTCTTTTAAACAGGTCACTTTGTATGAATGTGTCATGCATGTAGACGGGACTGAACAGACTGTAGAAGTGACAGACTTCAATGAGACTTTTGTCAACTGTCCTCATCGACAGGTGAGATATTGTTGACAGTGACTGCCTATATATCATATATGCTTGCACAATATTCTTTATAATGATATGACTTGGATGATGTGACCACAACTAGATGAAAGCCCATCAACATCTATTGTAATACAACAATTATGACTTGGGAGAATGAAATATCATTAACGCTGATTAAACAAAGCAGAATATGTTGTATGTCCAGGTATCGTCAACCGAATCTTTTCTCTGGTGGCCTGCTCGGGCCACGAAAATTTCTAAATCTGATTTTCGTTGTTGTTGTTGTTGTTGTTGTTGCCTAAAAGAGATATATAGTAGCCTGAAATACAAGCAGAACGTAACAATCCATTTTAAATCTTCGTTGCCTATAAACAGGCCACCAAAATATAGAGTAACTTTTTGGAAAGTTGGTGGCCAAGCATAAATTTCGAGTGGCCTGGGCCACCGGGCGGTCTCCACTAATGTGTAGCCCTGTCATATTCATAGAGCTCCACCAGGTTCGTTAACACATAGACTTAGCATACCATGTCCACACACTAATACTCTTGAAGAACCTTCATTTACAGTGCTGTTGTAGATGGACAACAACATAGGGTGCGTTCGAGCGCTGTACTAAAGCGTACCGAACCTTACTAAACCAGCACCAAAGGAGTGCTTGAACGCTCCTGAAGTGTACCGTACCGAACTCAACCGAGCCAAAAGTGGACCACTTCCCGATGTGCTTCAAAAGTGTACCAAATGCGTACCAAAAGTTCGCGCGTGAAGAATTCGCTTAACACGTACATTTGTCATTATGAAAAGAGTTAATTCTCTTTGTTCAGAACATCTGTAAGTACGGTTTAAGCACTTCCTCTGAAAACAACTCATGAGGTAGGCTTTCTCATCAGAGCGCTGGAACTCTCCAAGTCTGGCACAACTCCGTATGGTTCGCTTTGGTTCGGTTTGCTTTGGCTTGCTTTAGAGCGCACGAAACGCACCAATAGTTTCCATGTATATCATTTGTTATAGTTATACCTCACATATTGCACCTTCATCATTCAGTTATGAGTGAATGACATTCCATGTCGACATACTACACGAATATCTTGTTCTACAGGAAACCTTCATAAAAGTGGGCCGTTTTAGTTTGTTTGTTTGTTTGTTTTTTTGGAGGGGGGTCCCATTAGCACAGATGTTAATGTATATACAGAATGTACATAAATAGGGATCATTTTATAATCTAGTAGATCCAGATTTTATTACAGTGGCCTTTTGTGTGGAAGTGACATAATCATTGGTTTATTTGCTTTTATGTTGGCAATCTTTCTTGCGCTCATAGCTGCGTACAGACACAGGTACATTTGTCATGTTTGTAGTAGCTGGCTGTAGATTACACATTCAGTCCATTAATGTTTTTGACAGTTCATGTGCAGTGCAATTTCATATGGCAGTTTGTCTAAAACATATATTGTGAGTGATATATACCTAAGACCGTAGGTCTTAGGCGTAGGTGTATAGTCTCCATTTACTATCTGATTGAAAGGATGAGCAGAGCAAGTGACGCAATCATATTTTTGGCTGTACAGTAAGTAATCATTATCTCACTTATTACACAGTAGATGTAGCATGAAGTTTACTTTAATTTTGTACAAAGCTGCTGCACTGGCATTTATGAGTGTGAACTTGAACTCGATATTAGCATGCACCCTATACATTTTGTAACACACGTTGGTTGTTTAGAATATAGAAGAAGTAGACATAGAATTTGTATTTGCAAATGAATCATTTATTTGAATATGGGCTTGATTTCCACCTCACAAATTGTGATCTTGACACCTACAGTACATGTACAACAGTGAAGTTCTCCAAACCAATGTGAATGCGTCTGTCCGCTGGAATTCCCAAAACATCATTGACGACTGGACAGGATCTGAAGGTTTGCTCAAGTTTACATACATGAAGTACAGCATATTACGTTGTGCACCGTGTGCAATTCTTATTTCCATCATGAAATATTAAAGTAAAGACATTCTGTTCATATTTCTGCCTGTCTAATGAGTTTCAGTAGAGTTTGAATTTATTAAAATCAATATACCAAGTACTAAAGGGTAAATACTACGTGTACCAGTGTTCCAATTATGATAATACATTTTTATCATTAACAATATTATTGACCAAAAAAAAAAAGATAGTTTGGGTATGAATGAGAATACATGTGAATACATACACTATATTTTCTAGATGCATTAAGTGGATGATGTCTTAAAAGATGTTGAGCTCTCAAAGTTCTAATGATAATGAAGAAATAAGATGTACCTTGTAAGTGGCACAAGGTAAAAGATTACATGTAAAGGTCAATGTGTGAAGTCTGCTATACATTTCACTAATGACTCAAAAAGCACTGTATAATAGTCCACTTTGGCACAACAATATGAAATGAACTCTACTCTTCATGTCAGTGATGGAACGATGTTCACCGTCTGGGCATGCTGGGGGAAGACCAGCCCCTTTGTTTCAGCAAGCATGTCTCTTTGGGTTTTTGGTGTTTGTGCAAATGACATTTCGTGTATTGAATTCAATTAGATATTGCTAATCTTAATCTGTTTAGATCATATCAATAATTTGTATTTTTCATGGTTTGTTTATTAAAATTGCTACTTGACCATATGATCCAAACTGAGGAGAATGTGGACCCATAAATTCAGTTTATGGATAACATGTTGACTCTCGCATGTAATACAAATGTATGTTTGGGTTTGTGTACGGCATATGTGTTTAAAAAACATACAATTGTACTTGAAGTGTTTGTCTACCGAGTTGATACAAGTCTGGGAAACCTTCATGTATAATTCTGTACTACCGCAGGGCATAATGAAATCCAACTAATAAAGCAGTTCGGAAAAGCACTTTGTATTAATTCCCTTTCTTCTTTCTAGATTGAGGCACCCTTTCTGATTTCATTGGTGGAATTATTGCTTTACTATAGGCCCTACATGATCAATAGAAGCAATTGATATCACTGTTAATACTTTGATATGTTGGCTCTCAGCTTGATATAATATACATGTATTGGTGGAGAAACCACGAACACTAAAACTAAGATCAACCTTCGACACTCATCATATGAACTGGTGGAATTTTACTTCATAGAAGAAGATTGATCGTCAAATCAAGGTGTTAGATATTGGGGTTGGACATTATGGATGAATTTGAGGCAAATTGACAGTGATTTTCTGCTCTTGTGGAATTATTCCTCTCAGACGTACTAATTGACTTCCCACTGTTCTTATAAAAGTGACACTTTACAAGTGTTCAGTGAATAATGGAAGCTGCAGTCGCTGTCTATCACCTGTGTCAACGCCTACAAAGCTAGAATGTCTCTGGTGTGGTGATGACTGCAACGTCCAAGAGAGCGAAGTCTGCCAGAGGAATACTCCTCTCAATCAGAGCCTATATCTACAATGTGATGCCCCTGAAATCACTGATGTAAGTACTGATTAACAAACTGTAATTCCTGGTTCAATTTTATTTCGAATACTGTTCGTGAGATAATGTCAAAATGCCCATAATAGGGAAACCATGATATAGGTCATCATGATGTAGAAAGGTCTACTGATTTGAATGTTGGTGTGAAGCATTGTTTTGGGCATAGATGACTCTCTAAGAGTTGGAGCATTTGGCTTGAGTTTTGGCATATGTGTGGTACTGTAGTGTGTCGATGTGTTTGTCTTTTGTCATCATTGAACGAAGTGTTGCCATGGTGGCAGCATTTTTCTTTCTTATTTTGTTTTATTCTCTTTTGGTGAAAATGTTACAAATTGCTAGCGGATCTAGCTGACTCTCAATTTTGTGGGTAGTGGATTCGAAGTTTTTCGTGTGGGAAATAGTCAATATGCGTGCAAAGCAATTTTTAAAGTAAAAAGTACATAAATACATTGTTAATTTATATACATATATATATATATATATATATATATATTTAATATTCGATTTGAAATTTGGTACATGTAATTGTAGTCGGTTGGGGTAGATGTATGTTATGTGTATACATATGTTTATATATATTATAATGTGTATATGCAACTGTAAGTATATTTGTATCTCGTCATATTTTAAACCAGTTGATTTCATTTTCAATTGTAATTTATTATGTGTTGTAAGTCTTTGATGGTATATTGTATTTTGAAAGAGAATTGTATTTGTAGTTTCTGTAACAAACGTAAACAGAGAAAAACTGACCAGAAATGAATATGATTTATTATTGGAAAGTATAGCAAAGAAAATGGGATTCCAACGGGATATGTAAGGGTGTTTACGGATAGTTAATTTACGGATATTTACGGGTATTTTATGTAATAAGGCTTACTTTTTGTATCTGTTTCATGTGAATAATCATTGCATTATATTGTATTGTATTCTATTGTATTGTATTTTTGTTTGTGCACTTAAACACCAAGGACACGCAATTCATCATCTGGGTTGCTATGTATTTTCCTTTTGATGAAATAAACCAATATCTATCTATCTATCTATCTATCTATTTATCTATCTATCCATCATAACAAAGGCTGTGTAGCGTCAATGAATGTTTTAGATAATAATCTTTGTGCAGTAGTACCTCACTTTTTGATACATCATATTTCTACAAAAGTAACAGAACTATGCAGAAGTAGGCGTGTACATAGTGCATTTAATTTAGTTTGCGCAAATAAAATTTCTTTTTTGAATACTCAATTCAAGGTTTGCAACTCCTTGAGCAAATACTTTAAGTATATGAATTTACAATGTGTGCATTATGAATAATAAAAAAGAAGGTTAGAGTTTTTTGGGTTCTGTAGATTCGAAAGCTGACAAACATTGGATATATTATGACAAATTGCAAAAACATTAAGCTGTAGCAAATTTCAATAGAAAACTCATGTTCCCTTTTCACTTTTGTTAGTGATATAAAGCACATGACGATAATCATAAGTGTTTTATCTGTATGAAATTCTCTGACAGTTTTACCCCGCAATTGGACCAGTAGCAGGAGGAACGAGAGTAGAAGTTTTTGGAACTGACCTTGGAGTGAACTTTGAGGGTATCTCCAGTATCACAGTGGCAGGGATTCAATGTGATCTAAATGGCATGGAAGAGTTCTATGAGCCTGCGCAAAGGTGTGTACTTAAGAAGCACAACTATAAGCCAACCAAAAATATGTTGGGGTAACGATTAAAAAAAAAAATGAATGCAGAACAATCTTGTTACCAGCTACTCTAGCAAAGTCAGATATTATTCCCATTAATTTTGATACAGCTGTAACCTTGTGAAACTCCCTCTAAACATAGTTGGAAGACGGTATAGTTATAGGAATCAGCGTGTTGTCGGTAGGATGGACGGTTGATATGTTGTGAATGTGGCAAATCAGTCTACTACTACACAGAATCCCAAAGAATGGCTTATCATGGACACTGTGTTATCCTTGCCATAGCTCTCTCTGTCTCTTTGGCTTCCGATACAGCAAAAGAGAAAAGACAATCCATAAAGTGCTTGTCAAAGATAGTTTTCATTATTTGTTTGTGTAAAATTGGAGTCTTCTAACGTTAAAAACACCTGTGTTACATTATACCATTCTGTTGTTGTTGTTTTTTTTTTTTGTAAGCATTTTTGATATCCCACTCAATTAATCTTGCCTGGGCACCTCGTTTAAGACAAGAAAAAAAAAAATGACTTGCTAAGATTAGCCAAGGCACCTTACTTTTTAGGAAGAAGGTTAGAAAGCAGGTTAACCTTACATTTGTGCAAATCGTTCAAAATACATCACTGTACATGATGTACATTAGCATTAAAGGCATTTAAATAACTGCATTATAGGACCCATTATCCTCAAAGTACATTTTAACAAGTCATTTCTGTCTTTTTTATGTTTTTTATGTTCAATTTGTATGTCCACGAAGTACATTCTGCATGTAATAATTTAATAAATAAACAATATTGATGGTTTTTGCCTTTTTCTTTTTAGTGTCAGCTGTTTGACGGGAAGAGCAGGTCAGATACTCGAGGGACAGATCGACCTCACACTCACTCTGGATGGTCAAATGAGAGAGGCAAGCAGTGAAGAGGAGTTTGCGTACAGGGTAAGTGTTTTTTTTTTTTTCTAATATTCATTTATTACAAGGCTTCATTTTAGTACTCCTTCAAGAACCGCCATGAGTGCATAATACAGGTGTATATTCTTTCGGCTCATTCTCAGCTCATCCAGAGGAGAAAGATGTAGCACACCTAATTCTAAGACAAAAAGAGCCAAAGTGTGGAAGCCATTTTTGCTGATTGGGCATGAGACTCTTCTACTCTTCTTATTGCTATAAAGATAATTATTTAAAGTTGATTTTGTGATAACGACTGCACCTAGCTTTCATTATTTCCATTCCTTTCATTTCCTGAAATTATATCATCAGAAATAATAATGAAGAGATATTTCTCACTAATCAACACTAATTTGGCTTTAACATGAATCACATGATCCATCACAACAAAAGGCATATGAAAGGGGAGCTCCACTTTCAAGCTCAAACTAAAATGGGACTTAAACATGTGGCAACACCTATTTCTGTGTGTGTGTTAGTGTGCGTGTGTGTGTGTGTGTGTGTGTTTGTGTGTATGTATATACTTCTTACATTTGCTCCTGAGGGGTATCTGTTTAGATTAGTACAGTAAACCTGAGATACAACCAGCCTCAAGGATGTTCACACACTAACAGGTGCCTTCAAACAGTATGACTACAGAAATAAATGCCCAGTCTTGAAATGGACTTTTCAAGGACTGATCAGACACGTACATTGTTTAAGTATCCTTGTTAACCCATGGTTCCTGTGTGTTCTACCAAGGATCCCATGATAAGTGGATTCACTCCGACGGAGGGACCATTGGCAGGTGGAACCAGAGTCACGATTTCTGGAGATTTCCTCACTTCCGGAAGGAATGTAATAGCCCGATTCGGAGATGCAGAATGTATTGATATGTGAGTTAACATTGGAAAGCCGCATGTGACCAGGTTTTTGCAATAAATCTTTCTCTTTGAGACAACTAGCAAGTAGATGAGGAACGTGTCTTATTTGCTTATTCTACCTTGGCATATTCATTGCTCTTGAAATCAAATATGACTATGTTAATAAGCTCTGTAAAGGATGCACTGCTTTAATTTCTAATAAGTACTATTATATATAAAAACAAATTGCTGAATGCAGTAGTGACCAAATGTATTATTTTGTATGAGTTATCATAAAAGAATGAGAGACGTGTAAATAGGTGAAATTATTACTTGTTTTATTATCAACAATAAGGGAAATTGATGTTATCAGCCCTTTCATTTTTTGTGCACTTTCATTGCCAAATCTGGCAAAGTTTCTGCATCCTGTCTGTTTACGTGTATGTGAAGAGAATTACAAATTTACAGCCTCCTCATGTCAGAAATTCTTGAGTGTACACAAATACTCTCATCATTGATTTCACGGAGGAGAATTTGTTTGTTTGTGTGTGCGTGTGCGTTTGAGAAAGAAATAGATGTGAGGCATAGAGTAACATGTTCTGACTTCATTATCAAGCTGTCATGAGCAAAACAAAACAAAAAAGAAAAGAAAATAATAACCGGAACAAACAAAGATCTGTCTATTGCACACATACACAAAAATCAACTTCATTCATAACTGTTTTATCAAAGAGATGGAATGACGACAATGGAGGTGAAATAATGAGGTTAGGCATTGGGTATACATTTATTCCAAATTAACAGCGTCACTCTTCTGAACTGGCTTCAACTTAAGTCGGCAATGTCCTATAGCCCAGTGAGCAGAAAGTGATGAATTCAAATCCGTTCCATTTATTTCTTTTTCATTTGGTCTTTTTGAGATTATATATTCTGATGGCATTTTATGGATTGTAACGGCAAAAAGAGAAATTAAGAAATATTTATGTTTTTTTTTCCACAGTGCTCGTAGATCAAATGAAACATCTTGTACAACCACAGAATCTTCAGTGGGTAGTTACACTTTGACCATGACCTTTGATGGAACACAGCTGACAACAGTTGATGTGTTTACCTTCATGCCTAACCCAGTTATTACTCGCTTGGACAGGACACGGTCAATTATGTCGTAAGTAAGACTCCATATCAAGTACACACAATGGATCAGCATGGTGGAATTGTCAATTTCACCTGTAGACTCTTGAATGGGATTCCTTGAGTTTTATTACCATAGTAGAAAACATGTTAACCAACAAACACATCAAATCCCCCTTTTTTTCCTGTTGCTACTAAACAGTATACACAGATAGTATAAGGTTTTCCGGCCAATTTTGCACTTTTGTCATTCCATTTATCGCACACTCTGTCTTTCAAAATTGCAACTTGTGCGGTCAATTTATCATGAAATCGATCAATGAGATTTGCACTATTGGCTTTCGGATTCGTAAAAAGGGTATTCAGGTACTCTATGTTCATTCTCGAAAAAAATAATGAAATGTGAACGATGCTAACAAACAATGATTATGATGAAAGAAAGAAAGACCTAAAGCATCAACATGTCTGCAAAATCGATTGCAGTAAATGGTAAATTGGATGCCCCAAAATGAATTCGAATGAACGAGTGCAGCACATACGTGATCACGTGACTATATCATTCTATATTGAATGAACAATGGGGAAATTTCAGTTGAAAAGTGTTAATTAGAATGATGTTATAATGTATGAATGCTCCAAAATGAATTTTAATGAAGAGATATTAAGTTGGAATGCCAAACATGTCATCAAGGCCTAGTTTTGCTAAATTTAATGCAGAAAAGGAATTGGACTTAAAAAAAAAAAAAAAAAAAACCGCGAAATTGACAGGGAAAACCTAAACTTACCTCGTGGCAATGTCATGTTGATTAACCTTCATTAGGCGCGGCACAAATTGAGTTAATGCCTTTACAAGCATATGACTTTCCTTTTGTTGTCACTTGCTATAAATACAAATAAAAATCAGCCACAAACGTACATGTATATTGAAGCTGATTGGCTGAAGCTATGGTAGTTATAATTATTCCGATGCATAACTTGGGAATGCTTTTCACGTAATGGGACGAAGACAGGTTTTAAAGATTCTCAATACTTACTAATAATTTTCACAACTAGCACCTTAACAATAGCATAATGTATGTACACTGTATATTAGATACGTAATTTTATCCATTTAGGGGAGGTCTGAATATAACCGTCTATGGAGAAAGATTCGACTTGATTCAGATGCCAGTCATCAAGGCAGTATCACTCACTTCTGAAGCAGAGACATCAGCGGTCTGTACATTATTGCTTACGAATTATTCGCATTACGTATGTATATGTGACATCCCAGCTCAAATCCCACAAGTGTGCCAATATGAATTGTCACTTTTCACCGTTGTTTAGAATAGTAGGCTCTTCGCTTTGAAATCACTTGTGAAAATGCTTCTATCCTCACCCATTTTATTAGAAAGAGAAAATAAGAGAGAGGTGCAATTTCCTTGAAAAGGGAGAAAAGGGTTTGAAAGATCAGGGTCACTCAAGCGTGCTCTGCACTTGTATAGATTTCCCATTGAATCAGCACATACGCAATTAAAAAAAAATATGGTCAAGCAAAACTTCAATTTCAGTTTTGCTTTCAGCTGCCAAATTTTGACATTAGGTAGAGAAAATATTATTCTCCAAGGTAAGACACACTTTGAAAATTTGAGTTTGTCAATCTAAATGACACATTTTGATCCATGACAGAAACAAGAATCCCAATCAAGCTTGTTTTATTCATAGCCAGAGGACTTTTAAAATGACATATTTTTTGCAGTTCTAGGCGCTATGTATTTAATTTTTTGTCCTGTAGGCCAAGGCTGTAACATATATTCTGAACATGGAATTCTTTATTCTATCTGTCTTTATTTTCAGATTTGTAATGGTAATGGCAGTGCCACTATCCTTACTTATCCCTCGCCGCCGTATCCTGGGGACATGGCATCACGGAGAAGAAGACAGACTGAGGATGGTCTTACGGCTTCCTTACAATTTGACTTTGATGGTTTTGTCATCACCTGGGACGATGCCATCACATACGTCCCAGATCCAATCTACTACAAGTTTGATGGACCAGATTCAATTTTCTCTCTGCCTAAAAACAACTTGCTAGAACTTAATGTAAGCATTGCTAATGGAAATTAAGTTAACGAAATGCCATACACATATATTTTTCTTCAATTTTTCGTGTCAAATGCATGTTATACTTGGGAACGAAACTGTGTTTTGTCCTTTCACATTCAAGATTCGTCTCTGAAATTGCTTCCATAGGGTTTAAAGTTTGGTCAAATTGATGTGCCAAGAAAATGCAAGAAACCCCCCCCCCCCCCCAGAAATCATGATCTTCCGTAGTTCAATCAACCAATCTGTATTTTCACAGCAAGATTGAAAATAGAGAATAATACACTTTTTTCAACTCATTTTGGGAAACAATACAGACTACATATTGGACAGTAAAAACAATGTTTAGCTAAATCATTTTAAAGAGGAGAAAGAAGAACGCATAAAGAAATCCACCTTTCATCGATCTGAATTTCAGGTTTGCAGAATATGACGTCATTGCACAACATTGCACCCTTTATTGTACACTGCAATAATTACATTATGAGAATGACCTTGCAGAGTATGACGTCATTGCACAACATTGCATCCTTTATTGTACACTGCAATAATTACATTATGAGAATGACCTTGTCGGTAAACGCAATCTACGCTTATGAATGTTAAAGTTATGTTATCTCAAATTGGAAGTACCTCTTAGATATTTTTTCTCCTTATATTAGCATCTTGTTTTCCACTGCATATTTGACATAAGCAGGGGTTGGCATGTCACAGAAGGGAGGAAAAGACGCTTTCTGTTATCTCTTTCCCTTCCATCCACAATTTATGCCTTTTAGGGAGGTAATCTTGACCTGGCCAGCAATGAAAACGATGTGCAAGTCTTTGTCGGCGGAGACGGTAAATGTGTAGTCCAAATCTTGGAAAGCGAAAAGCTAATTTGCAAGATGCCAGACAGTGTACCAACGCCTGGAAGTAGGAATGGTTCTCTCGGGGAAGGTCCGACAAGAAATCTTCCAGCAGTACATGTGAGATAATAATTATATTTCGTAGATATTAAAATAGTATAATATGCCTTTGATAATTTGTTCCTTCTCCATGCAATTGCTGAAGTTCTTTAGACATCTTATTCAGCTGTTCTCTTTCTATTTCTAGCATGCGTGACACCCACGTCGTAATCTACAAGATCGTGTCTTAAGAGCTGTTGAAGTTATGAACTTCTAATTTTGACTAGTCAATTATGTGCCTTAAGCCCAAGATCTTATTTTAGCCTTAAAGCCCCCTCACACCTGAGCGAATGTATGGGGACGAAGGGGGACGAATGGGAAAAACGCTATCATTTTAGCAAAAAATAGATATTGAAATAGTAACAATGGAGGTGAGGTGATAACAAATCTGACGTACCCCTAAATTGACTCGACCTACCCCCTTTCCCCTATTGTATCATACCTACCACCAACATTGCATCAGACAAATTTGTAGTCACTGTCCACTACAGCCAACAGGAGTATACTAAAAAAGCCCTTGTAGTTGCAGTATAACGAGCCAGACAGAGGAGGCTTTCTGATGGCCACATGCTTGCCATCAGTAGCTACCACACAGTGGGGAAAATTCCACCGCTTATAGAATCCACCAGCAAGTTGTCTCCATCCATCAGGGGTTGAAGGGGCTGTCATGACTTCATCTGCATACTCGTCACATATGGCCTGACACACTTCCCTCACCACTACAGATAGGGTGTTTTCAGGCACCCTCCACCCATACTGCATGTCGGAGTACTTGGTGCCAGACACAAGATGACGGAGAGTAGCTGCCAACTTGAGACCTTCTTCTAGCGGCTCCCTGTACCAAGTGTACTGCCTCCTGATTCTTCCTCTGACCCTCTCCAGGATTTCATCGTAGAGTTCAGGGGGCATGCAGAGAAATTTCTTGAAATTCGAAGGGTCTTCTCTTCGGAGCTCAACCAACAGCTGGTCGTAGATTCCAAAAGCCCTTCTTCTGGCAGGGTTCAGCCACGTCCTTCTCCAGATACGACGTTGTTTGAAGCCTCGTCTCCATCTGAAGCGGCCTCTGATGAACTGGTGTAGGTTCAGCTGCTGATGTATAACTTCATTCTGAGCCATTGCGAGTAAATACTGGACTCTGAGGCGGGCTGCATCTTCCATTTTTCTGAAGAAACGTTGAAACTTTCGGGTGGAATGTTTATATATGAGTAGCGCGGTGAGTGGCTGGTCACAGAGAGCAGCTCAGCGTCAGGTCATTCGTTCGTATTCGTATCACATCGCAATCCATAGTTTGTCATAGTATCTCTTAGACTTGTCTTCGTGTATGCATCGCCTTTCAAATTAATTAGTAAAAGTCAATCTTAGTTTCCCTTCGCATAGAAGATGACAAGCGAAATTACGTTTGTCATAGTATCTTCGTTTCTATGCGCAAGTCATATTTAGTCATCGTGTTGCTTCGTTTAGGGTTCTTTCGAGATCGGTCCACCTTGGCAAAAGCGCGATGAGGGACTATGCGTGACAATAGCACACGAACGATAAACGAAGGATTACCACAGACTAAATAAGAGATGCAAATGACAGACGATTTTTCAATTCGTCGGGAAATTTTAAACATGTTCAAAAATCCCGTGCGAATTTGAATAATCGCAACTGTTATTTCAGAAGGTGTACGAACCCAAACACGAAGGGTAAATATGACTTGCTATCAATTACCATTGAAAACTTTCGCCAGCCATCGCAAGTCATCAGCAATTCGCTCATGTGTGAGGGGGCCTTTATCAAAAGCATCGACAGTCTACTTTTTGGATTTTTGAACATATTCATCAATCTTACATCATAAGAACTTCATGATTCACGCTTCATGACCGGCACCGCGTGGGGGCACTTCCAGGGGTTCATGAGCTGACAAGCAACAACAACAACAACAACAACAACAATGGCCTCCATTTTCTCATTCCATTCCCGAATTTCTTCAGCTGACAAGCCAAAAAAAAAAAGTCTTCAGCGCATGTTTCTCATTCCACTTCCGGATTTCCTCAGCTAGCAAGAAAAAGAAAAAGGTCTTCAGCAAAAGTGGGGGGGGGGGGGGCAAAGTGGTGACCTTATGTTTTCCCATATGTAGGGCCCTTCGGGTGCACGGGTGTATGGGTACCTTCCTGGCCCCATGGTTCCCCCGGCCCCGTGCTTGACTCGTCTTTATGTTGTCACATTGTAGGTGAGGCAGGGGAACGTGGACTTTGATGTTGGCTATGTGGAGTACCCAACAGGTTTACCTTTGGGAGCCATCATCGGAGGTGCTTGTGGAGGTGCTGTGCTGATCATCATTGTGATGGTGCTGGTGGCCGTTGGACTGTACCGTAGGAGTTACAAGAATTTGGATCGACAGGCACAGGAGCTGGAGTTGGTCGAAAAGAAAATCCAGCGGAAAGTTGAAGCTGGTATGGAAAAATTTCAGTCATTGGTAGATCTTTGTCACTTGTTTCTTCAATATAACATAAGTTCCAATAAGTCCTCCTTTACGTTGACAAAGTTGCAGGTCCTGCTGATAAAATTATTTTCAAATCAGGTGATTTTTTTTTTTTCAAATATGGGAAGAATAATATCGTAATTGTAATTTGTAATATGTTAATTTCTTTTTCTGGATACGATGTATTAGGGTCATTGATTAACGTGAACATGGCAGAACAAGCCCTTCTCGATCCACAGTGATTTGCAGCTATTACATCCATAACACCACTCTTCAAAAGTGTGAGTCTGTAAAATATCTTGGTGTCACTTTATCTAATGACTTCTAGTGGTCATCACATATCTCAGCAATCTCCATGAAAGCTACTCAACAGCTTGGTTTCATCCGGCGCAACACAAGGTTCTTCCCCAAGTCATTCAGGGAGGCAGCTTATAAGTCCCTTGTACGACCTCACCTAGAATATTGCTGTAGTGTCTGGGACCCACATATGGCCTCGGATGTTCAAAAATTGGAAAGGATTCAACGCCAAACAGCTCGCTTTGTCACAGCTGGTTATAGAAGAACGAGCAGTGTGACCAGCATGATCAATAGGTTGAAATGGCCCAGCCTCTTTTCACGACGTACTCTGAGCAGGCTCACTATGGTGTACAGAATCATGAACGACCTTGTTGCAATTCATCCAGATACATTTTTTTTTTACAATTAACTCGTCTAAAACAAGGAAAAATCACGACATGTGCTTCCAAACATACCGCCCTAGGGGTAACATCGACAAATTTGCATTTGCCCAGAGATCCATACCTGAGTGGAACAAACTTCCAAGCTTTGTAATTTGTGCAGTCTCACCTGAACAGTTCAAGGATCTCATAACGACCCACCTTAAAATTACACCTTGTGATTAAGCACACACCCCTTCTCTCATCGTGCACACAAGTTGTATTCATCTTCGTGATAGGCTGCATTTTATAGCCCTTTGAAGATTATAGGTGAAGAAGAAGAAGAAGAAGAAGAAGAAGGTGCAGCATGTTGATTGTACTCACATGTGTTATTTTCAATTTCATACTTTTCTCATTTGATTTCATGAATATGTATTCAAATTGACACAGCAATACAAATATGCCTGTATTCAAATTGAGAATCCTAGCAATCAATTTCATTTATGGGAGTTCTATTTCGTTTTCGTCAAATCAAATTCACGCTTGGGCATTTAATTTCCAAATAAGAGCAATGCATTTCCTACTAGTGCATTCAATTCACACGATAGTTATGTGATAGTCCCGATGAGTTTTTCATTTTCAGGTGATCAAGTCCCTATTTCGAGCAATCAATTTATGAAAAAATAAAGTAGACTTTTAAAGAAAAGGGAAGGGCATACACAACCCAAGAAGGCTTGCATTATAGTATAATTACGATTGTTTAGAGGTTCTACATTGTCCTGTTTTCGTGCATTCTTTGCTTTTCATCTCAATAAATCTTAAATTGTAAGGTCTAACCGGCAGTGCATCCAAACAACACAATTTAATCATATACAATTACTTGATACTGCTTGCTGAAAACGCCCCAACACCAACCACACAATGACAGTGCATCGATATGAAGACAAACTGACACACAATGATCTCACATAGTCCCGCAGAAGTAAACGAATACGATTAAAATAAACAACAAATAAGCCGTATAAATACAATGGTCACGATATCAGTTTCGGTGTAGTCGGAATTGTTTGTTTTTTTTTCTCTGATGGTGTCAATCAACCTTCCCTATTATCAAATCATGTTCATCTGTCTGTAGGCATACAGTGCCTAATATGTCTGTTAGGCCTATATTCCTTCTCGTGAAACCCGAGTTCAAATTTTAGAATGAATGGGTGCACCTATACTACAAAATAAATAATCTTCATCTTAAATCCAATGTATTCAAAAGTCCAACAGGACCTCTTTAGTTGCCTATTCATGAATTTGAATGACGGACGAGATGCCGTCGCCAGCTTGAGGTGAATTCGAATTCTCATTGCTGCATGCGTGCTCCTCTCTTAAATTTGAATGCTCCGATAGTGAATTCGAATAACCGGATTTTGAATTTGATTTGCTGATTCAGTGCTGCGAGCGTGGAATGCGTGAAACTGAATGTTCGGAATAGAAACCTGAATGACAAATGTATGAAATTGACCAGGAAAAACCTATATTACCAGATTTTACCATTGGTACATGCCTGTTCGTGGAACTCTGATCTGCAGGATATACACTTGGAGAATGTTTCTTTTAATTTTTTTACATTTTCATGGTGAAGATGAGGGAAAATAATGCGGTAAGGTTCTGATTAGAAATCATACCTGTGCTAGTTATCACATGCAACTTTCATTATCTGGTATCTACTTTTGTCTTGTATCTTAATAGTGTAAATGGGTTTTAAGGTATTTTGGCACTTATACCTGTTGCACAGAGTAGATATTTTACAGCTTATGGAAAGATATAAATATTGTAGCCATGTATGCAACTCGTGTATTACATTATCCTAATTATAATTATAACCATCGAACGTCTTGCAATTTATCTCATTAACAGGGATTCCCTTTTCCTATGGACATTGTAAAACAATTAGGCCCCATTATGAAGAGCTATTATTACTGCATTTTCCAAAGTAATTAATGATCTTCGCTACCAAACATTACCATTAAAATTAAAGATGAATGTTAAGTGTAAAGGAGTGTTATAAGTAACAATACACCTATCTGCATATATTTCATCGAATGATAAGAGTGTACCATAATATTTTCATCGTCTTTATGGAGTATAATTACGCTAATTTGTGTTCTGCCTATACCCGTAGCTTTTCACGAATTACAGAGCGACATGACTGAGGTAGAAACGCAAGTCGTAGGTCTCGGCATCCCATTTGTCAACGCGCAGGACTACGCTAGGAATATGCTATTTGCAGGGCTTAACATCATTCCCAGCACAGCAGACCCGCAGGTACGTTTTACGTTCCAGTGAATCATTAAAATTTTTGCATAAATCTATTAATTCATATGTTTGTCATTTTCTCCTTCAAGATGAAAACATTTGAACTTAATATAGCTCATTCATTGCAGGTGTATGCTAACAGCAGAACTGGAAACTGGACATTCAACGTGATGTACGTTGACATAAAGTATCAGACATGTTCGATGTTAGAACAGCTAGTTCATGATCTCGAAATTACTGTATAGATATATGACAAGAACGATACTTTGAACAGGCTGTCAGCACAAACATAAGTCCAAAGATTTTTTCCCGTTTCTGTTCTTTTCTGGGAGATCTATATTTTGTGGACAACCAGGCCAGGATGAAGAAAACACAGTGCTTTCTCATGCTCAGTGTGTATTTGATCTGATCAGGCTAGATTTAATACTGCCAAACAATAGCCTATGATGTCTCATAACAAAAACTATGAAAACGCATCATACTCTTATATTCAATGTAGTTGTCCATAGAGTTATAATAATTGTTGAGGAGCATTTTTATTTTTACAGTCGGAATTGCACTTTCCAAAGCATTGGAACTCACTTCATAGCAATATAGTAACAGCTACAACTTTGAACTCTTTTAACAATGAATTAAAATTATGTTTATTGAAATCTTATAATATACAAACAAATTAGGTTCGTTTCATCATCTCAATCAAGTCATCATTTTTTTTAAAACACAAGTCCTATATAATTTTCTGTGTTTAAGTGATGAAAATAAAAATAAATTTGAGCTCTGAAATATGTATTCAATAGAAGTACATATTGCACAAGATGACGAGTTCCATAGGCAATGATATAGGGTAGGATCATCAACAGAAAAAGTGAACTACAACAAAGAGGCAAGTGGAGATTTCTGTGGATCACTAAATTGTGAATTCGAATTAAGGAGAGTTATTCTTAAAAAAAAAAAAAAAAGTTTGCGGTATAGAGATTCTGACAAAGATACATGAAAATACCGAGTGGTAAGGGGTTGAATATATATGTATGTATACATATTTTCACTTCCTCATTTCTTCCTACAGAGTTCCAGGATATTCTGAATGTGTGTGGACGTGACATTATCTACTTACACTTTACAATACTTTATGCTGATCTAGTGATTTAGCCTTATACAGTCGAAGAAAAATACGTTCAACTTTGCACCTGCTGGATCAGTGAGTACCTATAAAGGTGCAAGTTTGCACCTTTCTGTCCTGAAAGCGTCGTGTGCATGCTGAATAGAACGACACGAACATGTGCCTAGAACCACGCGAACGCCTGCGAAGCCCGTTTAAGTATAACAATCGCCTCCCGTGCGTTCGTTTCGTTTTCCGGTTACACAACGAATTAGGGTGCAAGTTTCTCCCGGTTTGACGCTGGAAAAGTTGCAAAGGCGATTTTTTTTTCCTTCTTCTCAGAGTGTACTTGGTTTAAACAAAGAATGGGGCATGTTATACGACTAAGTTCAGTTACTCTTCTATCTCACCATTGGGCGGATTTTTCGTCGTTTGTAATAGTGATGTTTCCAATTTCAATCTAACAGGAAATGGATGACAAATTGGAGCATGCCATGATAATATTCTCGAGACAGCTTACCAACCCCGACTTCTTAGTCAGATACATCCAGGTCTTGGAGGAAAAGAAAAAGTCATTCCGTAGAGAAAGGTTAGTTACTTTCTCATCGTGATAGTGAAGCAGAGCTTTAATCTTTTATTAGTTGCTGTTGTTGTTGTTGTATTGTTTGTTTTTATTGATCAATTATTATTTTGTTTATCATTGGCGATACATGGCCAAATGTGATTCTGTCGTTAGTGGTCGCGGCAAGGAGACAACTGGATTCTTTCGCCATTGTTATGTGGCTATGCTTCTAGTAAAATATAGATATGTGTATTGTGTGTGTGTGTGTGTGTGTGTGTGTTATATTCACGTGACATTTTTGAAAGCTCATGATGCAAACGAATTATATATGGTGAAAAGATTTTTGACAGGACACCTTGTTTTTAACTTTAGGTTAAAAGACTTTTACTGTAATGCTCTGTAAAATTATTAACTTTAATAGGCTTACAGAGATGATCGTTACTACACAACGTCAATCAGACTTAGTCAGCTTTGTTGTAGTATAAGAACGACACGATATTGCTGTAATTCTTATTTGTGTATCCCTGTGTGTACGTGTTTTAAAACAAGGGTCAATATTGCATCGCTCATCACTATCATCTTGGTGTCAGAAGGAAAGTTCGAATACTTCACCGGGTGAGTAAAATCATTCTGTGGTATAGTTAGTCATCATTAATTTCAAAAGAGCATGAGACTTACACTAAAGCCTTGCGTTATAGCTTTACATCTGTGCGACGCTATTCTATGTTGTTTGAATATTCCTGAATAAAATTCATTCATCAGTTACGACGTGATGAGGGAAGCTTCATGTCAGTGATATGTATGAAAGTATGAAGGGCTGTATGCTGTACAAGAGAAATGAGATGGAATTGAATCAAATTGTTTGATACAATTTCTATTATGTCTGAAGCGATTTATCAGTATTCTGTGATTCTTTGGTTTCTTTCATGCTCCAAGCGTGTAGAAGCATTAATCTTGTTTTGATATTTCTTAAATTCGTCTGCCAGGGTGTTGAAAACTCTCCTAGAGGAGCAGATATCCGACTCGAGCGACACTGGGAGACTTAGATCCCTCTTCAGACGGTAGGTCTAAAGAGATTCAATGGAAAGCAGTAAATTTATACAGGGTTGTCATCCATATCAGAGAACATATGAATGCAAAACAGCAAAAGCAGCAAAAGCACAGTTCTTAAAGAGTAGTCTGATGTTTGCCACGAATGATCCAAGAAATGATTCCATACATAAACCATGAAATGATGTCTGATAATCTAGCTTGTGCTTCTATTAGATTATGAATACATCATAGTACTATATGGGAGAGCGTTATGAAAGTAGTAGCTTTATCACATCAGTATCCACTCTTAGCTCATCCCATGTGAAACCACAATTCAGTGAATGCAGATGATAAGTATCATACCTCACTTACTGCAAGTTCAAATATATTATTGTCTAACACGCCAGGCACCACCTTCTTTCCCGCTCTATACACAAAGATCAATTCGGCGTTTGTTCATTTGCTTTGTGTTAGGACTATACACTATTCCTAAGTCGTTTTGTATTATTCCGTTATGACGCATGTTAGGCATTTCACTTATCAATACCCATTTTGATTTACAAAAATACTTTTATAAAGTGGAAGCAAACTGCACCAGTCTAGATTCGTATTTTTCACTGAAGCGCAGATATCTCCATTTTTATTTTGTCCTCATTTCTTCCCACACAGAACAGAGACAATAGTTGAGAAACTCTTATCCAATTGGATGGCTATCTCCATGTTTAGTTTTCTAAAGGTAAATATGTATTACATAGTCATTGTTGTATCTTATTGTTGTTTTCCGACCACCCTTAGCGCAAGCATGTGATAAGTATGATTTTATTTTGCGAAGCGCTGTGATACATTTCGTCGTATACGAGCGTTACAAGTAGGCCTACATCTAGATTGTATCGTATTGGATTGTATTGTATTCAAGATATTAGCCTTTTTCATGAGTGACTCCGTGTTCAATGTTTGATTTCTTTACACATGCCTTATAGAATCAACATAGTAATGGTTTGCTTTTGACCGTTGCTCCCTATGAATTCTTCTTGTTTATCTTTATGAAATGATGTGAATTATTTTATTTATTTCCTCTGAAATGTCTAATCAGAGTCATGTTGCCAAGTCGCTCTACTTGCTCTACCAAGCCATCAAGATACAGTGTGAAAAAGGACCTATTGACGTCATTAACGGACAGTCTTACTTTTCGCTCAACATCGACTGTTTGTTGGACCAAGATGTTGAATTCAGTGAACTGGTATCGACTAAAAATCCCTATAATTATGTCGTCTGTGATCTGTCGGTAATTGTGAAGTGCTGCATGTACTGCTTAATCAACTACAAACTGATTATAGCAGTAGTTAACAGTGAATAAACATTCTAGTAATGATGTCCTTAACTTTATAACCCTAACATGCATGTCCTCGATACCTAATTATCACGTTGAAGAAACTTTTTAAGTGACCTTCATGAGATTGAGGTTTGTTGTCCATTGTTCTTTTGCGCCTTAATGGATGTGGAGTCGTGTAAGTCATGTGTACATTTGTTTTTAATTCTACTTTTTTCAAGTCTCCTTCATATTTTCAGCAGAGCAGTTTTACACAAAACATATTCGAAATAAGAGTATACAGGCACGGCGATGCGGTGCAATTCAAGCTACGGTCACAAAGGTTCGTACGAACGATGCGTTCGTACGAATTCTGGAGTTCGTAGAGATTCGTTGATGGGGCACAGATTCTTACGACCTTCTTACGAATTTCGTACGAACGCTGTTTAATTCGCAAGAACAAATGGTGTACGCCTTACGAGTCCCTTACGAGCGCCTTACAAACTCGAGGAGTTGTTCGTAAGAACGCCGTACGATTCTCGATCTGTTCGTAAGGCATTCTTACGAAAGACGTAAGAGTCCTCTATGAACAACTTAAGACGGTTCTTACAATCATCGTAAGAATTTAAGGCTTCAGGAATTGTCTCTCGACCCTGCAAAATCTTGCGTAGTTGTTACGATGTTTTTACGACGCCTTACGAAGAGAGGGTTTCATACGAAGTTAAAAAAAAAATCTTGGACAAGACCATCGACCAGGCTACGAACTTACGGTCTACGAACGGTCTACGAACGCTGGTTTTGTACGGCCTTCTTAAGAAGATCTTATACGAAATTGTCTACAAATCGTTCGTACCTCGTTCGTAGCAGTTCTTAATGGTATTTGTTACCGAGCCTTAAGGTGCGATCACACATCGCCGGTTTAGATGGCGGTTCATGGCGGTTCTCAAACCGCCGTGAACCGTGTCCCAGTGATGGCGGAAAGCACTTTGACTACGTTCTCAACACGTTTTGAACACGGAGCAAACGCGGATTGACGCGGTAGTAACACGTATCGTCCCGGAAGGTGGAGGAGTCCATACCAAGCCAATGTAGTTGGATGCAATCAGAGCCCTTTCACTTGTCCTCAATGGGTTTCAACGATGAGCGTTTTGCTTTGTTAGGTAAACACAATTTCAAAGAAATTATGAAACGTTGTAACCACCTGTGTTTTACAGATTGATATTAGTGATGCAACAACCAATTACCTTCAAGTTTCAATGTGACTTTTCTCTTTCTCTTTTAATTCTTAAAATATCCGTATTAACTGTCATTAAAAAGACATACCTATCAAAGCAGAATCCAAAATAGTTTCCAAAGTTTCCTGTTCATTTGTAGGTTTATTTATCAAGTGATGTACAAGTACTTGCTGGTTTCAACATCTCTCTTTTTTTTTTCTTTCTTAAATAAGTTTTCACATAATTATTTGGCGTGTTGAATTTAAGATCTTGCTGCTTGTTTATCCATGTTTTCACAAAATTGCTCCTTCTTATCTTTCAGAGCTTCTTGTGAAATATGAGCCTAGGAGAGTTCCTAAATCGTAAGGGGAATCTGTATGTGATATCCTCAATCCATTACGACAAACTACTATAGATGGCAAACGTGGTTTATGCCGCCCCAGAACTGTGGAACAGCATCCCAAGTGATAGAACATGCAAATTCCATCAATAAGTCCAAAATGTTTTTAAATACTTAACTGTTAAAATAGTAACATAGTGATTGTAGATGATGATTTATGCAACATGTTACTGTTTCTGAAATTACCTTTTCCTGTTTATCTTTTTGTTCCCCCTCTAAAGCGCATAGAGACCTTGCCAAATGTATTATGCGCTATATCAAAGACCGGTAATGATGATGATATAATAATGATATCTTTAACAGCAGTCAATAAAAAAAGACATATTATGTACATTATACATTATCAAAGAAGCATATTATAGTATTATGTGCATAGTTTCCTCCTTACTTACAGGTTCATGTAACATAATAATGGTGTTTTTTTTCTAGTTTCAACATTGCTTTTCCCTCTATTCACTTAAGTTTCACTATATCTGTATCAACATGTCTTACAAAAATGGCATACATAATCACGAAAGCAGAACCTAACATATTTACATTATAAGTCTTCTGTGTGTAACACGTTGCTGGCCATCTTAAAAGCTGTTAAGCTTTGATAAAATTATGAACTTACCTTTTTATGTAAATGATGTACTATTCAACATACCTAACAACTTTTTGAACATTAAACTTTATTTGTTACTGTATATGTGTTAAAGAAGTAAGGAAACTGTAGCATTCAATATATTTGCCCGATCTTGCATTATGGGTTCATCTTTGCGTTTATCTCCATTTTTTACTGCTCCGCCACGAAGTGTCGCCGGAGCCATTATTCTCTTTTAAGTTCATTGTTTCTTTTCGCTTGAAAATTGTGGCGGTGTTAACACGGTATTATCACGGATCCTGCGGTGCAAACACGGAGAATGCCGTTCATAACACGATGAACGGCGATGTGAACACGGTCCATTTCAAACCGCCAAGACCGCCACGAAAAATTAAACATGTTTAATTTTTCTGGCGGTTCCCCGCGGTTCCCCGCGGTTCTCGGGGTTCATGGCGGATGGGTGACGGATGACCACGGTTTGTGTACGGTGTAAACACGGTCTTTGGCGGAGCACGGCGATTTGCTGAACCGCCATGAACCGCCATCTAAACCGGCGATGTGTGATTGCACCTTTACATTTTGTAACTCGCCAAAAGCATGACCTCGAAGACTTATTTGCATAAACTAGACAGCTTGTTTACGCAAAACCGCTGGGGCAGTGTTGCAGGACAATCGCAGTATCTCACCTCAGAAGCCATCAAATGATTAAATCTATACAGCAAATTGAATAAGAAACTATTCTCTAACCTGCAATGTTATTTATTTTGGGTTTTATTGAGTTTAAACCTGTGAAACTGAGGTCGAAACTTAGCTTCCAAAACAGAAAATTCGGTCTCAAAACAACTGTTATTTTTTCAAATTTTCCTTCATTGCCCTAAAATGAAACTTCGGTATATGACTTATGGTAGTATATCCATACTGTGTTCAAATATCTATTCTGTATCATTTAGCGCATGGTTATGTCCAGAAAAAAAAAATCGAGATCACTGTCACTTGTGACCCACGTAAAATCCATAGCGTAAGCAGTACGCAGTCCGGTGTATCGCTTTCGTGCTGTTGAAGCACATTGCAGGATTCCTCTCTCGCCCACTCACCACCCTGTGGACCGAAAACCGAACCCTGTCGCATTGCGCCGAACCTGACACCGCTGATTGGCTAAGCGTGCACTGACCAGTAGAGAACGCATGCGCAGGAGAATGATGTAGTTGTACATGTCCATGTCTTTTTGCTCTTTTTTTTTTCCACCTAACTACTATTGCGCAAACACGAAACTTCGCAGTAGTTGAGTCTGGTGTATACAGACTAGCGATATGTTAATCAAATGCATATTCATGCAGGCGCAGACTTATGTCCAGAAAAAAAAAAAATCGTAACCCTTTCCCACGGTCGACTCAAACAGAAAAACACATATCTCAAAAGATACATCAGCATTTTCGCTCAAAAATCATATGAAGGATGATATATTAATATTAGATATATGCGTGAAGTTTCAAGGGATTAGGTGGTAAAATAAGGGAGATACGAGGAGGTGAACTTTAGAGACTTTTTTGTCCTTCCCTCCGCACAGCGCTTCGATGACCCTTAAGAATTCAAAAGCTTTGGCCTCTGACCAGTGAGTTAATTGTACCGTATCGCCGGGGCTGTATAGAGCGCAGCAGTCGTCTATGAATGGTTCGAATTTCAAATGCTTTAGCCCGTAATTACAGTTAAAGGAAGCACATTACTTTTTTTTTCTTGTTAATTGAAAGAAAATGAGCTACTGTGAAGAGTCCAGTTTAGGACAACCCTGAAATGTGACATTCCATACAGTAGACTATGAAAATTAGACAAAAAAATCCTGAAATCACCTCCTCCGATAAATGTTGATACTAAAAATAAAGTCCTTCCAGTTCTGTCGAGACTTTTCAATAAAAAGTGCATATTAATGTTTAGTATGGATGTTTGGACGAGACAGTATGCAGAAAGTCAGAATGGTGTCACAGAAAATGTAACGTTCATCACGTGTTAATGAGGTTTGTTTCTCATTACAACTGAAAGCTATAGTCCAGAATCAAGAGTATCCACTTCTCTTATTGCTGGTCGCAGACATTATCTGTGGTGGGTAGCAATGGTCGACATGACTACTACGTGAAGGTCCTGAACGTTGATAGCATCATTCAAGTGAAGCAAAAGATCCTTGATGCAGCTTACAGGAGGCGACATCTGGTCAGGCAGAGACGAGCCCACGAGATGGACTTACGTGAGTAAACCCTCGGCTCGAAAGCTATCCGGCTTATCTGGACTTTGACATTGCTTCATTATTGATTCTTTGCCACTTCCATTTCACTGATTTAGCATGCCTATTTTCAATCGCTATCGAATAAATGCTTGTAAACAGTCACAAATTTTGACACAGACCTGACAAATATCTTTTCACTGCATCTCTTTTTATGTTTCGTTTTGTTATGATATCCAAGAAACTGAATTTCTAGATAATGTATATAGGCATGTTTATATTGTATACTTCAAATTTGCGAAGTAAATTGAAATTCAAATGTCATTCACTCTTTGAAGAAAAAAATGAGTTAAGTTAATCAAAGTTCATTTAAATCCTTCAAATCATTCTCCTTATCAATTGATACATCCCTAGCCCGTTTACGTGAGATATATTCATCGTCTCCATGTTCCATGGAGAACTCCTCTCCTGCTATTCAATGCATGTTATTGCTACGTAATACTTCAACATCCGGGCAAACGCGGAAAATTACAAAATCATCCGTTGATCATTTTACGTCCATGTGTTAAAACTTTGTTTTTGCCTTACTTAACAAAAAATTTGAGAGGCAAACGATTAAGATTTTTGAGTAGCAGTTTGCATGCTTCGAGTCGGCATTAGCGTCTAATATCGGAAAACAGCTTTCCCCACTCAAAAAAGACAATGAAAAAAGAAGTGCTCCGATGATTTCAGATAAACGTTTTTCTTGATTTGATTTGAGAATGGTTGAGCTTAATAATCTGACTCGATATTACGGCTCATTTTATCATTACGTCACAGTGTGGTACCATCCAGGAGGAGAACAGCGGATTCTGAGAGACCAAGATGAATTCAATACCCGAGTCCGTGACGATGAACCTGTTGTGATCAACACCATACAGGCAGTCGGGGTAAAGATGACCAAATAACAGTGGACAAAAGTACCATAATTCGTATGAAGTGAAGGAACAAACATGGATTACGGTCTTGGATGCATTTCTAGACATCCGATCTTTCAAATGATTGTTAATACTATAATGGTAGCCCAATATACTTTAGTGTGCACAGTGACGTGGTTCTGCTGTCATTAGATTTGGATTTTATGTCATGACCATCATTTTTGTATTTGTAATATTATAGTGTGTAAGTGTGACATGGAGTGTGAATAGGCATTACAGGCATAATTATATATCTTTCAGCAATCAGCAATCGGTGAGTAGTTGGCAACAAACCCTATCGGCACACCCAGCACAATGAATAGTCACGTGGTGCAGCTGGAATTATGAAATGGGAATATCTCTCACACCCGTGTAGGGCCTTTACGTCGCATATTATCATTGTGCCTGAAGTTGCGGTTCGTGTGTCATTGTACATTTTATTACATTCATACATGCATGTATATAATCAGATGAGAACCATCTTGTTCTGCTTGTTTAGCACACAGTAGGTGTTATTGGTATATCACAATGTTTACAATGCAATTGTACAGTGCAATTTTCCGTATACTTTACATTACCAGATAGAAGATAGCGCCCGCGTCGCCCTGATTGAGAAGGTTAAAAAATCGGACGATGAGAGCCGTGCTTTCCAGCCTGTTTCAGTCGGTACACAACAGTTTCAAGTGTGTAAGTGACAATAAGAAACATCGTACGTTCTTGGACATTACAAAATGTGATGTACATTAATTATTGCATAGTTCATGACATGTACAAAGAAATTTATATACGATGAATTGCGCATTCAAGTTTTCGTATTTTAGATATGAAATCCGTGACTAGAAGATTCGAGAAGAAAGAAGTAGGCTTATGTAGAAAATAGTGAAACAATTATTCGACGCAAACATAGTGATATCATACAGTATAGAGCTTAATTCCTGCAGAGGACATAAACACAGGTGAACTATAATTTCGACTTTCTACAAGGTTGCTTAATCGGAATACAGACACATTGAGCCTTGATATTCGAGATAATCATCAACATCAATTTTTTTTTTTTGGTGCTTTTCTCATTACATTAGATCATGACACTGGATTTGATGACGTCATGAGAAGAGACTACACCAGGATACAGACACAGGATCTAAACGGCAGACGAATCAAGCATTTGGTACTGCCCAGTGAATGTCGTGGATACATTTAATATTTTCTATGGTGAAAGGGGACATAATTCCATCAAAGATAAACGAATGAAACAAAGAACAGGACAACTATATTTTTGTGGTGATCGGCTAGACATTGAACGATAACGTCTTTTGATGCTCTTTGTCTTCAATCCTCTGTTAATTCCCTATTTCAAAAGACTATATGGTTTGAGAATAATATCATTCCTTCTAAAGTGATGAATTGAAAAACAAACAGGCCAGCTATGCTGGCCTCAGATTTCTAGGTACCGGTAGCACTAGATCTTATCCAGTCAGCTAACAACCGTACACACAATGTACAACAAGAATAAAATTGCGGACAGTAGAGTCGAACGTTGCACTCTTGTCTTTATTGAATTATCCTTCTTGCTGTGCATGCGCAAGCCCAAGTGCGTGTGCGCATGTATGTGATGAACAAACGAACGGTAAAACTGCAAATGAAACAATGTATGATACACTGTATGAATCAAACATACATTTCTTTGGATCACAATAAATTGAATGTATATGGATATAATGCTCCATTAACACACAAAAAGGTTTGCTTCTTCTGAACAAACACTAATACACTGTCTTGTACTGCATCATTATACATACACATTTTGTATCCATGCATGCATTCACTACACATCATGAAATGGCAGCTTTGGAATGTCATTATCCATCCACTGTTACACTATAGCAATGTTAATTATACACCTTGTACACTGTTGCAATATCCATTTTCTGTTGCAATATCAACAAGAAAAATATTGTTTAGAGGCTGCAATATACATGTAAAGACCCTATACCAGACTTACAGACTTGTGATCTTCCAAGCCTAGAAGCTTTACCCTTCTGGACGCATTCGGATTGTGATCCTGTCCCAAGCTGTGAAGTGATGCAATAAATTGCAAAGGATTGTATGGAAAGTGCAAAATAACTTACATATATGCCTACATGTGTGGCACTACGCTTGCCTTCGTACATTTAAGCAAGGTAAATTATACTTTCCCTTAAGCCAGAGCTGCTCAAGATGCCATAATAATGTACACTTCATATCACCTAAAAATATAAAAATATTTCAGCCAGTACGCTACCATACATCAAACCACATAATGAGAATGTAATACGTAAAGCACGTATGTCAAAGCACAAAAACACAAAAGACAGTCTTTTATTCATCCTGACATCCAAGTGCATTATTTAGGCTGAAACTGTCCACACAGCAAAATTATCACTAATCTTCATCATTACTGATATCGAATCCAACCTCATAATTACTTTTGAATCTTCACCTGGAAATGTTACTCAACAAACTGAGTTGCTTAACTGTATGAATCAAACTTCTTATCTTTACAGGAATTGTGAATTAATTCCGAATGTATTACCACCATATAAATCAAATTCTGAATACTGCTCTACACATCATATCAGCTCACGGCCAAGTGATAACACGAAGAGCCAATGCGAATCTACGACGCTACAACTACAGTAACTCTACACGCAACGTAGCCCCGGAGACCGCGCCGCCTGGCGCGGTCCTGGCGGCTTCCCCGCAGTTTCGCTTATGTGAGAATAACGAATAGCTCCCCTATTCTGTACGCTTGTGCAAGTGATTGTGAATTCTGTGAACATCGGTGAGCTGCTTATAAGGCATCATTTTGTGCATCACAAGCAATGAAATGCATCAAACAGTCGCCGATGATAGTCATTTAGGTTTCATCGACCCATGTAAGTATTCCTAGTAGTTTCTGTTGAAAAATTAAGGAAATATAGCGCCGCAAAGGCACCCGTTTGTTCAACATGAAGATCTGAATGGGAGCGCGGCGCAGCCGCCACACTGCGTGTGGCGGCTGTCGCAGTTACACGCAACGTACAATGCACAATGCGAAGCTGTCAATCCTACGCTATATCAATATGCACCGTACATAACCTACACTAGCGTCACTTACGCTAGACCGTTCATGATATCCGGACACACAAAAGGCGTCTAAATTCTCTTTTATCACGAATTGTGAACAACGTAATAATCGTAAACTTACGCGGAACCATCAGATGCAAGACTTCCATCGGGGATTCTGTGATTATCGTGTGATAATCTTACACATTTTCTGCATTTTTGCTAGACTCACGAACCAGCAAACCGTCGGTTCGTGCGCCATCTTTCTAGCCCATTATGGAAGGCCGAAAATCATATTGCGCGCGCGCGCGCATACATTTTACACACGATCATCGCTATGTTTGATGCGCTAACACTAGCCTACGTATGAGAAGCCGAAATTGCAAAAACAAATTCAGCGCGAACAGCACACCAGCAGTAGTTGAATGTGCATTTGGTCTGTGGCACGCAAGCAGAAAACAAGTCTTTAAAGGATGGTTAACGAGACATCAAGATCAAGAAAATCATACAAAAGAAGGTGTCAAAGCAGAGGGAAATGTCTGTTAAAACAGATTTTTTTATGTGACTTTTTAAAATATATTCGTACCACTGAAAAATCGCGAGTTAAAACTGACTGATTTACTTCACCGATTTTCGCTCCAGAACGGGCGTCTTTTTCGGGGCCCTAAAATATGACGTCATGACATGGACGAACGTACCCGTTACGATCGAGTGTGTGCAGCGCTAGCTAGCTGTACATCGAGTCCGCCATTCATAAAGCACGTAGTTCTTTGTGAGCGGATGCAATACAATACTGTACCTTGCCTACAGGTCTTTAGTCGCATCTGCTTTATCGGCAGAAACATTTCAATGTCTAATTTTTACCTTATATTGTATGGAAAGACTTTGTCCTTCCTTCTATTGATTGAGTAAGGTTAGACCTATTGACAAAGTTACTGTAGGTAGTAGGGTCTAACTGCGACCAGCCCAAACGTGCAGCGCAGCGGCGCGGTCTCCGGGGCTATGTAGGGTCTAACTACACGCAGCGCTGTCGTAATCGCGACAGCGCTGCACCCCTTTTCCTTCGCGGACGTTGTTATCGCGCTTATATCGTTCACTGTTTCCTTCATGAATATCTTTATTAATCGTGGAAAACTAAAATATAAGGAACTATCGTAATCTATGATCATCATTCAATAACCGGTATGCGATTTTTTGTTTAATTACGTCTAATACTTACCGAAATCTATGGCTGAAATCAGGTCTGTAAAAGTCCTTACTGCTTCACTCCTCATCTGCGTGTTATATGAATAGCATTCACTCTCGTATACTACAACGTAGGTAGTCGGAGATAGTCGGATGACCCCGACTCAAAAAGGTCAAATCATTGCCGGTGCAGCACGCGCGGATCTACTACAAGTTTTACGTAACACATGAAACGCACGGGCGCACGGGCGTAGGTAAAAAGCAACCACTTCTGAATGCGCATGCGTGGTAGTTTGTTGATTTTTTGAAGCTCTCGAAGGAAAAGATGCCACCGCACGATCTATACTCCGAAAAATTCAACAATAAGGTCTGGATACCAACAAAACGCCGAATTCAACTCAACAATCAGGAAAATATGCTGTAGGTAAGTGTTGCAATTATATTACTCTTACAATCATACAAAATAAAAGGTATTTTATGTGATTTTGCCGTCAATAGTGACGGTCGGTTACAACGTTGAAACACTAACACATGTCAGACCCTGTTCACAGTGTCTGGTCAGGCTATGTAGGGTCTAGCTGTACCGTGGCGTAGACAGTGCTGTTTGAGTGTATACTGTTAGTGTTAGCGTCCTTATATAAACTATAGCGGATAAGGCCTAACATGACAGTTAGGGGGCCTTCATTACCGTACTCTGCCTGTATATGCCTGTGAACTAGATATTCTACTACAGTATTCACCGCATAATCGGGCATCTGATAATCGGGAACCTCGCTTAAATGACATACGCTTCCCAGAAACATTTCCAGTGCACGTTATTTTCACTGGATAATCGGGCGGGGACCTCTGATAAACGGGACAATTTTTCTTCAAGCAATCTTAGATTTTGTTGATATTTTACACAAAAAATCTACCAAAAAACCACAACAATATTTCAAAGATTCCCTATCAGTTGTTGTTTACATCGAACTTACAAAGCAAGCTTCGGACTGGTGTGTTTTGACCTCCGTCCATGCAGTACACGTATGGTGCATAGCCACGAAATCGCCGTGTATAAGTATCCATGCCATTGCAAAACACAATCATGCTTTCGCGCATCGCATATCGCGAACATTCTTCTCCCCTACATAAGCAAAGCCATGTGCTCGCTTGCAAAAAAACATGCTAGCTCAGGCTGTGTACGTCATACACTTTGAGGGCAAAGTCCATTGTTATCGCGCGCCTTCGTATCTTGTTATCCACTATCTTTGGTTTCAACTTTCAATACACTGTGATCTGTGTGTACGTCACAATCTTCCTCAGTTGTGACTGGGCAAAAGTTACGTGATTGAAATGAGGGCTATGAACAGTTACGCATTCAGTGAAATAGGGGTGAGAGTGGGAGGGAGAGCGTGAAAGATGAGAGGGGTTCAATGTATGTGCGAATACGTAACGTTTTATGAATCTAGACTATGAGCTGACATTGATTACGTGTACACGCGTATATTGTTTGACAGTTATTGTTTCAAACTCATCATGGATTCCTCCAGGAAAAAACGAGTAGACTTAACTTTGTCCCAAAAAGTGGAAATTTTGGGGAGTCTTCAAGCTCCTGGAGTTACACAGGCTTCCATGGCAAAGAAATATGGCGTGTCTTCATCTCAGATATCCAGGATCGTACAAGGAAAGGATCGTATCATGTCAGATTTTGAAACGAGTGGTGGGAATAGAAAGAGAAAACGTGAAGGGAAGGAGGAGGAAGTGAGCCGTGCCCTTTATGTGTGGTTTCAGCACAAACTTGAACAAGGTGCTAGGTTGTCTGGTCCTGTCCTGAAAGCGAAAGCTAAGGAGCTTGCCGCAGCTCGGGGGTCTGATTTTGAGCCAACAGAAGGATGGTTGTGCCGGTGGAAAATTAGACATAACCTGATTTACAAGAGGGAATTTGGCGAAAAACAGCATGCAGATGTTGCAGCTGCAAACGAGTGGAAGAATGCAGGCATGCAGGAAATTTTAGATGAGTATGCCCCTGACGACATTTTCAACGGGGACGAGACAGGTTTGTACTTCCGGGGATTCCCTGACAAGGGATACGTTTTAAAGGGCAGTGAATTACCAGGTGGGAAAAAGGCAAAGGAACGAATAACAGCTATGCTTTGTGCAAACATGACAGGAACGGAAAAGAGGCCCTTGATGATCATTGGAAAATCAAAAAGACCACGATCATTCCCAAAAGATCTTACCAAATTGCCGGTAGTGTACACCAATTCAAAGAATGCATGGATGACAGGAGAGATTTATAGGAAATGGCTCTCTGACTGGGATCATCAGCTGGACAGAGAGAATCGGCAGATATGTCTCCTTGTTGACAATTGTTCGGCCCATCCTAGCAACGTTGAGCTAAACAACATCCGTGTTAAGTTCTTGCCCCCGAATACCACTAGCCTGGCTCAGCCCATGGACATGGGGGTGATACGGAACTGGAAAGGGCATTACAGGAGCAAGTTAAACGGAAGAATCATCGCCGCTCTTGACGCAGATGAAGAGAGAAGAGCTCTGGATGTCGCTGGCGCGGTCACTGTGCTTGATGCCCTCTTCATCGCCAAGCAATCGTGGGATGCCGTTCTTCCGCAAACGATAGCAAATTGTTACAGAAAGGCCGGTTTTGGTGAGGAAGCAAGGGCCAACAATGTTGTCGATGGTGACGCGGAAAACGCTGATCCCGTTGTTCCCGATGATGTTCCCATTCCTGAGAACATGTCAACAGAAGAATTCCAAGAGTTCATCGGCATGGATGACCATCTACCAACAAGTGGAGAGCTCTCCAATGAAGAACTGTTGGAAGTAGCACGAGGGAACAGTGCAGGGTGTTCTACTGATGACCAGGTGGACGACGCCGAGCCTGACGCTGAGGAGGTTCGACCATTAACAAGCCGGGAGAAGGTGCTAATGATGGATCTACTCCGTCAGTTCACTCAGGAAAATGGTCTTCATGAACTTCTACCGATGGTCTCCAAACTTGAATCAGTGGTGTATACACAAATAGCAAAAGCTAAGAGGCAACGTACACTAGAATCATTCTTTACCCCTAAGTAAATCTAACATTTTGTTTCTAACCGGGCATTCACTTAATGTGAGGGATGCAAACAACGTAAGCAAACCAAACCAAAAAAAAAAAAAAAATCCGATTTCATTGCATGCATTGTGGAAAACACAAGAGCCTGAAATTTGTTCGTAAAACTGGCGTTTAAAATAAACATGACAAATCATGTATTTACAACCTACATTTACGATGGTAAAATTACGCTTGAAATCTTTCTTCAAAAGAAACAATAGAACCCTACGGCCTACGATGTCTAAAAGATCTTGAATTTGCGAAGCATCTTATGTCTAAGAATTCTTTGTGATTCACTGTCTTCCTGTTACGGTCACGTAAAATTGTTAAGAAATTAATCAAAATGACTTTTATTTAAACCTATTGTCGTGACCAAGATGATGCACGCAGTCATGAATATGTTTTAATAAAACGGATGTCAAACTTTGTTTCGTAGTTGCCATATTTTACTGCCGCCCTGAGAATGTACATGTTCATTCAATGCCATTATTCTGCATCGCTCGTTTATTTTTTAATGATTTTTATAGTCATAACTCCTTGCTTGATAGAATCGATGATTATTTCAGTGTAATTCAATTACACGATCTTTCGAATTCACTATAAATCCTATGATCATCTTTCAATGAATGATCATGTACTTGTTGATCAATCAAAACTTTTAAATGATTTACAAAGATATGCAGTCCTTGAAGTGACAAAATCTCTCAGGGCCTCCTATAAGTCAAGCTTAACTCATACGTATTTTCAACTTTATTCTAATGTTGTTTTAAAACAGACAATCTTCTCCAAATATTTTTTTCTCATTATGACTCGAACTTTAAAAGAAAAAAAAATGCAGTTCTTCTTTGGGCCATCTTGGCCATCTGAATCTTATAAGATGAAAATGTATTCATTATGCTCCCGATTTTAGTCTGAATTTTCAAAGAGTGGAATGGTGTATCAAAGCCCTATCAAACGAAATGTGAATTTATCATTCGTATTGTGACCCTGCATGAATATCCACTCATCGAGCACGTATACAATGAATAAAAATGAAGAAAAGCTGCACATTAAAAAATATAGGGGTTGTAAACTTTATTTTACTCTTCCTAAGTTTTCATTCAAATACACGTACATGTATTGAGAAATCATTTAAACTTTAGAAAAAAGTTTTCCAGCGTAAGTTTGTAAATAGTCGGGAACGTTAATGCATATGTTACACATTGTACATGTACATAAATATCCGTAATGGACAATCAAATTTCGTTGGGGGGGGGGGGGGGGGTTAGGTCTGTTGCCCGGCGTAGTTACATTTTGCATCATAAAGTGGTTGTGCCCGGGGTTGTGCCCGAATCATTTCAAACCTTTTTGTAGTGAAATAGCAATGAAAAATTATAGAGGGCTGCAGGCCTACCCCCCCCCCCCTCCATCCCACTTCGTATGCCTGAGATGATGGATACACGTTAGTGTAGACAAAATTTAACAAGACTTGTAAATTACGTACTTCTCACATTTCACTGGAGAGCAACCAAAAGTAAGCCACGCATATTATACGCTCTGCATTCATCATCACAGAATGAAAGGCACAAATTCACAACAGTACAAGTATGAAGGTAAACAAATTCGTTTTATTCCATTGTTTAAAAATTACATACGTGTATTGATGAATATCAGTTTGGAGTACAAACGTACAACAAGTTTCATTACTAAATTTATAATTCGTTTCTTAGTAAAGGTAGGTTCGAATCTTCACTGTCAGTGTCAGGGAAAAAGAGCTTGTTTTAATTGACTTTCTATAACTCGAAGCGTGAACAAAAGTGTTTTTACAGTTGGAGTGTTTAATACATTTGTAAACAAAACTGGATGGAAATAAACGACAGTTACTTATTTGAAACTTGTACGACATGGCCGTGAAAAATTTTGATCATTTCTGTTTTTTAGTCAAACGAGTTGCGCATCCGGGAGCTGTCCACATGTCACCTGATCACGTAACATGATTTCAGCTCGCTGCCCGCCTTCGCTTTCCTGTACACGTGTTTGGCAAGCTAGATCGCTACATTGACAACACATGTACAGTGCAGTGATCGCGGCAAGTAATTAGTCAAGCCGTGATGATTGAATGATTGAAGGACGTTTCATTGATGTTCCCACATCAGTTCTGGGTAATCATTTCCCGTGATTGTGGATATGTATTTATACGGAACGCCCTACGTGTCCTAGAATTCTACGAATGTTTAAGAAAGTGCTAGCTTTTAATCCACATACATTGTACGTATTTTGTGTTCGAAGAGAGGTGACAGAAGAACCTGGTTGCGATTACTCTATTGCGAGAATGCAGGGAGAGCTAGAGGGTCGCGCCGAGGGGTAGCGTGGTTGTGTATTCATGTACATGTACAGCACGTCAGTATGCGTGTGTGTGTGTGTGTGTGTGTGTGCTCTACATGTACTACGTATGCCGTTAGTGTATGGTGAGTGCTCATCGCGAAATCGGGCACCTCGCTTAAAGGGGCCGTGTTTGCTACTCCCAACCTCGCCCGATTATGCGATGAATACTGTACTAAAATTTTACAGTATCCCATAGAAGGGCCTGGAAAGTTACTAACGTTACTGGTAGTGGTACTGCTGCATGCTGGTATGTCTATTTTTTTCACTGGTGTGGTACAGTTCTAACGTTAGACCCTAGCAGTAACGTTAGTCGTTAGTGTTTATGCCAACCATATTATTACTAGACTAGGCCTAATTTACACTAGTACTGGTATTGGTGAGTGGTAGTGTAGGAAAACACTCCATCTTCATGGTGTTAGGCTACTGTCCTCAGTACAGTAAATTTATGCTAGTCACCGTATCGTACGGAACGAAATTCAAGTCTTGAGACTGCTGCAGTGCCACTGCTGGTCACTGGTATATACTGCATGATGGATGTTGCCAGTGTTAGAGGGAGTGACTTATTGTGTGTTCGTCTATAAATTATGGTTGGTCATGTAACTTCCTACGTACGTAAATTAACTAGGTACCTACGACATAGATCTAGTGCATTGGGTAGTTGTATTGTCAACTGTAAGTCTGTATTTAGGCCTAGGTTCCTAACGGTTAGGAACCTACTGCCTTTAATTTCTACGATCTCAAACTCAACCAGGGCCAGAACTACGGGGAAAATCAAAGACTTATTGCTATGTCTAAACACTTTCCCTGTTAATTTATATTGTAGGACCTACATCGAGATCGGAGTCAACAAGTGCTCAGCACGGACCTAGATTTAGGCCTAGGTCTTACGTCAAATTTCATGTGGTCGCTCTTATTATGATTTACAATATTCTGTTACAGTATAGACGCTAACGCCCGTTAGATCTAACGATAGTCCTAGACTTGGTAGATCTAGTAGAGTGTAACGTTAGAACCTGTAACAACTAGGCGGTCGATGAATAGTAGGTCCAACCCTACATAGGCTACTCCACTACGTAGATCCTTACGTTAGCTAGGTCAGAGTTCTTGTTCTACCGTAACGTTAGGCTCTACTACTGTACTAACTAGGCCTATTAAACGGTTACTATAAGCCGTTTAAGAATAGAGACTGAGGCGCGAAAGCGCAAGTAGAAATTTGAAAAGGTATACTTCATGGTAATTCGAAGGAAGATGGGTTCAATAAGTGAAATTATAACTCACTTTTGCTTGATAGAGTAAACAAGACACGTACAGATACCTCGGTGCACTCAGGTCATCATGCGGAATTCACGCTTTGAATGCGAACCACGGCTGGCGCGGCGTGATACAGACCGTAGCTATAGGTGCAAAGTTAGCTCTTAGCGTATCACATCAGTAAGACATCAGCGAGCGCAGGGCTGATTCGTCCATGTCATGACGTCATAATTTTGGTCACCAAAATTTCGCCATCAGATCGGGTTCAGGTGGTCTAAAAAGGGCCTCAAAACACCATCTCTCAATCGTTCTAAAGACATTTTCACCTTCTGAAAGTTAACTATTCATGTTCCTAGAGACTTAAGCTTTTTGCAGAAATATATAAATCACTTTGTTTATGAATACCGACATTTTTTTTTCTTGTTCAACATACTTTAACCGTTGATACACTTTGCACGAGTTTTATGAAACATGCAGTGTGGGTAACTGCTGCTGATCACTAATACTATCGTTGTCCCCTGATGCAGATGTCGGAGGAGCCACCATCGGCTGGAGTGAAAGAATCACGAATCCAACTGGACAAAGAGATCTCTGCTCCACGACTCCTCGTCACTAAGGTACTGTCAGATTTAACTCATAAAAGGAAACGGTCTTCCCACGGAGCAGACTCCAAACTGAAGACAAAAATATTACATGTAATCCACATAATTTTGATAGTTTCTTTGTCCAGTAACTTTATATCATAAATCTTGTAGTCACATCAAGAGTCTTACTTTTTAAGTTTGTTGCACTTTCACCACTGCATCATTTCAATGTGCACGATGCTGAATTAGCAGGTGAAGCTGCATTTTTTTTTTGTCCCAAAAGGTGACCAAAATTAAGGACACATTTCTTGAAATACGCATTGTATAGTGGGGCTGTTGAAGCATTTGAAGTCATTTTTGCACATTTGAAATATCACTGATTTTCGAAGAATTATGGGAACTTTAATTTGGAATTCATTGTCAATGCACGATTGACATTTGAAGTTATTTTTTAAGCGATTTCGGATATCAGTGATTTTTGTAGAATTATGGGAACTTTAATTTGGAATTCATTGTCGATTCACGAACGTTGCGATCAATCGCCATGAGAGGCTACGAAACGGACTCAACTTTGAGATCTTAGGAAAATGTAGGCCTATACACATTACCATACAACTACTTGCTTGTACGTACAAAGGCATGCGCATAACAGGTTTACCTTTCCACGGAGACGCCATGTTTGTATTCTGGTGAAACATGTTGAAAAACAAAATCCTTGTTCCTTCTAATATGCAGAGGACAGTGGAGCCTTTCTTGAATGAATTTCTGTCGGCAGTCTTCAACAAAGTGGACGAGACACCAGCTACACTGACACACCTCTTCGACTTCTTTGACGAAATGGCGGCAACATATTGCTCAGGTTCCGGCCAGGAGGACCCAGACGACTGTGCCGAGGCTTGGAAAAGTAACAGGTCAGAATTGCCAGGTTATATAACTGGAGTGAAACCTTGTTTAATTTTGGTCAAATTATCTTAAAGGGAGGAAGCTTCACAGGTTTGTGCTGGAAACAGTAGAGTGACCGTATACAATGAGACAAGAGCAACAAGAAAAGAGGGCAGGCACCTTCAGGAACGAATAATGTTTGATATCGATGGCAGGAGATTTCAGGTGAAAGTTTAGTGCAGCGTGTTTGTATTCGAATACTTTTTTACTTTTCGGAAGATGAGCTTTAAACAGATATGTTATTTCATGATATTTGAAGCAAAGTGAAGTGAGGAAACGTCGGAATTGAAACGTGAAAATTTCAAGTACAGGTGTACTTGCCTCACCCTTGAACAGTTTATAAATTATATTTCTTTAAGTGTCTAGATTGGAGCCACGATGAATCACGATGTTACTCTACATATTTTTGTAACTTTCCTTAATGCGAGATCGTTATCAATCGATCTTGATAGTGATATACATGTATTACGTGAAAAGAATGGAATCGACCTGTTATTCGTTCAATACGTTAACATTGATGTCTCTCATTGCTACGTGGTTTTTATCACATCAACCCGAAACATACTGTATCTCGGCTATATCAACCGTGGTATTTGTGTTATACGGCTATGATTCAAATTGTAACACATGTTGTTCTGACTATTAAATGTTCCATAACTTTGTTTGGTCAAACATATTGGTGACATTAATTTCACGCATGGCTGGTGTCATTATTCTTTGTAGTCTACCCACTTCTCCCATGAAACTTCTTGTTATCAACTCAACTTTCGCTGATTCTACTTTAACAAGCACCATGTTGCGGTTATGTTTACACGTAAGTGACTTTCTTGAACAGTGAAATAAAATGATGTGATCTTTTGATTTATTTCGTATTAAAGTCTTCCTCAACACTACTGGGTGACCACCTTGACCCATCCCTCCTACGTGTTTGACATGCGCCAGTCTCGTTGCACCGACCAGAGTGTCTCAGTCTTGGCCAACATGCTGGACAACGCCTGCAAGAAAGTCATCCCTGAAATGACGGAGGTACGTTCATGTTGCCAAGAATCATACAACATCGCCAATCGAGGACTGCAAGTGTCATAATCAACCTTCAAGCTTAGGAATCAGGCAGATGCAAAAAGAAGGTTCAATAAATCCATTTAGTGGCAATCTGATTTTAGTGGTTCCTTACTCGATTAGTGATCTGAAAGGGAAAAATATATGTTTTCTCTAAATCCCTACTGAAAGACACAAACTCCCCCTGAAAGCGTTCGTTTGGAACAAATTACTTTATCACTTACTTGAAGTAGTATACTGGACATAAAATGTATACTAATCAGTGTTGTCCTACATTATTGTCTCGGTTTCTATTTTCTTCCTTCTTTCTCAGGATTCATCCTTAAATCGTGTCCTCTTTGTGAAAGATCTTCCTGGATACATCAAGACCATCAGCGAGTACTACGGTGGCATTGCGAGGCGTCCAGCCCCAACTGCAGTCGAACTCCAACGTGAATATAACGAAATCAGACAGGTATCTTTCTTTAATAGTAACATTAAAAAAATCACAAAAGGTGTGCGCTTCAGAATTGCAAGCCTGGGAAAGATATATGAACAGAAATACGTTACGCATCTACCAAGTTTGGGAGAAATGAAAATTGAATAAGTAATCTAGAGTTTGTCATCAGTTCTAAGGTAAAGACTCGAATAAGATACAAAGTCCCATTTCGCCATCGGTTGTCGCTTGTAAACTTACTTCATTAACTCATAATCGTGACGTCTACTTTAAAACATATGTTTATCTTTGAAACCTAGCTCATATGGAAAATATCCTTCTCAAAAACCAAAAGCCCATGTGAAAGTGTGTATCAAAGTACTGTGGAGGCAACGAATATTGGATACGTGCTCATATGGAAAATATCCTTCTCAAAAACCAAAAGCCCATGTGAAAGTGTGTATCAAAGTACTGTAGAGGCAACGAATATAGAATGGTGTTGACAGTGGTGTTGAATGACTGAAGGGAGGGTTACGTGTAATAAATATATATCTGATATCGAACAGAAACAAACACTCAAACATTTTCTCTCCTTAAAGATAGAAGTTAGATTTCGGACAATGTGGGCAAAACTCTTTCATCGGGGGATAGAGACAGCACACTTATTCAAATATGCATTTCAGTTAGCAAGACTTGTCTGTAAATCGAGGCACTTGGTCTAAACATCGTGAAGTTCATCTGCTCTCTAACAAAATTGATATCAATAAGCTGTATAGAATATAGATGACATCATGGGCGAGGAAGAACTATTAATAGAACCATTGAAGGGACGTCTACAAGCATAATATAAAACGACTAGCTAGTGGTACGGTATATATGGTATCATTCCGTTATGACGTTGGATATTATTACACGTGATCATCGATCTCATTGCCACTCGTTCAAATTCGATTTAATCTGCAGGAGTTCACTGGTCTTTTCAGCCGATTTGGGGGTCTAAAACTGCTGTATGACTTCACCTGCCGCGATGCTGCTGAACTGGTGAGTTACCAGCATTTCCCTTTTCAAAGCGTTCATTGCATTTCAATATCACCTTTTTTGCATGCCAAATACTTGAGGTAACTACTTGAACTTTTAGGTAACCACTTGAACTTTGTAATTAAAATGTGTTGTCAGGATGCAACACTCGAAGGACTCATCCATATTTGTGACACATTTTACACTCTTTTTCATTTCTCCTTCAGCTGGACGCCGTTGCAGAAATGATGTAAGGCTGTCACGGATCAACCCTTGGTGTTGTATTACTTATCTTGATATCATATCATGTGTCAGAACTTTTGTTTGGTCATGTAAACTGGATATATTCTAGGATATCTATAGACGATCAACCTGCACTGTAAGTGTTGGTTTTTTTTTTTCCCCCAACAAGATCATGCTTGTATGTGGAGATGACCATTTTGAAATGTTAAGTGTGTAATATACATTTTATACACAGGCGAAAGGGAAATGCATTTTAGATAATTACTCAGATAGATTTTGTTTGGGTTTACCATTTTTCTTGCGGTTATACAAGTCTGTATAAAAACAAGACATAAAACATAACTTTCGAGTATGTCACTCCAATAGATAAGCAGTTTTTCAGAATTGTATAGACATCATGACTAAAAAAAAAAAAAAAAAAAAAAGTTCCTCACTCATTTGACTTCCACGTCATGTACCTTCCACAGTGTATTCGTAAGTCTCCAGTTCCTTCATGCTCTATCACAGACATGTCCACTTTGGAGCGAAGCGCTATTGCCTCTAAGAAAAAGAGCACAGAAGCCGGCTTGTGCTTTAAAGTTACTACATAATGCTTGCGAGTTGAAGAAACTACTCTGCTGCGCAAAAGCGCTATACAAAAGGCAATACATATACTGTATATCTTTTAAAGTATACCATTCTTGTATAAGTGAGACTCTTCTGTTTTCTTAATGAGATAATGGTAATCCTCATGATGATATTCCATGACATGATATTCCTCATATGATATTCCATGAGGTTTGTGTGACTAGAGTGCTCTGTGGCACATTAATGTGTTACACATGTTATATCGACATCTGAACCTTAGAAACTGTGAAGCATGCTCTATCTTAACTGGAAAAATGCCATACTTGGAAGTTGTAGGAGCAGGAGTGGGTTAAATGATAATGAAATATATATATATATAAAAAAAAAATGTCTAAGGATAGTTTTTGGCTCACTTGTGACTATGACTATATAGGTGACTTTGACTATGCATCAAATGTAATAAATTGGGTTTTTTCTCACACTAAAAAAAAAGAAAAATTCGGTAATTTAAAATATGATAAGGCAAAGAGTTTGCACTGCTAAATGTCCTTCATCTGTATGTAACATTCCTCCTCATTTTCTTTGGCTTTTATAGCATGATTACTACTGAGATGACTTGCATCAAAATACTTCGTGGTGATGCTTTTGGATGATCTTTTGCAATCCGAGTGCGTTTGAGTGTTTTCACGTATGTAACTTTTGCTCAAATATGTTTGATAAAACTCCTAAAAATTATCATATTGGAAAGTAACCTTTCAAAGAAAGTGAAAAGGCGTAAAATTTTAGAATATTTGATTCAATCAACTTCTCTTCTTTTTCATCGTGGTCAGCTTCAAAATAGATGTATAGTTATATGATATACTTACTGTACATACAAAGCATTTAACATTACATTTGTAGTTTTTCGTTTGTTTAGATTTACCCGAGACATTATACATGTAGATTCAATTTCAACAAGTATATGACTGTAGCATTATGTCGACTTTCTACAGATTTTGGGAAAAAACAAAGAAAAGTAATCATGAAAGGTATACGTGTGAATGCTTACAATTCATATTGATATAACTCATATCTATTATTCGGAAATATAAGGTTTTTCATATGAAAGAGGTCTACACAGTTGAATAAAATTATGTTAATATCTATAGGGAACGTAAAATTGGTAAATTTGACTTTTTTGGCTTTTTATTCATTTTTTTCTCCACTCATTGAGTGGTGGAAAAGGAAAAAGTTGTATTCTTTGGCTTGTATTTGTATGCACTTTCCGCCCTGTATACAGGTTTGACCATCAAAGATAACGACTAAATGCAGAACTTACCAGTATAGTTACCAGATATCATGTTCATATGAACTGCATTTTTTTTTTTTTTTTTTTTTTTGGTGTAAGTTGTACATCATATCAACAAGATTACAAAGTTCCATGCTCGTATGTAGAGATGACCATTTTGGTATGCTTAGGGTACATACTTTATACATATATATAGGCGAAATGGAAATGCACTTTACCTATTTACTCAGAGAGATTTTGACTTTACCGATTTTCTCGCCGTTATACAGGTCTATATAAAAACAAGACATAAAACACAGCTTTCGAGTAGGCTACTCCAGTAGATAAGCATTTTTTTTTCAGAATTGCATAGACATCATGATTTCTCTATATTTTTTTGTCCGTTTCTCACTCATGTTACTTCCACGTCATTTCAAGAATATGTATAGTTATATGTTTGTATAAATATATACTTATTGTACATACAAAGCAACATTTAAAGTTTTCTGTTTGTTTAGATTTACCAAAGTCATTATACATGTATAGAGTCAATTTCAACAAGTGTATGACTGTAGAATTATGTCGAATTTCTGCAGGTGTTTTGAAAAACAAAGAAAAGTAATGATGAAAGGTGTACGTGTGAATGTTTGTAATTGATTTCAGTATAACTCATATCTATTATTATTCGGAAATAAAAGGTTTTATGTATGATAGAGGTCTACACATATGAATAGAATTGTGTTGATATCCATAGGGAACGTAAAATTGGTAAAATTCACTTTTTTTTTCTTTTATTCTCCACTCAATGAGTGGTGGAAAAAGAAAAAGTTGTGTTCCTTTGCTTGTATATTTTGTGTACGCGAGTCTTTCCGCCCTGTATACAGGTTTGACCATCAAAGATGACGACTTAAGGCAAAGCTTACCAGTAGTTACCAGGTATCATGTTCATTACGAACTGCATTTTTTCTGTGTGTGTGTGTGTAAAGTTGTACATCATATCAACAAGATTACGAAGTTCCATGATCGTATGTAGAGATGACCATTTTGATATGTTAAGGGTATATACATTATATATATAGGCGAAATGGAAATGCACTTTACCTATTTACTCAGAAAGATTTTTTTTTTTTTACTTTACCGATTTCCTCGCCGTTATACAGGTGTGCATAAAAACAAGACATAAACAAAGCTTTCGAGCAGGTTACTCCAGTAGAAAAGCAGTTTTTTCAGAATTGCATAGACATCGTGATTTCTTTATATTTTTTCCCGTTTGCGTCAATAACAAAGTATCTATCCTATCCTAAGTCTCTAGTTCCTTCAAACTCTATCGCAGACATGTCCACTTTGAAGCCAAGCACTATTGATTCAAAGAAAAAGAGCACAGAAACCGGCTTAAGTATTGAAGTTACCTAATGTATGATTTGCAAGTTGAAGAAACTACCCTTTTGTGCATAAAGACAATACAAAAGGCAAGAAATATAATTATATCTTTTAGAGTATGTCATTCCTCATGTATTAATGAGTCTGTTCTGTCATGTATGTTGGCCTCTTAATGAGTGCTCTGTCAGTGACACATAAGTTTGTCATATATGTTATGTCGATATCTGAACTTTAGAAACTGTGAAGCACGTTGTTCTGCCTTGGCTGGGAAAATGCCATACTTGGAAGTTGTAGGAGCAGCATTGGGTTAAATGATTATGATATACATATATTATATAATGTCTTAGCATAGTCTTTGCTTGAGTTGTGACTATGAATAGGTGACTATGACTATGCATAATGTAATAAATTGGGTTTTTTTTTTCTCTCACGCTAAATGGATTTCGGTGATTTGTGATATAGTAAGGCAAAAGGTTTGACCTGCTGAATGTCCTCCATTCGTTTGAGCATTCTTTCTCATTTGTTTTGGCTTTAATAGCATGTTTACTACCGAGATTTTTTGCATTAAAATACATCGTGGTGATGCTATGGGGTAAACGTTTGCAATCGAGTGTGTTTGAGTGTTTTCACGTATATAGCTTTTGCTCAAATGTATTATGTTTAATAAAACTCGTAAAAAGAAGAAAAAATGCTTTAGAATGTCAACCGAATCTACGTCAGCTAGAGTCCGAAAAATAAAGATCACGAACACACTTTAATTTCTGTGAGGTTACTTGTATAAAATCTTCGTATGACATTAAACCTTTTGATGCGATGTCTGCCTCCATTGCCTCAATGTGAAAACGACCTTTTGGAATATAGCCTTATAGTCAAATAAAGTAAACTGCAGCAGTTTCATTGCACTCAGATTGAGAGCAAGCTAAAATTTCAGTGAATTTCTTTATTTTTCTAGCAATTACATTGGAAAATATATCTCTCAAAAAAGTGAAAAGGTGTGAAATTTTAGAATGGCTCAAATTTTTCATTTTGCCATTTTAGGTGAAACAATCTGTCCTGTTTGATTGAATCAAATTAACTTCTTTTTCATCATGGTCAACTTCAAAATAGATATAAACATGCATACTTACTGCACATTCAAAACGACATTTATAGTTTTCGGCTTGTTTAGATATACCCTAGTCATTCATACAATCATGTGAATGTTTACAATTTATATTGATATAACTCATATCTATTGATATTATGAAATACAAGGTTTTTATAATTATAGTAGAGGTCTACACAGATGAATAGAATTGTTACTTTCATCTACACTAGGAACGTAAACATGGTAAAATTGACATTTTTTTTTCTGCACTTAATGAGTAGGGAAAAAAAAAACTGTTCTTTTGCTTGTATTTGTATATGCTCTTTCTGGCCTGTACACAGGTTCGCCGATCAAAGATGACGACTTAAAAGCAAAACATGTAAAATTATCAAATTTCGCTCCGAAATGTACACGTATGCCTAAGAAATGTGTGGCATAACGCTGTAATAGCACGATATTCGTTGGGTAACGACGAAAATGCGAAACATTAACCAAAAATGTTCGCATCACGGAACTTACCCGATCGGGGTCAGGCTAACTCGGACTCGGGGACAATTCGGCCTCACCTTATGGCGGGGCCGAGTTGTCCCTCTGGATTGTACAGTGTTGCACTATGAGAGCGCTTCGGGTTCTGGCTGGTCGCAGTTATGGGCCGAGTTGATACAACGCGCTCATCAAGGAACCTCTTTGGCGTGCCTACAAAATGAACGTGCGCCTATACGTATAGAATATGGCGATCACGAACTGCGTATAAATTGTTTGAAATAGGGCCGAGTTGTCCCTGAGACCGAGTCAACCTGGATCCTTCTGGAATAAAAGTCGGTATACCGACTTTTATTTTTAGTCTCAAAATACTCCGAAACAACTCATCATCCCGGCAAATCGGTCAGCCAGGTACGTTTCTTGGTAGACTCTTTCGATATATTGCAAGCAAATATGAAATGGTGAAGACGGGTTCTCAGACCCTTACCAAAACTATGCATAGTGTGATTAGGTGTGTCTTTAGAATCCCTTTTTCATTTCTGAAAAACCTTGTCCACACTCTTCTTTTTCAACTCTAATAACTTTTGAAAGGATAGAGCTACTGCTTTGAAAGTTGGCATTAATTATGGACAGAATGTGTTAATGAGGCATGCTCAATTTCAGTTTAATTTGATAATCCCTTCATTGTTGTTCTCTGGTGGTTTACTTCCTGTTTTTTGTCCCATTCATCGCACAGCCAGCACGGTTTGGTAAAGACTAAGCGCTTGAATAGACACTGTACTTCAGAGCCTCTTTTCTCAGTATTTTCTCCAATATTTAGATAGGTTAGGAGAGTCCATTTGAGTTATACATCATTTTAAAGCTTAAAGTCTGCTCTTTCAGAATATGGTCTTAACTAAAAATTCATGTCTGGCGACTTTTTGTTTGTTTTTAGGTGCATGGTCCCATTTAGTACTCACTTGATGACGTCACTTTGTGTACTACGCATTCCACTGGCGTAAACGCGCGTGTCGGCCGTTGCATATGAGTTCGCGTGCATTTTGAATGAAGCAATAGATACTTTGTTATTGACGCAAAATGGCGATATCGACCTGAGTTTTGAAGTCGATGAGGATGAAGATTAGAGGGATCTTGAAACCGGGGGGGGGGGGGGGGCATTTCATGAAGCGTTTTGCCAGATATTTTGTCTGACAAATTGTTAACAGCTACTGAAATCCTTGCATCTGATTGGCTGACAGCAACAACATAATGCTTAATGAAATGCCCCCAGGAGTGATAACAGCGACAAAGATGATGGAGATTTGGGAGACCTAGGGGACGCGGAAGACGGCGTGCAAGCGGCAGAAGTAGATAATATTGGCAAGGGTTAGGGGTCATGAATAACATGAATATCATCTGTAGAAAACTTGAGCTTTTAGGGTGGGACAAGGACTTATCGTACTGGAGCTGGAGGAGCTTGATCAAAACAGGTCAAAACAAAATGAACCAAAGATGACTGACTTTGGCGGTTTGCCAATTCAGCGAAATCCACAATCTCCCCATAATATTAAACTTTGTCAAGTACTGATATAAGCAAAAATATCTTTCAGACTTTGAGATAGTTCTATGGAGCACAAAAACCCATTTCAATTTCCATTCCGTGGAATATTCCACAACTTAAGAATGATGGTCATACTAACATTCATTACTAACAACATTTGAACTCATTTGTCTACTATCAATTTCGTCTAAAGCCAGTTTGGTCTAATCCTCACTTATACCCCGTTTAGAGTCCCCCTGTCTAGGAGGACCTCTGGAGGACATGCTAGATGAAAACTAGCATTTTTTATACAAACTCAGTGGGTGGTAAGAGATACCCCCGTTTAGAGTCCCCCTGTTGTCTAGAGTGAGGTCCATATACATTTCTATGGAAACCAGTGGAAGGGCTTTTTTTTTTTCCACCACAAACAGTGCTGGTCACTGGAAGTGTGTGCTGTGCTCACGCTAGTTTGTTTTTTCAGACCGTCTTCTTGCGCTAATTATTTTTTCGGAATATTAACGCCTTCTAACAACAAAAGAAGTAGCAGGTTTAGCTGATGGGCCTTTGCCTTTGGCAAAATCAACGACTTCGTTAAGGGCCGCGGAGACGAAATCCGCGGAGGACGCGTTTTGTAAAAGGAGTATAGTTGGCAAGGGGTCTGAAACCAGACTATGTTCACGCCGTGTTTGTTCCGAGACCTTTTAGAGTCCCCTCGTCTGGCGTGAACACAGCACAACCTCTAGAGGTTGTGCTAGACTCGTGCTAGGCTGTCTAGCACGACATTCACCCCAGACTCACGCCGGACTAGATGCTTTGTGCCGAGACCGTTTAGAGTCCCCATCGTCTGGCATGAACACAGCACAACCTCGTCCGTGTTTGGTGGGACTCTAAACAGGGTATAAAATACCCAGTTTGGCTAATTATAGTTTCGCCTAATGGCCAGATGGTCTAATTGTCATTTCGTCTACTTGGATTTTTTCCCCACTTCGGCAATTATCATGTGGTCTACCAGTATTGTCAATTCGTCTAATTTCCATTTAGTCTATTGTCCTTTCGTCTAAATTCCATTTGGTCTATTTATCATTCGGTCTATGGACGTTTCGGATAAATATTACCCCATGGTCCACTGCCCGATTGGTCTATATTTCACTAGGTCTAATAGGCAGTTAGTCTACTCCCATTTCATCTAATTTCCAGTTAGTCCACTAGCCAATTCGTCCAGTTAGAATTTCGTCTAAACGCCGTTTCTGCTAACCATCTTTTAGTCTAATATTCATTTGGTTTTTTTTTTTTTTTAGAATTTAATCATTTCTTTAATCAAGAAAATTTTCAACATACTTAACCAGGTCAATTGTCCATTTAGATAATTGCAAGTATACATCGAAAGTTGAAAATCACAATTTTAAAAACGTATACTACAGAATGACATCCGTGAAATTGATACGCCGATATCAACAATAACATTTAGCACTAACAATCATTATAACAATAATATCAATTCTACAAACCAAAAAATTAATTCAAAGGATGCAAATTAAACATGATAGTTTATATTAGCGACTTGGCTGTGCCTTTGAAGTGTCTTTCTTGGTATGGTATATTTACCAAATAGATTATGATTTCATCTGTCTATTTCTGCATGTTCTATTTTGTGAATTCACCACCTGGGATTTGGCACATACTTATAGACTACCGTGCCCAAGTGCCTGGTTTGTGGACAGTTTTAGCGCAATTGATATAAAAAGCATTCTCCGGACGTCACAGTTTAATATCATAAAATCAATATATATTCATAACATTGTGGCTAGAAGTTGTCACATTGTGCAATCTTTTCACTTTCTTCCTGTTTAGCTGAAGAGCGAAGTAGACTGCAAAATCATGCTGACGTCAATATCAGATAATTCTCGTCACCAGTGATGTGTATTCATACACAAAAATTAACTTCACAGTTGCGCTGCGCACGCGCTATGAGGATGCTAGAAAGTAGCATTACCGGTACGCAAAGCCCGGGCTCCGTCCCTTTTTCCTTGGTCATGTTGGTACGATATTTTGCCAATTGCGGCAGACCAAGAGAGGGCGCAAATTTTCTGATTGCGACAATCGAGAGACTGCGGCGCCCAACTCGGTTATCGCTGCATTCTCGGCGTGTCGCAATCCTCGGATGTCACGCCCTCTTACGGCTTGTCGCCTACATTGAATCACTGCTGCGAGAAAAAAAAAAAGAGTCCAGAAGCTAGACTACGGTACGCAAGGAGGTAGGATCTCCTTGGTGTAGAGTTAACTCTAGGAGTTGGCATAGGGCATATACTTGCATATTTCTCTCTGGTTCATAGACATGCAGATACGATGTTTCTTGCAGGGAGATGGAAAGAAAGTCTCTCTTCAACTTCCTCGATGGATGTAGGCTTATATCTCTTTTGGATGTATTCTAAAATTGGACAGCAATACGTGCACATGAAAATAGGTTTTGAAAATACATGTAACTTATAGATTCGACATAGTTATTTTCCCTGTGACTTGCTCTCCGCACGCTGATCTCAGGAAGACCCATGTTGGAGAAAAAAAAAAAGCAACCGCCCAAATTCTAAAATCCACCGAGCAAATATTAAATAGAAGGGGCGGATCCAGGAATTCCGTGAAGGCGGAGGGGGGCGCAAAAAAGAAAAAATATTTCTGGCATTAGACCAACTGGTAAGTAGACTAATTGATTAGTAGCCCAAGTGGTTATTAGACTAATCGATAAATTGTCGAAGTGAATATAGCCAGTGGGTGTAGCGCAAGTGCGAATTAGACGAAATGACAAAGTGGATATTAGACGAACCGAAAATTAGACGAACAGGTGATTAGACAATATGGTATATAGACCAAATGGCAATAGACCAAATGGATATTAGACGAAATGGGCATAACCTATTTGATATTATACATACAGGAGAATGGAATGTCATTATGACTATGAATATATCCTATGAATACATCGTCTTGCCTCTCACTTGATGCATTTTATGTCTGCCCGAAGAAAAAAATAATAATTTGCCTTGTTACTTGTTCTTCTTTCCCATTTCCCCTGATTACTAAACTGTAAACTGTTTACTGTTGCGTAAAACACCCTGTCTTGTGAGAAGAATGCTTGCTTTTTGATGTACCATATTCAATCGTTACCTCGCAAAAAAAGTGCGTTAGAATTGTATTCAACCACAGCTGAATATGAGTCTGCGTCGGCGACATGTCAACAACATCACTTCAATAGCTTGAATAAAGTGCACTCACATGAACGTTCAGACAATTTGATTAAAGCTATGCCTCACTCGTTGCTTAACATACGTCAAACTAAACTATCGCATCTAAGTAAAAATTAATTAGCTATGGAAAATGGTTTCATTCGTTATTACTGGACGAGGATGTCGATTACAATAACATGTACCAATTAGATGAAAGGACAGGTGTAACTGTATGATAACTTCTTGTCTCGCACGGTAATGATAATGAGAATGTATGATATTATGGCACATCACATCTGACGCCAACATTACATTTCGGGGAATTTTTAGGGAGAATAAAGACAATAACAAATCACACATACATTGCATGGTCTACACTCACAAATACTTGTGAGATTTGGTTCTTTACGAAACGTTTCTAAAGGTTTTATGTTTCAGGAATGTCGTTGACCAATTACAAACAACTAAATTAATTCTCAATTCTTTTCCCCTGGAAATATATATAACGACACTATTATACTGTATGTTCGATTTCATTTTTCTTTCTAAAAGAAGGGACATTCGCGAAAAGAACATACATTCGCATTAATCGGGATATATTGTTTAGATTTGATCGACCATATCGATGACAATATCTGTTTATCCCTATAACTGTTTTTTGTGCGTGAAGGAACAAAAGGGTGTATGAAATTATATTTATAGGGGGCGACGCGTCATTTGGGCTTCACTGGAGTGGAACAGCCATGGGCGAAACAATGTGGACCTGATATAATGGGCGTGAGAATATCACAGCATGAAATCTGAACTCGTTGTGTAAATGACGCATTGGTGAAGCGGAAGCATGATATGGCTTGACAAGTTTGAAAGAAATTTTAAGGGGGAAGATGTAAGAATAATCGATGCTCCATAGGCGACAATTACATTTCTTTATCTACTCCACGGAAATCAAAGCACAATCTTAACAAAATTAGCAATGCTCAGCCCATCATTTCGGGGGGGGGGGGGGGGCGCACTCTTACCTGTAGTTGCTTTTGTTATGGAGGAGAAAATTCCAGTAGTCGCTCAGGCATGGGGAAATATCAACTACTTGTGATGTATCACAGAGTATTCTGTTTGTGCCTGATGTACTGTTTGACAAAGTGGTGAGTTTGTAGTAAATCCGGTGGATGATTGCATAAAAAGACATGGAATACATTAATCCCACTTCCAATCATGTAATTCCACACAATCTGATGTCCTCATATGCTGAATTTACTTCAGGAATGGTACGAATGAGTTTTTCGTTATTTCATGTAAATATTTTTTTGGTGATATTCAACAACCAAGTTATGTCAGTGGAGATATTGACAACTGACATGTTATAACAATGTATGTTATTGGTATAATGTGTCATAGCCTTCATCATGAAATTCTCGAACTAGCATTGGCCGAGAACTGCTCATGTGACTTATAATAATAAGTGGATGTGGCGTCACGTCAGCCTCGGAATATTTTTCGCCCGACCAGTATTTTGACGTCACTTTTTTTGCCAATAACGAGATACCTAGCTATCGATATCGCAATCGTAATTGCTGAGAGCCAGCCAGCGTAGCAGCGAGTGCCCCGGCATGCATTGTACACTACCAAAGAAATATGTAATCTCTGAGCATCACAGAGTGCAGCGCAGCCTAATGCTAGTGCACTGCACATTGCGCTGCACCACTGCACTGCACTCAGACCAAAGAGATTTTGGCTCAGACTGATACGCGCTGCGCCCTGCGCTGCAAAAGCATGCACTGCCCTGCCATCGTCAACTCACACACTAACTTGTACTGCACTGTACACTGGATAATGAATAACTGAGACGTATGATTATAGACATAGGATTTGTCTTTCAGTTTTTCAGTTTTCATTGTTTCTAATGTAACTCGATTCGACTTCAAGTTTGTATGGTTATTGTTGCCTCGCTAATAATGACCTTAGTTAGGTGCCTTTAAGCAAAACAAGCAATTATATAGTTGCTACGAATTGATGCAATCTATGTTTTCTATCATTATCATATTATCATTATTTTTATCGAAGCCTAGATTTTTCTGTTCTAGGATATAAATCAAATATGCTATGAACTCTTTTCGAGAAACCAGCTGAAATTATATATTCTTAACTGGCATGGTTACTATTTTCTTCAGGGCTGCGCCCCTCAGAAAATAGTCCAATGCCTGTCAAATTCAGGAAGGGACAACAATGGCGTGATCCGTGGGTTAAGCAATGGGAAATTACCGAGCTCAGAAAAAGGAAGTTCAAAAATCAAACCATAGTCAAATATAATACGAGAGCAAATACAGACAACACTACGCTACAATCAAACCACGGTGATCCCTGACATTCTATAACCATGTGAATAGTACTTCTCAGCCTTCCCTATTCATTGAAAAGAACATTGCACTTTTTATATATAGGCTCATGTTTACGTTTGTAAACTTGATAATTGAACAAAAAATCTAGTCATATCCTGGATGGCCAGTGTTGTTTAGTTCGTGAGAGAATCTCTCATTCTTGGGTATAACTGTATACCATAGAGGACAGGTTGGACAAGTTTGGTATCTCCTGCATGTGTTGCATGTGGTTACAATGGCGGTATTCTGAAGGTTTTCTTGCGTAGGTTTGTTATAATTCCGAACGTTCGTTGGTCCGAAATTGAAATAACGTTAGGGAATCTGAAAATGAAATAACTTTATATAGCGTCAAAATAAGGTGCTGAAATTCAACAATTTATTATTGTATAATTCAACAACAACAGCATGGTACGGAGTGAAAATTGGTTATTGTCTAAGGGGAGGATGATGCATGTGTATATTTTAAGGCAAAGCATATGTTGCCTCAAGAATTGGCATAGATCAACATGATCAAGAATTTTGATTTTGAATTTATCTGAGCAATTGCTAATACCCGAGCAAAAGGAAAGAGAGTATTGGGACTTTGTGTTGTTTATTTGTAGCATACTTTCAAACTATCTGTGGATACATTATGTGTGCATATGAATCTGCATAAAATCTTCCTCTGCATGTTAAAAAATGTCATTACGCACCACGAATAAGTGGATACTAGCTTTTTTATATTGGCTTCATTGTGAATACGACCTTGGTGTCGAAAGAAATTGAAATGGAGAATATCATTAAAAAGATCTCGTCGTTATGTGTACACTGTGAATGTGTGGGGGCGAAGTTGTACATAGAACCCTTGAAATTATTGTTTGGATGCCCATGTCATCCACGCCACCACGCATTATAATCATATGCGCACTTATAGCCTCACGTTTAATGTGAACTTAACATCATAACATTTCAGGGGAATCAAGCTTACTTTTTCGGGGGAGGGGTGCCTGAATTCGTTAATTCATAGGTTCATTATTCCATTATTCCAAAGTTTCGTAATTCCGAAAAAGAAATAAAGTTCGTAATTCTCAAGTTCCGTTAGTCCGTTTGTCCGAAATCAAAATAAGGAAAATAAAATCAACTTCTTTGATAAACAGTTTTGAAATTCAAAAATTATAGGATATTACGCAATGACATTTGGGTGTGGTGTCAGGGAAGGATATGCACGTGTATATTTTCGGACAAAGCGCGTGTTGCATCATAAAGTAGCGTAGATCAAGAATCTTGCTCGTGCATTTATCTGAGCAATGAATTGCTGCCTGAGCGACTGAGTTAAGATCACAAAATTATGATAGTAATAACAACAATGATAATAAATACGTAGATATGAATAAAAACAATATCAATGATAGTAACAAGCAGGATGCCTGAATTCTTATAATCCCTTTAGGCAAAAAAGAAAAGAAAAGAAAATAGAAGCACAAATCCACTCTATATAAAGCGGACATGTGTGTAAACACACACCGATCACTGCTTATTGGCGAACTAGAATTTAAACTATAACGAAATCACATTGATTTTTAAAATGTGGGTGTTTGTTTTTTTTCTCCTCCTCCTCCGTATGCCCCACTTTCATCCTCTTCATTATCATGATGATAAGCCATGCGTGACTTACAAATGATTATTGTAATACCCTCATTCCACAGAGATTTTTTATCTCATCGGTCACTCGTTGGAAGCAAAGATTGTTGCGTCCGGCCACCCACAGAAGTATCGGATCTCAGTCTGATGAATCCGACTTGGTTGGTCGACTATTATGTGTGACACTGACCTGATAGTCGGCCAACACTAGTCGGATTCATCAGACTGCGATCCGATACACTTTGGCGGGTGGCCGGAATCGATAAACTTATAGCTTCCAATGAGTGACCGATGAGAGAAAATCTCTGTAGAATGGGTGTATATGAGGCAAAAAGGAAGAAAAAAATCACACTTGCGCGAAGGCACCTATGCAGTTCATTCCCTTTTGAAGAATCCTGTGTTAGCCCCTATTCATGACAGATCAGCTCCTTCCCACCCTCATACACTACTCAAAGAAAACGGCACCCCCCCCCCCCCATGGGGCGCCAAGTGTTCGCTTGAAAATTTCGTCCAAAAAGACACGAACACAACTCCGGACAATGAAAGATAGCAGGGTTTGAAATGAATCTTCAACGTTGTTACCTTTATTAGTATGCATGTAGTTTCAACCATTATTTTAATTACTGCGTCAATTGTATTTGAGTATTATTGTTGTTCTTACGTCACGTTCTACCAGTAATGTATTATTTCTTTCACGCCATTGTTTGTAAAGTGACAGTATAGAGTACGATTGCACCGCCCCTTAATCAACAGTTTCGAATGAAAGGATGCATCTCCTACTCTCATTAATGTCTACATACCCTTAAAGATATGAATATCTTATGACATCATACACCTGCAGTTTTAAACTTCTTTTCTGTCCCTGGGGAGTTTTCACTCTTAGCCCCTCTAGCTATATGTCAAGACCTGAAAGCGCAAGGCACCTTTGCACCTTCTCATGTCTGTGAAGAGAAATTTAACACTTGCCCGAGGATAGTGTTGGCACCAGGGTTCGATAACGGACAAATTTGTCATTACCTCTGTTACGGTGCCATTATTAACCAAAAGAGTGATGCAGGTCGAACCCGCTTTTAATGTAAGTGCAAGGGTCATCGTAGATAGGGATCAGGTTTATTGCGGAAGTAGAACAGAAATATTAGGTCTCATTGATCCTGCTGCACACTCAAAAGTATTCAAAGAGTAGTTCTCTCTTGTGGAGCTCCAGACCATGACGTCGCACAACTTGATATAAAACGCCGTTTTTATGACATGGCTGAGGAAGCTGACATCAAGGGATTTCTATCGTGACATTGCAACTTTTGTCAGTGTTAACTTTGACTGCAACGTGTAAAGGTTATTATTTTTCAAGCTATCTGGTAAGTTTTTCAAACTGTTTTATTTGAATTTCTGTAGACTGTTGGAATCGTGAATTTGAACACATCTAAATTCATTGCTACAAACTGTGTTTATACAGCTTTTGTTCGACTAAAATGATAAATACTGACAAGGAGACACACTAGCTCTTCCCTTCTACCAAAGCAGTAACACTTCCGATATCGAAGTTTATGTGAGGTTTGGAAGTTATAAGGTTAACTGATACCATGCATTTATTGTTCAAACTATCATTTACAAAGGATATTATCAAGTGTTTGAATTACATTTGGAACGAAAGGAAGGCCTTTTAGAGATTATTCAAATGCGCTGTATAGTATGGATTTCACATAACTATTACAACTTTACACGATCTTGAACTATGAGTCCGAGTGGAAAGACAATAGGCAAAAGGCAAATATCATTACCTGAAAAAGGGTTCGACATTAATTAGCGGTGGTCCAGTTGCCGGGTGATCCGGAGTCTTTAAAATTCATGTTGGCCACCAAACTTCAGAGAAGGCTATCTTTTAGTTACCTGATCGGGCAACTAGGATTCAAAATGGACTGTAGATCGGACAACTGATATTCAACATGGATTGTTATGTTTCCTCGTATTTCGGGCGGTTGCATTTCTACTCGGCCCACCAAATTTCAGATTTAAACATTTCAGTGGGCCTTTTGGGCCACCAGGGAGAAAGAAAATGTCAAGCCCAGCATGAAATATAAATTCAGTCTTCTCAGTTCTCATTATCAAGTGTCAACTGAGAAAAAGACAAATTATGACGCTCCTTTCACGAAGGGTCCAAGTCTTTGTGAGTCGTTCAGCACTTTAGTATTATAACATCAGGAAGGAAAATGACTTCCTCATAATAGCTGATTTCTTTAAAAGAAGGAAATAATCCACGGAATTATTACGACTTGCTCTTGAATGACGATAACCTCACGAATCTATTCTCTTTTCTTTCTATCTTTGTAACAGTCAATATGGCTCGGAGGGTTCCAAAGTCGCAGTCATTGCTAATTTCCCTGTTTCACACGCTCTGTCTCGTCATCCTGATTCAATCTTCACACTCTGCCCCTCTCTCCTCCTACGAGGTGTCATCCTTCTCCAGTCCCAATCCTAGGCTGCCTTTCAGACTCATGGCTGTAGATAACGCTACTGGTGATGTCTACATTGGAGCCGAGGAGGAGATTTACCACCTTGGATCAGATTTCATCTTGAGGGAGACTGTTGAGGTCGGATTATGCAATATACAGGACTCTGACTACTTTGGTGACCAGAACAAGAACAGACTGCTTGTCATCGCACCTGCACCTACAGAGAGACTCATTACATGTGGAACATGTGATGGTTATTGTGAGACGAGGAAGCTATCCAATATCACTGATGCTGAAACATACTACGATGGGGATGAGAAAATTGTGTTGAAGAGAGATGATGTGCTTATAGTCGGCGTGGTTGCTGTAAATCCATTTCCTGACAGGTCTCAGTATCTCTTTACAGGTATTAGTCACACGCATGAGATAATTGAAATCGCTATTTCGAAATTTGATGTAAGTAGAATCTATCCTGTAAATAATATAATATCTCGTACACACCACGAGAGTGTTAATTACGTTCAAATCGTGTTGAAGAATCGGTACATTTATTACACAATTCAGCTCAAAGTATCAACAACGAGATCTGCACTGGCAGTAATTGGACGCTTGTGCCGAGACACAGATGACTACAACCTGGAATCCTACACACAGATTCAACTAGAATGCACAGACCAGACTGGATTAAACTTCAACCTGATCCAAGCAACTTACATTGGTCCTGCAGGATCACAGCTAGCTGACTCCTTGAGTATCAGTAGTACCGATGACGTCATGTATGCTGTGTTTACCAAGGAGAACTCATCACCTGTACAGTCTGCTCTGTGTCTCTACAAGATGAGTGATATCCAGCAGAGATTTACACAAGCTGTAGTGGACTGCATCACATGCGACCGGAGTGATTGTGACGGAAGATCAATCGACTACTTTCAAGGCAATAGATGTGGTGTGGTATGTTTCTTTCTGTGCGTAGGATATACACATACAAATCTCTTTCGAATGAGACGAGGCATTTCACGAAAAAAATGAATATGTTATGAAAACGCAGAATTATTCAAACGATAACAAAGGTTAATGGACATCAGAAACATAAAAATAATAAAATTATGTATGCTGAAGAGTAATCTCACATTACAACCTGCACGACAGTTGTCTCGTGATCATTTCGTCATTTCCATTCATCATGCTGTTCTCTCTTTTATGTGACCTTCAGCAAGAAACCATTCAAGGCCGTGTCACACCTTTCCGGGCAAGCCTCGCGGGCTTGTGGCGAGGAGGTAGTTTTCAGCACGCAGAAGATTTTCCGCGGGCGAACAAGAATGTTTGCAAGTTTTGCACCTGTTTCTCACCTACTTATTGACGCGTGCTATCAGGCCCGGTCCCACTGCACCTACGGATGCAAAGAGGATGTAAAACGTAAAAAAAAAAAAAAAAACAAAACAAAACAAAACAAATCTTGCCATCCGTTGGAAAACGCTACGCATCCGCTGTGTACTCATCGCATACGTGTTTCATACGCTCTATCCATCGAGCATCCGTCCACTGTGATTTCACCCGCGCAAGAAGTTTTAAGCTGCTTAAAACTTTTAGAACGGATGAACTTTCCGCCGTGTACGATGTAAATCCGCGACATACGAGCAACAAACGTTGTATGTCCGTTATCATCCCTTAAACGTCCGCTGTATCCTCTGTGCATCCTCTGGGCATTCTCGCAACTCACATCCGCTGCAGCTCAAAACGGAAAGAGGGAGGAAAGATATGATACATGGAACGTCTATACATCGTTAATAGCATGGAAATAGAAAGGATGTAAGCGTATGCATCTCGTATATAAAGTATTCAGAACGGACAAAGCGTTTGTTTCCGTTAGGCGTACGTGATGCATCCACTTCATCCGCTCTGCATCCGCTCTTTCCGCTATGCGTCCGTTTGGCAATTATCTCCGGTAACCCCTTCGGAGCTGTCATCCACTTCCATCCGCTTTCATCCGCCAGGCTTCCGATGAACATCCGTTTCACATCACCGCTACATACTACCCACGTCCGTTCTTTTTCCGTTCTGTTTTCGCCAATTTTCGCCAATTTTGTCAATTTCTGGAGCGGATGAAAGCGGATGGAGCCATCCCCGAAATTTTGCTCGTCCGCTGTGTCCCTTCTGCATACGTTTTGTGTCCATCGGCCAGTGGGACCGGGCCTCTAGCTTCTACTTGCGTGCATTCCGTGTGACCTCGTTAATGCGAGCTTTGAGACCGATCCGTTTTTCTGTTACGAACGACTTATGGGTACTGAGAAGTACCTGCGTTGGAGTTGAGTGCGAGGTGCTGCCGGTAAGGGTCTCCTACTGATGTTCTGCGTGTACCTCTGCGAACGAACCCCCACGACTCACCCGGAACAAGTTTTGAGTATGGTCAAGGCCTTGTCATACCGTATCTGGGGAAGTTTTGCGGCTTGACTTGCGGGGAAAAAAATTCGCTACCCGGCGCTCTCCGCAGTCGGTCCGCACCTGACAGTACCTAGCGCGTATCTCACCTGTAGTTGCCCGGAGGTGCTCACGCAAGTCCGATTTAACCGCAACCAAGTTTTGACTTTTGAGCATGACCAAAACTTTTTCCGGCTGAGTCGCGGGGATGCCCGGAGAGGTCCACGTAGAACGCCAGTAGGAGGACCTTAGCCGCAGCACTTCGCAGGCAACTCCCACGCTGGTACTTCGCAGTCCACGTATGCAGCCAAGATAATGACATTCCGTGGGACTTTTGCCATTCCTTCAGAATAATTCCTTCACTGAGTTGTCAGCCCCCACGCGATTGGTACAAAGGTAACACAGTATACCCGCAAGCAGAATTTAAGCAGAACGCGTCCAGCTAGTAAGACATATGCACTAAATTGAATTGAATTGTGCAAATGTGGCAAATCACAAGAAGTGATCAATCAAAGGGGGTACCAGCCCAACGAATTCTAACATTGCTTTTACAAAAACGAAAAAAAAAAAGAGAGATAAAAAAATTCCTGTCAACATGGCAACATTGCTCAACAATGAAAAAAATATATATATAATTACCATTACAACTGATAATGAAATCAGTGAGGGTACCAGCCCAAACAATACTCAGATTACTTTATCAAAAAGAAAACGAAAAAGAAGAAATGGGGAAAAGGGAACAAAATTCACTGTCAAATATCATTACACAGCTAAGCATTGAAAAAATACCGTTACTCTTTCATCTACATATATTACTTTTGATTTAAACAAAAATAACATTTAGACACCTGCACATCACATTCATCACAATGTTTTCAAAAAAAATCACAAATTTCAAAAAAAAATGTACAATATTTCTTTTTTTTTTTATAGTTTGATAACTCATGACTCATGACAGCTCGTCCTTCAAAATAAATTAAACATATCTTTTAGGCCTACAAATCAAAAAAACTATATCCATCAGAAAAACTAAATCTCAAAGCAAAATCTGAGATAAAAAAAAAATCAACTCCTTCCACACTCATTGTTTTTCTTTATTAAAAAAGTGCGGTTACCATAACAACACAAAATTCAAAATTGAAAAAGAAAAGCGAAATCTACCCGTCTCTGCTATAACGATCATGGCTCAAACTGATAAAATCAGCTAAATCCTCACTATTATTTCATATATACCAAATATCCGGTCATTTACTCAAATTCGCAATATATTTTTCTATTACTAATAACGTATAGCAAACAACACAGGCAAATAGACTGATGAACAAACAGCCGGAAAACATCATACTTGAAGTGCTACTTATACAGATACATAAAAAACTTCTCATCTTTATTATTCAGTAGAATAATGAAATATGGTAATGCACTGTCCTGAAACCATTTTGTTTCACATTTGTATTGCTGGTACCTTGTGTTTGAACGCAATGTGTATTGATGCCCTTGGTGTTTAGCAGGGAACAGTGAGAGACGAGTGGGTTATTACAGAGCTACCAAGTCTCACGCATTCTGCGTGAGACTCAAGCATTTAGGGGGCCGTCTCTCACGATCTCACGCATGGCACCCATTTTTCTCACGCATCGGGCAAAGTCTGCAACTTGGGCCTATAATAAGGAGCATAGCTCAAAAGATTAAAGTGGTAGTTGCAATTGAAGGTATATTTCCCTTTTGTCTCTCAAAATAAGTAAAAAAATAGTCACTTAAGTATGCACCTGATCGCACCATTAAGAGCTAAAAATTGAAAAAGCTCCCTACCGTGGGAGGCCACCGGGGGAGAAACCCCTCCCACACCCTCGCTCGCTGGCACATTCGCGCGCCGAGATGCCGAGCGATGCCGAGTCATGAAAATCTCACTCATAAAAAATTTCTTGAACTTGGCATCCCTGTTATTAACCATGCGACAAGCAAATTTTAGACTCAGCTGTCTTCTCCTGTCGGCTAAAGTGCCCAACTTCCAGGTTTCAAGACCTGTAATGTACGATGTGTAGTTTTTGCCTAATATTATTCTGCAGGCTCTTTCCTGAATCATTTCTAGCTGACTTTCAAGTTTCTTTGTGAGGGAGCCACTGAACACTGTGCAACCACACTCAAGAACAGGACGTATGTATCCTGAGTATACAGTTACTAAATCAGCTGTGGGGAGGTTAAAACGTTTGAGGGAGCGAAGCATGTATAACTTTTTGTTGCACTTTTTTAGGACCTGAGTAACATGACCATCCCATTTCAAGTTTGACTGAATCACAACACCTAATATTCTTGCCTGGGTGAGAGTACCTAGTTCAACGTCTGCAATGGGCAAAGACTATGCAGAGGAAGGTTTTTACAAAAAGTTATTGTCATTGTTACACACTTTGAGGGGTTCATTTTCATATTGTTGTATCTGGTCCACTGGTTAATTTCATCCAAAGCATGCTGCATATTGGATGGTTAAGTCATTTTCCTACTCTCATTTAAAGTCATATCATCCACATACTTTAAATGCTGGATAAGCACATTTGAACATGCATCATTGATCACTATCAGAAAGAAAATTGGCCCAAGTTTAGTGCCCTTGGGGACACCTGTATTTATGTTTTTCCAGTCCGATAGCTTTCCATGGTACTTGACACATTGACAACGAAATTCAATAAAACTCAAGATCCAAGAAACAAGGCAGGGTCTTACACTCATGTCAAGCAACTTCTGTATAAGGATGTCATGGTCTATGTTATCGAATGCTTTAGAAAAGTCGGCCAACATGATCGTTGATATCGCCTTTGAATTTTCAGCATTTGTCAGTATTTGGTGGAGCAACTGGATGAGGTAGTGATTAGTTGACAGGCCTTTCCGATTACCGTACTGGTTGGGATCAATATGCTGAGCTACGTCTTCATCTAACCATTCAGCAATGAACGATTCCGCAGTTTTGGCAAAGTAACTTGTGAGAGCTATCGGGCGCAAATCCTGTGCGGTGGGGGATACACGCTTGGGGTTGGAACTATTTCAGCACATTTCCACTGATGTGGTACTACACCCTTTCGGAAAGAAGCATTCAAAATATCAGCAAGGGGAGAAGCCAATTTACAAGCGAATTCTCTCAGGATTCGTACAGGTAGGTCTCCTGTAATGCTCGCCTTTCCCTGATTCAGTGTGCTCAAGATTTTATACACCTCCAAAGGCCGTACTATAGGACACTGATCTTGAGCTGGAAGGAAGGCTGGTAACCTGCTTCTGTCCAGTGATGGTAAGTCAGCTGCTATCGAACAGAAATATTCATTGATATAATTGGCAATTGACAGGTCATCAGCTGTATCATTGTCTGGAATGTGGATGGTAGTATGATCTTGCGTACCATGTGTGATGAGTTTTATTTGTCTATACCATGCTGCAGGATCTCTTGCCTTTAGATCACAAATTCTGGTGTAAAGTTTGTAATAGCGATTTTTGGCTCTCGTTAATTCTCGTAGTGTCTTGTTTCTTAGGTGGCGCCACAGAGATAATTGTTTACCAGCAAAAGTTATCTGCATGCGACGTATACGGGTTTTCACTTCAGCAGTAATCCATGGTTTATCTGATTAATTTTGTGCAGCCGGATGGTCTTTGTTGGAAGGTAAGTATCAAGACGAGAGCGAATGTTTTCCAAGAGCACATCACACTTTTTGGAAGGATCATTGATCTGCGCAAGTTATTCCCAAGTATGGTGAGTAATCGGTTACAGCTCGTTATTCCGAAGGTTCGTTATTCCGAAGGCTCTTTAGTCCGAAGATTCGTTATTCCGAAGGTTCATTATTCCGAATTTCATTTTGGGATTAACAAATCTTCGGAATAACGAACCTTCGGAATAACTCCACAAATGTTCGGATTAAGGAACCCTTTTTCATTTTCGGATTAACGAGCCTATAGGTATAGGGAATTTGTGTGTTTCGGATTAACGAACCTTTGGATTAACGAACCTTCGGAATAGCAAACCTTTGGAATAAGCACAGTACCCGTGTAATCCAATCTCCAAAAGACCTCAATCGACTATCTTTGAGGGGACTTACGACTCTCTTCTTTGTTGTATTTTGTGGACGTGATCGGTTGGCTGGGATCCAAAGAACACAATTATGATCGCTGGCAGCAATAGGAGAGATAACTTGGACATGAGAGTAAAGATTTGCATGATTAGTTACTATCGTATCCAAAACATTGTTTCCTCTGGTGGGTTACATCACTATACTTGGGTAAATTTGTTATTAGCGAGAATCATTTAAAGATTCAAATCGTTGAAATCCCCCATGAATGATATTCCCGCTTCAGGATACTGTAACATTAGTGCGTCAGTTGTAGATATCAGATGATCGATATATTGTTCAGCATATGGGTGGCGGGGGGGGGGGGGGTAGTATACGACACAGACGATGAGACTAAATAACTGCCGAGGTAAACGTGGCGGTCTCAGATGCAACCATAGTTTCAATGTTATCTGGTATTTTGACAGACAGAAGACTTGGTTTAAGATGGTGCTTAGCGTAAATTACTACTCCACCTCCAGGTCGTCCACTCCGGTGATAAAAGAAGAGAGAGCAGTCAGGTAAGGAATATTGTTCCAGAGGTGTCAGTGGGTCAAACCATGTCTCTGTCAGGAAGATAACATCTGCATTATTGTACGTGGCCACAATCGTGAGATCATCTAACTTATTATGAAGAGACCGGACATTTGACAGTAACACTTTAGGCAGATCATATCCTTTTACACAAAACTGATGATGAGAGTGGTGAATGTCAATGTTAGTGAGAAATTGTTTCCTTTTGCGGTATTGTTGAAATGGGGGACGGCTCTTTCCTCCTGTCGGTCTATGGATCAATGGAATCTTTTGGCCAACATCGGGACTTGAGCACGAGATTTCAGGAGTGGAGGACATTTTTGTTGATTTACCACCACGCTTCCACCTGTATGATTTAGGTTTAGTATTGATTCCTAGGTCTGTCATGACCTTCCATGTTTCAGGTGATACCTTCATATCTCTACATTGATCTCGTTTGCTACGTAGGTACTCACATGAATATTTCAGTCTATCATTGGACGTTTCAGGCAAAGGACCGGAATTTGGATTGACATCGCCACACTGGAGAATAAAAGTGGCGGTAGAATTGGCGGTGTAAAGGACCCTTTTCCCCATGTATTTGCTGGGAACAAGTGAACATGTCCGTTGTTATAGTGATGCATCCAAGGGCTTGGTGTAGAGAGTCACAGAAATCCTTGTTGTATTCACACGGTAGAGAAGGGGCAGCAGAAACAATAGCTCTGCTTTCATTGTTGGGTAAGTTTCTCATTCAAGTTGACACTGATAATCTTCATTCACGATTGTGAGTGAAGGAGAGCTACGGCATCTACATCTACAAGGTTCTGAAGACTGGTGCAAACGGGATTCAAAGGAGGTCTGACTCGCCTAAATCCTTGTTTGTAGTCAGAAATTGTCCGGTATGCAGTAAAATACCTACACGCAACAAGCCTGAGTAGCTTGCCCGAAAAGGTGTGACAGGGCCTAAAGTTGGTTGTGGGTAAAAAGATATGCGTGCGCACCTCCGGGCGACTACTTTTGAGATACATGCTAGGTACTGTCATGTGCGGATCATCTACGGGGACCTCCGGGTAGTCAAAATTGTTCTTTGCAAGTCGCACGCAAGGCTGGTGTGACACGGCCTTTACATACCTTACGACCTAGGTAAAACTTCCAGGGTCAATCGCAGTGTTGACATTTTGCGAGTACACGTGCGCGTGTAGCGCAATTCTAACCTAATCGATCGCGACGAAGAAGCTACCCCTCATGCCAAAATGTCCATCAACAAGAATGGAGAAGACAAATGCCACTGGTAAAAACAATCGCATGGTCGACGTGCGCGGCGCTACCACTTCCGGAAGTTACACCGACCCTGGCACATAAATTGGTCGGAGTTTCTTCCCACGACCGTCGTGTGGACACAAGGTTCGTGGTAAGATATATGCATTAATTTGAATTTTAATTGCCGAGCCATAAATTTTTACTCCGACTAGAAATACGTCTGAACGTGCTTATAGGTGCAAGAATTAATTAACAATACGATGAATGTCAAAGGCCCGATTTCACGAAGGTGGTACAATTAAAACCATGGTTTAAACCATGATTTCAATATTACCACCTTCGTGAATTCGGAATCATGTGTGTAGTAGGTCCATGGTTATACATGGATTTTCATATCACACTGGCGTCGTGCATTATTAAACGTAGATGTTGTGAACTACTTGAGCAGGAATGAGAAATGAAATTCTTGTGTTCACTGTAACTGACTTTCAATATCTCAAACACTGCTGAGTAAGTTTCCTCTAATGACTGTTGAGTGAAATTTCAAACACATACAATATGTGACCCTGCACCTCAAAACAAACAAAAAGTCGCCAGACATGAATTTTTAGTTAAGACCATATTCTGAAAGAGCAGACTTTAAGCTTTAAAATGATGCATAACTCAAATCAAATGGACTCTCTTAACCTATTTAAATATTGGAAAGAAAGCACACACTCGGGAAAAGTGTGAACTGAGAAAAGAGGCTCTGAAGTACAGTGTCTATTCAAGCGCTTAATCTTTACAAACCGTGCTGGCTGTGCGATGAATGGGACAAAAAACAGGAAGTAAACCACCAGAGTAACAACAATGAAGGAATTATCAGATTAAAGTGAAATTAAGCATGCCTCATTAACACATTCTGTCCATAATTAATGCCAACTTTCAAAGCAGTAGCACTATCCTTTCAAAAGTTATTAGAGTTGAAAGTGAAGAGTGTGGACAAGGTTTTTCAGAAATGAAAAAGGGATTCTAAAGACACACCTAATCACACTATTCTACCAAAAATGTTCGAGATAAACTGCTAAAAAACACACTTTCCTGCCCGTTTTATGATACCAAATTTTAGTATAATGTAAAAGGAGACCCGCTCTTTCAGAAAGTATGAAAAAGTCAAGTTCGGCTAGGTTGACCCATTTCACTTATTTTCAGTCATCACGCAAAATCAGTGTGTGCGACTTTATGTTCGTTTTGAGGTGCACTGTCACATATGTATCTTGAAAGAAACTCTTACCAAGTGATCAATAACCACATTTTTCTCTGAGCAGAAAACGTTTAGCGAGAATACCAGTATATTGAGTGAAAATGAATTACAAAGCAACATTTTTTTTTTTTTCAATGTAGATGTTTATGGGAATGCAAACAGGATCCGTTGTGGCCCTGTTTTATAGATACGACCGCGAACTCCCTATCATTAGTTCCCCCGTTCAGTTATCATGACTTCAGTGGTTGTGCCCTGAAAAGGCATATCCTCTTTTGCCTTGTCATTCAGCATGTTCAGAGGAGACTTAAAGCCCTCGGGCCCGTGGTAGCGTCTAAAGAGCACTGTTTACGTGCTTTTTTTATTGTGGTCACGTTATAATCCAAGCAATTAAATGAATTATAACAAGATTATGTGTTTGAGGAAATTCATTGAAGAATTGAAAATCACTTGTAACAAAACAAATATCATTCTGTTAGCTGTCTTACAAAATGCAACAAAAATATCGTGTAGATTATATTAGTAAGTTACATTGATTTTCAAATTTCTGCATTTTCAGTCATTTATAGATTTCATTTTAATCTAATTTCTTTTTTTTTTTCATACTTCTCATTTACGAATATTAGATCAGAAATAATGGTACAAGTCCCTTAACCTTGTCAACAATGTGCCAAAATAAACAATATACATGGTAATAACACATTATTTGTAATGATAATTGGTCGAAATCGAAATGGGGTTAAATAAAGAGAAGTATGACGGAACCTACATAAAAGCAAGCTTGTTTGGCTGTAAGCCCCGAGTAATCAGTGTTTGTGAAAAGGAAACGGAGAACGGATAGAAGATTAGACCAGGCGATTGATAGTACCGAAAAAGAGAAGCGGGCTATGCCTATGTGATTTAAAAAAAAAAAAAGAGGAAGAAGAGAAGTAGAAAAAACTAGAGATTGTAATTTGTCATCACTGACAAATTAAGGTGATCCGACTTTTTTAATCAATGATTCGAGTCCTGATCGCAATAGGCATGACAATACAAGTTTCATCTGTGTTTAGAGACATTGGCCGTGTGATGTTTGGATTCTCATTTAGAAAAGGGAGTCATATCTTCCATCTTTGGTACCAAATTCTGTATACACTGAATAACGAAGATACAGCAACGAATACATATGACCTTTGACCCACCTTTACACTCTCAAGATGGCATCTGAGGAAAAAGTGGTTATTTTGTGAAATGATTCTTGCGACATCGTCTATATACCTGTGCAAAATATGGCAAAGATAGGACAGGTATTCACCAAGATACAAAATGCAACATTTATGACCTTTGACCCTTATTTACATACCCAAGATATTGTCCAATCAAGTAGTTGTTATTTCATGAAATAATGTACGTGACATGAACTAAACATGTGCAAAATATGGGGGTGATAGGGCGTGTTTTTCTTGAGTTATTGCAAAGAAAGTTACCGAAAGAAAGAAATATCTGAATACATCGAAGAATGATAAGCTTTAATTTCAACCAAGATTTCTAACGTGATTCCGCCATCGTATAAAAAAAAACGAAGGGCACGTGACGATAGCGCAAAGTTTCAGCTACAACATATTAAAATCTGGGAGAAATTCACGGAAGGGTAAGTGAGCTAGTGCTCGATAAAGACAATCATGACAATTTTCACATTTAAAAAATTCCCTCCCATAGAGATAACACGTCATAACGAAGATACAGAAAGAAGTACATATGGCATTTGACCCCAATTTGCACAGACAAGATGGCATCTGAGCAAAAAGTGGTTATTTTGTGAAATGATTCTTGTAACATGGTCTTTACGTGTGCAAAATATGGGAAAGATAGGACATGTATTCACCAAGATACAGGTCTATGACCTTTGAACCTAATTTACATACCCAAGATGGCGTCTGATCAAGTAGTTGTTATTTTATGAAATAATGTTCGTGACATGAACTAAACATATGCAAAATATGGGGGTGATAGGGTATATTTTTCTTGAGTTATTGCACAGAAAGTTGCAGAAAGAAATAGTTCAATACATCGAAGATAAGCTTTAATTTCAACCAAGTTTTTTTACGTGATCCCGACAACGTATGAAAAATGAAGGGCACGTTTACGATAGCCCTACGTCTAAGCTACAACATATTAAAATCTTAGAGAAATTCACCGAAGCATAAGTGAGCTAGTGCTCGATAAAGATAGTCATGTCAATTTTCATTTCCATAAATATTGCACTCCCATAGAGATTACACGTAAACTGGTCCAATTTGACAAGGTTACCTTCAATCCATTTTTGTTGAGGTGAAGTCATCATCTAATCAAAATTGTGTAATTACATTTATGAAAGAACGTTTCATAAGCTACAACATATTGAAATTGGGTGAAAATTGGCAAAGGATAAGTGAGATACGCTCGAGTAAACTTGAAATTTGATGACGTCATTTTGAAAATTAACTTTTTTATTTTATTTAGAAATTTGATATCTTTTCATCATTTTTCCAGCATTGGCAACCCATGGAATGGCATGTATAACTCATCAGCTTTCCAAATATGTGAAGAAAATGGGGGTCACCGTCCATCCTGGCGAGTAAATTCGGATTTAAAATTGAAGGTTTTTTGGCATTGTTGCACTGTATATCGCCATTGACGCGCGCGCGGAATTTCAACTTTGACGGGCCCGTATGACGTCATATTGAGTCGGATTGACTTGAAACTTGGTAGAAATATTTCTTGACATTTCAGGCATCCGATAAGTGTAAAAAAACGGGAAATTTCTATTGCATATGAGCTGTGCGTGCGTATATGTGCGCGCGCGTACGCGTCCGTCCAATTTTTTCAATTTTTCAAAAAATGCTCCAAATGGTCTGAAACGTGTGCAAAAAAAAATTTGAGCTCGATTGGAGCATAAAAATATTTCAACGCGCGCGTTTTAAGAGAAAATATGAATTTTGAGAACATGAGTAGAATGCGCATAACTTGAAATATATGTGACGTAAATTTCATTGAAAAATTCCATTCCATTAATGAGATATGATTGAGAATGTGTTTTCATATAATGACGTCATAGTGACGTCAAGGTCGACTGATCACACTGATTTCACTTGATCTGTCGTCTTTGGGACACGATACATATATGGTATAATTTTGACATTGATAGGAAGAGGTCTTTCTGAGCTAACCTCTGCACAACTTTTGAGGAGAAACTAGACTCGGAATTTGTCAACGCTGACAAATTAGGTGATCCGATCTATTGGGAAATCAATGATATGAGTCCTGATCCCAATAGGCATGACCATACAGGTTTCATCTGTGTTGAGGGGACATTGGCCATGTGATGTTTGGAGTCTCATTTAGAAAAGGGAGTCAGACCTGCCATATTTGGTACCGAATTCCGTATGCACTAACGAAGATACATAATGAAGTATATTTGACCTTTGACCCCATTTTGCACAAAAAAGATGGCATCTGAGCAAAAAGTGGTTATTTTGTGAAAAATGATTCTTGTAACATGGTCTTTGCGTGTCCAAAATATGGGAAAGATAGGACAAGTATTCACCAAGATACAGGATGAAACATTTATGACCTTTGACCCTAATTTACATACCCAAGATGGTGTCCGATCAAGTAGTTGTTATATCATTAGCCCGACCAGACACTGTTACGCTATGCGAAAACAGCGTCTGACACGCACGGCATGCAGCCTCGAAGTGAGGAACCTCAACACAACTACAAAACTTAGGAACATGTATACTTTTCTCCTTTAAACAGAATACTTTACTCACGTTAAATGCTACAGAAGAATAGTTCGCCACACTGGGTCCATGGAGACCACTTGCGATAAGTCCGTGGAACAAATAAATGACACTTTCTGGCGCAATTCCTGACCGCCGGGCTTCGTCGTTGCAGGATTCAAAATGGCGCCTTGACTTATGCGCATGCGTGACCGGATGTGCTCCAGAGCGAGCGCGTGTGCGTTGAAAGTGTCGAACAAACCTTGGCGTCTGCGACACAATAACCCAGTACAGTTTATAGCTGTATACCTTATACTAGTAACCGTGCGTACGCTGCTTGAAAGGGCATTCACATCACGTGACCACCCGATATCTGAGCTTGGCCTGGCGTGAAAGATTGTGTACGGTGTGGACATGCTGGATATGATGATCAATTTCGGTAAGTTTCATTACGTACATTTGAATATATATAGCATCAGATGTAGAGTAAATATTGAAGAGTATACTCGATGAGTTTGAGGTGACAAAAATGATCGTAAGTATCAAAAGTCAAAGCTATCGTGTACGATTACGTCGCCTCTCCTAGTGATTGGTGGTCGCGCGCGTACAGCCCTGTCGCGACGTACCATGTACAGCGACTGGGCTGTGTATAGTTATTATATCATGAAATAATGTACGTGACATGAACTAAACATGCGCAAAATATGGAGGTGATAGGGGCTGTTTTTCTTGAGTTATTGCAAAGAAAGTTGCAAAAAGAAAGAAATATCTCAATACATCGAAGATAAGCTTTAATTTCAACCAAGTTTTTTAGCATTATCCCGACATCGTATGAAAAAACAAAAGGCACTCTAACGATAGCGCAAAGTCTCAGCTACAACATATTAAAATCTGGGAGAAATTCACCGAAGGGTAATTGAGCTAGTGCTCGATAAAGACAATCATGTCAACTTTCACATCTAGAAAAATTCCCTCCCACAGAGATAACACGTCATAACGAAGGTACAGAAAAAAAGTACATATGACCTTTGACCCCACTTTGCACAGACAAGATGGCATCTGAGCAAAAAGTAGTTATTTTGTGAAATGATTCTTGTAACATGGTCTTTACGTGTGCAAAATATGGGAAAGATAGGACATGTATTTACTAAGATACAGGATGAAATATTTATGACCTTTGACCCTAATTTACATACCCTAGATGGTGTCCGATCAAGTAGTTGCTATTTTATGAAATAATGTACGTAACATGAACTAAACATGTGCAAAATATGGGGGTGATAGGGGCTGTCTTTCTTGAGTTTTTGCAAGGAAAGTTGCAGAAAGAAAGTGTAGGTATTATGGTACGGGCCTATGATGTAATACCTAACAACTCACCGAATGGCAAACAGGACGACAGGACTGGGAGTACCACCAGCAGGAAGGGTAGACGACCGTATGACACTTAGAGTAGTGTAGAAAGCACCAGGGCACCAGTAGAGGTGAACAGTGTCCTTGAAATGGGTATTGCACTTCCCGAACTGATATGAAATAATATGGACTAACTCCGAATGCACTTAGGGTGTCCGAAGACGACAGTGTCCCATAGAAATATGTACAAAATATCCAGCAGCAGCGTGGAGTATCCTCCGGGTGCCGCGGCTAGCACAAGCGAGGGTAGAATCCACCGCTGGGGCGCTGGATAGATGAAACTGCGAGGTCCCTGGTAGAGTCTGCACACCACGAACAGTACGCTAGCAGGACCGATGCAGTGCAATGTGAAGGAGCGCAGGTAGATCGCGTTGAATGAAGCGATGTAACGAAGCGCTGATCGCGTTGAATGTAGCGATGTAAAAATCCCCAGGTTGGAGTGTAGAGTATGAAGAAAGGGCGAATCGCGGTATAAAATGTAGCGAAAGACGCGAAGTATAAAATCCGGGAAGGTGTGATATTCCGTATTGAGAATAATCCGTAAGTAAAGGTGATATGCGGACGTGACTTCGACGATTAGATCGTGCTCTCTGGATGAAAGCTAATCGTGAAGTGAGGAAGCGTGGAAAATGAAACAGCGTAGTCGGAGAAAACATGTCACGGACAGGAGCTTTGAGTGTGGTAATTGGCTGATGAGGGTCTAGGACTTGTCCCCCGGAGGACAACTCCCCCGGGGACTACTCCCACCTGACAACTCCCCCGGAGGACGTCTCCCCCGGAGGATTACTCCCCCGGGGGATGTCTCCCCCGGGGGACAACTCCCCCGGTGGACAAGTGCCCTGGGGGACAACTCCCCCGGAGGACAACTCCCCCGGGGGACAACTCCCCCGGGGGACAAGTCCCCCCGAGGACAACTCCCCCGGAGGACAACTCCCCCGGGGGACAACTCCCCCGGGGGACAAGTCCCCCCGAGGACAACTCCCCCGGGGGACAACTCCCCCGAGGACAAGTCCCCCGGGGGACAACTCCCCCGAGGACAACTCCCCCGGGGGACAACTCCCCCGAGGACAAGTCCCCCGGGGGACAACTCCCCCGAGGATAAGTCCCCCGGGGGACAACTCCCCCGGGGGGACAACTCCCCCGGGTACAACTCCCCCGGAGGACAACTCCCCCGGGGGACAACTCCCCCGAGGACAAGTCCCCCGGGGGGACAACTCCCCGGGGACAACTCCCCCGGAGGACAACTCCCCCGGGGGACAACTCCCCCGGAGGATAACTCCCACCTGACAACTGTAAAAAAAAAAAAAAAAAAAAAACGCCCCGGGGACTTCTCCTGGGGGACACTCCCATACTGAGCAGAGATGGGGTTTTTTTTTCCTAGAAATGAAGACTAAATTCATCTGTGTAAAAAACAGTTTTCTTTTTAATAGAATTTAAATTGAAGGACAAGTCCACCTTTACATGCATGTGGATTGAGTGAATGCAGCAATACGATATTATTCGAACACATCAGTGAAAGTTTGGGGAAAATCAGACTAACCGTTCAAAAGTTATTAATTTTTAAAGTATCTGCATAGTCACTGCTGGATGAGAAGACTACTAAAGTGCATGATGTCATATGCGTATAACTGTATAAAGAAAATAAAAAGAGAATTTCACAAAACTTTACTTTTTTTAATAAAGTGCACATTTCTTCGACTTGTTACTGACGTATGTTAAGGGTAATATTATTCCCCTGCCTTCTGAAAGAGAGAAGTCAAGCGTTCTTTTGCTATGCGAGAAATGTGAAAAAATGTTGAATGTTCTTTATTCTTTCTTTATATCGTTGTACTCATGTGACATCACAAGCTATAGTAGTCTCAGTTCTCATCCAGCCTTGAGTGGGCAGAAACTTCAAAAAGTCACAACTTTTGAACGGATTGTCCGATTTTCCTCAAACTATCACTGATGTGATCTACTAATATTGCTGCATTCAGTCTACCCACATGTCTATGAAGGTGTACTTGTCCTTTAAAGTTGGCGTTACCTAAGACACGTCCATCTTTATAACAAATTTTTTGAAATCTCAGCACAAAGGTTTTACCATTGTACACGCCAAATGTAATGTCGAAAAAAGTAGAAACGCAGGTCCATTTTATCACTGAAAGTTGGTCAAGAGATAAACACATTGACGGAAACACGCTTTTGAGGGGAGAGTTCATTCCTTAGCATGTACCTGTTATTCTTCATTATTTTATAATATTTTAAGAAGTCCATTCTTTGATGATTTTCTTTTCCTTTTTGCAATTTATGATTATGATAGTAATATGTTAAATGAAAGAAAGATGTTATTCAGAGGGGTAAAGGCTCAGGTTTTTTAGTTTTTTCAGTTTGTCTCCATTTACAAAGGAATACTAGTATGTTGTTAGAAATACCTTTTCAATGGGGTTATGATTTTTATCTAAGATTCTTATGATAGTTACTATCCTGTATGTCTCTGTCAGTAATTTTATTGTGCAATTTTCGTTTATGTTGACTGTGAATTTATCTGAACATCATTACAATTCTTAATGTCGGAGAAAAAATTGACAGACAAAATATGAATATTTTGTTCATGAAAGGACTTGAATGTGTAAAAGATTGAACTGTGTGACATTGACACTAGTGAAGGCGATGCGGCACTTTTACGCGTACCCTGTATATGTACATGTAGGTACAAACAACCTTTCGTCAAGTGTGCGGAATATTGATAGACATTCTTCTCAGAAGTTATATAACTCAGTACGTGAAAAATGCCCCAAAACAGAAATCCTTTTGAGTGGGATTCTTGCCAGGTTGGGCTGTGATTGTTTGCACGATAAATATGTTTTCATCTTCACATCGTTGCACCAAATTGTTCAACTGCTCTTGCATCAACTTGAGTAATTACTTTCTTATAACAACAAATACAAAGGCTGTTCATGAAAAGGAAGCCTTTAGGAAGCGTAAAAGAGGAAACTTTAAAAAAGCACAAACAAACAAAGAAACAAAAAATGGAAACAAAAATGAGAGTGGTCAATATAAAAGTTATGTTGGAATTCATGTGTGCTGTCTCCATGTTATTTTGTGATGATTGGAAGGACTTGCTTCTTGTGTTTGTATATGAGCATGTTTCATTTTTTGGAAAAAAGCGTGTTGTCTGTTTTCATTGCAGAGTGCGGATATCAGTTTGTATGTGGATAAATTCCTGAAGACTTTGAACACCTCCACTGCCAACATAGGCTTATCCCTTCATACCATCAAATGTTATTATTCACAAATGAATAAAGTCTGACAAGGATGTGATTTTATTTTGCCCATTTTAGAGCAGTGTATATGTACAATCACATATTCTTTTTAATTCTTATAATCTCAATAAAATAATCTGCAAGGATTTTTTTTTAATCAGCTGTTGAAATTTAGTAGCGTATTGATAAATACCAACAATACAGTATAACAAAGAATCACAACTATCAAAAAACCAAAAGCTTATCAAAATTCAAGACAAACAATAATGATAACCAGAATACAGTTCCTGTATACATGTGTAATTTGAAGAAAACTTGTTATATCAAAACATTGAAAAGCACATGCACAAAACATTGAAAAGCACAGCCACGCTGCAACTGTATTTTCTCAACTAGTCGTCATACACTCGATTACGGGAGGACAATTTACTCTGGTGTGTGTGCGCGTGATGCGCATGTTTCTACGGAAATATAATATAATTCTATGTTGTTTGTTTCCTGCGCAGATGTGTCAATAAATTCCCTGAAGATGCGAACCATTCCCCCACCGACTCTATCACTGCATACCATACAACTCATAGCGATTAATTCACAAAAATACAAAGTATGGCAGGGTTTATAACCTGTAGGTTTTATCTTGCCCACTGATAAGTTTTGTGTAGAATCAAATACTCATTTTAATCACCGGGTGTTAAACAAATTAAAACAACAATTACATGGCAACACAACTGTATCTTGTCAACAACTCGTGATGGACACGATCACACGACCAAGGCCGAGCTATGTCCTTGTAGTGCAACTGAACAACACAATTTTCAGTATGTACGTGGGACTGATGTAAGTTTTTGTGGACGTGAGTCATATTCTGTATCATTTACGACAGTAATATAGAAAAAAAGACAGAGAAAATACAATTATGATACTTGTTACACAAGAAAGTAACAATGAACAGAAGTTGAAGCGATTCTAGCATTTTCGGAGTGCTTAGAGTTACCCTCGTTCATTCGGCAGAATCGCCATGCCAATGATGTCACAGCGCGGGGTTGTGATTGGCTAACTAAGGTGGTCTGCGACTCCGCCAAGTTTTGAGCATTTTTGGATGTGTACCTGGAGGCTATTTTGCTGGATCCTGACCCTGTTACAAGAGATTGTTAAAAAATAGTGGTATTTTTGAAAAGCTAGATAAATTTCGCTTCGGATGATGTATGATTTTAGTGGGCCCAGAAGCAACTGATATTGAAATAATTCAGTATATTCTCAATATTCGATTTTGTCATTTTAACCTCACTTTTATCCTCAATTTACTATATATTTCTGGGTGTGGGGACTTTATATTTTTACATGTCTAGTACATTTTGTCCTTTGACATAAAGATGCAAAAGAAATCGTTGATAAACATAATATGATTATTCACGGAGATATCGCAGTTTGAAAAGGAGACGTTTTCTTCGGTTCGAGAAATCATGTGAAGGTCGCCGCGACCGAGCTGAAAATAAAAGAACAAAATAAGCGTATTTTCGGAGGCCTGCCGGTTGACTGCTCAATACTCTTTGACCGCCTGCTGCCTAATGCAAATTGTAGGACACTCCCCTCAAGAACTCTAAAATGTCTCGGTTGGCATAACCTTCCACAAGTCGCACCAGCCTGCGGTTGATCTGCTCATATTCTCGTCGTCTGGCTGGAGCAGGTGCACCAGCTTGCGCCTGAACGATCGTCATCTCTTGGAGACTTTGTTCTTGCTTGACCTTCTCTAGGAATTTCCAAAAGGTTTGGTGATCAGCGCCGACTCCAACTTGAAACCTTCTGTGCCATCCCTCCACGTGGTTGTTTGTTCTCGAGCTTCCCTCTAGAGTGGCTTCGTGGACATTCCACATTAGCTGTGGAAACCTTGGAGGGGCACGCTCATTCCCCCTTATCTGAGGGCGGCCAACATACGTATCCTCAAAGTAGTTGAGTACCGGGCGCAGTTCTGGAGGAGCTATCTCAGAAAGAGCCCCAAATGCCCTCTCAACATCAGCTAGTGGCACGAATGCAATGGCGGCGATCATCCGAGCTTGTACTCGGAATTCATTGTCTGCCAAGTAGAGGGGACGCAGGCCCTCTTGTTTGATCTGAATTAGAAAATGAATAAAACAGCAAAGAAAGTCGTAAACCTGAAAGAAAACCGCACAACATTCATGCAAGAAGATTATCCGGTGGAATAATGGATGCATTTTTAAGGCAAGCCGTGAATATAAAACTGTTTAAGTTTGCATCCCTCTTTAGAATGTTCATGGTTTATCAACAAAACGAAAAGCGCCCCAGATTATATACGTTGTATAAAGGAAAGGTAAAACATTTGACGTGCAATGTGTTGATAAAAATCCTATCATTGAAATCGATTTAGCAATGAAGAAAGGGTCTGTATTATAGACCAATGACTTTATAGACCAAAATATGAGGAAGAAGGGAAGAGAGAAAGAAAATCAGAAAGAAAGAAAGAGGGGACAGGGGCGAACAAGTTTCCCAAGCAAGAAGGCTGTATTGTGCGGGGAGGGGATGGGCAGTTCGGCGTAAGGCAAGTTGAATGCTTATAGTTTAAACAGAGGCACCATACAGAACCTGTCAGCCTAATAACGTGTTTTCTCTTGCCTCCTGAATGATAAGAATGCTTAAAGATGTACAAAACACATTCACTATCCCACATATAATTAAAAGTGTAATTATAAAAATAAAACACGCTCTTTTCACCATTTTAAGTGTTCATCCAACATACCCCACTCTTATTGCGAGTAATGGTATGAAAATAACCATGAAAACATTCTTGACTATATGATGCATACTTTTCCATTAGTTTATTCTGTATAACACCATGCCCGCAGTAAGACAAGGATTACTGGAATTATTCTTGTTTGTTTGTTTTTTTTTTTTTTTTACATAGCCAATGAAAAACATTTCCCGAATTTGTAAACTTTGTTCATATTTGAAAGAAACTTTTTTTAAAAGATTTGTAAAAATTGATAAAACAGCAACACATCTTTATTCACAATAAGAAACAGAACTACAAGCTATAGATGATTTATTAGAATGTTTCCTTCTCGTCCATGATAATCCATATACTAGTACTAGTATTCTGTAGCGCTCCCCCGCGCACGCATTGTTAACATATCCATGACGATGATTTTGATCAAGATTATCACTAGATCTTTGTGATCACCGTTTCAATCAATGTCATATCAACGAAAAACCAACAGGGAATTCGTTGGTTTAATTGGGGTACCTCCACTATGTCAAAAAAAAAAAAAAAGACTGCTCTATTGCACGAGTGTCGTCTTTGATGTTTCCGTTCTTCAACTCGTCAAATGAAATCGCCGACTCTGGTGTCTAGAACCTTTGCCTGTCATCAGCCCCACAGCTAACACGCTCTCTATACACTCCGCAAGCAAGTAAGTGTAAACAAAATGAAAAAAAAAATAATCCGGGGATAAGCGACGGAGACGAAGTCCGACCCCCACTGACCAATCAGAAACGAGGTAATCAAGTGCTGCCGGTGCGTGCGTGTACGTGTTCAGTGCACAGCGTAATCATGAATATTCATGTGGTTTGGAAAGTCCGGGGCTAAGAAAAACGAGTGTAAAAAGGTCAGTTTTCTCCTTAGCCCCGGACAAGAGATAGTACGGGACTAATTGGCCAGTGTAAAAAGCTGAAAAAATTGGTACGGGACTAACGATAGTCTTGGGTCAGAGAAAGTCCGGGATTAAGAAACACAAGTTTAAAAAGGGCTTTAATAAACCTTGACCTGGTGCCGCGCTCCCCTATTCTCTGAAGCGAAGCACATCAGAAACCTAGTATTATTGGTCTAACCAAACTTCTGTCTATCGATCTGGAGAACTAATGTCTATAGAGCTTTACTAAATGAATGAATATTAGTGAAATGAAAACGATCTTCAAATCGACCTTCATATCTTCCCTGCTCATCCCGCCTTTGGGCTTCAAAAAAAGACGAAATAACCGATTCAATTTCAGAAAGAGAACATATTGGCATCAAGTACCTTATCGTGGATTCTCTGTGAAAGGTGAAAGAGGCACCCCTTTACTGCTGTGTCCGGGAATACTCTCTCAAATGCGTTCTTGGCCGCCAGCTCAAAGTCGATGAGGACCGTTCTCGGGTGGAAGTCGCCATGTTCGAGAAGGGCACGGAGAACTCGTGAGTACGTTTCTTCCGTCTTATTCGGCAACAATGCGTACACAAGTGGGACAACGCGCCCCTCATGTACAGCATGGACAGTCCAAAGCTGGAAGAAGATACTTGGTACCACTTGAAATGTACCATCAGCAAACCAATTAGCTGAATTGTCTAGGAGCTGAAAAAGAAGCCAGAACGATGAGAAATCAGACTCATGTCAAGAACAAGAAGGCAACAAACTGGAAAATAATGTCAAATCTTACTAGAATAATTATGTTTCTTCAAGGCAGTACAGTACAGGTAACTCTTTTTCGGTACTTTAATGGCACAATTTATTTTCCGTCTACCTCAACGCTTATCTTCTTTTGAAGGCTAATAACATACCCAGTGGTGTAGCCAGGATTTCGTCTAAAGAGGGGAGGTACATCATGCGAGGGAGCAGACTCAGCAGAGGCAGGATGGGGATGGTGTTATAGGGTGTGGCCCCCTCCAACAGTGAGAGCTTTTTTAATATTTTTTTTAATTTATTTATTTATTTTTTTTTTGGGGGGGGTGTTATCACGCGATTTCATGCATACTTTTGGCATTTGTAATTAAATGATTTTTTTTTTTCAGGCTCCAAACTTGGGGGAGGGCTAGTGCCGTCATTACCTTATTAATTTAACGGATTCTCTCTCTTTATCTTTTCGGAGGCTCCTTTTTTGCTCAGAAAAGAATTTTTGGCCGTCTGCGACTGTCGTGATTTGGCCTTGAAATTTTTGCCTGTCGGACCAGATTTTATTTCCCATGGGTTAAACTCAATTTGAAAGTTCCTTGGTATGCTCATGCTCCAAGCTTCTGAAGCAAATCATTTTAAATACTTTGAGAATGTTCCAACTTTGAGAACTTAACAAAACAATAATATTGCATTCCTATTTGCCAATTTCGATAATGGAGACGGATACGCATAAAACAATGACCTTTATTTTAGTGCACAATATGCTCAGACCAGCAAAGAAATGTGATTCAGAGACTCAATAACGTAATGAACTACTAAAGATTATAATTTTTTTATATTATTTCTTAGTATTTTGTGAAATATAGTGTGGGAAATGGAATTCGTAAATGGAAGGATGAGTGTACCCGTAAGTTTCTGTCCGTGGCGAAGATGATGAATCTGTGAGGGTCTTCTCTTCCGGAGTCATGCAAGAGGAATCGTTCTCCTGCAAGGGAAAGAGCTTCATCATTCGGAATCTCCAATTCCTCCACAGTTCGTGGTACCGGCAGAGCATTTGGATGGTTCTGCCTGTGACGCCGGATGTTTCGGCGCATGTCATCAAGCCGTGGAAGGGCAGCCCGTCCTTCCTCGGTACTCAGAGGGATGGTCTGCAACAGAATCTGTTGCGGCCCTTCCTCTGTGTCCAGTGCCCTCCTCTTTACAGCCGCTGACACCTGTACAGCGTTCACTCTGCCGTAGTTTGGAGGATGAGGATGTTCGGGCTCACGCCCATGGTGGTTGTCTCCCAAAACCTGTTATGAAGAAATTTAAACCCATGTCACATTCAAGGAAACGAAAATAGAAAAAAAGGAAATAACTTTGTACTTGTTTCTCTTTGACAGCAGTTGCATTGCAGAGTAATCGTGTAGACAACTATGATAAAGGTTTTTTTAATCAGAAATATTTTTTCTATAATTTATATGCTGAAAAAAAAAGATGAATTGCATTAAAACGTCAAGCCTAAACATTTACTACGGTATACTGGACCTGTATTGTCGTAGGATTCGAATGTGAATAATCTTTCTTTTTTTCTACAATTCAATAATAAAAAAAAGTAAGAAAAGTATATCTTCTCAGTTCATACTGATGTTCTGTGTGAAAGCAGTGGTTTTGAATTTAGTGTTGAATATTGTATGTATTCTGACTATGACATTTTTTTTTTATTTCAGATTTGTTTCTTTACACTATTAAATGTGCATTAGATCACTGAATTTCACTCCCACACAAAACAAGCCTGAAAGTGCAGACAGCACTAACAAAGCATTCCCATTGTCACTGGATATATTACTTTCCCTACTTTTCTATTGAGTTTTTGAGCTTTTTTTTTTTTTTTTTTTTTAGATATGCTACCTGAAGGGCTCAGTAGAGTGCTGAATTTCAATTCTAAAAATGCAGAAGTTCCCTCATTTAGGGGGAGGGTATCCCCTCCAGGGGAGCGTACCCCCTCCAGGGGAGCGTCGATGGGGGGGGGGGGGGGTGAAATCATATCATTTTGCCCCGCCCCCCCGGTAATTTCCAGGATGTGGATTTTTATATTATTCGAAACTGGCTCAGCAAAAGCTCCCTCATATGCAGGGGTGCGGAGCAGTTGCCTCCTTCCCGCCCTCCCAATGATTTTTCGGAGTGTCGGAGATTTTCTTGCTTTTTTGATGGAATACTATCCAAATATTTTACTGAAACTGTGCAAGGAATTGTTGTAGTTCAATTCTGAAAACGGGTTTAATAGGTTTATATCTCCTCCCACCTTCTCCCCCTTTGTTCCGTTCTCATAAGATTGACATTTTTCAGGATAATTCTTTCATCAAAAGATCTGTCATTTAAGTTAAAACAAAATGCAAAAGTTCCCTCGTGTGGGAATATAATATACTTCTTTCATTTAAGCCTAACCAATTCCCCGCCTAGTTCCCCTCCATAGACGTATATACCGGTAGTATTACACTTCGTGGATTAATAATTTCCCCAATTCCACCAAAATGTGTTTGTGAGATAATGTCAATTGGACTCTAAATGTTGCACAGCTTCATAGTAGTAAAAAGCGTCAATCCTGGAATACAAATGTTGGGTGGGAGCTATGCAAACACATTACTTTACCCCCACCCTCCCGATCCCCCCCCCCAAAAAAAAATAAATAAATAAAAAAATCCCCACGATGCAGAAAATTTGCATGTTTTTTTTTTCATAGGAACTCTCCAGATATTTCACCAAAAGAGCACAACATCGTTTAATTTCAATTCTGAAAATGGAAAATGCCCGTGGTTGTGATAGGGATGCCTCCCCCGTTATAGGCCAACTTCCATACAATATGTAGACTTTTGAGATTGAAACTTTCCTAATATTTCATCAAACAGTGCGCACTTTATTTCAAACAAAATTTAATCTAAAAGTTCCATCATATAGGAGGGGTATATCTTATCTTTTCAATTTCTTTGTTTGACAGTTTTTCAAAATATTGAAACATTGATTATGGCTACATTACATTACATGTAAATCAAAAGTGTGCGCCAGAAATTCCACATCTTTGAATCGCAATCATGCAAAATCCTTCTCGGATAGGAGGAGGACACATCCTCCCGCATCCTTCCCCCGCTTGGTCTCTCTCCGTGATGACTTACTACACTTATCTGATACAAATTTCAGGATGTTCCACCTATAGATTTTGCTTCAGATCGTTGAACATTGTATGTCAATTCTAAAAATGCAAAAGCTCCGTCATGTGGGAGAGAGTTACCCCTCCCATCCCCGCCTCCTCAACTTCCGGACATTTATTATACAGAAATATGCATACACAGAGCAAGAGCTAAATATATCCCAATTCAATGCATGGTTAATCACATTTCTGTGAATACTATTTTTTATGCCTCCGCCACAAAGTGGTGCCGGACGCATTATGTTTTCGGGTTGTCCGTCCGTCCGTTCGTCCGTCCGTCCTTCCGTCCGTCCGTCCGTAATGAATTTTGTGGACAGGGTAACTATCAGAACCTTTTGAGGTATCCTAATGAAACTTGGCATGTATGTGTATTAGGGGGTGAAGTTGTGTCTATCAACATTTGGTTGCACATGAAAAAGGTCAAAAGGTCAAGGTGAAATACATAAAATTTCACAATTTCCACCATAATATCATGCAATGCCTGAAGATATTTTCTTGAATCTTCTCTTGTGAAAGTTTAGGTCATGAGGTCATGAAGGAATGTTTTTTGTAAAGCAACCGATGCTCAAAAGTCAGGGAAAATAACTTCTTCGCCCCCCTCAAAAAAAAAAAATATCTGTACTTGCCACTGACCGGGAAATTGTTGATCTTGCCCCCCCCCCCCCCCCCTCCCCCAACCCACACCTCTTACGTCCCTTAGATCCCTATAATACAGATAACTTTGGGAGGTGGATATATAAAATTATGTATATTTTATGACCACTTTTTTGCACGTACAATGCCTATGACTGGTCCAGACCTACGTACATAGACGGACCAAACAGGATGGTCGTGCACTAGGAACGCAGTATAAGCAAGAGGTACTCGCCTAGTACCTCCTTGGTATCTGTAAGAACTAGCGCTATACAGGTAAATGAAACGAGATCGGTTTTCGGCCTCGTCCTCGCGTACCAGTCAAAACGCACACACACACACACACATTTTTTTTTTTTCAATTACATTTTATTGATTTCATTCAAATCATTCGTAAATCAACCCAATCTGGGTGTAACATGAACATAAAACGGTACAAATACCATTCAAAACACAAGTCCATTGTCAAACTATACTGCCAATCATCATTCTTCAACATAACAACTCGATTATAGATCAATCCTACTGACCATTTCTTCACAAGGAAGTATTGACATGTACTAAAAAAAATATTCTTTGACTTATGTTACTCGCACTCACAAGGGTATTTATACATAAAAAAGCAACACAAATACGATATACAAAACTAGAATGAAATCATTTCAATTAAAAAACACACGCACATCACATTTTCATTGAAAATAAAACATACGCACACACACACACACACACACACACTCACCATACCGCGCGTATTGAGAAGAGCTACTGCTAGAGTAGAGATTAGTTTTTCCAAGAATCTCGTTGGTTTTTCTCCCCCTTCCACTGGACTGAATACACTCGTGCACATGCGTGCACGTGTTGCATGTGCACGTGTTATCATTGGGAACTGAGGTTGAAGTGATACTTTGTTTCAAAATAATTTTTCGCTACATCGAGCCATTTATGATTTTTAGCTCCCCTGTATTAGTGTTTTAAAAACTCAATAAATAAAAAAAATTAAAATGTTCAATAGGCCTATAAGGTATGGGTTTAAAGTGAAAGGAAATAAATAAGGTTCTGTACATGTATTTCGGCTTCACTGTTCCCATCTCTTATAACCAGATATAGGACTAATATCTTAAGTAAATAAATGAGGATGTTTAAATTGTATACTTTACCTGAATCTTTGCATTGCACTCGTGCTTGCGCCGCAACTCGCACTCAAACCCCTCCCAGCCACCTGCAAGGTCACGTCGTTTGACATAAATGTATCCATTTAGTGCAAATTTTCGCCCTCCTCGTTGTGTCGTTATCCATTCCATGGCTTTCCTTTGGCTGGCTTCAAGGACAATGCTGTTGGTGTTGTTGTTATATTTGAGGCGCGCTATTCAGACATGAATATTAACGCCTTTATCTTTATAATATCATTATTTTACATATAATCAATTTCTAAAAAAAAATACACTTATTACAATTATTTTTATGTGCGCAATATGTTTGCTGTTATATGGCTGGGGCAAATAAGTTCTGGTGCATGCTGATGGCAAACTCTGATCAGCCCGGCTCGTTACATTGAGCAGGATTCTCTGTCGCGTGCACACGGACCTAGATCCCTCATTTGCCGCACTCAGGACCCTCCGCCCAACGCATATGGTGCACAAGCAGACTCCGGAATTCGATATAGAAACATATCAAAAATAATTGTTTCATAAAGGGGCCTATGTACTTTCCAATAAATAGATATAAATTACAAATAATTCAGAATTTTACATCGTGTAATAAGCAAACATCCGGTTGTGCAGTGTGCAAATCTAAATTATACAAAACTAAAAAAAAAAAAATATTACCTGCATAACTCTATACGACTTATGTAAGTCTTTTGGATAACAGCCTTGTTCTCTTAACATACAAAATTAAAACCTTTAAATGGCTAACATTGTCAGTAGATAACAGGACTTTTCTTATATTCCGTTGATCTTTTCCTCAAATGTCTGTGATCAACATGACTCTCTCTATCAAATATTTTGGGCAATCATATAAAAAGTGACTTAAATGTACCTTTACGGGCAATTGAGCATTTACCTGTTTCACGAAAATTTACTTTCCACTTATCATAATTCAGTCCCATATTACTCTTACGGACAAGGTCCCACGAGGAGTATAGTCTGTCTCCAGACCCCATGAACATGATACTATTTACCTATTCAGGATATTGACGCCCTCAACGTCGAAAACTAGTGTAGTTTAAGGTGTGTTTGTTTGTTGTTGTTTTTTTTTTTCTTTCTACGCGGAGTCCAGTTGGCAAAGGGGCCTGGAAACCAGACTACACGAGGAGAAACGAGATGAATGCATAGGCTTGCATGCAACGGCACCAGTGGATCCAGGATCTCCAAGAGGGGGACCGAATATTCGGCCGATCTTTTTTTTTTTTTTATTTTTGACTAAATTCGAGTGATGACTTAAAAAAATAAGTCATTACGCAATTTAAAACCGACCAATTCTTCTTCAGAACCAGTGTGCAGTCCCCCCCCCCCCCTCCCCCAAAGTTGGTTGGAATAATTCTAATGGGATAGGGACCAAAAGTCAGTTTTATTGGGTATGTGGACCGGGGGGGGGGGGGGAGGTCTCCGAGAAAAATTGAGAAGTAGCTTTAATTTACAGGGAAATTGCATCAGATGTGGTGACTGTGATACTTTCCCTCGAGCTCTTGTTTTCTTTCTACACAAATCTGAAAGGAATAATAAATGAGCAATAAACACATAAATTCGGATGTAATGAAGCGACAACGAGCAAGTTTTGACTGCAGAAATGCAAAAATTTCCAAACACGCTCGCTCCCTCAATGACTCTTATTTTGTTGACTTTGGTTCCTTACCGGTCATCAATTTTTCATAACGAAATATCATAATAAATAGAAGGAAACTTTACCCATTACTAAAGTGTCTCAAACACACAGAAAAAAAAAACATATGCGATCACATTCAAACCTATATTGTAAAAGTCTTCAAAAGAACGAATGGTTTGCGGAACCTTCCTCTAGATGTAAAAGGAAGAGAGACACTTATTCAAAAATTTACATTACAGTGACGTGCCTTTATTGTGTGGTATATTTTTTCACGTTGACAATTTTTGCTAATCGGATTTATATGAATTTTTCCCGACTGTAAATAATAAGAAATAAGATATGATTGCCAAAAGCGCACCAATTAGATAGACAGCAATTTGGGAATTTGGGAATTAAGGGACGAGGTGACCCCTTAGTTTTACAGAATAATGATGTCGAACTTTTTTTTTTTTTTGGGGGGGGGGGGGCGTTATTTCTGAAATAAAATTCAGTGTACTTAGCCGAAGCTCAATCATCATTATAAAAGTGAAGGAGTGAATAAAGAATAGAGGAACTAGATTACGATCACACAACCTTAAAGTTAACTTTGCTCGTCACTCTTGAAATGTCAGAGTCCACAGGAATTTAAGTCGAATTCTTTCACAGAAAAAATATGAAGTGGTGGGGGTGGTCACCCTGGGGATAAGTCACCCTAGGAGTTGTCGTTCGGGGTAGTGGTCCCTCGGGGGGAGTTGTCCCCGGGGGAGTTGTCCCCCGGGGGAGTGGTCCCCCGGGGGAGTGGTCCTCCGGGGGAGTTGTCCCCGGGGGATTTGTGCCCGGGGGAGTTGTCCCCCGGGGGAGTTGTCCCCCGGGGGAGTTGTCCCCCGGGGGGGAGTGGTCCCCGGGGGGAGTTGTCCCCGGCGGAGTTGTCCCCGGGGGAGTTGTCCCCCGGGGGAGTTGTCCCCCGGGGGAGTGGTCCTCCGGGGGAGTGGTCCTCCGGGGGAGTTGTCCCCGGGGATTTGTCCCCGGGGGAGTTGTCCCCCGGGGGAGTTGTCCCCCGGGGGAGTGGTCCCCCGGGGGAGTGGTCCTCCGGGGGAGTTGTCCCCGGGGGAGTTGTCCCCCGGGGTAGTGGTCCCCCGGGGTAGTTGTCCCCCGGGGGAGTTGTCCCCTGGGGGAGTTGTCCTCTGGGGGAGTTGTCCCCCGGGGGAGTTGTCCCCCGGGGGAGTTGTCCCCCGGGGGAGGCGTCCCCCGGGGGAGTAGTCCTCCGGGGGAGACGTCCTCCGGGGGAGAGGTCCTCCGGGGGAGCTGTCAGGTGGGAGTAGTCCCCGGGGGAGTTGTCCTCCGGGGGAGTTGTCCTGATACGGGCTGATGAAAATGCGCAGCTCGTCACTAATTGGTAGCTTGTTTCCGTGACAGCAAAACAAGAGGTGTGTTTATGAAAATCCGACTACTGTTGGAATGTGAAATACGCGTACCTCGGCACGATGACAAAAGCGAAGAATGTAGTGCGCACCTGTCATGTGTCGGCGCACAAAGAAAGCTCGCGTGGATGTTGACAAAATACTGTGGCAGCCAGACAGCGTAATTTACAACAGCCAGAGTGCCAGACAATATGATACATAGATATAGAAAACCGCTACAAAAGAAATATCTCAATACATCGAAGATAAGCTTTAATTTCAACCAAATGTTTTGACGTGATGCCGACGTCGTATGAAAAAACGAAGGGCACATTACCGATAGCCCAAAGTCTCAGCTACATCATATTAAAATTTGGGAGAAATTCACTGAAGCATAAGTGAGCAAGTGCTCGAGAAAGATAGTCATGTCAATTTTTATTTCCGGAAAAACTGCACTCCCATAGAGATAACACGTAAACTGGTCAAATTTGACAAGATTACATTCAATCCATTTTTACGAGGTGATGCCGTCACCCAATGAAAATTGTGTCACTACAATTATGAAAGACCATTTAATAAGCTACAACATACTGAAATTTGTGTGAAAATCAGCAAAGGATAAGTGAAATACGCTCGAGTGAACTTGAATTTTGATGACGTCATTTTGAAAATTTACTTTTTTTACTTTATTAAGAAATTTGATATCTTTTAATCATTTTTTCAGCATCGCCAACCCATGAAATGACATGTACAAGTCATCAGCTTTCAGAATATGTAAAGAAAATGGGGGGTCACCGTCCATCCTGACGAGTAAAATCGGATTTAAAATTGGCGGTTTTTTGGCATAGTTGCACTGTATATCGCCATTGACGCGCGCGCGGAATTTCAACTTTCACGGGCCCGTATGACGTCATATTGAGTCGGGTTGACTTGAAACTTGGTAGAAATATTCCTTGACTTTTCAGGTATCCGATCGAAGTGAAAAAACGGGAAATTTCTATTGCATATGAGCTGTGCGTGCGTATATGCGCGCGTGCGTACGCGTCCGTCCAATTTTTTCAATTTTTCAAAAATTGCTCCAAATGGTCTAAAACGTGTGCAAAAAAAATTTGAGTTCGATTGGAGCATACAAATATTTCAACGCGCGCGTACGCGCGCTTTTTAATGATAAATATGAACTTTGATAATATGAGAAGAATGTGCTTGACTTGAAATATATGTGACGTAAATTTCATTGAAAAATTCCATTCCAATAATGAGATGTGAATGAAAATGTGTTTTCATATAATGACGTCATAGTGACGTCACGGTCGACTGATCACTATGATTTTACTTGCGCTGTCGTCTTTGGGACATGATACATACATGGTATAATTTTGAAATTGATAGGAACAGGACTTTCTGAGCTAACGTCTGCACAACTTTTGGGGAGAAATAAAGAAAACTAGAGATTGTAATTTGTCATCACTGACAAATTAAGGTGATCCGATTTTCTTTTTAATCAATGATTCGAGTCCTGATAGTGCAAAGTCTCAGCTATAACATATTAAAATCTGAGAGAAATTCACCGAAGCATAAGTAAGATAGTGCTCGATAAAGAGAGTCATGTCAATATTCACATCTAAAAAATTCCCTCCCATAGAAATAACACGTCATAGCGAAGCTAGAAAAAGAAGTACATATGACCTTTGACCCCACTTTGCACAGACAAGATGGCATCTGAGCAAAAGGTTGTTATTTTATGAAATGATCCCTGTGACATGGTCTTTACGTGTGTAAAATATGGGAAAGATAGGACATGTATTCACCAAGATACAGGATGAAACATTTATGACCTTTGACCCTAATTTACATACCCAAGATGGCGTCTGATCAAGTAGTTGTTATTTTATGAAATAATGTTCGTAATATGAACTAAACATGTGCAAAATATGATGGTGATAGGGTATATTTTTCTTGATTTATTGCACATAACGTTGCAAAAAGAAAGAAATATTTCAATACATCGAAGATAAACTTTAATTTCAAGTAAGTTTTTTGACGTGATCCTGACATCGTATGAAAAAACGAAGGGCGCATTAACGATAGCCCAAAGTCTCAGCTACAACATATTAAAATCTGGGAAAAATTCACTGAAGCATAAGTGAGCTAGTGCTCGAAAAAGATAGTCATGTCAATTTTCACTTCCAGAAAAACTGCTCTCCCATAGAGATAAAGCGTAAACTGGTCAAATTTTACAAGGATACTTTCAATCCATTTTTACGAGGTGATGACGTCATCCAATCAAAATATTGTAATCATAAGTATGAAAGAACATTAAATAAGCTACAACATACTGAAATTTAGGTGAAAATCGGCAAAGGATAAGTGAGATACGCTTGAGTGAACTTGTATTTTGATGACGTCATTTTGAAAATCTACTTTTTTACTTCATTAAGAAATTTGATATCTTTTAATCACTTTTTCAGTATCGCCAACCCATGAAATGATATGTACAACTCATCAGCTTTCAAAATATGTAAAGAAAATGGGGGGTCACCGTCCATCCTGACGAGTAAAATCAGATTTAAAATTGGCGGTTTTTTGGCATTGTTGCACTGTATATCGCCATTGACGCGCGCGCGGAATTTCAACTTTGACGGGCCCGTATGACGTCATATTGAGTCGGATTGACTTGAAACTTGGTAGAAACATTCCTTGACATTTCAGACATCTGATCCGTGTGAAAAAACGGGAAATTTCTATTGCATAAGAGCTGTGCGTGCGTATATGCGCGCGCGCATACGCGTCCGTCGATTTTTTTTGAAATGCTGTAAATGACCTGAAACGTGTGCAAAACAATTTTAAGGTTGATTAGAGCATGTTTAAATTTCAACGCGCGCGTACGCGCTCGTTTACTATAAACGTGACTAAATTTTATGAAATATATCAATAGAACTTGACTTGAACTATATGATATTCTAATTTCATTGAAAAATTCCATTCCATTAATGAGATATTAATGTAAACGTGATTTCAGATAATGACGTCATAATGACGTCACGGTTGACTGATCACATTGATACACTAGATCTGTCGTCCTTAGGACAGGATGCATATATGGTATAAGTTTGAAAGTGATAGGTGGGGGACTTTTTGAGTTAACCTCTGCACAAGATTTGAGGAGAAAGAAATAAAGAAGAAGAACAAAGAATCCATACAGATACAATAGGTGATCCGAGAGGATACTCGAATCACCTAAACAGAAGAAGAAGAAAGAATCCGTACAGAAACAGAAGGTGATCCGAGAGGATACTCGGATCACCTAATAAAGAACAATTAAAAGCTGTAAACTAATAAAAAAACTAAACAAACATGTATCACTGCAATGTGCAATAATTCTGGCACTGAGGAGTATCACAGTATTCCAACAAGAAAAGAGTATGTGCAGCTATGTTAGCGTTTGTTGTCTTGTTCTACGCTTGCCATGCTAGGCCCCTACTATCGTACCAAATCCAGAAAGCAGACAGTGCCAAGCTACTACTGAGGGCGGCACGTACTACGCCTATGCCAATGGAGTGAACCCTGTGAATGCTTCACCAGTACTCACCTTCTCTGATGTGGAGCCTACGTCTATCATTACTACTACCGAGAGAGACTACACTGTGGCTTTCATTGGAAGTAGTGAGGGTGACTTACAGAAGGTATGGTTCACTCTGTAACCTGATAAACAATGAGAATGTATAGCCGTGGCACATTGCTCAAATTCATGAAATATGGGACATTACTTCGTTAACTTAGGGAAAGGACAGCCAAACATGACATGTGGATCGCTATATAGATCTCATCAGCGAAGTTTTAGGGAAGTCGGAAATTCGGTGAATAAGTTTTTTAATTGTGGAGTTTCCGTGCAGCCATTGATGGATGGAAAGACTACTACATGTATATTTCGTGACGCTTCGTAGCATATACAATGATATACAAATGATTCCATAAACTTTCATTTTCTTTTTTTAATGAGAAGTTCCTCGATTTGTTACTGACATGTTAAGTTTAATATTCCCCTTGCTTTCTGGAAGTGCTCTTTCATTATTCTAAAATAGTAGGAATATGTTGATAATAAAAAAATAATGATAATGATAATAATTATAATAATAGTCATGATATAATAGTAACTCCCCTTTATATTTTCTCTGCATCGTTATCCATGGCGTGGCGTTACAAATTGTTGTAGTCTTCTCATCCAGCAATGGCAGCTCAAGAAAGTTAAAAATCGTAACTTTTGAATGGATTTTCCATATTTTTTCAAACTTTGCTGACGTGTTTTACTAGTATTCCCGCATCGTGTCAATTCACATATTTATCAGTTTTCATTCTCTTTTAACATTTTTTCACATCACCTCTTACAGCAAACCCGAGTGAAATATTCTCTTCCCACAAAGAGAAATTCCTGTCATGTTTATTTAAGAATATATTTTTGTTCGTTGGTATTTATTTTGCTTGTCAAAGTCAAATCAAATCAAAATGAATTACATGGATGTGACAATCTTAAAAAAAAAAAACCCAGATCAACCAAATGACAAAGGAGCAATACAAAAGTGCAGCTGATACTACATACACAGAAAAAATATCAATTTAAAAACATAACTATTCTGGACCAATTTTGATTTCACGATGAATGCATTTAGAAGTAATCGTTGTATTTCGAGAGGTAAAAATTATAGCTGAATGACCTTAAATCGATGTCTTTGGTATCACAACTTCTTTGTAACCTGCTGTGCAGATTCACATTTTAAACAGCTCTTCAGCCTACCAGTACGAAAATGTTCCTCTTGGACAAGGATCTGTTCTACGAGATGTGTTTCTAGATGAGGACAAGGAGCAAATCATTCTGGCAACAGGCTCTGAGGAAGGTTCGCAGGTGATAACACGTGTACTGTGTGTTAAACTGTAACATAGTGAATTCCGAAGGCTGTAATCAACATCACAATCAATGTTAGGAAAAAGGTAGGAGCCCATTTTGTGGTAATGACTTTAACAGGTGTCAAACAGTAAAAGAAAACTGTTGATATTTACTGAAATAGTCCTATATGTCACATGCATTTAGGAATGGATCGTCATAAGCTATTCAAAGCTTGATTGGGACGTCCATGCAGTAGATATAATTTATACACCTATGTACATTATTGCACGGGAAATTGTATTTTGCATGTTCAGCAACCTCACAAACACCAGCATTTCTACTTTTACTCCACCGGGCAGGTATTAAAGCTCTCTTTGGCAAACTGCAGTAATTTTATGAGCTGTGAAGAATGCATCGGGCCTCTCGGTGAACACGATGGAGACCCATACTGTGGGTGGTGTACTCTTGAAGGCAGGTCAGTAATCTTTCATCGTATCTGCATACACATACATGAGGTCCGTGATAAAAATTGTTTAATACTGTTTCCGCTTGGGAAACGTTGTACAAGCTTTGGCACCACCAAGTTATTGCAGCACAAGTCGGAGTGGTTCAGAATTACTACTGTATTGTGTAGCATGCTTATCAAGATCACAGTCTTCTTAATAGTTTGTCCTCGATGATAATTATGTACATGACATCATGTATGATCAGTGTGTAACGATATGATTTACCAATTTTTTCTCTCCTTTTCTGATAACAAATATTCATCTTTACTATAATCTCGACACAGCATATGCTTCTAAAACATCGTAGAGATTCCATGCATGTTTATTTTCGAAGGTGCACAAGATTTAACGACTGTCCGCTACGTGAGGAATCCACTAGATGGTTGCCGTACGACACCGTGCCATGTGCTTCAATATCTGAGATCCAGCCTTCAGATAAAATCATTTATAACCAACCTGAGCAAAGTGTAAGTTTTTCATGTGCAAATAAAACAATTGGCTAGAGTAGAAGCTAGTTCATCTGTATTGTTACTTCATCTCCATTGGTGATAAACTTTTGATCTAAATACAAAATATTTACCTCCGGGATTTTCAGCTAACAAATCAAAAGTCTTCATCAGTCTATTGACACGTCTTCATCTTAATCATGTGACGGTTGATTAGCGGGTCAGAAACTTTCGGAAAGGTATGGCGCCCAAGTCACTGTTGAGAGGTCGGTAGCCCCTGATAGATTTCTTCCTTGACTCCCCTTTCGAAGTACTGTATCGAGGTTCCTGGTCCAGAATATCAACTGCTTCTAGGTCCTACGTGGTGGCCTGGAGATTAGATGTGAAATATGCTTGGAAACTTCAGAGGAGGCATAACTAAAATTTGTCCTGTACGTCTGAGGAGTTTCCGATACCTCGCGGAGAAATTTCAACAATTTTGGGAGAAGGATTAGATTTAAGCCCGCTGTCGTGATGGGACATTACGCTAGTCCATGCTTATTAGAGGCGGAGGACAAACCCGAGCAGGACACGTTGATCCCCTGTACACAATCCTATACTACAGGAAGACATTTAAAGGTGTTTGCCAGGAATCGTACATCTGTGGTGTGGCTAGTCTGGTTTCCTGACTTTCCCAACTGGACTCCGCGGTGACGAAGTCGCCGTTCGGCAGAGGCGCTCTGCAGGACAAAACCACCTAAACCTAATCCAGTTTTCGACGTTGAGGGCGTCAATATCCTGTATAGCAAAATATTACTACCAGACGGTCTGGAAGTCAGACTATGGTGAGGCATATAATTATAGCGGTCACTTAGAACTGCAGATTACGTGAACCCAGACGCCACCTTCTCAGCATATTCACATCGAATCTCCAGGATACATCATGAACCTAGAAACGGTTGAGGTTCTGGACCGCGAACCTCTATACTTCGAATGGGGAGTCAAAGAAGCAATCTATCAGTGCCTACCAACCTTCTCTCCACAGTTACAGGGGCGCTATAAACTTTCGAAAGTCTGAGACCCGCTTATGGACCGTCGCGTGGTCACGCTGATTACGGGTCAGTCCGCTAATGGCGACTGTATTTTCATTCATTCATTCATTCATTAATGCATTCATTCATTCATTCATTCATTTATTCATTCAGCAAACGCTGCTTTTTAATGGGTCCGTGCATAAAACTCGTAACAATTAACAATCTAAAAGCAAAAACGAATAAATCAAATCGCATACAGTATATCAAAGCAGAAAGTGTATGATACAGCATAAGAAATATTAAAATAGAAAGAGGGAAAAAAACTCCACGTGAAAAATCAAACACAAGGTTGTCATAAGATAATACACGTAGGTTGAGTTAAAAATGAACTTTAAGGCGAAAACATCAAGAAAAAAGAAGAAAAAACACGTACATAAAAAAAAACAATTAAACACAAGGTTGTTATAACATGATACAAGCAGGTTGAGTTAAAATGAAATTCAAGGGGAAAACAAAGGAAACATAGAGTAGAGTTGACAGCTGAAAATTCCGGAGGTAGGCCTGAACTATTTTGTAACGAGATCAAAAGTTTAACAACAATTCAAAAGCGCTTGGTTCATGAAATTAACTCGCGATGAACTACAGAAAGGGAAAGTCGATACTACTTTAAATATTTTTCTTAAAAATTACCATGCCTTATAGGTTTGTTGTTGCAGTGTTTTTTCTTATCAAATATCTCCCTGATTTCAATAAGTGTCAATTACTCTGTTAAAATTTTATTAATTTATAGATTTGATGGACTAATTTCTTCTCCAGAAAATTACACCTGTATAGAGGGCCTTTGAATCACAAGAGTAATTATATGAAGTCGTGACGTTTGTATCAAGTTGTCACGATACAAAAGGCATGCAAGCCATTTAAAAAAATATATATTGTCACATCTCTGTATTTGACATGATTTTATGTCAATGTTGCATTTAGCATGCATTTTGCCCGCCTTGAAACCTTGATTTTTTAAAACTGTTTACGTTATGCCTATCTTTTCTTTAACTTTTCTTTCACAATAGATTAACATCGTCGTGGAACAACTGCCAGAATTGTTTGATGGCAACCAATACATTTGTGCGTTTGATTCATTTGAGGTACCTGCTATTACCAATGGTAACACAATCAGTTGTGTGACGCCTCCTGCCAACGTGCTACCTCAGATACCTGATGGAGGTAAAAGTGCCTATAATAGTGACTCCTTCACCAGAATATGCACGGTACTTAAGCTATGATCACAACCGTTTTAGTAATATTTTATGTGCTTTTATTGTCATACAGTATCTGATATTAAAGCAACAGACTGCGAACAATTTCTTACCTGTATTCAGAAATACCTGATTTTTCAGTTTTTAACGATTCATTCCAAAAGGAGATCACGTCCTGATGTCACTGACCATTAAATCAACTGAAACCGGTATTCCGTTTGCAACGAGGGATCTTTTCTTCTTTGACTGCACCCTTATCGTCTCGTGAGTCGTTTTTTTTTTCTTTCAGAGTTATACTTTTATGCCATCTACTGTCAACTTATTATTTGAGCTAGTTTTGGTCATGTAATGAATCACCTATCTGTTACAGAAATTAAATACATACATGTTACTGTGTCAAACATCGTTATTTCTCTCTCCTTATGACAAGGGTTTTCTTTTCCCAAATAACGAAGATGTTATTCAAACATGATACAACTTGTCATGCAAGTGAAAGTGAAAGTTATTTGTTCAGATGATAAAGGATAAAATTTAAGGAGACTATGGAGAAAGGTGATGCCTTGATTCAGTATTATTTGAATTGTTCCAAAATATCTTTATAAATTAGAACTAGATACAATAGAATATATATATATATATATATATATATATATATATATATATACACGCACATACACACACACACACACAAACAAACTGAATCAAAAACAAAAAAGATTGTATGGGGAAAGTAGGCCTGTGTCCTTATTTGTCATAGGCTAATCACTGTGTGGACTTATTTTGATTCCAGCTGGTATTCAAACTTGTTTCCTCGTTTGTCTTTCACTATAAAGATGTTCCTCTTGCGTCACTCGTCTCTGGCCGTGTGATTGGTGTATCTACGAGAACAAATGCACACCTGACAGTTCGGCCTGTTCTGACGATACCCTAATAATTGGAGTGAATGTAAGCAAAGGTTAACGTACTTCTTTCATATCACATGTATTAGATATTTCACTATTCCTTAAAATGTACCCTTACTATAAGGTTTCACCATTGTACACTATGTTGCCTTCCCTGCTGGAAAGAACACCGTGCCCACAGTGAGAGAAACACAGTGTGAGAAACACAGTGTGAACACCGTGTGCATGAACAGTGTGAAATCTCTTCACACTGTTAACTTCGTGCGTTGTAAATGTGTGAACACAATGTGAGTCATCAATTCACAGTGTGAAACTAAGCATTACTTACTTCCTGAACACTCTGTCAGAACCACACCGCAGTGTTAAATCATCTTCACACTGTTAAATTCGAGCGTTTTCACGTAGTCAACTATGTGAACACACCGTGAACACACTGTGGGACACTGAGTTCTTTCCAGTAGGGCTGTTTACCTTATTCTCTGTTGCAAAAGAAAGTGAAATGTATGTTTTTGTCGATAACTGAAAATAAATTTGAATTCAGCTGAATCCAATGTCTATTTCTTTACTATTACCTTGCAAAAGGCTGTGGTTTCAAACTGCTGAATGAGACCTCGCATTATCTCTGGCCACCAGATATCGCCTATTGTTATGAACTTCATTTGCTGGATTTATTTCTTGCCATTTACTGTGAACCTGTAAGCTTATAGAGGTCAATTTTCCTGCTTTTCATACATTATTTTTTTTAATGTTGATATCATGATCAAATAGAATCCCCTGGGAACGGGTAATAGAGGACAGGAATTCTGTCCCCAGCTGCTCGGTGTCCAAGAAGAAATTCTTGCGCCCGTTGGTGTCAACACGGCTTACACTCTCCTAGCGAAACATCTACCCACTGACCAGAGAAAGGTATGAAGTCGAGTGGAGCTTGTAAATTACTAGTTTGGCAGAACAAAGAACTAGACTCGTGTTAATCGTAGCATGGCTCAGAGTCATTTGTGTAACTTGTTCTTTCATTCTTCAGCTAGTTTGATAATTTGTACATTGCCAGAGTAATATAAAAACAAACAACAAACACATTGACATACGTAAGGGCTTCCAGAAACACAAATAGTACATTTTTGATGTTCCATGCATGTGTGCTTAAAAGTTTCAGACTTTCAAGGGGAAAACATAGCTTTGGTTGGAATTTGGCTTAAGGCTTCCAACTTTTTGTGTGATGATGAGAAATCTCTAGTGACGCACTAAAAAGCATACAATTTTGAGAGGAATTCAAAGTTTATTTGATGAAAACCTATGTTAAAATGGCTGAGATATCTCGGGTTCGCTCTGCTTTACTTTGTTTATGAATATTTCGGCCATTTCAAGACCGAATTTTTATCAAACTTTGAATTCCTCATAGAATTGTATGCTCTTTAGAATTTCATAGAAGGTTTCTCAATATCTCGCAGAGAGTTTGAATCCCCACCTCAACCCAAACTATCTACCCCTTTAAAGGGTATTATGAAATTATGGACCATAATGAAATTCAAAGTGTTCACTATACATCGCATTAACCTCTATTGCCCTAAAATCCCAAAGAGAATACAAACTTTTTAAACAAGTTAACTACACTATATATTAAAAGGGTTTAGCTTCGGCTTCTTCTTCTTTTTTAGGTCAGATTTTATGAGTGCATATTGGACGTTGAGGGCGCTGAACAAGCGGTGAGGGCAACGCATTACAACGAAAGCCAAGTCAGCTGTGATGGAGCCGTGAGTTCAAACTATTTTCGTGTGTCGTTCCATTAGTTTAGAATTTCATGTTAAGATCATTCGATGTAAAACATCTGTGCTGCACGGCTTTACAATTGTCACTCGGAGTTGAAAATTTACAAATATTCAAGCAGCGAGGAATTTTGATTTGAGCACTTTAATAGCTATTTCACGTTCAGAGAATTATTCCATGTGAAAGTTATTTCTTTTTCAATTGTCTCTTTTTTGTCCCCGTTCTTTCAGTACGCATACAACGAGGAACTTCTGTTGAAAAGCGTTCGTGTGTCATTGCGCTGGAACGGCAACAATAACATCGATGACGTCACAGGCTCCCAGGGCATGTTCCTTATCTACATGTTACTATGCATTTTGAAGGAAGGGGAATTATCTAAAACGGCAATACAGTTTCTTGAATTACGAAAATACGTTCGTAAGCAAAGTAACTGGGTCCTTTATACACACCAATAATGAGTCTTGGCAACGTAAACATAACTTACCGTTTATGTGAGCCAAACTTTTAGTAGGAGTTAGTGGCAAATTCTTCCATGCTTAAAACTGCACACAGGCCTACGCACTATTTATGAAAAAAAAAAAGAAGATGTTACTTTAATTTGAAGGTGGCATATCTTGCAGTTTTGATTATCACCACATTATTCAGTTCGCACATGCATGCACTGATCGAGCGTACGATGTAGAAATGGCATTGATAAGATGTATACGTTTAAATTTAGGTTTGGAGTGAAACTGTCAGCATGAACAAAATGCATTTCATGAAACTCATTGCTTTTATCTTGCCAGTGACTCTGTACAAGTGCTGGGTGAACACTGAAAGCTGCAGCCGCTGTTTGTCGCCTGAAGTCACCCCCGCCCGTCTTGGCTGTGGTTGGTGTGGCACCGATTGTAATGTCGCTGGGAGCGAAGTCTGTCTCGCCAATGGGTTTCTTAACCAGAACATGTAGCTCCGGTGCAATGGGCCTGTCATCACTTCGGTAAGTTGTAGATACAAGACTGATGCGACCGAAGTTTTTCACGTTCTTTCCGTACAACTACTCGTGGCTTAGCCTTGTTGCACTGGTTGATATTTGCCGAGTGTGCAATATGCCTTATTTGATACAACGCGATGTCATTAGAACAAAAATTAGCTTTGCTACTGCCATGAGTGCGAAAGGGAACATTTGGGAACAAGCAATAATGCCAATCATCAATCATTTCTTTTATCTCTCAAAACATTAATATTATAGTGTTATTTCAAAGACATATTTGTATTTCGCATTGTCGTCAATGATATTATAAGCTTCTTTCTTAAATTTCTTATTTTGGATCGAGCAGAAATATGGAACTTTTGGCGCTGCTTTTTGTAAAATGATGGTCTGTGAACTACCTTTGATACCTCAGATATTTCCAGCATCAGGACCGCCTGAAGGCAACACAAGGTTGGAGATTCGAGGAAAAGATCTGGGGCTCACTTTCTCCCACATCACCAAAATAAGTATTGGCGACTTTGACTGCGATTTAACAAATATGGAATTTTTCTACGATCCGGGACTAAGGTGAAGAACAAAGAAAAAAGAAATGAACTCGGTGTTTTCTTTCAAAGAAGAAGTAGTATATTACAGAAATGTTTAATCAAACAAAATATGTTTTATATCTTTCATATGTGTTCGTGCTGTGTGAGTATCCGTGGTAATCAATTCAACGGGCAAACAGCGAGAATGCAGATAATTCAGACTGACAGAGCGCCTGATTGAAACTATGTTTGAACGTCATAATCTTGACAAGAAAATACAAATTGATATCATAGGGACTGATTTACGGTAGTCACGTGTAAGCTGTTCATTAAGTAAAGTTCTGTAGTCTAAAAGATACCATTTTCCCAAGTTGATGACAATAGAAATAATCCTCATAATGGCAGCCAGATCAAGCCACTTTGAAGTTAATACCTGCATGCCATGATTCTTTCATTTCAATACATATTAATTCAATTTGGAATACAATATAAAGCTTGATCTTCTCTTTCTGCTTGACAGTGTCAGCTGCGTGACAGCTCCACACGAACGAATTTCTGCGGAACAGATACAAATCGTTGTTACACTAGGTGATGGTGAACGAACGGCTTATTTTGAAGACCCCTTCTACTTCAGGGTAATTCTAAAAGTATAATTGGTTTAACGAAGCCTCATGCGGATTCTCTGATTGAACGAGAAAACTATGTCTTTTAACTTTCTTGAAAATCTTTCAAAGAACCTTCTACTCACTCGATCAAATTAATATTATGAATTATGTTCTGAGTATCATTATATCTTATGTCATCATTGTTATTGTGTGATATCAAGTTCATTTAAGTATTGTAGTAAGATAGCTGTATTCATTTCTTAGTGTTTAAGCGTAGTTCTCAACATTGTAAAGCGCATTGAGACGAAACAGCTATATAAGCTTATTGTTATCATTCATTATCATTATCCTTTAAATGCAAATGAACCACATTTTCATTTTAAATCCCACGAAGAGGACCAACCTCTCATTTTTTACAACATGCGTTGAGGAGAGTAAAAAATGTTTTTGATGGTATCAACAAGTTAACATCTTTAACATAGATTTTAACAAATCTTGAAAATATCGAAATGATCTTGTCGAAACTTTGCCGATACTGCTTGAATCTTCAGCATTTTTTTTTTTTTTTTTTTGCTTTTAAAGCGCACTCTAAATTCAATAAGTTCTCAGTGTTTATTTTTTCGTTGTTACATATTGGACCCGCGCTGTACATGCTGGTTAACAATGATATGGAAGGAATTTTCTTTCGAGTTGAGATGTATTCTAGTTTTACAAGTAACGCAGTTACAGTTGTTAATATTTTCTCAAAGTTTCAAAACATCAAAACAGGTCGATCCTCTTTCGTTTCGTTGTACAGGATCCTAGGGTGACCAGATTTAATCCCACGAAGGGACCCGCAGCAGGAGGGACAAGGATTACGATCTACGGAGAGTTCTTAAATACTGGAAGAAATATCACAGCACGACTTGGCAACTCAGAATGCAGTGATGTGTTAGCTAAAAAATACACTCCTATTTTATCTTAGTGTACAATATGACTGCTGTATATCCGTTCCAAATAGTTTTTACGTATTCAGAAGCAGACTAAGTGCATAGGCATATTCAATGTACTGAGTTGCTCGTTTAGTTGACAAAGCGGATACTGTTTTTGCATCAAATTACTTTAGGTGCTTCATTTTGACAGCATTTTTTTATACAGTGAATACCATTTTTGAAACTTTAACTGGGCAGGTGGATGTAGCAAAGGAGTTTCTAGAGCAATATTCTAGTCACTTCGTTTTGTTTCACTTCATTTGTTTGTTCCTACTACACAACAGCTTTAGTAGCTAGGGCTTACTCTGAATCTGGTGAAATTGATCTTCAGTGTTTATCATTAATTAACGACGGTTTTGGACAAAACCAATACATTACCCTGCTACTCCGCTTTTACTAAGTCTCAATTGGGAAAGTCGTGAAAGTGTTTGTTCCCCAACGTTAGACCGACAATATGAATAAAAACCTTCTGACGGAACAGTCACTAAACCCACTTTCATTTCGCCTTACATAAACAGGCATATATAATATATATATATATATATATGTGACCCTGCACCTCAAAACAAACAAAAAGTTGCCAGACATTAATTTTTAGTTAAGACCCTATTCTGAAAGAGCAGACTTTAAGCTTTAAAATGATGTATAACTCAAATCAAATGGGCTCTCCTAACCTATCTAAATATTAGAAAGAAAGCACAAACTCAGGAAAAGTGTGAACTGAGAAAAGAGGCTCTGAAGTACAGTGTCTATATAAGCGCTTAATCTCTACCAAACCGTGCTGGCTGTGCGATGAATGGGACAAAAAACAGGAAGTAAACCACCAGAGTAACAACAATGAAGGAATTATCAGATTAAACTGAAATTAAATATGCCCCATTAACACATTCTGTCCATAATCAATGCCAACTTTCAAAGCAGTAGCACTATCCTTTCATAAGTTATTAGAGTTGAAAGTGAAGAGTGTGGACAAGGTTTTTCAGAAATGAAAAAGGGATTCTAAAGACACACCTAATCACACTATTCTACCAAAAATGTTCGAGATAAACTGCTAAAAAACACACTTTCCTGCCCGTTTTATGATACCAAATTTTAGCATAATGTAACAGAAGACCCGCTCTTTCAGAAAATATGAAAAAGTCAAGTTCGGCTAGGTTTACCCATTTCACTTATTTTCAGTCCTCACGCAAAATCAGTGTGTGCGACTTTATGTTCGTTTTGAGGTGCACGGTCACATATATATATATATATATATAGAGAGAGAGAGAGAGAGATAATTACATAACTATATAGACAGGAGTTTTATGAGAGAAAATGTATTTCAAAATTGCTGTAGAACGTACGAAGGAAGCGAAGCAAGATGCACCACCACTGCTGTCTCTGAGGGAGCACAAAGTTTGATCATGACGTTTGACGGAGCGGAAAGATTCTCACCTGACGCTTTCACAGTCCTGCCTAATCCCGTAGTTACGTCCGTGAACCGGGGAGAAACGATCATGTCGTATGTTATCATTCCACTCTTAGTTGGATAATAATTTTTAGTAATGTTGCTTGTTACCAAGGAAGAAGCCCTGCCACATGCCAGCACGGTCTCTCGCGACTTCTGTACAGCGACAGGGCTGTGGTTACCACAGAAGATTTGCCACATACAGTGGAAATATGTTTTGTATACTCCATTTTCATTTGTGTTGTAAACGTTATGTGTGTGTGTGTGTGTGTGTGTGTGTGTGGATGTTTGTGTGTAGCCATTTTCATATTCTGTCAATAAAAGGTACACGATAGAGTTTCAATATTTTCCCCCAAAGACTCCAGCACGCTAATGCTACTTCGATTAGTATGAAAAAAAAAGTATTGTACCAAATTGCTTGATGCCATGACAACATGTCTTCATTTGTATTTTTCGTTGTTGTTGTTTTTTTTTCAGAGGAGGATTACAAATGCACATTACAGGGGAACGATTTGATATCATCCAAGAGTCACGGATCATTTCACAGTCACTGTCATCTGGAGCATTCCGTACAGAGGTCTGATCTTTTGTTGACAGTGGACTGTCTTCCATCGGTCGATCATATTTTGTAAATGATGACACAGTGCAACACCTTCCTATATATCGAGCCTTCGAAGAGATATTTATCAGTTTGAAATGTATTTTAATATACTTATTTACATGTTATTCAATTGAATTAGGGTGAATGTGAACTAATTTATACTTGTGATACGCTTCACAAACCGCGCGATGCAAACCATTAGCATAGTTGTCAAAAAGGTCAAAAAGATCCATGACATATACTCTACTACTACGACCAGTATTCAATGAACCGTGACACCTATTTAGAATACTGATAATAAAAAGAAAGTAAACATTAAGTTACTTTGCACAACCTTTAGGTGACCTTGAAATGTGTGTGTACATAATTATGTACAAAGTAGATACATCTGATTATTCATAGAAACATTAGCAGTTTCTGAGCAGTAATTTTGCTTCTTCACCAACGTTAATGCACGAAATAATTATGAGAAGCTCTTACCCGATAGTAATCGTGATTTCTGCCTCACAGGTGTGTGTGAACGTGTCTCCAACTCTGTTGGTATGTCCCACACCTCCTTACCCGGATGGTCAGTCACACGGGAGAATGACAAGGCAATCCGACGCCAGGGCAGCAAATATAAACTTTGACCTCGATGGTTTCGTCATCAATGGCGGTATCATAACGTATCATCCAGATCCAGTTTATTTCGACATCGCTGAAAGTGATCGAACTGCTATTATCACTGATAATAGGAGGCTTGACTTGGAGGTGAGTTCATCATGGCATAATATACACCTATATTTACCATTTTCGGTATTGCTTACTGTGAAATTTCCCAACGTCATAACCATCAGGCAGTCAGCAGGCTTAAAATGGCGCTGTGACTGAACTTGTACGGTGAAAAAGAATCGAGGTTCTCTATACTGTTAAGTCTATCTAAATACGATTTGAGATTTTAACATAAATTCTTTATTAGTAGAAAATATCATCATTATCAGTTTAGACAGGAGTGTTGCTGTTTTGCATTTTGGACGAATGGCGATAAAGAGAAACTGGTCACATTTGCTAAAAGACTTTAGAAGAAGAATCGTAAGGAAATTGTCCTGCAGACATTTAACTGAGTGATTTTTTTTCTCATTATTCATTTATTTATTTTCTTTTTTTGGGGGGGGGGGGGTGGTGTTTATTAACCGTTATATCTGTTGTTGTTTTTTGGCACATTACGTATTTTATTTTCTGTTTTATTGAAGGGACAATATTTAGACACAGTCAGCAACAAAGATGACGTACAAGTACTGATAGGCTCCGATGGAGAATGTGATGTTCTAATCCTGGAGTTCAACAGGTTGATTTGCCTCGTACCTATCCCACTTCCCGGGGCTGGTGATTACAACGGAAGTCTTGGAGAAGGCCCCACAAAGTCACTTCCTGCTGTGGTGGTAAGACAAATCGCTTGATTCTGAATGTTCAAGTACCCGTGGCAGTCTGATTGAAATTTTTCGAGTTATTCTATTTCATTGGAAGAAGCTTGAGCCAATAAACGAAACGCATTGATTTGGCGTTGTCTTTCAGGTCCAGCATGGACATTTGGAGTTCCGACCAGGTTTTGTCAAGACACACTCAGAATCAAATATCCTGGCAGTAGTCATCTCGATAGCAGTGATCGCCATTCTCGTTCTTCTGGCAGTAGGTGTAGGTATCGGATGGAGACTAACAAAGAAGAGGCAAGAAGCAAATCGAGTTCAAGAGGAATTGGAACTGGAACGACGGAGACTGAGGTCAAGAATAAAAGAAGGTATGGCACTTCAATAACAACAACAACAACTGCTACTACTACTATTACTACAACAATAACAAGCTCCACTTCTCTTTATTGTAGCTGTTTGTGTAATTTCTTTGCTAAACATGACATTCAAGAGGTCTAATTTGTTTTGTTCTTCTTTTTTTCATGTGTTTTTCATCATCAATTGTCTGTATATAGGATCCATGACCTCGTTCTGTTTTCAAATAGCGTTTATTGTCACTTTCTTCCACATACTTGATAGGGATGAAGGAGGACATTGCATGCTAATCGTTTAGTTTGATATGCTTTTCTTCTGTAATATGTTTGCGTATGTTTGTTTGTTTATTGGTTTCATTTCGTTTTATTTTGTTTTTGTTTTTGCAATGAACTACATTGACAGTGCCTGATACTAAACTCGAGCTGACAGATGTGGACGAGCGAGTCAAGAAGTACGGGATCCCATTCAGAGATCACAACCAGTACGTGACAGTCATGCTCTTTGGTGGACTTGGAGTTCGTCCTGAGACATCGGACCCAGAGGTAGGAGAAAGTCGAGAAGAAAAATTGCCACTTAATTGATTCTTGCATATATCATAAGACCTGCCTGACACTAAAAATATATTTTTTCTTTTTACTGGAAACATACGTTTACTATCAAATTATATCCATGGTAGGCCTTATACAGCGTCCATACCAGTGCACATTAAAGTTCCATGGTAATTGCGCTGTCCCGAATTCATGATGCCAATGTCCGATCATGACGTCACAGGCTCTTTTACAAGTCTTTCCATAATGCAACCTTTTCTCCCTCTCTCTCTCTCTCTCTCTCTCTCTCTTGATGCAGTTAACGCATGTACCAAAAATATATCAATGCCATAAACGATTAAAAAAGCCTACTATGTGAAGTTCTGATCTGGTAGACACAAAGTGATGAACTTGAGCCATGTCAGATGTTTCGATTCCTTAAGAAAAATAATCGGCTTGCAGGTCAGGGGCACTGAAAAAAAAAAAGGATTTGTGTTCAGCTGCGTCATCTCCTTCATTATCATTGTTTTCATGGCAGTATATGGAAGACTTCATGGAACAAGCAATAGTGTCTTTTTATCGGTCGCTGAAGGATGAGGAATCTGCCGTGGCTTTCATCCAAACTCTTGAAATGCAAAGGCAATACCAACAAAGTACAAGGTAATAGGACCATCGCAAGTGTGGATTAGAGAATCAATAGTTTTGGGGCGAGCAATTTCAAATAAAAATGTATGTTAATTTTTACGCCTTTATACTCTGATGAAAGATGAAAAAGAGTGCTTTTGAATGAAAATCAACTAAACTTAATCCAGGAATAAGAACAATCCCTTGGACGTTGTCTGTTGGTGGATCGTTTTCATACAACCGTTTTCTTTAGTTTATTGACCGACTTCGTTTCGGCAGAAATATGAAATAATACATTTTTTTTTTGTGAAAGAGTGAGGATGAAGATAAAGTTTTTGCCGAAACAACAAAATGCTGCAAAAGATAAATCATGTTTTTACCTGAAAACATACAGTATATCTGGTTTAGATTTATTACAACTGTGCACTTTTATATTGGTTTCCTTGCCAGGCAACTGATTGCATCACTTCTGTCTCTTATCTACGTGAGTGAGGGCAAAAGCATCTATTTCTCAAAGTGAGTGAAATTACGTCTCAGCAGAGTAGAAATCAAATACAGTCGCAAACACAGCCAAGAGATTTAAGTCACCATGAGTGCGACATGGATGTCCAATAAAGTCCTTGAGTAAAGATTAACGAAAACTTGTTTTAAAGATTTTACAGTGTAACAACCTAATTGCATGTCAGGCCTTCTAAAACGATACAATGTAAATTAAAGCGGCAACAGTTCTGGATTTTAACACTGTTTAAAGTGAATGTTACTGTTTGGTATCATGACGCAGCTATGCCAATGTTATTGACTATTTTTTTTCTTTTGTTGTTTTGAAGCGTATGAGGTAAATCGGTGATGCTGGGTATAATTTCCTATTTTATATGTCTTAATAGTGGCGTTATACGGTATCTGTGTCACCCTTTAAAAGTCAAATAATATTGAATGTAGGCCCACATTCAGTCATCATGGCAGTGGCAGGCGCTTTTCATAACAATCTTGTTCAAGAGTGATGTCAATATATATATGTATATATATATATATATATATATATATATGCTCCTCGTAAAAAAACCCAAACAAACAAACATAAAAACCACAACGATTTATTGTCAGTCAATATGGCATTCGCCCCTGAGAAGATATGAGTTGAGGTTAAATCATTTTGGTATTTGCTCATCTACTTTTCGGAAAATGTAACATTTTTATGGTGGAGTATCGTTTTCTTATGAAAAGGTTGATTTCTAGGCTGGTTCGAGATAGGGTTGCTGTCACAGCAAGTTCTTCAGGAAGAATGGATGAGTTGTTTAGCAGGTAAGAGTGATATACATAATATTTGTTCACTGACTGAATAGGTTGATGTTCGTTGTTTCGAAGGTTCGTTCTTCCGAAGGCTTGTTATTTCAAAACACAAATTTCTGGTACCTAGAGGTTCGTTAATCCGAAAATGAAATAAGGTTATAATTATTCCGAAGGTTCGTTAATCCGAGAATGAAATAAGAGTCGTTACTCCGAAGGTTTATTATTCTGAAAGTTCGTTCATCCGAAAGTGATATAATGCCTGTAATTCCAACAAGAGGGGGTGGCATAAAAGAGGAGGAGAATTTTTTTTTCATCATTGACTTTATTACAATTAATATTGCATTCCAGTATTTGTGTGTCTGAGTTTGTGGCCATGTAGGTCTGCGTGCTCTATCTAATTTTCATAGTTTGATAGAGCCTATCATTCAGAATAACGAAATGTTACTGAGTCAATACAGGAATATTGTAGAACACATCATTGAAAAATGGAGCAATCTGTTGAAAATTTATGAATTTTCAAAGTTTCGGTGCTGCCATCGCTGGATAAGAAGGCTACAATAGTTTGCGACGTCACAGTACACAATTCCTATGATATATTACTGATGTTATAAGATAACTATTATTCCTCTGCTTTCTAAAAGATGTATACAGTCGATTGCGCTTTCAGTAAGCTTGGGAAATGAATTTATTCACACTTTCTTCTCAGTTAATTTGATTCAATGATAAACTTTGAAGAATTATGAACTTGGGTGTGATTACTTTCCAAGAATTCTGATCGCCTTGTGGCACCTTTGTCATGGAAGGTTATAACACATTATCGGTAAACATATTCGTGGCATCTGAATTTGTCTTTGGATGTCTTTGGATTGTGTGTATTGGGCAATCGTGTTATCATAAACTTTACTCTCTTTCGTTGTTACTTTCGAATGTGTATAGCGTGTTCCCTCTTATCATTTTTTCTATACCCACATGAATTTGTGTTTTCTAGTTCTGATTCATGCTTATAATGATACAAGTTCAAATGACGTTTTTGACATTTTTTTTTTGTTCGTTCGTATTTATTTTGCTTCGCAAATCAAATCAAATTGAATAAAAAATAAACTACACCAATGTGACAAATTAAAACAACACATAACCAAGTGACAAAGGAGCAACACAAAAGTGCAGTTGATACTCCATGCATAATAATTTTTTTTTTTAAACATTTATAGTTACATATAATACAGATAAGGAAAATTTGATTCAATAACGAAGCAGAAGACCGTCAGCATAAGCATAGCTTGACTGGGTTGATGGCCTCACTTTTTTAACACTTATTAGTCTAGCCATCCTTTGATTATAATAATTATGCCTTTAAATGTTTGCCGTCGATTGCATTGCCATATCATGTACTATCTGTATTGTATTATGAAGGGCTCTCTTTAAACAGGTTCATTTTAAGTATAATGGAATTATCATACCCTGCGATTATCTTCTGTTGTTTTGGGGTTGACGATGATGATGTTGTTGTTGTTGTTGGTTTAAAGAGAACTCGATGTAATGGAAATGAGATGTTCACATAATTATGATAACTGATGATAATTTGATGTCACTTAAAGATTGCAATAACAATGATTTCTTGATTTGATTGTCTTTATCGTTTTGCCAATATTCTTTAATAGTAGAATGTTGTCATCAATATTTACTGGGACCAACCTTTACTTTTTCTTCTTTTTTTTTGTTGTTGTTTGCAACAGGTCGGAATCCATCGTAGACAGACTGTTGGCTAATTGGTTTGCTTTGTGCATGTGTGGGTACATCAAGGTAAGGATAAAGGTAGTCTTCTCAACTGTTTCAATATCTCTGAACGATATACGTCAGGAATATTTCTTCTGTAAATTATTGAAGGTGAGAGGTTTTTGCTAGTTTTTGCAAGTTGTGTCGTTGATCTTAAAGGGAATCACTAAAATACATGACAAGCTTTTTTTCTATCCGAGTTCAAAGAAAATTGGTATCCATTACCATATAATCCACCTTATATAAGTATATGAAGAGTATATATATATATATATATATATACATATATATATATATATATATGATATATATATATATATATGTATGTATAGATATGATTAACCTTGAGGAATACAGTGAGTTTATTTTGAAACATCCTTACCAGTGCATAATACGAAATGTTTCTTTTTTGTTCTCATACTTTGCAGCAAATGCTGTACCCGATGTTCATGTTGTATCAAGCCATGAAGTCTCAATGTGAAAAAGGACCAATCGATGCTATCACTGAAGAAGCATATTTCACTCTGGATTACAATCGCTTGTTCGACCAGGACATCACTTTCCAAGAAGTAGTAATTACCCATAAAATATTTCCACCCCTTATATGCGACATAAATTTGGAGAGCACAATGTAACTCAATGTCTATTCCAAGCAACGTTGACGCTGGATTTGCACTGTAACCCAAGAAGAAGTTAGTAAATAGTGTGCGTGCTGCGACGATTTCACAATCTATTTCAAGAATACAGCAATCTTTTTCGTAAATGATGTCAATCGATAGGGGAGAATTGTTCTCTTGATCATTTTGTGACAATGAGGCCAATTCTATCATTTCTGGGCCCCGTTTTATCAAAAGATATCGTCGATTATAAATTTCCTTAATACCACACAGGCTGCCATAGATTTATGGAAATCGACAATATAATCAATTATAACTCTTCATAAAACAGGGCCCTTGTGTTGACACTATAAACGAAAAAAAAAAACATTGTATGCATGCAAGAGGGGAAAAATAAGTAGCACTTTCATTTCTGAAAGACATTGTTTATTTTCTGCACTTTATTGTTTTGGGTTTTTTAAAGCTTATTTTCGAATATGTCATACAGTAATTAGGAATCATATTCAGAACGGCTTTTTGGCGTTTCTTCTTCCAGGTACTTTTTGTCGTGGATGAAGACGACAATGCCTTCCTTAAGGTAAAGGTGTTGAATGTCGATACCGTGGGACAGGCAAAGCAGAAAATCTTGGATTCTATGTGGAAAGCTGGACATCGTCTTCTTCCGACCAATGGAGAGTCTTTGGATGTAGGTAGGTCTTTAAATACTCATAAGCCATGCTGGTTCATGTAATACTTGACCCATGGCAATACTGAAATTTTCTCTGGTAGACAGTCAATTTGATCACATGCTAGAATGAACTGTCTGGGGGCACAGGAAAGTTTTCGCTCTTTTTTGTATGCAGAACTTGAGGCAGTGTGTCAAAAAGAGACTTTCAGTGTAAAATCTGGAAACAAACTACCCCACCACATTATTTGGAAATAGGTGAAATCATCATAGTGTAAGTAAAGTGCAAAATCTGACAAGGAAGTTTGAAAATAGTATTAAAAGCAAACAATTATCCTGTGTGGATTAATGTGAAAAAGTAACAAGTTGCGTCTTATGATCTTTCTTGAGATTTGATGCCAATCTAATTATGTCGCCTGCGTAGCAAAAGCGAGGCATATGCGTCACTTTCCATCGTAGTCGGTGGCGTCGTCAACAATTTGACGTACTCAATAACTTTCCACAACTTTGAGCCATGACCACCAAACTAACACCACAGGTACATACCTGAATAATGCTGGTCAGGTTTGAGTATGGGTGATCGAAATTTGACAAGATAAAAGGTCAAAGGTCAATAAACTTTCCCTCACAAGCCCCGTACTCGCAGTCTTGTGGTGTTCTGTCAATAACTTTCCACAGCTTTGAGCCATGACCATCAAACTAATTAATACACCAATGTTGCATAACCTGAAATATGCTAGTCAGGTTGGAATGTAGGTGAAGTCCGACTAGGTCCTAAAGGCTAAAATCTCTATATTATGATCATTAGCTGATAAGCACTGTACTTGCAATATTAGGTTCTACTCTAGACAGGTATATAGATAAGTTTACAAAGCCTTTAGCTGTGATGAGCATTTTTTTTTTTTGTTCAGCTTCTTCAGATCTTTATAACACATTCCTGCTTGGAAGCTATGTCAAGTCAACAAAATAATGTACATGATATACAAATTGCGATATGCAGACAAGACATCTCTTGGTGTCAATAATGAATATCGTCCTAATCATGTGGAAGATTTCAACTGTGTCCTCGAGATTAAAAAAAAAAAAAAAACCCTACAAGGACACCATTAAGAATACAAAAAAAAAATAATCATAACATGTAACGAATAAAACTCTGTTCAAAGTTTAATACCCCTCTCCCCTCTCCCCCTACTATTTCACACTCAAAGTTTGGTTGAAAGACGCCGGGACATACCTGATCTTGCGAGACGAAGACGAAGGAACTGACGGTCATGTTTCGGGGAGAATGAATACTGTAAAGACGTACGGGGTAAGCGCCAAAACATTATTATGTTTATTATGTTAGTGGGGGCGCTGTGGCATAGTGGATAAGACTCCCGACTCCCGAACGGAGGACCGTGAGTTCGAATCCCGCCCAGTGCTTACATCCTTGGACAAGATGTTTTTACCCACACTGTCTCTCTCGACCCAGGTGTATAAATGGGTACCTGGCAACGCTAGGGTAATAATAATAGCAGGGCCCTCTGGTAGAGCAGTGGCAGCACTGAAGAGGCTACCCTGGGTAAATAAGACCTTATTATTATTATTATTATTATGTGATGGCAGGCCAAGCAGTCCTAACCCTGTAATTCCTGCAGAGTATGTTATAGTTTTAGTTTCTTAATCATCGCACATTTGCAGATTAGGGCAGGAGATCGGCGAGGTTTTTAGTTGACACTTATATGAGCTTAATGTGAATGCCGATACAAGAGTGAGGTGGTAAATGTAGCATGCGAATATAGGGTGTCTCTGAAATCCTTAGAGGCGACTTTTATGGATGTGAAATACAGTATACAAAAGATGTTTAGGATTCCTCTGAATGTATCCACGCAATTTAATGCATGCCAATAAGTCCCCTTTTCATCGGCAAGATAAATATTTTGATAAAGCCCGTGTCACAATATAAATCATCATAATAATATGTAACACTCCCGAGACTCATCTAAACATTGTATCTCTCTCTCTCTCTCTCTCGTACAAGTTGGATCATGGATGTCGAGTCACTGTCAGACCAAAGGAAGCTATGGCGGATTCCAGTGGATATCAAGAACTTGTTCCCTCCACTTTTTTCTCGAACAAATGTAAGATTACCTTCCTCTATCTTGCTTACTTTTATGCTGTCAATTCTTTGACAAATTATTAGATTTCATATACGTAGGCTATTCATATTCAATATATATATATATATATTCATATGACTTAAGTGTGCAGATTCATCTTGACCATTTTATTGTTCCTTTGAAATGTTTCGATTATTTTGAGTTTCGATACTACTACTTTTCTTGAATGGTTTAAATTTTCAACGGCAACGTCCAACTTCATCAGTACTGCACTTTTCGAGTATGTGTAACTTAGTTTGACTCTTGCTTCCGAGTCTATTGTCAATCCTCTCATACACGGGTTGTTGTGTATATTTCCATCTCCTAGATGAAAGTTTGACAGCAGATCAGATTTCACCTCCCCCTGGCCCTTCGACCCAAAAGCCGAGCAACCTCGGAGCAACGCATCTAAAGGTAAGGGGTATATCATTCTGTCTGATTTGACTAATCAAACATTAACCGTTGATTTCCTTAAAGTTTCATAATCCTCATGACGCAAAAGTCATGTCAAGATATTTATCACGTTTTTGTACTTCGAAATCAGCTTTATGTTACAACGTCACGTTGAATTTGACGATGCGGAGCTTTAGATTTGCGGCGCGGACGTTTGAGACGACGCTTGAGCTGGACATTCTCCTCTTCCTTCCCTGCGTCGTGTTGAAAAGCAGCTTTAGATTACGCCCAGACGCAACCAAAGAGATTTTTCTTCTCTCCATCACTTATTGGGGAAAAGCTCTTAGGACGCAACCTATAAAAAATAAAATGGCGCCCCATTTATGATCGGTGCATGAAGTTGGTCTTTACGTCGTGAATTGAGCGGACGTAAAAATAGCCCAGAACGCGTAGTGAAAACTCAGACGATGCGAGCTATAAATAGATCGGCTTTGATACACGATTCTGCGCATTCTCAGAACATTTTTCCCCTCTGAACGTCCCCGTCGCAAAAATCTAAAGCTCCCCAATGCATAAAGTTTAAAAGATCAAATAGGAATTTCTTTTGATATCGCATTTAATCCTTGTATTTCATTTTGGCTTCTACTTACAGTGGGAAATCTATGTCACATAAGTATGATATACACTCAGCAAAAAAAGAAAGTAAACACTTTTTTGAGGTCATATTTTTCATGGAAGAACTTTATGAAAATCAATGTATTATATACCATATTAAAGGTAATTTAATTTCTTTCTTTTAAACTAGTGATTTAAACTCCATGTGACAATTTCAAGAACCAAACATTATTTACAATTTCCTTATTTGAAAAAAGAATTTCAAATGTTACCATTTTTGTTAATTATTACTTCTCTTATTTCATTTCAATTTAGATTTGACATAAGATGCTTTATTTTCCTCCATTATTTTTAGCCTTCATTGGTTTTTTAGGCTTTAAAGATATCAGAGAGATCAAAGGTTTGTTTTTTGCAACTTAATTCATGTTTCTTTTTGTGTGAAATGTGTTGTTTGTTCTTATTGTTCTATGATATATATATCAACCATTCCGTCACTTGGTGATGTAATATCTCATTCTAATTTAGGAGGAAAAAGATTACGGATGAATTCTCTACAAGCAGTGTGATAATTGAAAACAGAATTACCCAATAAAGGTGGTATCTTTCTTCTCAAGAGTATAATTATCAATAATCATTCGACATCTGCTTTCAAGAAGAACAGTCGACATGACATAATTTTTTGCTACCTCATGGCACTTGGAATTGCATTATTACCTGTTACAGGAAACTCTGCAGCTGAGGACGGATGACACCAACACCCCAGTTTACGGCACACAGGGGCGCGCTGGGCTGGGTAGAGATCTCGCTATAGCTCACATGCTGACTACAAAGGTAGGCCTTTTATCCACATGTATTATTTTACATGTTCATGTTCATATTTTACCTATTGTTCACGTAATGTACATTTAACCTTTTGAATACTCTAATATGATTTCGTCATAATTTGTGGCAGCAGTAATAATTCATAGAATTGTTATCATCATCTTATCACCATCGTAATTCTTCTCATTACCATTACTGCTGTTGAATGAAAATGGATGAAGAAGATGAATGAGAAATTCTCGTCCTTCACAGGCTGCAGTCAGTCCATACGTGACGAACGTTTTGGAATCGATGTTCAAGTTCCCACAAAAATATCCGCTCCCGGTCAGGCATCTTTTCGACACCTTTGACGAGGTTGCTAGAGAAAATGCAGTTGGCAGTAATACCAACGTGGCGGAAAGATGGAAAAGGAATTGGTAATGAAACGTTAATATAGCGTAATTTGATAAATGTGTGGATTATCTAACTGTAACCCTACGTTTCCAAAACTTGTGTTCTCAAGGCCCTGAAATGTGCATCTGGGCCGAACAACTTCATTTTAACCATGGCCGAACAACTTCATTTTAACCATGATAGTGTGTTAAAAGACCATATGGAAATACTCATGTAGTAGCAAGTGACCATAACCTTAAATACCTTTACGATCAATAACGTGCGTTCTTGATTATTGTACACCTTTTGCTGCTGTGTTGTTGTTTTTTCACAGTGGGGCCATCAAGTTTCAAAACCTTTCCTTTCTTCAACACGTAATTAAGGGTGACTCACTTCACATGAAAAAAACCTCTCTCCGGTAGACCTGTTGCAATTCCTGTAGGAACATTAATGATTATGACTTCTCATCAACCTATAGCTCTGTACCTTCGCTATTAGAATTTTACCCTAATACAGAAATTCGATTTCATGATTTTTCATCGGTTTTATCTTATTGACATTTTGGCTGATACCAATGTTATTAAAGCATTCATCATTCAAGAACTTCAGCGGGTATTTTGGGGATCGCCTTCGATAACTTTCCGTGCCGAAGCACTGTATCGGCGTTCTGAAAAATTAGCGTTACGTATACTTGAATTTCAGGCATTTTACATGGAAATACTCTTTCTGATTCCTTTCAGCTTGACGCAATTCTGGGTTGGGCTTCTCGCCAGAATTCCTTCTCTGTTCAACATGCCGAGGTCAGACCCAGCGGACCAATGCCTGAACGTGCTCGTTGACGCCATCAACCACGCCTTGAAAGATGAGCCACCTCCAGAGGTTCGTCCGCCTTGGTCTCTATGTTTGTAACGGCAACGGTTGCTAATCCCGAAAATGAAATGGTTTATCGAGCATGCCGAAGGCTGAAAATCCTCCTACATTCTTATTGTGCCATGAACTTAAAATGAATTACTTTTCTCCTCATTTCGAAACTGTGTTGTACTCATAAATGCTGACGTGAAAGATATTTATTTAGTGATAGCTAAAAAACCTAGAAGAGTACTAAGAACGTTTGCAATATAATAATTCTTTGCTTCGGTGAATGAATATGGAATATAAACGTCCTTTAGCTAATTATGAACAATGGTGAAAATAATTACTACATACATGTAATCAAATCAGACATTGATTAACGGCTGCAGGTCATGATTATGACATGATTATTGCTGTTTTACCTTCACCAGCGGGTTGTTCTTTTTTATGAGCTTGTTTGCTACCGGTGTCTTTTTGCCAAGTTACGCAAAAATTCCGTATGGAATTTCAAGAAAGTTTCGATAATGGTCTGAAACCGACTAAGAAATAAATGATAATGATTTAGTACATGATCTGCGTCACTGTCTTGATCCAAGAATTTTGCAAAAGAGTGATTGTCATCAGGCAATAAGGGACGTTCAAGATTTTACTACACAGCTCCTCAACGAATGTCCAAGGTGTGGTCAGAAAACTCAGGTTAACCTTACATAAATCTTTTTTTAACGACTCAAAATTTGTTCTTTGTCCGGGCAATATACTCCGAATCTTGAGACTCAAAATGGTAATATCAATACGGTTAGAGAAAAATGGGATACCGTATTGATATGAAACAATACGTTTGGGGAAATTCACCTGCATTAAGTGGAGGTCTATGTGTAGCTCCTTGCTCTGTTATTCTTTTCATTTAGAATAATTTCATGTAGTAATATATCATGCTCTACACATTGTACCATCCCACATTCAGACTTCAAAGCAACAACCTTACTTCGGAGATTACGCGCTCCAATCGCGTATGGTGACCACGTTCTGCAACGGCGTGGCAGGTCTACCCAAAGCACGCCAAACAAAGTTGTTCAGTGCTTGTGCCTCTGTCACAAAGGTATTCAAACATTGAAACGTCTATAGGAAATTTGTCTTGTCTCATCGTGTACTCATTAAAAATATGTATCCTGCGGTAATCCATGAAAGTTGATTTCTTCAGCTCGTTCGCCGACGTCAAATACTTCCAGCTGATAAAGAGTAGATGCCCTGAGTGGCTGATCTGTTCTGGCATATCTGGAGTTTATCATGAAGGGCGATGATATTCTGGTATCAAAATGACCTCCCTCCCCACTTTTAAAGGTGTCCTGGAAAGTTATCATGCTCGAATATAGTTTGATTAGCAAGAAAAAAAAATCATTATCAGTACATTATTAAGATGCTTTTATGGAAAGGTGATAATTGATTGCAATTGGTAGGACCTATTTGTGATAATTAATTGGTAGAATGTGCAGCATTTCCTTTGCCACTTCTGAAGTGAAGTGCTGCCATAACGAAGTATAAATGAGAACCAAGAAGATACATTCATTGTTCATAAAGATATTTAATGTAGAATCAGTTTGTTCAGTAAAAAAGATACTTGTGAGACGATTATCATACACCTATTTCAATGACTCATAAAAGACTATGTGACACTTCAGACGTGTATAAGATGCTTTTGGTAAGCAAAATCATATCAACCCTTTTACAAGTTAAAAAAAATAAATTGTAATAAATTGACAATGATGATGAACTTTGTTATTAACTGAAGACACTTCACTTTTGAAACAGGAGTTCCGAGGGCACTTTAGCCACCACACCGCACTCCTACAGCTCTTCAACCTGACCAAACACGACCTGCAAGACATGCTTTAGTGAGCACACGGGACATCTGGTTGTCGGCTTCATCAGCGTCAAAGCATCGCTTCAATACAAGTTCACTATAAGACAAGACATAATTTTGTTCTCTCTATATCCCATTTGTGTACATCAATGTATGGATTCGTACCAATGCAGTGTCAGAGTTTTATAAAGCAAGGTCCGCGTGGTACTAATATTGAAGATTGTGTAAGAAAGACCAATTACCAAGAGGAACAGAAGCAGAATGGAGAAGCAGTTTCATCGCTCCAGGGAATATCCATGCACTCAGGCTTAACTCATACGTGATGTTTGCCTCTTTATTTACCAGCTTCTCCTTTATGATTAATTGTAAATATTCTACGCTGTACATATCCGCTTTGCCATTCGACCAGAATTCATTGATTGATTGATTAATTGATTTTATTTCCGCTGAAAAGAATAAATGTGCATCACTTCTTATTGAATAATACAAAGAAATTATCACAAAAATACGTTAATCTGCGGCTGGATGGCCATACTCGGCTCGGCCCTCATCAGCTCATCACGCAGTGAATTTTTAGAACTGGAGGGAAAGAGAGCAAATTTGGAATGCCTTTACCCTGATCGTATACTCTACTTGCGGAGTGATTAACAAGGTATAACAAAAACAGAATGCAAGTCGCATATGAAATTTGCTTGCATCAAATAGGTTATTAAGGGGGATCTCACCCGAAATGTAGGATTATATATAAGTAAATGTAGAAATCGGTAGAACACTTCAATGAAGTTTTAGGAAAATCAAACTCTTCAGAACTTACAAATTTGTGAGTTTCAATTCCTCAGTGGCTGGATATGAAAACTGCAACTGTTTTGTGATGTGACAGTAAAACACCGAGCATTCAATGTACTTATCATATTTATAACTCTTTATATTTTCTTACAATATGATATACTCAGCGTGACGAGGAAAGGTATGCATGTCTGAAATTATTATCAAATGTCTTTTATCTTTTTATTAGGGCTGAGTAATAAACTTTGGATATCTATCGCAGGAAACTGGTGTTGGCTGGGTAAATATTTGGATACCATTTTATAGATATGCTCTGTAAGAGAAATGAAATAACTATTGGTTTAGGTGATTGGATAAGATGTTTACGGCGTTAGGGCCTTGATGTCTGTTTGATTTCAGGATGAAACAATTTTAAGGTTTACAAAGTGATGGTCTCTTCCGCGAGCAGTTTGATACGCGTGGATATTCAACTTTTTTGATACGATGAAATTTGTTGAAGAAGAGCAAGGAAGTGGAAAGTTATACGCGAACGTAATGCAAATCCACTGACAGGACAGAGGAATATTGATCTTGAAGAACGGAATATCTTCGTTTGTATATACCGATATTCTTTTGTGGTTTTTTTTTTCTGCCTCAGATTACCGATCTAAGTGGCCCGTTTAATTGCTTACTTTCTTTGATTCTGTTGTCATGTTTGTTAAAGGTACAGTAACATACAGACACAAATTGTACAAACAACATAGAAGATGTATATGTTTATGTTTAATGTGTACTTATAGCTCCTGTTTGGATCGGAAGACATTTTTCTTACTATAGGGCCTACAGTTAAGTATTGATCAAACTTTGAAAATCTATCACAGGATATTGGTACTATCTGGGTAAATATTTGGATATCCATTATTATAAGATGTACTCAAAAATAGAAATGAGGTACTACTTGTAATGTGCTATGATTATTATAACAGGTAATCAGAAAGCATGTTTCAGACGTTGGGGCCATTAGGTCTATTTGATTTCACAGCCTGGACAGTTTCGAGGTTTACGGGGTGATGGTCTTTTTAATGAGCAGTTAGATACTTGTGGATATTAAACTAACAATAATGTATGTTGTGCAAGAGTTAACAATGGTAAGAGTCAGGGAAGCTAATTCGTTGAGTATATACTTGAAGATAAATATGCCTCCTCATGTGAGTATGAAACGAAGCTTTTACAAATCGCATTATGAAAACCTTGCATAATGTTATGGGACGGGGGTAGGAGAGGCGATTAAGTGCAAATACGTTGCCCGCAATTTCTATTTCACATAATTATCTTTAAATTCTCCCAATACATTTTTCTGTCTTTAAACGGTGAGATAAATACAGCAGAATGAAATAAATGACTATGAATATATTCTTTGTAATACAGTGTCTTGCCTCTCACTCGATGCGTTTTGAAGCCTGCCCAAAGAAAGAAAAAAAAAAACTCCTTTGTTACTTGTTCCTCTTTCCCATTTCCCCCTTTGATCTGTATACCCTGTTCCTTAAAACACCTTTATAGTCGTGCTTTTTCTTGAGGGAAGAATGTCTGTTTTTGATGGACCATGTTCAATGATAACCGCGAAAAAAGTGTGTGCAAAAATGTATCTAACCACAGCTGAATATGAGTCGGTGTCAGCGACATTTAAACAACATCGCTTTAAAAGATTAAATAGAATGGACTCACATGAATGTTCAAACAATTAACTGATTAACGCTATTCTCACTCGTTGCAAACTATTAATATCGCACATAAGTGAAAATGAGCTATGGAAAAATGGTTTCACTCGTTATTACTGACCAATGATGTCGATTACAATAACATGCACCAATCCGAAGAAAAGATGGGTCTATAACTAGGTAATAATTTCATGTCTCGCACGATAATGATATTGAGAATGTATGATGTTATGGCACGATTTGCAATACATCTGCCTCCAACATAATATTTCGTCTTTTTTTTAGAGAGAGAGAGAGAGAGAAAGAGAGAGTAAAAAGTATAGCAAATCATACATACATTGATTGGTTTACGCACAAACACTTGTTCGATTTTATTATTCATGAAGCGTTGCCAAATGTGTTATATTTCAGGAATACTTTTGACCACTGACAAACAACTTGAAATCTCAATTCTTTTCCGCTGGAAATATAAATTACGACACTATATTCATTTTTCTTTCTAAAAGAAGGGACATTCGCGAAAAGAACATACATTTGCACTAATCGGGATAATTGTTTGGATTTAATATTCCATGTCGATGACAATATCTGTTTATCACTGTAACTGTTCGTATTCACCATTTTTTTGTTTTTGTTTTTGTTTTTTGTTTTTTTTGGCGTGGAGGAACAAAAGGGTGCATGACATTGTATCAGGTGGGACGCTTCATTTTGACTTCATTGGAGTGGAACAGCCCATAGGCGAAACAATGGGTGAGCAGATTTCATGGGCGGAGAAAATCACAACATGTAATCTGAACTTTCTGTGTAACTGACGCATAGGTGAAGAGGAAGCAGGATATGGTTTTAACAAGTTTGAGACAGATTTGGAAAAAAAGGTAAGAATACTCGAAGTTCCAGAGGTAACAATTACAATTCTTCATTTCTTCTTATGGACATCAAGGCACAATCTTAACAAAATTGCCAATGCTCACCCCATTTTTTCGGGGGAGGGGGGGGGCGCACTCTTACCTGTAGTTGCTTTTGTTATGGAGGAGAAAATTCCAGTATTCGCTCAGGCATGGGGAAATATCAATTACTTATCTTGTATCACGGAGTATTCTGTTTGTGCCTGATGTACTGTTTGACAAAGTGGTGAGTTTGTAGTAAAGCCGGTGGATGATTGCATAAAAAGACATGGAATACATTAATCCCACTTCCAATTTTTAATTCCATAGAGTTATTGACAACCGATATGATAATTTAGGTTATTGGTATAATGTGTTATATCCTACATCATGGAATTCTCGAACTAGCACTGGCTGAGAAGTTCATATGTGACTTACAATAATTTCACCATAAAAGAAAGCGGATGTGGCGTCACGTCAGCATCGGAATATTATTCGCCCGACCAATATTCTGACGTCACTTTTGCCAATAACTACATTCCTAGCTATCGATATCGCAATCGCAATTGCTGTGAGCCACCAAGCGTAGCAGCGAGCACCGGCATGCATTGTACAATTCCCACAGAAATTTGGAATCTCTGAGCATCACAGAGTACAGCGCAACGTAATACTAGTGCACTGTAAATTGCGCTGCACCACAGCACTGCGTTCAGACCAAAGATATTTTGGCTCAGACTGATACGCGCTGCGCTCTGCGCTGCAAAAGCATGCACTGCACTGCCATCCATTTGCACCGCACTGTACACTGGCTGATGTCACCCCTTGGTACTAAGCACGCTGCACTACTACAACGGCACTTATTGAGTTTCCATGGTCGCGTGGTAAATATTTACAATGAATAACTGAGACGTGTGATTATATTAGACATAGGATTTGTCTTTCAGTTTTTCAGCTTTCACTGTTTCTCATGTAACTCGATTCAACTTCAGGTTTTCATGGTTATTGTTGCCTCTTTAATAATTACCTTAGGTGACTTTAAGCAAAATGAGAAAAAAAGGTGCTACAAAATAATTGATATCATCTGAAGTTTTATCATCATAATATTATCATTTTCTTAAAATCAAAGTCTAGATTTTTCTCATGTAGGATAAAAATCAAATACAGTATGCTATGCACTCTTTTCGAGATACCAACTGAAATTAGGGATCCTTGATTGGCATGGTTAGTATTTTCTTCTAAGGTTGGGTCCCCAGAAAAAATGGTGCAATGCCAGTCACCTCACAATCCAAAATTTAAACTGGAGCCCGTTAGTGCATGTACATATTTGATTACTACATAGGGCCTATATAGAATCGAGTGTCCATTCAAAGTCATCCCAACGTAGCTGTGTGCTTGTATCAGTTTTGCGCACCTGATGAACAGCAAATCAGAAAGAGGTGAAATAAACGTTTTCACACCCATACACTATTGTATAGACACATTACACAGCGTGTCCCAGAAAAAAAACGAAACCGCGTTTCCATGCAACTTTTTACTATCGAAATCATACATCTTCCTTATTAGATATACATCAATGGAAAGATAAACTTTTCTTCTTTCATTTGATGTACAACATAATCATGATAATGTTCATTGTTTATGCTTGACTGAGTTAGAACAATGAACAGTGGTGCTACCAAATTTCATTTGCACGCGCAAATTGTGACTTTAAGTGAATTTTTCAGACTTTTAACATTACGTTTTAGAAAAACAAAGTTCATTAGTTAAATATTCATATTTTCTTCTTTCATATGAGACCTAACGCGTCAAATATGAATAACGCAGTTTGTTTGAGAAAAATTTGCATGAAAACATGTTTCATTTCTACCGAATCTACTGATAGTCGAAAAACGAGCATTCAGCTCCCCCGACTTAGCATTAGACAATGGGCTCATCTGCACCATTGAATTCACACAAAACAACCGCAGTGCTAAAGTGAATGTTGTTCGGGGGGGGGGGGGGAGGTATTTACAGAGAATGCTGTATGAGACGGAAAGCCCTTTGTTGTCATTTATTTAGAATAAGCTATGAGACATAACCGAAATTATTGAAGACTAATATCGTGAGTATGCTCAGGCTGCACGCAGTCCAATGGCTATGGGAAATCAACATTACAACAATGATACACATTTTGATGATTTTGTACCTCGAACTTATTTCACTGTTTTCATTCCTCTCTACATTTCCCTCATGCGTGGTAAGTCCGTCATCACTGACAGTGTTTTGAAGTTTTTGAAGGGGGAGTTGAAGTAGAAAGAGAGGGAACGTCAATTTATTTATCGCTGAAATTGCGCTTCTAGCATTCCAAAGGTGCAAGTGCAAGGCAGAAAGTCGTCTTTTTTTCGGGGGGGGGGGGGGGGGGGGGGGCTGGGAACACTCTTTGCTCTGTTGTTAGCTGCATGGTCAGGCAAGCTCATGGTCATGTGCTAATTTAAGACCCTATTCACAACCGAACCATCAGTAGCAATCTCTTTCACCCCCTCCCTTCATGTATGTGTAAATTCATTGAAGCATGAAGGCCATTGTTATCTGCCAAGTTGGGCATGTCGGGAAAGCTAACTGGCTCCTTGTTTACTCTCTATCAATCTGTTTAAAATGGAAGATATTTTCAAGTTCAGTTTTCTCGACCAGGCGTTGATCATTTTTGACGCATGGAATGTCATATGAAAGGACAAAGAATGGATATTAAGGCTATGATTTTATTTTTTGCAAAAGATTGCTGAAAAATTCTGAAAAACTCATTCAAAATCGACAATTCTCGTGCAAATGAAAATTTAGTAGCACTATAGTGTGTATTGTTCTAACTCAGTGATGCACGAATTTTGAACAATGAGTTGTGCATCAAATAAAAGAAGAGGAGTGTATCTTTCAGTCCATGTACAACTCATAAATCAAATATATAATTATGATCGCAAAGAATTGCAATGAAACCCGATTTCGTTTTTTTCTGGGACACGCTGTACAGTATAATACATGTAAATGTACATCAGTTCTGATGCCACCCCCTCCCTTCCCAATGTGTTCATGCGCTAACTAAACATCATCATTCAATCGGCCGGTGATCATTGTGTGTAGTTTTATAAAACGAGGAGTCACATAAATTCAGGAAGGCACAACAATAGATCTCAGTACAACGTATTCCGTGTGTTAAGCAATGGGAAATTACCGATCTCAAAAAGAAAAGGAAGTTAAAAAAAAAACCAAACGTACAAGAGCCCGTCTCCAATCTGAGTGCAAAGGTCATCGTAGAAAGATATCAATAGGAATCTTTATTGCGGAAGTAGAACAGAAATATTAGCTTTCATTGATCCTGCTGCACACTCAAAAATATTCAAGGGGTAGTTCTCTCTTGTGGTGCTCCGGACCATGACGTGGTACAACTTGTTATAAAACTAGTCGTTTTTATGACATGGTTGAGAAATCTGACATAATTGGACTTCTATAGTTGCATTGCAACTTGTGTCAGTCTTATCTTTGACTGCAGGGTGGAAAGGTTCTCATTATTCAACCTATCTGGTAAGTTTTTTTCTAAGTTTATTTCAATTTCCTCATACTGTTGGTATCTTGAATTTGAACACATCTAAATTTATTGTTGCAAACTATGTTTGTAAAGCCTTTGTTTGACTGAACTTATGATAGATGCTGAGAAGAATCCGACACACCTGCTATTCGTCTTTTATCAAAGCAGTATGCAACATTTCTGATACCGAAGTTTATGTGAGTTTTGAAAGTTCTAAGGTTTACTGATGCCATGCATTTACAGTTTACACAATCATCTCCAAAAGATACTGCAAAGTCCATGAATTACATTTGAAACGAAAAGAGAGATTTAGAGATTATTCACAAGTTCTGTAAATCTTTAGGGGACTTCACGTAACTACTTGGGAAAAAGTAAGTTTAGGAAATAAAAAGCTCTGCAAATAATCTTGATCTTTGATTCCGATCCGAAAGAATATATCTCGCAAATGCCAATATCTGAAACTGGGCTCGACAGTAGCCCGGAGGACAGGTGGCCCGGGGCAGCTGAAAATTTCTACAGACCACCAAACTTTAAAAAGGCTTTCTTTCGGTTGCCCAATCAATAAACTAAGATTCAAAATGGATTATTATGTTTCCTTTTATTACAGGTGTCTGCAATTCTACTTGGGCCTCCAAATTTCAGATTTAAAAATTGCAGTGGGTCTTTGGGGCCACCAGGGGAAAAAATGTCGAGCCCTGCATAAAATATGAATTTAATCTTCTCAGTTCTCATTATCAAGAGTCAACTGAGAAACAGACAAATGATGGTCAAGTATGTATTTGTCAAGCAAGTCAGTATTATAATATCAGGAATGAAAATGATTTCCTCATAAAAGCTAATTTCTGAAAAAAATCACAAAGTTATTACGACTTGTACTTAAATGACAATATCCACACGAATGTACTTTCTTTTCTGTCTATCTTTATAACAGTCAACATGGCTTGTAGGGGTCCTATTAAGTGGCAGTTGTTGCCAGGTTCCCTGTTTCACGCACTCTGCCTCGTCATCCTGATTCAATCTTCACATTCGGCTCCTGTCTCCTCCTATCTGGTGTCATCCTTCTCCAGTCCCAATCCCACGATGTCTTTCAGACTCATGGCTGTAGATAACACTACTGGTGATGTCTACATTGGAGCCGAGGAGGAGATTTACCACCTAGGATCAGAACTTTTACTGAGGGAAACTGTAGAAGTTGGGATATGCAATTTATCAAGATCCGTCTATTTTGGTGAACAGGACAAGAACAGACTGCTTGTCATCGCACCAGCACCTACTGAGAGACTCATTACATGTGGAACATGCGATGGTTATTGTGAAACGAGGAAGTTATCTGACATAACTGATGCAAAAACACATTATGGTTGGCTTGATGAAGTAGTAGTGAGGAGAGACGATGTGACTGTGGTTGGAGTGGTAGCTCTAAGTGCCATCCAGAGGTCTCAGTATCTCTTTACAGGCATCAGTCTAAGTCATAGGCATGGAATCTCTGTTTCCAAATTTGATATAATTTCATTCACACTTCAGCAACAAATAGCATACCAGACAGAGCACGTGACTGTTAACTACATTCAGGTCATGCTGGAGACTTCATATATTTATTACACAATTCAGCTCATTAGAGGAGCAACAACATCGCCTGTAATAGGTCGCCTATGCCGGGACACAACTGATCAAAACTTTGAGTCCTACACGCAAATTCAATTAGAATGCATAGACCGGACAGGATCAAACTACAACGTGATCCAAGCAGCTCACATTGGTCCTGCAGGATCCCAGCTAGCCGACTCCTTGAGTATCAGTAGTACAGATGACGTCATGTATGCTGTGTTTACCAAGGAGAACTCATCACCTGTACAGTCTGCTCTGTGTCTCTACAAGATGAGTGATATCCAGCAAAGATTTACAGAAGCTGTAAGAGACTGCATCACATGCTCATACTGGAGAGATTGTGATGAAAGATCAATCGACTACTTGCAATACAGTCAATGTGGTTTGGTAAGTTCAGCTCAAAGATTAAGAGTAAAAGGAATGAATTACAACTGAGTGACTGTCATGGGAAATCAATTTACGATTTAGAAGACAATAAATGTGGTTTGGTAAGTTCAACGCATGCATGTATTTCAGTGTGTATATAAGAATGACACAATCATAATGATTTATCCCCTGATTCGAGTTTCGTGGGTGCAGTGGTTGTGCCTCTGATAGGAAAGGCATGGTAAATTATCCTCCTTACCTCGTCATTCAGAGCGGACCTTTAAAGCCGTCAGTTTCTTGATATCCTGCATAAAAAGCACTTTAAGGACTTTTTTTTTTTTTAATAGTGACTGCTATCTAATAAGCAATAAAGCAATGTCAAACTACGTATTTGAAGCTATAAATTGATGAAGTGAAAAGCACTCGTAGCAAAATGAAAAAAAAAAATCACGCAACAGGGAAGAAAATGTTGAATATATAGGTCTATCATCATTCTACTCAATATGCTGACATATTGTATAAGTAGGCCCTAAGTGAATAAGATTATCAAGTAACTGCATTTCCAATATTGTAGGTGATGCATGAAGAAAAAAAAAATCGTATTTTTCTTGATTTGTTCAATATGTGTCCGCGTACACTATATTGAGGTATTTGTACACATTGAAAGCTGTAAACTGATATAAAACTGTAAACAAAAGTACTCATACAACGTGCAAAAATCACGGCACTGAGGAGCATCCAAAAGGACCAAACTCGTGTGGGAAATCACCCAACAAAAACGCCTTCCTCTAGTGGTAGTGCCATGCCGGGTACTTCGGGTACCAATCGCCCCTCACATATATACAGCAAGGAGCCCGCCGACCAAGCATGACCCAACAGCAACCCCCACTGAGCTTACGCGCCGACGCGATTTAACCGGCCCAATCCGACCCGGATCCGAATGAACACTTGCTATCTGAAATGAAAAAAAAAAAAAATGTTCTCCGACTTCCAAGTGGAACTACGGGCCAAACTGGATCATGTCATTTTGGATTTGGATGCCGTCAAAAATGATCTCGCCTCGGTTAAATCCACTATGCAGGACCTCGAAGGCTCTGTAGAAGATACTTCAGAGAGAATCTCCACGGTTGAATCCGAAAAATCCCCAACCTTGAACGATACCTGGATCAAATCAAGGCCGATTTTGAGGAAAAACTAATGGAACAAGGAATTCACCACCGCAAGCAGAATTTGTTGTTTTATGGTATGCCAGCCCAAACCCAAGAAGACATCTACAAAACTGCCTCCAAAGCTTTTGCCAAAGTTTTGGATATCCCCATCGAAGAGGCGGACAACATCCAGATCGTCAACGCCCATCGATTGCCAACAAAGAAAACCCCCTCCGGAAGCAATGGTTCACCTACAGCCCCGGACCGCGTCATCGTCCGATTTGCAAGAATGTACGACCGAGATCGAGTTTTGCGTGCCTTCGAACAGCCACGACGACAGTCCACGGATCGCAACGGGGACCTAGCTGCAGGCGAACGCATCACTGTACGCACAGACCTCCCTGCTAGAATGAAACGAGAACGCGGTCGCCTGGCAGGCATTGCCTACAACTCGCAAATCCCAACATCTGAAAACCAGGGTTACTGTTCATCACACCAAGGTCATGCTTCAAACGAAAAACCCGAATGAACCTTCATGTAAGTGGTTGATGTGGTCTGAATAGCATCCAGTATCCATCCCTCTCCTCCATGTTAAATTCAAAGGTAAATTTAAATCTCTAATATTTTGATAAGGTCTGAAGTGTTTGTCAGTTGATTGAGAGTAATATTTTCTCCTATGTATGTTGTGAAAATATAACAGAGAGTTCACCGAAAACAACTGTTTAAAAAGTTCACAGTGGGGTAATATTCAAAAAGAAATTCTATATATAATAATTCTAAATATGTATCAACCGTGTAATAAGGTATAAAAATTGTTTTCTTTTTTTTTTCTTCTTCTTTTTCTTCTTCCACCGGGCACTTTGTTAATGCTTGTTTTATGAATTCACTACAGTAATGACACTTAACGCCTGAGTCAGGCTGGTCAACAACCCCCCCCCCCCTTTACTCCAGTGCACAGAGAGTCATTAACCCTGTGAACTCACGCAAACCTATTTTGTGAAATACTGTACCACAAATAAAGTCGGTCTCATGAAGCGCCGAAGGAACAGTGTAACAGACTTTTACTCCAAAAATTATAGCTTCCATCAAACTGATAAGTTTGCATGAAGATTTACATGAAGATTTGTACTGTACATGTATCAGACACATGTTTTTATATCATATATGAATATAAAAAGAGTTCGGAGAGAAGTCCCCATCTTAATGAAACTACAAATTGCACTTCGGCGCTCCATGCCATCAATATTGTACACCCCGCCACGAATTCCATGCTGAACACCTATAGAGTATAACTATTTATCCTCAAAAATTGAAGTTACCCCCTCCCCCCCCCCCCTCACCTCCCTCCCCTTTCTTACATGCTTCAAGTAAACTAATAACTTTTGTATGATGTTTTGCACCGTTTTATGAACCGGACTTATTTGCATTATTGCTATCAACTGTCATAAATGTACACACCCCACAATTTAGATTATTGAAATAATGTACTTGAACTCATTGTCATCACGGCGATTCGTGGAATTGTTGTACTTAGGCGTACCTAGGCCTCCTGCCTGTGATACATGAAGAGTTTTTTTGTCTAGAAGGGATATTTCTAGATCCCAGTTTTATGATGGACACCTGTAAATTTAATGTGTTGGCAAGCCGTGTTGATTGTCTTCTAGATAGGAGGCCATACAATCATACTATATACAAATTGTCATTAACATTGCGTTGACAAATATGAATTATCATAGATTATATGAAAGTGCAATTGGTTATGCAAATCGCTTAAGAAATGCCGCCGTAAGTATTATTCACAGCGCTGCCTATAGTGCCCTTGAACTAGCCACCCGAGAAGGTATGTAGTCTGAATAACCTGTTCTGAATTGCTATTACGTTGCAACTTAGCGTTGTATACCCATTCTCACTCTTGGTACAAATACCAAAGGGTAAAATAATGTACACCAGATGTTGCATAATTAACACCCCTGAACATAAGATCCGATTGATTTTATTTTTCTTGTTACTAAACAGTCCTTTAAGTATGAAAAAGCTGGCATACACAATTAATACCCTCATTGTCACTATTGGTACACATACCAAGGGGTAAATTCCCGTCCACCAGTTGTTACATGATTAACGTCTCTGAATATGTGTTAAAGAAGCTCCGACTGTCAGTATTTTTCTTGTGTCTAGGCAGTCCTTTGAGTATCCTAGATGTGGTATAGACAGTACTGAGTCACTGCGGTTAATGCGCTCATTCAAACTATTTGTATGAATACCAAGGGGTAATTCCTGTCTACCAGATGTTGCACGATTAACACCTCGATCTGAATACGTATTAGAAAAACTCCGATTGCCATTATCTTTCTTGTTGCTAGGCAGTCCATTCAGTATGACAGATCTGGTATACACAGTATTGAGTCAGTACGGGCAGGTATCGGACACATTTTTGCCCCTTTAAGGTATTTTGTATAGACACTGGTCAACAGGTTATCTATATCCGCAATAGAGCTTGAGTCCCGGTTAATTGGTATCACATTTATTCAGTGATTAGGTTTTGAATAGACAATCATAGCATGACGCTCGGTAAAGTGAGCTTAAACCTAGCACCTGTATTGATATTACTGTCGCCCCAAAGACAAAGACTGAAAACAGATTTATTACAACCCACCCATTTCCATGACATATTACTTTCCAACTCACTGCATCCCCACACCAATAAACCCACCAGAATAAACAACACCACCCATAGCAACACATTAATAGATAACATATTGTCTAACGTTATAACTGAAACCTGCACAAACGGCATTCTTTATTCAGATATATCCGATCACCTACCGATTTTTATGATTAATGATAAATCTGTAACAACCCCAATACGCCGCCAACCCAAACAATATTTGAAAATGCATGGAAATAAAACGCCACAGAATATTGATTCATTGAATCAAGATTTATTCGAAGAACAATGGAATGACGTCTTTGAACTCCAAGATGTTAATTCTTCTTATGAAATCTTCTTACAAAAACTACTAGATTATCATGATAAACATATTCCTTTAACTCCAAAAACAAATGGAAGGAAAAAAGCTCGGCAACCCTGGATTACTCAAGGTCTTATACATTCCATTCTTACTTGAAACCGTCTTTATGAAATATCTCTGAGAAAAACTACTCCTGAAAACGTGAGAAGGTATAAAACATATAGAAATAAACTAACTACCTTGATTCGAGTTTCACGTAAATCATATATTTCAAATAAACTCGAATCTAATAAGGACGATAAAAGTGCTCTTTGGCAGACCGTTAATGAAATACTCAAAAAGAAACCTACGGAATGTCCTGACAGCATAACTCATAACGATAATGTCATTATCAATCCTGACCAAATTGCAAATATTTTTAACAATTTCTTTGTCAATGTTGGCCCTTCTTTAGCAGCATCTATTCCCATAAATGATATAAAAAATTATAAAGATTACTTACCTGAAAGTAATCCATTTTTTTGTTGTTTTTTACTCCAATAAATGAATCGGAAATTATTGATACTGCTCGATCTCTAAAATGTAGTAAATCCTGTGGGCCTGATAACTTAAGTGTGAACTTGTTGAAAAAAAAAATAATTTATCCCCTAGCAGCCCCTCTCACCCATATATTAAATCTATCCCTACTTAACGGAAGGTATCCAGACTCCTTCAAAATCGCCAAAGTTATCCCCATCTATAAAAGAGAAGATCCCTCAATGGTGAAAAATTATAAACCCATCTGATTGTTACATGCAATATCGAAAATTTTAGAAAAAGTAGTTTACAAGCGTCTCTACTCGTTCATGATTGAAAATGAAATATTAAATGCGAATCAGTTTGGTTTTAGGAAAGGATTTTCTACCGATTATGCTATAATTAAATCTGTTGATTATTGTATCGATGCGTTTACTAAAAAGGAGCACATAACTGGAGTCTTAGTAAAGCATTTCACACTATGAATCATGACATTTTACTTGTTTGTTTGTTCATTTTCCTTCTGAGAAGATGGCTGGATAGCCCATATTCAGGTACGTTAAGCTGGTCTTCCATGGGGTCCAGTTGGATTTGAGGTGGGACCACTTCACCGGGTTAAATACCCCTGCTCTTTACGATGAATGAATGAAGCGGGATCTTTTACGTGCATGAGTTGTTACTCTCTCATACACGGGACCTCCATTTTATGTCCTATCCGAGGGACAGAGTGTTTTGCCTCTTGCTAGAGGGGACGGTATGCTTACACACAACCTTGCTCAGTCCAGACTCGGGTTCGAACCCGGGCCGCGTGATCGTGAGACAGACGCGCTACCGAATGAGCCAACTCACCGCCCACATTGAGCCAACTCACCGCCCACTTGAAAAATTATATAATTATGGCGTGAAAGTGATTACTCTGTCGTGGTTCAGAAGTTACCTAAGTCATCGGAAACAATATGTTGCATTTAAAACCAGTCACTCAACATATTCTAACGTGTCATGTTGTGTCCCTCAGGGATCTATTCTCGGGCCCCTACTTTTTTTTAATTAACATTAATGATATTATCAATTCCTCTCCTCGTTTAAACTTCATCTTATTTGCAGACGACACCAATGTTTGTTTTTTTTTTATTATTCCCACGAGGACATTGTTACACTGGTTGACACACTAAATACGGAATTAAGCAACATCTGGAAATGGTTTAGAAGTAACAAGCTTTCATTGAATATTGATAAGACATGTTTTATACACTTTCATACGCTTCAATCCCAACCCACCCTTCCTCAAAGTATTTCTATTGATGATACAAACATTGTTGAGAAACATTCAACCAAATTCCTAGGAGTGACCCTAAACAGTTTAGCAGCAGTCTAACTTGGAATACTCATGTCCAGAATATTGCAACAGCAATATTTAAAGCAACTGGTGTTTTACGAAGAATAAAATACTTAATTAATGATCAAACTGTAATAATGTTATACAACACTTTATTTTTACCATATGTAATGTACTGCAATATCGTATGGGGCAACTGTAGCAAAACTAAATTGAACAAAATTTTTCTTCTCCAGAAAAAGGCTCTTCGTATAATTATCCACACATTCAAATTTCTTGGCTCACACTGATCCCACATTTTATCGCCTAAAAATTTGAAAGCCTATGATATACATTTATACCTAGCTGCCATATTTATGTATAAACACACTCAAAATTTATTACCATTTTTTCATAATGCCCTAGTAACCAATGACCATATTCACCCATACCCTACCCGTCGTTCCCATGATTTTCATTTAAGTAATCCAAAGCTTTTACTTGCTAAAAAGTCGATCAGACATCACGGTCCGGATACATGGAACACTCTTCCTGAGGAGCTGAAACAGTGTGCCTCCTTGTTTTCATTCAAAGCAAACTTAAAGAAGTACATTTTATTACAGTATATCTCAAATACTAACTAACAACAAACAGTTTATATGACCAATGTTGGTCTCCCGATAGCAACATTGCATAATTATCGTCCCCTGTTCCAGCAAACCAATTCTATTATTCTAAATTCCAGCCTATCTGCCCTTGTGCACTTTCAAGCACCTGCACGCACATTCACCACCATCACACATCATAGTTTATTTTCCCGTGCTATCTTCGCAGCAGAATTTGTATTGTTATGAATCTAGTACGTCCCTATTTTTTCCTCGGGCCGGCCATCTTTTCAAGCAATGATTATAATGGCGGCCCTCTGCATAATCGCTTCCTAACTACAATTATTAATGTAATCACTGCTGCATAGACATGCATACTGTATACTAAATCATTAATTTTCTTTTATATCATTGTTTATGCACATCAAACGACTCTGTATTAAATTTACTTTGTATATTTCCTATATGTTACTGATTATGTAACTTATGTATATCGTTGTTTACGCAAGTCAAACGACTCTGTGCTGAATTTACTTTGTATATTTCCTACATGTTCATGATTATGTAACTTATGTATGTTGGTTTGCAAAAAAAAAAAAATATCTATCAAACAAGCATCAGTGTTCAAGAAAGAAAGAAAAAACTAGGCAGGTACTTCACTTTTTTCTTGTTCTACGCTTGCCATGCTAGGCCCCCAACTCACCAATCCAGAAAGCAGAGAGTGCCAAGCTTTGATTGGTTTCTTTTTATGTGGATTGTGCTTTGTACACCCCACTAGTTTCCGAACACACCCAATCCGGAAAGCAGACAGTACCAAGCTACTGAATATGGCGGTGCTTACTACGCCTATGACAACGGAGTGAACCCTTTGACTGCTTCACCAGTACTCGCCTTCTTTGATGTGGAGGCTACGCCTATGGCGCGCCATTTGCCCAATAATTCCGAAAAACTTAGTTTATCAGTCGATAAACTAAGTTTTTCGAGAGAAACTCTGTTTATCGAGCGATACACTAAGTTTTTCGATAAACTCTGTTTATCAAGCGAAAAACTTAGTTTATCGACTGATAAACTAAGTTTTTCTGTGATAAACTCAGTATATCGCGATAAACTATTTTACAGTCGATAAACTTAGTTTATCGACTGGATATCTTGGATAACTCTGATTATCGATAAACTTAGTTTATCGACCGATTAACATAGTTTTTCGGCGATAAACTAAGTTTATCGCCGGAAAACTTAGTTTATCGATAATCAGAGTTATCCAAGATTTGTCAGTAGTGGGCGCTTTGAGCTTTGAATAGTGTTGCCAGAGTAGAGCCGTACGGCTCTGAGCGTTGCCACTGCTCTTGGTCGTGAATAGGACCAGTTCATAGAGGATTTACCGCATCCCATTGAGGCTTGACAAAGTGCACCTTGTCTTGGTTTGCGTTAACGTTTCACGTGAGATGCCGTCGTGACTACTGGGTACTGTAGTCGCAAGTCTGCGGCTAGTGCGTGGCACTGCGTGCCAAACTCCACGTCCTAATCCTGCAGCTAATTTCGACCGTACTAGCGCCCCCTTTCGCCAAAGCTGAAATAACCATGATTATCGATAAACTTCGTTTTTTGCTTGATAAAGTTTATCGTTAAACTAACTTAGTTTTTCGATAAACTTAGTTTATCGATGTTTATTGCTGTTTATCAAGTGAAAAACTTTGTTTATCAAGCGATAAACTAGGTTTATCGAGAAACTCTGTTTATCGAGCGAAAAACTCAGTTTATCGATAAACTCTGTTTATCGAGTGAAAAACTAGGTTTATCGCGATAAACTTAGTTTATCGCTCCATAAGCAGAGTTTCGCTCGAAAAACTGAGTTTATCGACTGATAAACAAAGTTTTTCGGCGATAAACTAAGTTTATCGGTCGAAAAACTAAGTTTATCGGCGATAAACTGAGTTTATCGGAATTATTGGGCAAATGGCGCGCCATATACGCCTATTATCACTACTACAGAGAGAAAAAAATACTGTGGCTTTCATTGGAAGTAGTAAAGGTGACTTGCTGAGGGTATTAACCATTGTACTACTTACTTTGGTTGTTAAATTCAGTGCAGATTATGTTTTGTTAACCATGCTCTAGATCCCAAACGATCGAGGAAGTAGAGAGTGTCAAGCTACTGAAGGTATCAATGCTTACTACGCCTATGCCAATGGGGTGAACCCTGTGACTGCTTCACCAGTACTCACCTTCTCGGACGTGGAGCCTATACATCACTACTACAGAGAGAGACTTTACTGTGGCTTTCATTGGAAGTAGTGAGGGTGACATGCTGAAGGTATGAACCATTGTACTATTTACTTTGGTTTTTAGATTCAGTGTGGATTATGTTTTGTTTACCATGCTGTAGGTCCCAAACGATCAAGGAAGTAGAGAGTGCCAAGCTACTGATCAGGACGGCACGTACTATGCCTATGCCAATGGAACGAACCCTGTGACTGCTACACCAATACTCACCTTCTCTGATGTGGAGCCTACATCTATCATCACTACCACAGAGAGAGATTATACTGTTGCTTTCATCGGAAGTGGAGAGGGGGAATTACTGAAGGTATGGTCCACATTGTACCCTAATAACATAAACAATGATAATGAACAGCTGTGGCACATTACTTCGTTGACTTAGGGAAATGAACGCCAAACATGTCATGTGGATCAGCGAAGTCGGACATTCCTTGAAAAGTTCTAGTGGAATTCCCGTGCAGCCACTGCTGAATTAAAAGACTATCATATTTCGTGACGCTTCGTAGCCTATACACAATGATAAATTATACAAAAATTAATGATTCCACAGACTTGACGGACTTTCATTTCTAATGAGAGGTGCCTCGACTTGTTACTGACATGTTAAGTTTAGTATTCCCCTTGCTATCTGAAAGTGCCTTTTCATTATGCTAGAATAGTGAAAATATGTTAATAATAACAATAATATATATTTTCTCTGCACCGTTATCCATGGCGTGACGTTACAAATTGTTGTGGTCTTCTCATCCACCAATGGCTGCTCAATAACGTTAAAAGTTCGTAACTTTTGAATGTATTTTCCGTATTTTCTCAAACTTTGAGGATGTATTTCACTAATATTCCCGCATCCTGTCAATTCACATTTTTATGAGGTCTCAGTCTCTTTCAACATTTTTTCCACATCACCTCTTACAGCAAAACCCGAGTGAAATATTCTCTTCCTATAAGGAGAAATTCATATCGTGTTTATTTTATAAAAAATAAATTTAAAAACATAACTATTCAAGACCAATTTTCATTCCACGATGAATGCATTCCGAAGTTATTGTTGCATTTCGGGAGGCGGAGAAATGTGTATAAAAACATGTCAAAATACAGCTGAATAACCTTTGTCTTTGGTATCACGCCATCTTTGTAACCTGCTGTGCAGATCCACATTTTGAACGACTCTTCAGCTTACCACTACGAAAATGTTCCCCTTGGACAAGGATCAGTTCTTCGAGACGTGTTTCTGGATGAAGACAAGGAGCAAATCATTCTTGCAACAGGCTCTGGGGAAGGTTCACAGGTAATAACACGTGTACTGTGTGTTAAACTGTAACACAGTGAATTCCGAATGCTATAATCAACATCATGATCGAGGTTTGAAAAATGGTAGGGGCCCATCATGTGGTAATGGCTTTAACAGGTGTCAAACAGTGACTGTTATCATTTACTAAAATCAATATAAGATATAAACTTATTAAGTATCACTTTATAGCAAAAGAAATGATATCAAACTGATATTAAAATGAAAAAAAAATGTCAGTGTAGATCTCAATAACAGAGCACTATGGAACGCCATTAGGGAAACAAAACAAAATTCATTTCACTCTAGCCAATATTCATTTCACTTTTAACAAATATATTTCACTCACCAACATTTATTTTACTTTTTACAAAATACATTTCACTTTTAAATAAAAATTAATTTCGCTCTTCACAAAATGTATTTCACATTTTAACCAAAAAACATTTGACTTTTCACAAAAATTAAACAGAGCACTATGGAACGCCATTAGGGAAACAAAACAAAATTCATTTCACTCTAGCCAATATTCATTTCACTTTTAACAAATATATTTCACTCACCAACATTTATTTTACTTTTTACAAAATACATTTCACTTTTAAATAAAAATTAATTTCGCTCTTCACAAAATGTATTTCACATTTTAACCAAAAAACATTTGACTTTTCACAAAAATTAATTTCACTTTTCAAGAAAACAAAATAAATCATTTCATTTTTCCGTAAAAAAAAAAAAAAAATCATTTCACTTTGGCGTACCATATCACTCTGACGAAACCATTTCACTGCACTAAAACCATTTCACTCTGATAAAACCATTTCACTCTGATAAAAAAGAAAAATACGTTCCTCTTTTTTCCCGGCCAAAAGGTGGCGCCAGTCTGAGAGGAGTCACAGTGCCATGGCACTTTGTTAGCACTGAGCTGAGGTGAGTGGCCGGCTGGCCGGCCGGCTGGCTATGTAGCGGCAGCGACGCGAGGCGAGCTAGCAGTCGACGGCCCTCGCCTCGGCCTCACCCACATGCACGCTCGTGCCGTTATATGCATACTACATCGAGAATTGAATTGTTAAAAAAAAAAAGCAGCTCGCACTATTCGCAAATATTTCACTGCATGCCTTACGGGTTTATAATTTAAACCAAGAAAGAAGCAAAAAAATACTGTGTTTCATGGTAATCACCTGGAAAATTGTGAATATTCATTGTCTTTGAGAATATATACACAAAAAGGAAAAGAGAGGAAAAGGGAAAACTTAGGGGAAAAAAAGAAGAACGGAAAGAAAGACGATAAGGGAAAATGAAGGATTGGGGAAAGGGGGAAAGGGGAAAAGAGAAGAAAAGGGAAAATGTTTTTTGCATGCATTTGTATGCATTTTGTAAATATCAATTTGACGATTAACATACTTTAAAATTAAGTTCGATTAATGTTCGCCCGGGGGGCAAATTCAAGGTCAAAGTCAAGTTCAAAAGGTTATGGTTATTTATCATGCCTGAATATACTTTTAAATGCATGTTTTGGATTTCTTTCACAATTTCCTTTCTAATGACACCAATTTCATGAAAATTGGTCAACCAGTGCCTGCGCAATGGTTGTTTGAAAACTGGTGGCCACGCCCATTTTTGCCAAAACATGACAAAAAGGGTGTGTAGCAAGACAACGGCTGGGCCAATCGCACTGAAATTCACAATATTGGCTTGAAAAAGGTGAAATTTTCTGTGTACTAAAAATTAACAAAATCCAAGAAGGTATGGTCTAAAATTGCAAAATTTTGGGGTGAACTGGCATGGAATGACCCGTTCACTCTTGCGAGCGAGCGAATGAAAATAGTTTAGGAGGGAAAATACACTTTTCTTTCAATCAATTTCCATCTATTTATGTAGTTAGTGAGTTAGTTATGCATGACTTAACTTTGTTTTCAGTGTAGGTCGGGCCGGCACAGTGGTATGTGAACGATTTCAATTCCATTTTGGCAAGCGGCCGAAAGAAGAACACATATTTTCCCCTTTTTTTCTTCTCTTTTTCCCTTTTCCCCCTTTCCCCAATCCTTCATTTTCCCTTATCGTCTTTCTTTCCGTTCTTCTTTTTCCCCCAGGTTTTCCCTTTTCCTCTCTTTTCCTTTTTTGTTTATATATTCTAAAAGACAATGAATATTCACACTTTTCCAGGTGATTACCATGAAACACAGCAGGCGCGCCGGAAGCAGTTTTGGATTGGGGGGGGGGGGGGCATATATTGGAGGGGGCTCACGATAGACCATACATATGTTACACAATATACACATACAAATACACACGCACACACACACACACATATATATATGAAGTGTTTGTTTGTCCATATTTGTCAAATGGAGATATTTGCGATTAAAGGTCAAGAAAAATAAAGAGAATAATAAGAAAATTTTTGCTTCTTTTGACCATAACTTATCATCTAAAAGGTATTATTTTTGTATTTTATGACAGATACCGTACTTCAAAATATTCAAAGATGGACTTATCGGTTTTTGCAAACAAACTCTTCATATATAAATGTATATAAATATCTATATATTCATTAAAATTAAACACACAAATGTTTGTTTATATCAAATGAAGGAAATAACACTTTTGAGGGTAATTTAACCCGTTTAGGACGTGTCCCGAGTATACTCGGGCTGACGTTTTCCAGGCTGTGGACTGGTCCCGAGTATACTCGGGCTGAGAGAGTGAAATGAACACGCATTTTTAAACTTAGAATTCCACCAACAATACGATGCCTATGTTGAAAATGATTTATATTTTGTGGGACTACATACATTAAAGTTGCCATCTGTGAACATTTTGTGATGATTGGTCATATCTTATGTCTATAAACAAGCAAAATATTGACAAACATGAGTGCAATTTTCACGACATTCAGACCTTCGCAACGGTCGGGAAACTGACCAATGACGAGCGACCAGCCGCACGCTCTGGCGATCTCATTTGCATCGGTATGCAAATTGTCACACTCAAGTGAAAAGCGTGCGTGCGGCGGTCAAGACCGTTGCGTGCACGCACCTACCTTATTAGCACAGATTTACATGATAAAGTATTGTAGCATACTACTTCGTGTTATATCAGGAATGCAATGTCGTACTTATGGATCTTCTATGAAAGCCATCTCGGCATGACAACCTGCTTACCATTATTGGCATGAAATGTTGGCCTTCTTCTTCCGCTGCCGAGTCCTGGGATTTACCAAAACTCGGCGAATTGAATAAATTCAAAAGTAAATCTTTTGCGTGTCCCTGCATGCATGTGATGTGTGTGAATGTTTTTGTGTCTGTTTGTTATCATGACAGCGATGTTACTTGTAGTTGTTTGAAGAGTTTTACCGTCATGAATAATATTCTGATTATGTTATGAAATCGTTTTAAAAAAAAGAAACCACTTGGCCAAGAACAAACCGAGTAGGGGATGTACTGCATACAAACAACGCAGTCGATTGTGCTACTTCATCGAAGTCGTAAATTCATATAAATTGAATACACCAGGTGGCCAGAGTATCAGGCTACATTGTACCTCCTTGAATAGACAGGATGTTGATACAAAAACATTCCTAAGACGCACTCGTAGACGCCGTCTGAAAAGTCGGGGATTATGAGCATAATAGAGAAATTCAAAGGCCGATTACAGACAGTCTCTTTTTTTCTGCACCGGTCCATAGAATGCATTATAATGATGTGCTTCGTATGTATTACGTAACCACTTTTACGGACCCTAATGATTTTATGGTTGTTGGGAAGCGAATGTGCAAGTTCTCATGTGGTTGTAACCAACATATATGTATAGAATTTAAACTTCGACAACGAAATACGCTGCAATAAAGCGAGTAAACAAGATATATGGCTTTTTTTCTCTCATACGCTTAGCATTCGCCAAAAAATTGTAATTGTAATTATGATGTTCCGTATTTGATGTTTGCAGCATTTCAAAGAAGCAGTCAAAATAAAATAATATCCCATATTTCGATGATACCGACGATGGTGATGTCGACTGTTTAGTCTTTTTTGTTCTAGTTCTGTATGAATTCCTCATAATATGCTAATTTTCGGCTATAGTCGCTCTGTCAATTACTTATACATTTAGAAGTCTGAGGTGTTTTCAGTCCACTTCTTTCGTAAGTTCAAGAGTATTTTTTTTTTCGATTACTGAGTTCAATCCATTTATAATCAGTCAAATATGACAACTTATACCGGAAAAAAAAAAGCGATTTTTCTTCTTTTTTTTTCTTTGTAGAAAGCGCTCCAAATTTGCGAAGTGGTGATTCAATTTTGCGAGAGACGGAGATGTGATAACCACATCGCTTCAATTGAACACTTTGTTTCGGAGCAAGGCATTTCAGGCAATAAAAACATGAAATTAATGTTCTTGTCTTATCTCATGTTTATCGATGTAATCAATTTTTTTTCATGTTGCTATTGAAGTAATTTATGCACTTATCGTGCCTGTGTATTTTTTTTTTATGTCTACGTATATCTCTGCATTTAGGTATGCCTACATTCATTCATTCCATTAGACTTCGTGAAATCGCATTGAAGCATTTTCATATTCATAAACGATTGCAGCAAATGCTCGTTTCCTTTATACATTATGCTTATTGAATGAGATTGTTAGTACTTCAGTTTTGTTTTTGTCTTTTATCGGGGGATGACTGGTATACACAATAAAAAAAAATATTGATTTACACTCATGACATAAGAGAAGATCATTTCAGCAAAATTAGCCGTCTGTTATGAGATATCAAAGAATGCCGGGAGAAATGTCGTTTATTTCAACAAAAATATCGTCTTTTCCTTATTTTCTGAAGTGATGTAATAATTGTAGGTCTTCAAGCCTGTGTGGCTTGTGCTTGCCATACTTCCATGATCATGTCGGCTTCTTCTACAGCTGCCGGATGGCCAACCTTTTTTGTTGCTAAATTGAATGAATTTCTCCGTCGAACTCGGGAATGTTCACCTGGGACCCTGTTTGAAAAGACGCTCTCTCATATTGAGACGAATTTGAATTCTCAATGGACATTCTAATTTGAATTGTGTTAAGGCTACGTAATTTGAAGTCATAGGATATAGTGAAAGGAAACTGAGATTGAATGAACATCTTTATTGCGCGATCTTTTTTTTTTAGGCGATTTTGAATTTTTGAATTACCTAACTGTGAAATTAGAAGACAAACGTACACACACACACACACAAATGACTGCAAAATCTTTGCATAATGTTGAACCATTTTGAACACTCGAATACACTCGTTTTGCTCTTCCTTTGTAATAAATTTGCCTCGATTAGTGCTGCTTCGATTTATCTCATTGTATCTCATTACTTTCCTTTCCAGCTATCCACTTCTTCATTCCCATCATCTACAATTAATCGTTTAGATTGAATATCCCCATTGATGGTGGCGATCACCTTTCCAAGATACTTTGCCCGTATTATTATATATAATCTCATAAGATATCACCATAACACAGATTATAGGCAAACCTAGCCGTGTGTAATATTTCATTTCGTTTGCAAAAGTGAGTTCAGATTACCGTCCATGGAACTAAATTTAGAAGACCAGCCTATTTTTTTATCTCTTTATCTCTCAATCTTTCTTCTTATCGCATAGACTCCGATGTTTCGTTTGCAGACCGGAAGAGCTCATAAATGCTCCATCAACTGACTTGAATAGGTGTTTTATATATATATATACAGTCAAACCTGCCTTAGCGGTCACCTGTCTATAGCGACCACCTGTCTACAGCGGCCACCGAAAAATCCCCCCGAGAGAAAAACCCTGTAAAAGATCCTGTGTATAGCGGCCACCTGTCTAACGCGGCCAACGGCCACAAATTTTGTTTCCCGCGGTAGATTTTAACCTGTCTATAGCGGCCAAAAACCCAATGGAGCCGTAGCCGAGCCGATAATTCAGCGTGTTTTTGTCTGCTTTGTAGCCGTGCGGGCAACGTTCACTAGATCGCCACCGCTGCATTCATCCCTCATTCAGTCATAATAATGCACTAGTGTTATGCTTTCTTCACGACAGTACACATACATGTACTACTGTGCAACAATTTTATATACACCGGCATTGCTAAATGCTTGAAATACACGGTGTGTGCATACTGTGTATTACGTACACACATACATGTAAGGATACAACGATGATTCATTCATGTACATAATAAGCAATACACACAAAGTTGGATTACCTGTCTATAGCGGCCATCTGTCTATAACGGCCACCTTTTCCTTCTCCCTTGGGTGGCCGCTATAGACAGGTTTGGCTGTATATATATATATATATATATATATATACATATATGACGAGTTTGTTTGCAAAAAAACCGATAAGTCCATTTTTGAAGATTTTGAAGTACGGTATCTGTCATAAAATACAAAATAATACCTTTTAAATGATATATTGGTCACTACAAATAAAGGTACATTTTTGAAGTTATGGTCAAAAGAAGCAAAACATTTCTTATTATTCTCTTTATTTTTCTTGACCTTCAATCGCAATTATCTCCATTTGACAAATATGGACTTATCGGTTTTTTGCACAATTACTCTTCACATATATATATATATATATATATATATATAATAATAATAATAATAATCTATCCCGTTTGCTGATGATTATCATATCACTGTGTGACATTTAATGTCAAGTGATGTGCAGTGAACATTACCTTCCCGCCATTACGGTAGAGTTGTAAGGGAATCATGATTGCACATAAAATTTGCAACATACAACCCGACAGTAAACTTACAAATGCGCTGGGTGATCTCCTTTATTCATCTCATGGAAACATAAGTCATATAATTATGGTCGAAATCTGGAGGCAGTCATGATGGATAATTTCACAAAGCAAACGTCTTTATACAAAAATACATGGAGTTCGCAGGTTTAGTCACCATTAGCTGTCAAAGATTGCAAGAAAGATGCAACGATTTATCTGAATATTGAACATCCCATCAGGCTCTTGTCAACATTATGAAAATTGTTGAAACAAAACCAAGAAACAAACTCAAATGGAAGATTGGTTTGAGAAACTCAACTTCGATGTTGCTTGAAGCTTTTTTTTTTCTCTCTCTCTCATACTTATGAATGACAGCGTGATTATGTTATAAGATCGTTCAAAAAATCTACTCGGCCAACGAACCAAATAGAGGATATACTGCATAATAGTCATCATTTTCATACAATGCAAGAGCCGATATTGCCACTTTGGGGTCTTACAATAATAATATTCATCATGGTGAAACACAGCGTAACATGTGCGCGTGTTAGAGGCAAGAACACTTTGAATAGACCAGGTGGCCAGAGTACAGTATCATGTTACACTGTACCTCCTTGAATAGACAGGATGTTGATACAAAAACATTCCTAAGACGCACTCGTAGACGCCATCTGAAAAGTCGGGGATTATGAGCATAATAGAGAAGTTCAAAGGCCGATTACAGACAGTCTCTTTATTCTGCACCGGTCCATAGAATGCATTATAGTGATGTGCTTCGTATGTATTACGTAACCGCTTTTACGGACCCCAATGATTTTATGGTTGTTGAAAATCCAATGTGCAAGTTCTCATGTACTTGTAACGAACATGTATTACAGAATTTAAACTTCGACAATGACATACGCTGCAATAAAGCGAGAAACAAGACATACGGCAGAAGTTGTCTTTTTTTTTCTCTCTCTCTCATACGCTTAGAATTCACAAATGAAAATTATGATGTTCAGTATTTGATGTTTGTAGCAATTCAAAGAGGCAGTCAAAATAAAATTACATCCCATATTACGACGATACCGACAATGGTGATGTTGACTGTTTAGTCTTTTTTGGTTGTAGTTTTGTATGAATTCTTCACAATATGCTAATTTTCGGCTATAGTCGCTCTGTCAATTATTTATACGTTTAGAAGTCTGGGTTTTTCAGTCCATCTCTTTCGGAAGTTCACAAGTCAAATGATTTCGCGATCATTGAGTTATAATGGTTTTAGCAACACACTACCGTTTTGTAGCTCAATCGATTTATAATCAGTAGAATATGATAACTCATGCCTAAAAAAAAAATAAACTTTTTTAATGTAAATTTGTAGAAAGCACTCCAAATTTGCGAAGTGATGATTCAGTTTTGCGAGAGACGGAGATGTGATAACCCGTCGCTTCAATTGAACACTCTACTTTGTTTAGGAGCAAGGAATTTCGAGCAATAAAAGCATGAAATGTTCTTGTCCATCTCATATATTGATGTGATCAAATGTTTTCATGCTGCTATTGAAGTGGTTTATGCACTTATCGTGGCTGCGTATTTTTGTAATAATTGCATTATACATCTCTGTATTTACGTAGACCTACTTGCATTCATTCCTTTAGACTTCGTGAAATCGCATTGAAGCATTTTCATATTCATAAACGATTGCAGCAAATGCTCGTTTCCTTTATGGTTATTGCATGAGAACAGTACTTCATTTTCTGTCTGTTACCGGGCGATGACTGGTATACACAATAAAACAAAATAATATTGATTTACACTCATGACATAAGAGAAGATCATTTCAGCAAAATTAACCGTCTGTTATGAGAGATCGAAGAATGTCGGGAGAAATGTCGTGTATTTCAACAAACATATCATCTTTTCGTTATTTTCTGAAGTGATGTAATGATTTTAGACCTTCAAGCTTGTGTGACCTGTGCTCGCCGTTCTCCCATGGTCATGTCGTCTTCTTCTATCAGCTGGCGGGTGGTCAACCTTTTTGTTTCTAATATGAATGAACTTCTCCGACGAACTCGGAAATGCTCACCTGCGACCCTGTCTGAAAAGATACTCTCTCACATTGATGCGAATCTGAATTCTCGATGGGAATTCTAATTTGAATTGTGCTAATGCTACATTTTTTGAAGTGATAGGACATAGTGAAAGGCAAACGAGGTTGAATGAACATCTCCATGGCGCTATCTTTTTTCTTTTTTTTTGTTGTTGGCTATTTTGAATTACGTAACATTGGAAGGCAAACGTACACAAAAAATGACTGCAAAATCTTTGCATAATGTTGTACCCTTTTGCCCTTTTTTGCCGTTTTGCTCTTCCTTTGTAATACATTTGTCTCAATTAGTGTTCCTTCATTTTATCTCATTACATACCTCATCACTTTCCTTTCCAGCTATCCCCTTCTTCATTCCCATATACAAACGTGTAGATTGAATATTATCATTGATGGTGATGATCGCTTCTCCAAGATACTCTGCCCATAAAATTTATATATGTATATATATAATATATATATGTATTATATAAAACGTAGAAAGATATTACCAAAACACAGGTTGTAGGCAAACCTCATCTTGTATAATCTTACATTACGTTTGAAAAATCTTTTCAGATTATCTACCGTCAATCAAACAAAATTTAGATGACCAGCCTATTTTTCTCTCCTTTTTCTCTTCTCATCGTATAGACTCCCCTGTTTCATCTAAAGAGCTCATACATGTTCTGTCAACTGGCTTAAACAGGACCGGTGTTTTATTCTTAGTTTTTTTTTTTCTATGTAAGAAATAACGATACTCATTTAGGTTGGTGATTACTTTTTATAATAATTAAATATATGTCTTGTATCACTGTGTGAAATCTCATTTCACTTGATACATAGTGAATAATCATTATCTTCCCGACATTACGTCGAAGTTGTAAAGGAATTGTAAGATCGCACAGAAAAATAGCAGCATCAAACCCCGATAATAAACTCACAAATCCACTTGGTGATATCTTGTATGCATCCAATGAAAACCTATTATAAGTCGCAAGATCGAAATTTGTAGGTAGTCACGATTGATAATTTCAGGAAGCAAACTTCTTTATACAGACTTCTTCAGGGGATGGCAGGTATCGCGCAAGCGTGGATTATGCATTTTTATTCGTCTCAAAGAAAGTTAGAAAGAAGCAAAGATTTGTTTGAATATTGAACATATTCCAGGCTCTTGTCAATTTTATGGGAATTACTGAAACAGAACCAAGAAATAAACTCAAGTGGACGTTATTCTATTACGAAATTCGACTTTGATAAATCAGTATCACCAATTCTACTTGTAATATTACATCGTTGATGGTTTGCCTAGTGTTGAAATAAAGCCACGTGCTTCTGTTACAGACACGCGAGCTCTGTATTTGGATACAAGTAGCGGGGACAAACAAGGTGTAACAGATTTTCAAATGTTGTATACAATGAATAAACTTCCTTCTGTTTCCAAAATTCATTGACTAGCTATGGTAAGGAATTTTGTGAACAACAGGAAGTCAAGAGTGGGTTCGTGTGCCTTTGATATCGCCACAATACGAGATTTACTTGGCGTGTCTTACAGTCGTGTAAATGGAAATACGCAAGCCTGTACACAATCCTCCGATCGATCGCTTTTCATTGAAAGACTTTGAAGGCTTGTGATCAACGGATTACAGTTTCCATAAAAGATTGCCTCCATGAATCAGTAAATTCAAGACAATTATGTAGTAGAAATTTGCGACACCCTCGACATAGCCTGGTGCCCAATAACAAAAGATGCTATTCATTTGAGTTGACGAGGGAACGTAAATTGACGATCGTACAGTACGTGAAGTTCAAACCGCGCGCGCGAACCCAGATAGCGAAGGGAAGCGACATTATTATTCATGAGCGGTCGTTATTCATCCAATCAGAAAGCGGATTCCTACACCGCATACACGGCAATTTGATGATTGGGTAAAGCGGGACCGTAAGTCACACCCCCTTAGTAACCCTCGGTCCGGGCTCGATTTTGGAAAACCTGTCCGTCTGTGGGGGTGTTCGCTCGCCAAAGCAAACCGTCCTAAACGGGTTAAATGTAATTTCAGAAATTAGGGGCGCAATTTTCATAATTTTCATAAATGTATCATAATTTATTACATTTAAATTACCCTCAAAAGTGTTATTTCCTTCCTTTGATATAAACAAACATTAGTGTGTTTAATTCTAATGAATATATAGATATTTTTAAATATATATGTGTATATATATATATATATATATATATATGTGTGTGCGTGTGTATGTGTATATTGTGTAACATATGTATGGTTTATCGTGAGCCCCCTCCAATATTTGCCAACCCCCCCCCCCCCCCATCCAAAACTGCTTCCGGCGCGCCTGCTGTGTTTCATGGTTATCACCTGGAAAATTGTGAATATTCATTGTCTTTTAGAATATATAAATAAAAAAAGGAAAAGAGAGGAAAAGGGAAAACCTAGGGGAAAAAAGAAGAACTATGAAAGAAGAATTATGATAAATTTTGGCGAGCGAGCGCAGCGAGCGAGCCGAACATTTTTGTATTTCAGCTTACAAAACATGGAATTCTCGTATTTTTTTTTTTTTTTTTTTTGCTTATCAAATCTTACAATTCTAATCAAGATATAGTGACAGCCCTATAGATAACGATTTATACCAACAAACTGAAGACTTGAAAAAATACTCTAAATTAGTACGCGAGAGTGAGCCGAAAATTTCCGCGTCATCATCACGTTTTGTTCTTATCTTTTTCATTTTTGATAAATTTTGGCGACCGAGCGTAGCGAGCGAGCCGAAAATTTTTGAATTTCAACTTACAGAACATGGAATTCTTGTAATGTTATTTTTCTTATCAAATCTTACAATTCAATTCAAGATGTAGTGACGGCCTTCAATTCAATTCAATTCAATTCAAGATGTAGTGACGATTTATACCAACAAACAGAGGACGTGAAAACATACTCTAAATTAGTACGAGCGAGTGAGCCGAAATTTGTATATTTCCGCGTCATCATTACGTTTTGTTCTTATCTTGTTTGATTTGTTTTGTTGTTGTTTTTTGCGCTCCCGTATGTTAGAAACCGTTGGCACCCTCTTTTGATCCAATCGGCGATCGCTTCAGAACGAAAGAAATTGCAGCCGCTGCTCCGTGTTACATTTTGCCTGCGCTTAGAAACGTCAGTATGAAGCGCCATATAAATGCAATTATTATTATAATATAAAATGATATGCGTGAACACAATCGACATTGTCATTTTGTCCGCATCATCTTACGTTTTGTTCTTATCTTCTTTTTTGACAAATTTTGGCGAGCGAGCGCAGCGAGCGAGCGGAAATTTTTGTGTTTCAGCTCACAAAACGTGGAATTCTTGTCATTTTTTTTGCTTATTAAATCTTACACTTCTAATCAAGATATAGTGACGGCCTTATAGATAACGATTTATACCAACAAACTGAGGACTTGAAGAAATACTCTAGATTAGTCAGTGGCATATCTAGGGAAAACGGCGCCCGGGGCAAGCGCGAAAAATGCGCCCCTAATTTCTGAAAAACTGTTCAACCCAAACCCCCATCCCGGTAGGGACTTTAAAAAAGTCCACATGATATGCTTTTTTCAAGCACATAAAAGGGGTCTTTTGAGGGTGATTTAAATGTAATAAATGTTATTATCAAATCTTATTAAATCTTACAATTCTAATCAAGATATAGTGACGGCCTTATAGATAACGATTTATACCAACAAACTGTGAGGACTTGAAAGAATACTCTAAATTAGTACGCGCGAATGAGCCGAAATTTGTATATTTCCGCGTCATCATCACGTTTTGTTTTTATCTTTTTTTTGTGATAAATTTTGGCGAGCGAGCGCAGCGAAACAATAAATCATGAACAAAGATGAAACCAAACATAAAGACGACCAGTCTTTGTGACGGACACCTGTCAGTAAAACAAAATAACATTTTTGTTGTGTATTACATATTCCTGTTTTAAACTGTTCATAGAGAAGAAAAATCCGCCAGTGCTTAAAGCTAACATTTTGATATTTACACGATTTTCCATAGCCAAAGGCCTCTAAAAACTGCAACGGTTAGTGTTGAATGCGGTTGAGATAATCTGCTCACACGCAACGAAAAAATTAATGTCTAAACATTAATGACTCATGAGAGTTAGAATTATTAGTCTTGGCTAATAAATTTCCCTATTTTTATCATATATATAATTACATATATATATATTCATTTTATCTTATTCATTTTTATCTATTTATTTTTTTTTTTACGGGAGGGGGCTTTCTTTTTTTTTTTGGGGGGGGGGGGGGGGGGCAAAAATGCGTTTTGCCCTACCACTTCCGGCGCCTATGAAACACAGTATTTTTTGCTTCTTTCTTGGTTTAAATTGTAAACCCGTAAGGCATGCAGTGAAATATTTGGGAATATTGCGAGCTGCTTTCTTTTTAAAACAATATTCTCTCTATACAGTAACCTGAAATCCCTTAGAAAACCCGTAGAAATCCCCACTCCTGCAAGCATGAGTCTCTTAGCAGTAAACTGCCTACCGCCTTTACCGGTAGATCAAGGCTAATTTGAAATAGAACAAACGTAGCCATATCGTACGGTACCCGCCTTTGAAAATGAGTATTGCAATAAATCGAACCCTCTATTCCAGTCTAAGATGCATGCATTATTCAGCAAGTCAGGCGTAGATTCAATTCTCGATGTAGTATGCATATAACGGCACGAGCGTGCATGTGGGTGAGGCCGAGGTGAGGGCCGTCGACTGCTAGCTCGCCTCGCGTCGCTGCCGCGCCGGCGTAGCGCGCTAAGTCTAGGTACTGCATAGCCAGCCGGCCGGCTGGCCGGCCACCATAGAGCTGTATTATATGTATCCAAAATACAGCTCTATGCCGGCCACTCACCTCAGCCCAGTGCTAACAAAGTGCCATGGCACTGTGACTCCTCTCAGACTGGCGCCACCTTTTGACCGGGAAAAAAGAGGAACGTATTTTTTTTTTAATCAGAGTGAAATGGTTTTAGTGCAGTGAAATGGTTTCGTCAGAGTGATATGGTACGCCAAAGTGAAATGATTTTTTGTTTTAACGGAAAAATGAAATGATTTATTTATTTTTCTTGAAAAGTGAAATGAATTTTTGTGAAAAGTGAAATGTTTTTGGTTAAAAAGTGAAATACATTTTGTGAAGAGTGAAATGAATTTTTGTTTAAAAGTGAAATGTATTTTTGTGAAGAGTGAAATGAAGTTTTATTTAAAGTGAAATGTATTTTTGTTAAAAGTGAAATGAATATTGGCTGGAGTGAAATGAATTTTGTATTGTTTCCCTAATGGCGTTCCATAGTGCACTATGCAATGACGTGAATTTCGGGGTCTTAACATTATATTTTGATACGATTACTCCAAATTTTTGATACATTCACAAAAGGCATTTTATACATACGTTACACATAATATGGTAGGTACATAGAATAGACATATATATATATATATATATATAAGTGTCACATGCATTTAGGAATGAATCGTCATGAGCTATTCAAAGGTTGACTGGGACTTCCATGCAGTAGATATAATTCATACACCCATGTATATCAACATTACACAGGGAATTGTATTTTGCATGTTCAGCAACCTCAGCAACACCAGCATTTCTCCTTTTACTCAACCGCGCAGGTATTCAAGCTCTCTCTAGCGAACTGCAGTAATTTTTTGACCTGTGAAGAATGTATAGGGCCTCTCGGTGAACACGATGGAGACCCATACTGTGGGTGGTGTACTCTTGAAAGCAGGTCAGTATTAAATTTATTCATCCAATGTACATGCCCTACGTGAGGTCCATGATTCAAATTGTTTAATACTGTTTCAGCTGGTACAAGCTGGGCTTTGGCACCACCAAGTTATTGCAGCACAAGTCGGAGTGGTTCAGAATTATTACTCTATTGTGTAGCGTGCTTATCAAGATCACAGTCTTCTTAATGGTTTGCCCTCGATAATAATGTACATGACATGACATCATGTATGATTCGTGTGTAATGATGTGATTTAACAATTTTGTCTTTCCTTTTCTGATAACAAAATTATTCATCTTTACTATGATCTCGACACAGCATATGCTTCTAAAATAAAGTAGAGATTGGACGCATGTTTATTTTCGAAGGTGCACAAGATTTAACGACTGTCCGCTACATGAAGAATCCACTAGATGGTTGCCGTACGACACCGTGCCATGTGCTTCCATCTCTGAGATCCAGCCTTCAGATAAAATCATTTATGACCAACCTGAGCAAAGTGTAAGTTTTTCATGTGCAAATGAAACACTCTGTTAGAGTAGAAGTTCATCTGTATTGTTACTTCATCTCCACTGGTGTTAAACTTTCGATCTAAATTCAAAACATTTACCTCCGGAATTTTCAGCTGACAAATCCACAGCCTTCATCACCCGACTGACCCGTCTTCTTCTTGATCATGTGACGGTCGATTAGCGGGTCAAAAACTTTCGAAAAGGTATGGCGCCCAAGTCACTGTTGATAGAAGGTCGATAGCCCCTGATAGATTGCTTCCTTGACTCCCCTTTCGAAGTACTGTGTCGAGGTTTCTGGTCCAGAATATTAACTGCTTCTAGGTCCTACGTGGTGGCCTGGAGATTCGATGTGAAATATGCTAGGAAACTTCAGAGGAGGCATAACTAAAATTTGTCCTGCACGTCTGAGGAGTTTTCGATGCCTCGCGGAGAAATTTCAACAATTTTGGTAGAAGGATTAGACAATCTTAAGCCCGCTATTATGACGGGATATTACGCCAGTTCATGCTTATTAGAGGCGGAGGACAAACGCGAGCAGGACACGTTGATCTCCTGTACATAATCCTATACTACAGGAAGACATTTAAAGGTGTTTGCCAGGAATCGTACATCTGTGGTGTGGCTAGTCTGGTTTCCTGACTTTGCCAACTGGACTCCGCGGTGACGAAGTCGCCGTTCGGCAAAGGCGCTCTGCAGGACAAAACCACCTAAACCTAATCCAGTTTTCGACGTTGAGGACGTCAACATCCTGTATAGCAAAATATTACTAGCAGATGGTCTGGAAGCCATGCAGACTATGGTGGGGCATACAATTATACAGGTCACTTAGAACTGCAGATTCCGTGAACCCAGACGCCCCAGGTCCACCTTCTCTTACGTTTCTCAGCATATTCACGTCGAATCTCCAGGATACATCATGAACCTAGAAACGGTTGAGGTTCTGGACCGGGAACCTCGATACTTCGAATGGGGAGTCAAAGAAGCAATCTATCAGGGCCTACCAACCTTCTCTCCACAGTTACAGGGGCGCTATAAACTTTCGAAAATCTGAGACCCGCTTATGAACCGTCGCGTGATCACGCTGATTACGGATCAGTCCGCTAATGGCGACTATATTTTCATTCATTCATTCATTCATTCATTCATTCATTCATTCATTCATTCATTCATTCATTTATTCATTCAGCAAACGCTGCTTTTCAATGGGTCCGTGCATAAAATTCGTAACAATTAACAATCTAAAAGCAAAAACGAATAAATCAAATCGCGTACAGTATATCAAAACAGAAAGTGTATGATACAGCATAAGAAATATCAAAATAGAAAGAGAGAGGGAAAAAAATCTACGTGAAAAATCAAACACAAGGTTGTAATAAGATAATACACGTAGGTTGAGTTAAAAATGAACTTTAAGGCGAAAGCATCAAGAAAAAAGAAGAAGAAAAAACACGTACATAAAAAAAACCAATTAAACACAAGGTTGATATAACATGATACAAGCAGGTTGAGTTAAAATGAAATTCAAGGGGAAAACAGCTGAAAATTCCGGAGGTAGGCCTGAAATGTTTTGTAACGAGATCAAAAGTTTAACAACAATTCAAAAGCGCTTGGTTCATGAAATTAACTCGCGATGAACTACAGAAAGGGAAAGTCGATACTACTTTAAATATTTTTCTTAAAAATGACCATGCCTTATAGGTTTGTTGTTGCAGTGTTCTTTCTTATCAAATATCTCCCTGATTTCAATAAGCGTCAATTACTCTGCTAAAATTTTATTAATTTATAGATTTGATGGAGTAATTTCTTCTCCTAGAAAATTACACCTGTATAGAGGGCCTTTCAATCACAAGAGAAATTATAGGAAGTCGTGACATTTCTTTCAGTCACCTCACTTGCTTTCTGTATCAAGTTGTCACGATGCAAAAGGCATGCAAGCCATTTTTAAAAAATCTATTGTCACATCTCTGTATTTGACATGATTTTATGTCAATGTTGCATTTAGCATGCATTTTGCCCGCCTTGAAACCTTGATTTTTTAAAACTGTTTACGTTACGCCTGTCTTTTCTGTAACTTTTCTTTCACAATAGATTAACATCGTCGTGGAACAACTGCCAGAATTGAATGATGGCAACCAATACATTTGTACGTTTGATTCATTTGAGGTATCTGCTATTACCAATGGTAACACGATCAGTTGTGTGACGCCTCCTGCCAACGTGTTACCTCAGATACCTGATGGAGGTAAAAGTGCCTATAATAGTGACTCCTTCACCAGAATATACACGGTACTTAAGCTATGATCACAACCGTTTTAGTAATATTTTATGTGTTTTTATTGTCATACAGTATCTGATATTAAAGCAACAGACTGCGAACAATTTCTTACCTGTATTCAGAAATACCTGATTTTTCAGTTTTTAACGATTCATTCCAAAAGGAGATCACGTCATGATGTCACTGGCCATTAAATCAACTGAAACCGGTGTTCCGTTTGCAACGAGGGATCTTTTCTTCTTTGATTGCACCCTTATCGTCTCGTGAGTCGGGTTTTTATACTTTTATGCCATCTACTGTCAACTTATTATTTGAGCTAGTTTTGGTCATGTACTGAATCACCTATCGGTTACGGAAATTAAATACATACATGTTCCTGTGTCAAACATCGTTATTTCTCTCTCCTTATGACAAGGGTTTTCTTTTCCCTAACAACGAAGATGTTATTCAAACATGATACAACTTGTCATGCAAGTGAAAGTGAAAGTTATTTGTTCAGATGATATAAGGATAAAATTTAAGGAGACTATGGAGAAAGGTGATGCCTTGATTCAGTAATATTTGAATTGTTCAAAAATATCTTTATAAATTAGAACTAGATACGATAGAATATATATATATATATATATATATATATATATATATATACACGCACACACACACACACACAAACAAACAAACTGAATCCAAAAAAGATTGTATGGGGAAAGTAGGTCTGTGTCCTTATTTGTCATAGGCTAATCACTGTGTGGACTTATTTTGATTCGAACTGGAATTCAAACTTGTTTCCTCGTTTGTCTTTCACTATAAAGATGTTCCTCTTGCGTCACTCGTCCCTGGCCGTGTGATTGGTGTATCTACGAGAACAGATGCACACCTGACAGTTCGGCCTGTTCTGACGATACCCTAATAATTGGAGTGAATGTAAGCAAAGGTTAACGTACTTCTTTCACATCATATGTATTAGATATTTCACTATTCCTTAAAATGTACCCTTACTATAAGGTTTCACCATTGTACACTATGTTGCCTTCCCTGCTGGAAAGAACACAGTGCCCATAGTGTGAGAAACACAGTGTGAACACAGTGTGAACACCGTGTGCGTGAACAGTGTGAAATCTCTTCACACTGTTAAATTCGTGCGTTGTAAATGTGTGAACACAATGGGAGTCATCAATTCACAGTGTGAAACTAAGCATTACTACTTGAACACTCTGTGAGAACCACACCGTACTGTGAAATCATTTTCACACTGTTAAATTCGAGCGCTTTCACATATTCAACTATGTGAACACACTCTGAACACGCTGTGGGACACTTTGTTCTTTCCAGTAATAGGATTGTTTTCCTTATTCTCTGTTACAAAAGAAAGTGAAATGTTTTTTTTTTGTCTATAAGTGAAAATAAATTTGAATTCAGCTGAGTTTAATTTCTATTTCTTTACCATTATCTTGCAAAAGGCTGTGGATTCAAACTGTTGAATGAGAACTCGCATTATCTCTGGCCATCAGATATCGCTTATTGTTATAAACTTCATTTGCTGGATTTATTTCTCCTTGCCATTTACGGTGAACGTGTAAGCCTATAGAGGTCAATTTTCCTGCTTTTCATGCACTATTTTTCTCTGATAATATCACGATCAAATAGAATCCCCTGGGAATTGGTAATAGAGGACAGGAATTCTGTCCCCAGCTGCTCGGTGTCCAAGAAGAAATTCTTGTGCCCGTTGGTGTCAACACGGCTTACACTCTCCTAGCGAAACATCTACCCACTGACCAGAGAAAGGTATGAAGTCGAGTGGTGCTTGTAAATTACTAGTTTGGCAGAACAAAGAATCAGACTTAATCGTAGCATGGCTCAGAGTCATTTCTGTTACTTGTTCTTTCATTCTTCTGCTAGTTTAATAATTTATACATTGCCAGAGTATTAAAAAAACAAACAAACAAACAAACACATTGACATACGTAAGGGCTTCCAAAAACACAAATGGTATATTTTGATGTTCCATGCATGTGTGCTTAAAAGTTTCAGACTTTCAAGGGAAAACATAGTTTTGGTTGGGATTTGGCTTAAGGTTTCCAACTTTTTGTGAGATGATGAGAAATCTCTAGTGACACATTAAAAAGCATACAATTTTGAGAGGAATTCAAAGTTTATTTGATGAAAACCTATGTTAAAATGGCTGAGATATCTCATGATCGCTTTGTTTTACTTTGTTTATGAATATTTCGGCCATTTCGAATTTTTATCAAACTTTGAATTCCTCATAGAATTGCATGCTCTTTAGAATTTCATAGGAGGTTTCTCAATATCTCGCAGAAAGTTTGAATCCCCACCTCAACTCAAACTAACCACCCCTTTAAAGGGTATTATGAAATTATGGACCATAGTGAAATTCAAAGTGTTCACTATACATCGCATTAACCTCTATTGCCCTAAAATCCCAAAGAGAATACAAACTTTTTAAACAAGTTAACTACACTATTATATTAAAAGGGTTTAGCTTCGGCTTCTTCTTCTTTTTTAGGTCAGATTTTATGAGTGCATATTGGACGTTGAGGGCGCTGAACAAGCGGTGAGGGCAACGCATTACAACGAAAGCCAAGTCAGCTGTGATGGAGCCGTGAGTTCAAACTCTTTTCGTGTGTCGTTCCATTAGTTTAGAATTTCATGTTAAGATCATTCGATGTAAAACATCTGTGCTGCACGGCTTTACAATAATTGTCACTCGGAGTTGAAAATTTACAAATATTCAAGCAGCGAGGAATTTTGATTTGAGCACTTTAATAGCTATTTCACGTTCAGAGAATTATTCCATGTGAAAGCTATTTCTTTTTCAATTGTCTCTTTTTTGTCCCCGTTCTTTCAGTACGCATACAACGAGGAACTTCTGTTGAAAAGCGTTCGTGTGTCATTGCGCTGGAACGGCAACAATAACATCGATGACGTCACAGGCTCCCAGGGCATGTTCCTTATCTACATGTTACTATGCATTTTGAAGGAAGGGGAATTATCTAAAACGGCAATACAGTTTCTTGAATTACGAAAATACGTTCTTAAGCAAAGTAACTGGGTCCTTTATACACACCAATAATGAGTCTTGGCAACGTAAACATAACTTACCGTTTATGTGAGCCAAACTTTTAGTAGGAGTTAGTGGCAAATTCTTCCATGCTTAAAACTGCACACAGGCCTACGCACTATTTATGAAAAAAAAAGAAGATGTTACTTTAATTTGAAGGTGGCATATCTTGCAGTTTTGATTATCACCACATTATTCAGTTCGCACATGCATGCACTGATCGAGCGTACGATGTAGAAATGGCATTGATAAGATGTATACGTTTAAATTTAGGTTTGGAGTGAAACTGTCAGCATGAACAAAATGCATTTCATGAAACTCATTGCTTTTATCTTGCCAGTGACTCTGTACAAGTGCTGGGTGAACACTGAAAGCTGCAGCCGCTGTTTGTCGCCTGAAGTCACCCCCGCCCGTCTTGGCTGTGGTTGGTGTGGCACCGATTGTAATGTCGCTGGGAGCGAAGTCTGTCTCGCCAATGGGTTTCTTAACCAGAACATGTACCTCCGGTGCAATGGGCCTGTCATCACTTCGGTAAGTTGTAGATACAAGACTGATGCGACCGAAGTTTTTTACGTTCTTTCCGTACAACTACTCGTGGCTTAGCCTTGTTGCACTGGTTGATATTTGCCGAGTGTGCAATATGCCTTATTTGATACAACGCGATGTCATTAGAACAAAAATTAGTTTTGCTACTGCCATGAGTGCGAAAGGGAACATTTGGGAACAAGCAATAATGCCAATCATCAATCATTTCTTTTATCTCTCAAAACATTAATATTATAGTGTTATTTCAAAGACATATTTGTATTTCGCATTGTCGTCAATGATATTATAAGCTTCTTTCTTAAATTTCTTATTTTGGATCACTCGAGGAGAAATATGGAACTTTTGGCGCTGCTTTTTGTAAAATGATGGTCTGTGAACTACCTTTGATACCTCAGATATTTCCAGCATCAGGACCGCCTGAAGGCAACACAAGGTTGGAGATTCGAGGAAAAGATCTGGGGCTCACTTTCTCCCACATCACCAAAATAAGTATTGGCGACTTTGACTGCGATTTAACAAATATGGAATTTTTCTACGATCCGGGACTAAGGTGAAGAACAAAGAAAAAAGAAATGAACTCGGTGTTTTCTTTCAAAGAAGAAGTAGTATATTACAGAAATGTTTAATCAAACAAAATATGTTTTATATCTTTCATATGTGTTCGTGCTGTATGAGAATCCGTGGTAATCAATTCAACGGGCAAACAGCGAGAATGCAGATAATTCAGACTGACAGAGCGCCTGATTGAAACTATGTTTGAACGTGATAATCTTGACAAGAAAATACAAATTGATATCATAGGGACTGATTTACGGTACTCACGTGTAAGCTCTTCATTAAGTGAAGTTTTGTAGTCTAAAAGATACCATTTTCCAAAGTTGATGACAATAGAAATAATCATCATAATGGCAGCCAGATCAAGCCACTTTGAAGTTAATACCTGCATGCCATGATTCTTTCATTTCAATACATATTAATTCAATGTGGAATACAATATACATTGTAAAGCTTGATCTTCTCTTTCTGCTTGACAGCGTCAGCTGCGTGACAGCTCCACACGAACGAATTTCTGCGGAACAGATACAAATCGTTGTTACACTAGGTGATGGTGAACGAACGGCTTATTTTGAAGACCCCTTCTACTTCAGGGTAATTCTAAAAGTATAATTGGTTTAACGAAGCCTCATGCGGATTCTCTGATTGAACGAGAAAACTATGTCTTTTAACTTTCTTGAAAATCTTTCAAAGAACCTTCTACTCACTCCATCAAATTAATATTATGAATTATGTTCTGAGTATCATTATCTCTTATGTCATCATTGTTATTGTGTGATATCAAGTTCATTTAAGTATTGTAGTAAGATAGCTGTATTCATTTCTCAGTGTTTATGCGTAGTTCTCAACATTGTAAAGCGCATTGAGACGAATCAGCTATATAAGCTTATTGTTATCATTCATTATCATTATCCTTTAAATGCAAATGAACCACATTTTCATTTTAAATCCCACGAAGAGGACCAACCTCTCATTTTTTACAACATGCGTTGAGGAGAGTAAAAAATGTTTTTGATGGTATCAACAAGTTAACATCTTTAACATAGATTTTAACAAATCTTGAAAATATCGAAATGATCTTGTCGAAACTTTGCCGATACTGCTTGAATCTTCAGCATTTTTTTTTTTTTTTTTGCTTTTAAAGCGCACTCTAAATTCAATAAGTTCTCAGTGTTTATTTTTTCGTTGTTACATATTGGACCCGCGCTGTACATGCTGGGTAACAATGATATGGAAGGAATTTTCTTTCGAGTTGAGATGTATTCTAGTTTTACAAGTAACGCAGTTACAGTTGTTAATATTTTCTCAAAGTTTCAAAACATCAAAACAGGTCGATCCTCTTTCGTTTCGTTGTACAGGATCCTAGGGTGACCAGATTTAATCCCAAGAAGGGACCCGCAGCAGGAGGGACAAGGATTACGATCTACGGAGAGTTCTTAAATACTGGGAGAAATATCACAGCACGACTTGGCAACTCAGAATGCAGTGATGTGTTAGCTAAAAAATACACTCCTATTTTATCTTAGTGTACAATATGACTGCTGTATATCCGTTCCAAATAGTTTTTACGTATTCAGAAGCAGACTAAGTGCATAGGCATATTCAATGTACTGAGTTGCTCGTTTAGTTGACAAAGCGGATACTGTTTTTGCATCAAATTACTTTAGGTGCTTCATTTTGACAGCATTTTTTTATACAGTGAATACCATTTTTGAAACTTTAACTGGGCAGGTGGATGTAGCAAAGGAGTTTCTAGCGCCAGTAAATAAGGAGAAACATCAGACGATCTTGGTATATGATGTTCAAGAGTTTAATGGCCGTGACCGAGTCAACTGCACACACGTAACACATAGCGTGCACAACACGTGGAAACCGATCAGAGTATGGAAAGCCACTTGATACAACATAACTATAATTATAATCATAATGGCGTGATCCCTTTCTTCTTTCCTCTCATTACTTAAATGATGATACAATGTACTACCTTGTACCAAATCTACTCGAAACTACTGTTTCTGAAACAGCCTTGATCAACAATACGGTGTCAGGCTATGCATGAGTAAAACAACAATCACAAGCACTAACCTTCACACCACATAGGGCCCAACTTTGAACAATGTAACATATATAATGTATAAACAAAACAACTATCAATATCCTTCTCACTGAAGAACTTATAGCTGTTACACAACTATTATCTATAGCGGCCAACTCTAAAAATAGATGTTGGTCACATATATAGAACAAAACAATCGACAACATAACATTAAACCAATTAAGATTGATTATGCAACTAGCACATACATACACTATCACAAACACATTACATAATCAAGCCTACCTTACTCACATAGTATTTAGCTTGTATAACATCACTCAAAACACGATTACCATACATGTACTAAAATTATTCTGATTAAAAACACCTCCATTAATAAATAATCACTCTTTACCAAACATCAAAATAATTGACACATTTATAACTGCTTTAGCACACAGCGTAACGCATAAATAGGTTACACTAAACCCCAAACTTTGACAGAGTAAAATCAATGAACGAAATGTTGAGAACAGGTTGGCACTTTGCACAACAAGCAATGGAAGTACATATACCTACCTACCTCAATACGTACCCCTATAAAGAATACTCAAGGAACACTTCCATCACGCCTAATGGAAGTACATACATGTGTAACTACAACTGTACCTATCTTACTACATACACTGTACATCTATCATAAACACTCAACACTTACGTCACGCCTCACTCCTATTTTCCTTCTTAAGCCAAACGCATACTTACAATGAATCAGCTTATGCAATAAGAGGAATAGCGTGTAACAAAAACAGCAAAAATTAACAATATCGTTGTTACAACAATTAATGGGTATAAGATACTAGAAAAAGGGCCATAAACATACACTGTATGTGTATACATGGGAGAAGTGGGAAAAAAACCCCAAACCTATAGTCCAAGACTATAATGAACAATAAACATAACCACATGCAGTACAGAAGTCCATAAAACAAAACATTATCCGATACACACCAAGGCCGAGTGTGAAATCTATAAAGAATAAAAATTGTCCTGAAGTATGGCTGTACAAGCAAACTACATTGTACTGTGATATACCAAAAAAAAAAAAAAAAAAAAAACACATTAACATTCATGAAACAGGCCGGGAGAATGGGTACATGTACCTGCCCCTCAGAAAAGCTGCGTTTGTAAGCAAAATTTTCATATATCAGGTACACATATTATGAAAATGATTGGCAGGTATAAGAAGCAATGATCCGGTATACAATATGAAAACTGTGCCTAAAGATGACACCTCTTACAAATTACACTGTACATTGAAAAAAAAATGCAACAAGATGTAATGAAAATTCAAGGCATACAGGCACCACCATGGGAGAAGCTAATACAGTTTGTATACAAGTTAAAGTCATTGTGATAACCAGAAATAAAATACAACCTACGAGTACATCACAATGTGAATTTACCAGCAGCGAGTACCAACAGGTATGAAACTTGGTACATATTGAAAACCAGCACAAACATGTACACTGTAAAAGACTTCATCACTCAGTAGAAAGAGGAGACTGTGCGGTCCCTTCCGGAGAGCAAAATACGCGTACAGCTGTATGTCACATCTGAGGGAAAAATACTCCCTTGGACTTGATACTAAGGTAAGTATGGAGATAATGGGAGGTATTTGACTCTTCAATACATGTATAAAACATGCAGACACAAGATATGCTGCAAGGAGCTGGCAAATAAAAAAATGTAACAAAGTTTTATGTTCATAACTTACTATTGACACTGAGCTGCAATAAGACAATGATAAAACACTTGAAACATATAACTTGACATATTCCCCTCATCTGTTAAAAAGAAAAGAATCATAAATTTTAAGAAAAAAAATGGCACATTTGCGACAATAGTGAACACAATTAACATAACCTTAATGCGACTTTGAGGAACAAAATATCCTGCAATGCAGAAAATATGAAGTAATAGTCCACCAACATGGACCTGTCAGAATTATGTCTACAATTATACTAACCATGGTTTAAGGAAAAGTAAAAAAACACAACAACATATAGAGTAATACACTGCTTAAAGCAGTAGAAGATGACAAGGGGGTAAAATACCCTAATTAAGTCCTTCAACCTGGAGTGACTGGGGACAAGGGAGGGTGGGACGGCACTGCGAGGCCAGTAAAGGCTGGGGGTGCTGGGGGATGCGCGATCCAAGGCACAGGAGAGCAGTTGACGTCCGCGATCAACCAGTCAGTGATTTCATTGGAAGGAGCTTGGTGAACAGGATCGCTCTTGGTGGTCATCATCCAGCTGGCAAGATGCAGAGCACCATCAATGGGGTGAAGGGAAGGACCTCCTTCAACAGGGATTGAAGGCAGGCGATGGCCAAAGGTCCAGGGGAACGAACTCCAGGTTGGGCTAGCGTCAAAGCAGGCAGGGCCAGCACTATCCAAGGACAGGTGGAGGCCCAGGGTGTCATCATCGGCATTGGGGGTTCGTGACTGGTCAGCAGCGAGGATAGAAACTGATGGACAGACGTATGGTGATGGAGTATGGCAATCCAGCTGATGGACAGGATCACGAGGCTCTCCAGCAACAACCAGGGCTGACAGCTGGTCACTCCGGTCAAGGGCAGACCGACACTGGTAGCTAAATGCTGCCATGTCACGATTGGCGTTGTGATGTAGCGGAGGTGAGACAGCCACACCATCACTGTTGTGGGGAACTCCTGGCGTCTCTCCATCAGAGCTGATGATGGGCCACTTCTGATGATCATCAGGAGGGGTGATGTACTCGGGATACAAGGGAGCACTGGGAAGACCAACACTCTCAGGAGATGGGTGGAGTCCCATCAGTGTATGACCTATGGGATTCCCAGAGCGAGGCTCAGTGATGAACACAAGCATATCAGGACTAACCTCAGAAGTACATGCAGGGGGATCAGAGCTAGGCTCAGTGATGGAAGTATCACACGTGATATCAACGACTGGGGATTTAGTGTGTGTACATTCATTTAGGGAGGATCCAGAACTATCCATGGAAACTAAGGAACAGATGCTATGTTCACTAGAAGAGGGAGCAGCACCAGTCCCACGAGAGTCACACTCAGAGCTACGCTCAGTAACCATGGTAACACTACTGGCCTCCGTACAGGGAAAAGCAGAGCTGGGCTCAGTGACAGGAGTAGCAGTGGGACGGTCAACCTCAGATCCACTACATGGAATGGTCAAAATACCGGAGGACTTACTCCTATGTGTAACTGGAAAATCGTCCAACCCATCACCCTTATCAACAAGGTCAAAGCCAGGATTGTCACCCTTAGACTGGGTACTAATGCCACATTCATCTTCCCTCTCATTCTCAGGAAAGCATTCACATGTAACAGACTGACATACTTCAGACTGACCACCAGTGTCACTTTCTTTCTCCATACTTTCGAGAAACCACTCACAACTACCATCGGGCTGATCCCCAACACATTGCTCATGTGCCTCACTCTCTTTGCACTTCCGGGCAGACATAGTAATCTGAGCATTGTCATGTTCAGACTCGATCGACTCAGGCTCATGTGACCGCTCATACCCACATGCACTAGTACTTGTTGCAGTTTTATTCATCTGCACAGGGATATCACACTCCCCATAACCTGTATGTTCAGATGTAGCCTCACGTACACACTCACACTCTGTCTCCATCTTCACTACATGGACAGTATCACTCATCACTGTGTGCACAGGCATATCAACACAACCTACGGTTACCGTCGAATCAGTGTATGTGAACACAATCTCGTCACCAAACATGATCTTGTGTTTCAATGGCCTAATAGACAAATCGTTGTGTTCCATGAATGGAGCACCTGCTGCGACCGCAGCATTCATATACCCATCCTCAACCACAAAGCCGTCAAACCACATCTCATAACCACTGTGGACCAGTCGGAAAGAAGTGAAACCAACAAGGCATGGTGGGAGGGTAAACGATTCAGCAAAATCAACGTAGTCGTCATAGCCAAAATCGTCAACAACGATATCCAAACCACACGCTTCAGCAGTTGACTCACTCACCAAATTAATGGGAGAACCAGAATGCATTTCTACCTGTAAAATCTCGTCATCACCTCCCCGAAGGGTAGCAGGGAAATGAGGGACCTTATCGTCAGGCTTGCGTGTCACTTCGAAGTCCGAAGAGGCATTGTCAACCGGGCGCCAGGGCTTGGCTTTCTCCACCTCCAGCTTCGCGGAGGCGGCAGCGCAACGCCGCTCGCGCTCGGATGCCGTGCCGTTACGAGTGGGCTCGGCCACAGCCGCGCATCGCTGCGTCGATGCTGCGGGCATTGCAGTGCGTAAAGCTGCGGCAACCTAATAAACTCGAACTGTAGTGTCTTTAACCTCGATTGTCACACCAAATTATCTGGTGAGCGTCTGACCCCTATTGATTGGGCTGGATTCACCTTACACTAGGATCCTGGTAGCGTCTACTGATGATTCATGGATTCGAATCAGCGCTGTCACCACGCCAGTAAATAAGGAGAAACATCAGACGATCTTGGTATATGATGTTCAAGAGTTTAATGGCCGTGACCGAGTCAACTGCACACACGTAACACATAGCGTGCACAACACGTGGAAACCGATCAGAGTATGGAAAGCCACTTGATACAACATAACTATAATTATAATCATAATGGCGTAGAGCAATATTCTAGTCACTTCGTTTTGTTTCACTTCATTTGTTTGTTCCTACTACACAACAGCTTTAGTAGCTAGGGCTTACTCTGAATCTGGTGAAATTGATCTTCAGTGTTTATCATTAATTAACGACGGTTTTGGACAAAACCAATACATTACCCTGCTACTCCGCTTTTACTAAGTCTCAATTGGGAAAGTCGTGAAAGTGTTTGTTCCCCAACGTTAGACCGACAATATGAATAAAAACCTTCTGACGGAACAGTCACTAAACCCACTTTCATTTCGCCTTACATAAACAGGCATATATAATATATATATATATATATATATATATATATGTGACCCTGCACCTCAAAACAAACAAAAAGTTGCCAGACATGAATTTTTAGTTAAGACCCTATTCTGAAAGAGCAGACTTTAAGCTTTAAAATGACGTATAACTCAAATCAAATGGGCTCTCCTAACCTATCTAAATATTAGAAAGAAAGCACAAACTCAGGAAAAGTGTGAACTGAGAAAAGAGGCTCTGAAGTACAGTGTCTATTTAAGCGCTTAATCTCTACCAAACTATTTCGGATTTCAATAATATGTTCCAATCTTCACTTGATTCCACTGCAAGTCATGTTAACAATTCCTGTAGCAATTCCACAAATAGGAATGATGACACTAATTATAACCCCATTAAAGATTTTAGCTTATTCCACTGGAATGCTAGAAGCTTAAACAAAAATTTTGATTCATTTGAATTACTCCTTCTTTCTTTACAAAATTTTCCCTTTTCCGCAATCGGTATAACTGAAACTTGGCTAGGGCACATGTCTCCAAATTTGTTTAGCCTTGATAGATATAAAATATTTCGCTCTGATCGTAAGAGAGGTAGAGGGGGAGGGGTAGCCCTATATATATATAACGAATTGCGAGTAAAAATAAGAACTGATATTGATATTGAAAAAAAGTGGAAATCATTAATGATAAAATGAAAAATAAGATAATTGGTGTTATATACAGGCCACCAAATCATAAAACCGAAATGTTTTTAGAAAATTTTGATGAATGCCTCAACACGATTACACAAGAAAATAAGGAAATTTATATTATGGGCGACTATAATATTGACATGACGAAAATAGATACTTTAGCGGTAAAATTAAAAACTATTCTTTTTTCATATGCTTTCCATTCCCATATTGATAACCCAACAAGAATATCCCAAACATCTAAAACCTTGTTGGATAATATTTTTTCTAATAACTTTTGTGTAAATAAATTCATTAATGGTATCTTATATTATGATATATCTGATCATTTACCGATATTTATTATTCTTCGTTATTCTGAAAAAGTCAAAAGTATTTCAAAACCCAGGCCGATAATGTACAGAAAAGAATCATACGAGAATATTGAATTACTTAATCTTGATTTAGTGAAGGAAGAATGGCAAGAAGTGTATCTTCAAAATAACGCCGATAAAGCTTATGATATTTTCTTAGATAAACTTTTATATTATTATCGAAAAAACATTCCTTTAGTTAAGAAAAAAACACGCAGAAAGAACAAACATCCCTGGATTACAAAGGGAATCATCAATTCAATAAAAACCCGTAATAAATTGTATAAACTGGCGATTACTACCCACAATACAAAACATTTTACAGATTACAAAAAGTATAGAAATATACTCAGTAATTTGATTCGTATTTCTCGTAAAATGTATTATTCCGATAAGTTTGATAATCAAAAGGATAACGTAAATGGTTTATGGGAAACTATATATGAAATAACAGGTAAAAATAATAAGGAAACATCGTCCGTTTTTTATAATGACAACAAAGAACTCATAAACCCTGATGAAATATCTGATGCTTTTAACTCATACTTCGTAAATATTGGCCCCCAATTAGCTTCAAAAATAAAAAACAAACATGTTCATTCAAACTTTACTGAATTTCTTCCACCAAACTGCGACAAATCCCTTTTCTTTACCCCAACAGATGAGGAAGAAATACTGGAGATTGTTAACAGATTAAAGCCAAGTAGATCTAGTGGCCATGATGAAATAAGTGTTTATATACTGAAGAAAATCATCAAACAAATAACCACACCTTTATCTTACATTTTCAATCTTTCACTGTCTTCTGGAATATGCCCGAACTCATTAAAAATTGCGAAAGTAGTTCCAATTTTCAAAAGAAAAGACGACCCTTCTCTTTTAACAAATTATAGACCAATATCGTTATTGCCTAGTATTTCTAAAATTCTGGAAAAAATTATTCATAAACGCCTGTACATTTTTCTTCATGTAAATGACCTACTTATACCTAATCAGTTTGGATTTAGAAAGGGCCATTCCACCGATTTAGCTATAATTCAATTGTTAGATAAGATTACTGAATCTTTTGCAAATAAAAAACATTTTATAGGAATTTTCATGGATTTATCAAAGGCTTTTGATACCATAGATCATGATATATTAATTTACAAATTAAAAACATATGGTATTCGTGGTTTAGCACTTTCTTGGATTATTGATTATTTATCCAACAGAAAGCAATATGTACTATTTAAGTCATCTAAATCTCCGAATTCTAATATTGTATGTGGTGTTCCCCTGGGATCAATTCTTGGCCCCCTACTGTTCCTTGTATATATTAATGATGTAATAAATACATCAAAAACTCTTAAATTTATACTTTTTGCGGATGATACTAATATTTTTTACTCCCATGAGAACCTCGAAACACTGTTTAATACTCTGAACACGGAAATAGACAAAGTCTCCCGATGGTTTATATGTAATAAATTATCCCTTAATGTCTCTAAAACAAATTTTATACGTTTCAAACCTACTGCTTCACAGAACATTAACAGCAGTTATAATATCAATATTGATGGATTATCTTTAACTGAAGTAAGATCTACTAAATTTTTAGGAATCACAATTGACTCGAGTTTAACTTGGAACGATCACATTCATAATATCCACACGTCTGTCTCAAGAACTGTAGGAATTTTATATCGACTGAAAAACTTCATTTCTCAAAATTCCCTGACTATTCTATACAATGCATTGATCTTACCACATATCACATACTGCAATATCGTTTGGGGAAACTGTGGCTCAACTAAAATTAATCCAATTTTTACTCTCCAAAAACGTGCTGTACGTTTGATTACCAATTCCCGTTACTTATCCCCATCCAATCCCCTATTTCATCAACTAAAAACATTGAAAATTGAGGATCTTCACACCTTTCAAACTGCTGTTTTTATGTATAAATATACATTTAATTGTCTTCCAAAAATTTTTGATGGCTTCTTCACTCCAAATTTCACCGTTCATTCATATCCAACACGTCAGTCGTCCGATTACCATCTCGAAAACCCCAGAATCATTTTAGCTCAAAAATCTTTAAAGCACAATGGACCAGATATTTGGAATTCTTTACCCCCTAATTTAAAACAAACAACGTACGTCGTTGAACATTTTTAAACGAGAACTAAAAAACACCCTCATAATCCAGTATACTTCTGACACATAAAAATATTCATACCACCTGGTCAACAAACACCCTAAACAATGAGTTCACGGCCATAACTGAAGTAATATTCACCTCATCACACTGATACACAAAATAACACTCAACGTACAAACCAAGATTCATCCCAACACAATGCACACCGCACTGCACCGCACGCCCTTCGCACAATTTACTTCCCACTCAGTGAGTGGCAAGATTTTCTTTATGTATCTCTTCGTTGTGCCCTTTGCACAATTACCCCCCACTCAGTGAGTGGCAAGATTTTCTTTATGTATCTCTTTACCTGGGGCCATCTTCCTCGTCAAGCTTAGCTTATGATGATGGTCCCCTGCATTTCATTTTTATCATTTCCTATTGCTTCCTTTCATATATGATATTCGTTCTTAAAAAAAAAAAAAAAAAAAAAAAATGTATGTAAGATCCAAACGTTACGAATACTAGCTGTGTAAATGACTATGTAAGTATTTTGTTGATTTGTGGATTTGTATTGATTTTGAAATGCAGAAATAAAAACTGAACTGAACTGAACAAACCGTGCTGGCTGTGCGATGAATGGGACAAAAAACAGGAAGTAAACCACCAGAGTAACAACAATGAAGGAATTATCAGATTAAACTGAAATTAAATATGCCCCATTAACACATTCTGTCCATAATCAATGCCAACTTTCAAAGCAGTAGCACTATCCTTTCATAAGTTATTAGAGTTGAAAGTGAAGAGTGTGGACAAGGTTTTTCAGAAATGAAAAAGGGATTCTAAAGACACACCTAATCACACTATTCTACCAAAAATGTTCGAGATAAACTGCTAAAAAACACAACTTTCCTGCCCGTTTTATGATACCAAATTTCAGCATAACGTAACAGAAGACCCGCTCTTTCAGAAAATATGAAAAAGTCAAGTTCGGCTAGGTTTACCCATTTCACTTATTTTCAGTCCTCACGCAAAATCAGTGTGTGCGACTTTATGTTCGTTTTGAGGTGCACGGTCACATAGAGAGAGAGAGAGAGAGAGATAATTACATAACTATATAGACAGGAGTTTTATGAGAGAAAATGTATTTCAAAATTCAAAAGAATTTGAATATTTCAAAATTGCTGTAGAACGTACGAAGGAAGCGAAGCAAGATGCACCACCACTGCTGTCTCTGAGGGAGCACAAAGTTTGATCATGACGTTTGACGGAGCGGAAAGATTCTCACCTGACGCTTTCACAGTCCTGCCTAATCCCGTAGTTACGTCCGTGAACCGGGGAGAAACGATCATGTCGTATGTTATCATTCCACCCTTAGTTGGATAATAATTTTTAGTAATGTTGCTTGTTACCAAGGAAGAAGCCCTGCCACATGCCAGCACGGTCTCTCGCGACTTCTGTACAGCGACAGGGCTGTGGTTACCACAGAAGATTTGCCACATACAGTAGAAATATGTTTTGTATACTCACTTCATTTTCATTTGTGTTGTAAACGTTATATGTGTGTGTGTGTGTGTGTGTGTGTGTGTGTGTGTGGATGTTTGTGTGTAGCCATTTTCATATTCTGTCAATAAAAGGTACACGATAGAGTTTCAATATTTTCCCCCAAAGACTCCAGCACGCTAATGCTACTTCGATTGGTATGAAAAAAAAAAAAAAATTATTGTACCAAATTGCTTGATGCCATGACAACATGTCTTCATTTGTATTTTTCGTTGTTTTTTTTTTTTTTTTCAGAGGAGGATTACGAATGCACATTACAGGGGAACGATTTGATATCATCCAAGAGTCACGGATCATTTCACAGTCACTGTCATCTGGAGCATTCCGTACAGAGGTCTGATCTTTTGTTGACAGTGGACTGTCTTCCATCGGTCGATCATATTTTGCAAATGATGACACAGTGCAACACCTTCCTATATATCGAGCCTTAGAAGAGATATTTATCAGTTTGAAATGTATTTTTAATATACTTATTTACATGTTATTCAATTGAATTAGGGTGAATGTGAACTAATTTATACTTGTGATACGCTTCACAAACCGCGCGATGCAAACCATTAGCATAGTTGTCAAAAAGGTCAAAAAGATCCATGACATATACTCTACTACTACGACCAGTATTCAATGAACCATGACACCTATTTAGAATACTGATAATAAAAAGAAAGTAAACATTTACTTTGCACAACATTTAGGTGACCTTGAAATGTGTGTGTACATAATTATGTACAAAGTAGATACATCTGATTATTCATAGAAACATAAACAGTTTCTGAGCAGTAATTTTGCTTCTTCACCAACGTTAATGCACGAAATAATTATGAGAAGCTCTTACCCGATAGTAATAGTGATTTCTGCCTCACAGGTGTGTGTGAACGTGTCTCCAACTCTGTTGGTATGTCCCACACCTCCTTACCCGGATGGTCAGTCACACGGGAGAATGACAAGGCAATCCGACGCCAGGGCAGCAAATATAAACTTTGACCTCGATGGTTTCGTCATCAATGGCGGTATCATAACGTATCATCCAGATCCAGTTTATTTCGACATCGCTGAAAGTGATCGAACTGCTATTATCACTGATAATAAGAGGCTTGACTTGGAGGTGAGTTCATCATGGCATAATATACACCTATATTTACCATTTTCGGTATTGCTTACTGTGAAATTTCCCAACGTCATAACCATCAGGCAGTCAGCAGGCTTAAAATGGCGCTGTGACTGAACTTGTACGGTGAAAAAGAATCGAGGTTCTCTATACTGTTAAGTCTATCTAAATACGATTTGAGATTTTAACATAAATTCTTTATTAGTAGAAAATATCATCATTATCAGTTGAGACAGGAGTGTTGCTGTTTTGCATTTTGGACCACAAATGGCGATAAAGAGAAACTGGTCACATTTGCTTAAAGACTTTAGAAGAAGAATCGTAAGGAAATTGTCCTCCAGACATTTAACTGAGTGATTTTTTTTTTCTCATTATTCATTTATTTATTTTCTTTTTTTTTTGGGGGGGGGGTTGGTGTTTATTAACCGTTATATCTGTTGTTGTTTTTTGGCACATTACGTATTTTATTTTTTGTTTTATTGAAGGGACAATATTTAGACACAGTCAGCAACAAAGATGACGTACAAGTACTGATAGGCTCCGATGGAGAATGTGATGTTCTAATCCTGGAGTTCAACAGGTTGATTTGCCTCGTACCTATCCCACTTCCCGGGGCTGGTGATTACAACGGAAGTCTTGGAGAAGGCCCCACAAAGTCACTTCCTGCTGTGGTGGTAAGACAAATCGCTTGATTCTGAATGTTCAAGTACCCGTGGCAGTCTGATTGAAAATTTTCGAGTTATTCTATTTCATTGGAAGAAGCTTGAGCCAATAAACGAAACGCATTGATTTGGCGTTGTCTTTCAGGTCCAGCATGGACATTTGGAGTTCCGACCAGGTTTTGTCAAGACACACTCAGAATCAAATATCCTGGCAGTAGTCATCTCGATAGCAGTGATTGCCATTCTCGTTCTTCTGGCAGTAGGTGTAGGTATCGGATGGAGACTAACAAAGAAGAGGCAAGAAGCAAATCGAGTTCAAGAGGAATTGGAACTGGAACGACGGAGACTGAGGTCAAGAATAAAAGAAGGTATGGCACTTCAATAACAACAACAACAACTGCTACTACTACTATTACTACAACAATAACAAGCTCCACTTCTCTTTATTGTAGCTGTTTGTGTAATTTCTTTGCTAAACATGACATTCAAGAGGTCTAATTTGTTTTGTTCTTCTTTTTTCATGTGTTTTTCATCATCAATTGTCTGTATATAGGATCCATGACCTCGTTCTGTTTTCAAATAGCGTTTATTGTCACTTTCTTCCACATACTTGATAGGGATGAAGGAGGACATTGCATGCTAATCGTTTAGTTTGAAATGCTTTTCTTCTGTAGTATGTTTGCGTATGTTTGTTTGTTTATTGGTTTCATTTCGTTTTATTTTGTTTTTGTTTTTGCAATGAACTACATTGACAGTGCCTGATACTAAACTCGAGCTGACAGATGTGGACGAGCGAGTCAAGAAGTACGGGATCCCATTCAGAGATCACAACCAGTACGTGACAGTCATGCTCTTTGGTGGACTTGGAGTTCGTCCTGAGACATCGGACCCAGAGGTAGGAGAAAGTCGAGAAGAAAAATTGCCACTTAATTGATTCTTGCATATATCATAAGACCAGCCTGACACTAAAAATATATTTTTTCTTTTTACTGGAAACATACGTTTACTATCAAATTATATCCATGGTAGGCCTTATACAGCGTCCATACCAGTGCACATTAAAGTTCCATGGTAATTGCGCTGTCCCGAATTCATGATGCCAATGTCCGATCATGACGTCACAGGCTCTTTTACAAGTCTTTCCATAATGCAACCTTTTCTCCCTCTCTCTCTCTCTCTTGATGCAGTTAACACATGTACCAAAAATAAATCAATGCCATACAAACGATTAAAAAAGCCTACTATGTGAAGTTCGGATCTGGTAGACACAAAGTGATGAACTTGAGCCATGTCAGATGTTTCGATTCCTTAAGAAAAATAATCGGCTTGCAGGTCAGGGGCACTGAAAAAAAAAAAAAGGATTTGTGTTCAGCTGCGTCATCTCCTTCATTATCATTGTTTTCATGGCAGTATATGGAAGACTTCATGGAACAAGCAATAGTGTCTTTTTATCGGTCGCTGAAGGATGAGGAATCTGCCGTGGCTTTCATCCAAACTCTTGAAATGCAAAGGCAATACCAACAAAGTACAAGGTAATAGGACCATCGCAAGTGTGAATTAGAGAATCAATAGTTTTGGGGCGAGCAATTTCAAATAAAAATGTATGTTAATTTTTACGCCTTTATGCTCTGATGAAAGATGAAAAAGAGTGCTTTTGAATGAAAATCAACTAAACTTAATCCAGGAATAAGAACAATCCCTTGGACGTTGTCTGTTGGTGGATCGTTTTCATACAACCGTTTTCTTTAGTTTATTGACCGACTTCGTTTCGGCAGAAATATGAAATAATACATTTTTTTTGTGAAAGAGTGAGGATGAAGATAAAGTTTTTGCCGAAACAACAAAATGCTGCAAAAGATAAATCATGTTTTTACCTGAAAACATACAGTATATCTGGTTTAGATTTATTACAAAGGTGCACTTTTATATTGGTTTCCTTGCCAGGCAACTGATTGCATCACTTCTGTCTCTTATCTACGTGAGTGAGGGCAAAAGCATCTATTTCTCAAAGTGAGTGAAATTACGTCTCAGCAGAGTAGAAATCAAATACAGTCGCAAACACAGCCAAGAGATTTAAGTCACCATGAGTGCGACATGGATGTCCAATAAAGTCCTTGAGTAAAGATTAACGAAAACTTGTTTTAAAGATTTTACAGTGTAACAACCTAATTGCATGTCAGGCCTTCTAAGACGATATAATGTAAATTAAAGCGGCAGCAGTTCTGGATTTTAACACTGTTTAAAGTGAATGTTACTGTTTGGTATCATGACGCAGCTATGCCAATGTTATTGACTATTTTTTTTTTCTTTTGTTGTTTTGAAGCGTATGAGGTAAATCGGTGATGCTGGGTATAATTTCCTATTTTATATGTCTTAATAGTGGCGTTATACGGTATCTGTGTCACCCTTTAAAAGTCAAATAATATTGAATGTAGGCCCACATTCAGTCATCATGGCAGTGGCAGGCGCTTTTCATAACAATCTTGTTCAAAAGTATATATATATATATATATATATATATATATATATGCTCCTCGTAAAAAAACCCAAACAAACAAACATAAAAACCACAACGATTTATTGTCAGTCAATATGGCATTCGCCCCTGAGAAGATATGAGTTGAGGTTAAATCATTTTGGTATTTGCTCATCTACTTTTCGGAAAATGTAACATTTTTATGGTGGAGTATCGTTTTCTTATGAAAAGGTTGATTTCTAGGCTGGTTCGAGATAGGGTTGCTGTCACAGCAAGTTCTTCAGGAAGAATGGATGAGTTGTTTAGCAGGTAAGAGTGATATACATAATATTTGTTCACTGACTGAATAGGTTGATGTTCGTTGTTTCGAAGGTTCGTTCTTCCGAAGGCTTGTTATTTCAAAACACAAATTTCTGGTACCTAGAGGTTCGTCAATCCGAAAATGAAATAAGGTTATAATTATTTCGAAGGTTCGTTAATCCGAGAATGAAATAAGAGTCGTTACTCCGAAGGTTTATTATTCTGAAAGTTCGTTCATCCGAAAGTGATATAATGCCTGTAATTCCAGCAAGAGGGGGTGGCATAAAAGAGGAGGAGAATTTTTTTTTTTCATCATTGACTTTATTACAATTAATATTGCATTCCAGTATTTGTGTGTCTGAGTTTGTGGCCATGTAGGTCTGCGTGCTCTATCTAATTTTCATAGTTTGATAGAGCCTATCATTCAGAATAACGAAATGTTACTGAGTCAATACAGGAATATTGTAGAACACATCATTGAAAAATGGAGCAATCTGTTGAAAATTTATGAATTTTCAAAGTTTCGGTGCTGCCATCGCTGGATAAGAAGGCTACAATAGTTTGCGACGTCACAGTACACAATTCCTATGATATATTACTGATGTTATAAGATAACTATTATTCCTCTGCTTTCTAAAAGATGTATACAGTCGATTGCGCTTTCAGTAAGCTTGGGAAATGAATTTATTCACACTTTCTTCTCAGTTAATTTGATTCAATGATAAACTTTGAAGAATTATGAACTTGGGTGTTATACTTTCCAAGAATTCTGATCGCCTTGTGGCACCTTTGTCATGGAAGGTTATAACACATTATCGGTAAACATATTCGTGGCATCTGAATTTGTCTTTGGATGTCTTTGGATTGTGTGTATTGGGCAATCGTGTTATCATAAACTTTACTCTCTTTCGCTGTTACTTTCGAATGTGTATAGTGTGTTCCCTTTTATCATTTTTTCTATACCCACATGAATTTGTGTTTTCTAGTTCTGATTCATGCTTATAATGATACAAGTTCAAATGACGTTTTTGACATTTTTTTTTGTTCGTTCGTATTCATTTTGCTTCGCAAATCAAATCAAATTGAATAAAAAAATAAACTACACCAATGTGACAAATTAAAACAACACATAACCAAGTGACAAAGGAGCAACACAAAAGTGCAGTTGATACTCCATGCATAATAATTTTTTTTTTTGTAAAACATTTATAGTTACATATAATACAGATAAGGAAAATTTGATTCAATAACGAAGCAGAAGACCGTCAGCATAAGCATAGCTTGACTGGGTTGATGGCCTCACTTTTTTAACACTTATTAGTCTAGCCATCCTTTGATTATAAAAATTATGCCTTTAAATGTTTGCCGTCGATTGCATTGCCATATCATGTACTATCTGTATTGTATTATGAAGGGCTCTCTTTAAACAGGTTCATTTTAAGTATAATGGAATTATCATACCCTGCGATTATCTTCTGTTGTTTTGGGGTTGACGATGATGATGTTGTTGTTGTTGTTGGTTTAAAGAGAACTCGATGTAATGGAAATGAGATGTTCACATAATTATGATAACTGATGATAATTTGATGTCACTTAAAGATTGCAATAACAATGATTTCTTGATTTGATTGTCTTTATCGTTTTGCCAATATTCTTTAATAGTAGAATGTTGTCATCAATATTTACTGGGACCAACCTTTACTTTTTCTTATTTTTTGTTGTTGTTGTTTGCAACAGGTCGGAATCCATCGTAGACAGACTGTTGGCTAATTGGTTTGCTTTGTGCATGTGTGGGTACATCAAGGTAAGGATAAAGGTAGTCTTCTCAACTGTTTCAATATCTCTGAACGATATACGTCAGGAATATTTCTTCTGTAAATTATTGAAGCTAGTTTACTAGTTTTTGCAAGTTGTGTCGTTGATCTTAAAGGGAATCACTAAAATACATGACAAGCTTTTTTTCTATCCGAGTTCAAAGAAAATTGGTATCCATTACCATATAATCCACCTTATATAAGTATATGAAGAGTATATATATATATATATATATATACATATATATATATATATATATGATATATATATATATATATATATGTATAGATATGATTAACCTTGAGGAATACAGTGAGTTTATTTTGAAACATCCTTACCAGTGCATAATACGAAATGTTTCTTTTTTGTTCTCATACTTTGCAGCAAATGCTGTACCCGATGTTCATGTTGTATCAAGCCATGAAGTCTCAATGTGAAAAAGGACCAATCGATGCTATCACTGAAGAAGCATATTTCACTCTGGATTACAATCGCTTGTTCGACCAGGACATCACTTTCCAAGAAGTGGTAATTACCCATAAAATATTTCCACCCCTTATATGCGACATAAATTTGGAGAGCACAATGTAACTCAATGTCTATTCCAAGCAACGTTGACGCTGGATTTGCACTGTAACCCAAGAAGAAGTTAGTAAATAGTGTGCGTGCTGCGACGATTTCACAATCTATTTCAAGAATACAGCAATCTTTTTCGTAAATGATGTCAATCGATAGGGGAGAATTGTTCTCTTGATCATTTCGTGACAATGAGGCCAATTCTATCATTTCTGGGCCCCATTTTATCAAAAGATATCGTCGATTATAAATTTCCTTAATACCACACAGGCTGCCATAGATTTATGGAAATCGACAATATAATCAATTATTACTCTTCATAAAACAGGGCCCTTGTGTTGACACTATAAACGAAAAAAAAAAACATTGTATGCATGCAAGAGGGGAAAAATAAGTAGCACTTTCATTTCTGAAAGACATTGTTTATTTTCTGCACTTTATTGTTTTGGGTTTTTTAAAGCTTATTTTCGAATATGTCATACAGTAATTAGGAATCATATTCAGAACGGCTTTTTGGCGTTTCTTCTTCCAGGTACTTTTTGTCGTGGATGAAGACGACAATGCCTTCCTTAAGGTAAAGGTGTTGAATGTCGATACCGTGGGACAGGCAAAGCAGAAAATCTTGGATTCTATGTGGAAAGCTGGACATCGTCTTCTTCCGACCAATGGAGAGTCTTTGGATGTAGGTAGGTCTTTAAATACTCGTAAGCCATGCTGGTTCATGTAATACTTGACCCATGGCAAGACAGTCAATTTGATCACATGCTAGAATGAACTGTCTGGGGGCACAGGAAAGTTTTCGCTCTTTTTTGTATGCAGAACTTGAGGCAGTGTGTCAGAAAGAGACTTTCAGTCTAAAATCTGGAAACAAACTACCCAACCATATTATTTGGAAATAGGTGAAATCATCATAGTGTAAGTAAAGTGCAAACTTTGACAAGGAAGTTTGAAAATAGTATTAAAAGCAAACAATTATCCTGTGTGGATTAATGTGAAAAAGTAACAAGTTGCGTCTTATGATCTTTCTTGAGATTTGATGCCAATCTAATTATGTCGCCTGCGTAGCAAAAGCGAGGCATATGCGTCACTTTCCATCGTAGTCGGTGGCGTCGTCAACAATTTGACGTACTCAATAACTTTCCACAACTTTGAGCCATGACCACCAAACTAACACCACAGGTACATACCTGAATAATGCTGGTCAGGTTTGAGTATGGGTGATCGAAATTTGACAAGATAAAAGGTCAAAGGTCAATGAACTTTCCCTCACAAGCCCCGTACTCGCAGTCTTGTGGTGTACTGTCAATAACTTTCCACAGCTTTGAGCCATGACCATCAAACTAATTAATACACCAATGTTGCATAACCTGAAATATGCTAGTCAGGTTGGAATGTAGGTGAAGTCCGACTAGGTCCTAAAGGCTAAAATCTCTATATTATGATCATTAGCTGATAAGCACTGTACTTGCAATATTAGGTTCTACTCTAGACAGGTATATAGATAAGTTTACAAAGCCTTTAGCTGTGATGAGCATTTTTTTTTTTTTTGTTCAGCTTCTTCAGATCTTTATAACACATTCCTGCTTGGAAGCTATGTCAAGTCAACAAAATAATGTACATGATATACAAACTGCGATATGCAGACAAGACATCTCTTGGTGTTTGCTTGTTTTTCGACAATAATGAATATCGTCCTAATCATGTGGAAGATTTCAACTGTGTCCTCGAGATTTAAAAAAAAAAAAACCTACAAGGACACCATTAAGAATACAAAAAAAAGATAATCATAACATGTAACGAATAAAACTCTCTTCAAAGCTTAATACCCCTCTCCCCTCTCCCCCTACTATTTCACACTCAAAGTTTGGTTGAAAGACGCCGGGACATACCTGATCTTGCAAGACGAAGACGAAGGAACTGACGGTCATGTTTCGGGGAGAATGAATACTGTAAAGACGTACGGGGTAAGCGCCAAAACATTATTATGTGATGGCAGGCCAAGCAGTCCTAACCCTGTAATTCCTGCAGAGTATGTTATAGTTTTAGTTTCTTAATCATCGCACATTTGCAGATTAGGGCAGGAGATCGGCGAGGTTTTTAGTTGACACTTATATGAGCTTAATGTGAATGCCGATACAAGAGTGAGGTGGTAAATGTAGCATGCGAATATAGGGTGTCTCTGAAATCCTTAGAGGCGACTTTTATGGATGTGAAATACAGTATACAAAAGATGTTTAGGATTCCTCTGAATGTATCCACGCAATTTAATGCATGCCAATAAGTCCCCTTTTCATCGGCAAGATAAATATTTGGATAAAGCCCGTGTCACACTATATGTAACATTCCCGAGACTCATCTAAACATTGCATCTCTCTCTCTCTCTCTCTCTCTCTCTCGTACAAGTTGGATCATGGATGTCGAGTCACAGTCAGACCAAAGGAAGCTATGGCGGATTCCAGTGGATATCAAGAACTTGTTCCCTCCACGTTTTTCTCGAACAAATGTAAGATTACCTTCCTCTATCTTGCTTACTTTTATGCTGTCAATTCTTTGACAAATTATTAGATTTCATATACGTAGGCTATTCATATTCAATATATATATATATATATATATATATTCATATGACTTAAGTGTGCAGATTCATCTTGACCATTTTATTGTTCCTTTGAAATGTTTCGATTATTTTGAGTTTCGATACTACTACTTTTCTTGAATGGTTTAAATTTTCAACGGCAACGTCCAACTTCATCAGTACTGCACTTTTCGAGTATGTATAACTTAGTTTGACTCTTGCTTCCGAGTCTATTGTCAATCCTCTCATACACGGGTTGTTGTGTATATTTCCATCTCCTAGATGAAAGTTTGACAGCAGATCAGATTTCACCTCCCCCTGGCCCTTCGACCCAAAAGCCGAGCAACCTCGGAGCAACGCATCTAAAGGTAAGGGGTATATCTGTCTGATTTGACTAATCAAACATTAACCGTTGATTTCCTTAAAGTTTCATAATCCTCATGACGCAAAAGTCATGTTGTTGCGACACGGATTGTCGCCCCTACACGGATTGTCGCCTCTTGCTCGGGGCGACAATCCGTGACGGGCGCTGGCGGCACGGATTGTCGCCCCCTACACGGATTGTCGCCTGGCGACAATCCGTGACGCTTGTGCAGTTCCCAGTTTTTGACCTCGAAGGCGACAATCCGTGTTGGCAAAAAAATTTTTGCTACACGGATTGTCGCCCCGTCACAGATTGTCGCCCCGGGCTCGGGGTGGTTCCTCCGGTGTTAAGCTTTGGTGGGATGGGTATCACTGGTAAGTTATGCGTATAATAATAATAATAATAAACCATATTTATATGGCGCATATCACAAAAATAGATTAATGTCTCTATGCGCATTGAAGGAAAAAGGAACTAATAAATAGAAATAAGGAAAATAGACATGTGTGAGAGAGAGAGGAGGCAGAACAAGATGAAAAGTGACAGAGCTGTGACAAACATTGCTTAGTTTTAAACCTGGTCCACGGACATGTTAAAGAGATATGTTTTCAACAAACGCTTAAAATCATCTACTGTATTAATTTGCTTAAGATACGTGGGTAATTTGTTCCATAACTCTGCTGCTGCCAGTTGAAAAGATCTTGCGCCATAAAATTGTGTTGATATTGTGGGGGTGTGCAACAGAAGTTTGGACTGAGAGCGTATGTGTGTGTGTGTGTGTGTGTGTGTGTGTGTGTGTGTATTGTGAGCTGCATGATATGTGATGTGTATGATTTGTTGTGTGTGTGTGTCTGTGTGTGTGTGTGTAAGTGTGTGTATGTGTGTGTGTTTGGAGTATAATAATACAATTATGTAGAAACTGTGCATGTGTTGTGGTCATAGTGGTAGTGGTTTGTTTGTCTGTGTGTATACGTGTGCCTGTATGCTTACGTGTGTATGTGGAATATAGCGGCGCTACTCTGGCAATACAAACGCCTTCAGAGTGTATGAGCACGTGTTTAAAAAATTCACGCCAGCGTTGATCTAAAAATAGTAAGGGTGTGTGAACCAATATCAGCGGAGAGGCAGGCTAGGCGAGAGAGAGACCGAGAGAAAATACATACGAGGGAGGTACCCTCCCAAAATGTTATTGTCTTTGTTCATTTTTCACTGCAGTCATTTTCTTCCATCAGTCTTATAAACTAGAACGTCCATACCACTATTCTTTGTCCCAGAATAGGTTTGGCATGCTTTATGCATGAGCGAATAATTTCCACACGCCGTAAAAAATTTGTCAATCGTTAGTTGATTTTAGCACAAACGAACTGCCATTGCACACCGCTTGTAGCGGCATAAGAAGTTTAATATAGACAACACTATCCCTCAATAGGTAGTGATTAACACCCCCAAAATAGTAGAGCAACCCCAAACCCCAAAACAATGCATGCTCTGTTCAGTACCCTAATTTGCATAGTAGAACACCCAAGCTAATTTGCATAGAGCACATGCCTTCACTCTCAAGGCAGTGCACAGTCTTTGTTAGCAGAGTGAGTTTGGAAGCTTTGAGGACAAGCAGTGTCTTCTAAGAGCAATGAGGAGAGTTATATTTTGTGACCAGGATACGTAACAGTTGGTAAGTCCAATTCATATTGATATCCTTCTTTGATTTGTGTATACACATATATTCCTCATTAATTGAGAGCATATAATTAAGTTGTTAATGAGTATCTGAATGAGAGTAAATCTCTTTGTTTCATGCTCCATGTCGATGTGTAGACGTATTCAACCCACACAGGGTAGAATGTATTGGAATCAACTTTCCATGAGTATGAGAAGAATACTTGGATTGGTATATTACACAATGTATAATATATAATGGAAAGATGTTGTATTGCTAAGTGTTCCTAGACAGTTTGGAAGACTAACTTACAATGACATACAAAGTAGATTAACTTGTTTGGAGCATGGATATTCAAAGTGTAGTACATTGCACTTGTTCACTGTATATAGTGTATATATGCCTATGTGTGTTTTAGGACCCAGAGCATGGCTGGGGGATAGAGAGAGAGAGAGAGAGAGAGAGAGTGGTGGGTGCAGTGCAGCCCCAAGTAGAGATAGTTGCCATGGAGACCACTCCAGAACAGTGATGGTCTGTGTAGTTAGCTGTGCAGTGCACAGGATAGGTTGGTAGGGGGATGTAATCCAGAACCCTGTACAGCTGTACTATATAGTTCAATAAGGAAGTTAAGTACTGAAACAAACAAACAAACTGCCCAGTGAAGCTTAGGGGCTTTTGCCCATCGTAGTTGTACTAGCACTGGCAGTGGTAATATAAACAGTGTATTTAATTTGTTTTTATTCAGCCTGAATGGATAGGTTTCTACACAATTGCCACAAATAAGTTATATGAAAGTTTGACAGCAGTTGGAATTGATATACTGACAGATATACGTCATATTCAGATCGACTACTGTACACTGAATACATCTAAAATGCATGTTGCATTAAGTAATTAACAGGTTTGGGATAATATTACTCAAACAGTCATAATAAACAATTTGTCGTAGATAATAAACAATTTGTCGTAGAGCGCAAGCTACATTTAAGTCTTTGAGCGCTAAGTAATATGTTAAATTGGTGTATATCAATTTGGTTGAAGTTGATACAAGTGTAATTAATATGAATGTTTCTTCATGTGTTTCTGTCACAGTGAACCACTATACTACACTACACTGCACTACACTACACTACACTTCAATTCACTACACGTCGCTTGACATCGCTATACTCACGTCACACAGATGACATTATGCTGTTGTGAGCTGCATGAGCCGGATAACTGAATAAAGTCACTTTAATAGCCAGTGGAAAGCAAAGGACTGCGTCTATGACAAGTGTTATGATTCAGATTCTGACTGTGCGTGTATATGAACAGTGCGTTTGCAACGTTAAAAATCTACAAATGTAGTAAGGTCCTGCAGACGAGGCTACACCGCTAATACATACGTAATACAAACAAACACCAACAAACACTCAAACAAATCCTCATAATGCAAATAAACCAACTCAACACTTTTTTCCTTGATATTCATTGATTTCATTCAAATCATTCATAAATCGACTCATTCTGGGTGTAACATGAAAAAAAAGTTACAAATGGCAATTCGAAACAGAAACAAATCCATTTGTCAATTTATACCACAAATAATCTCACTTCAACATAGATAACTCGATTATAGACCAACCCTACTAACAATTTCTTCACGAGAAAGTTTTGACATGTAGGGCCCTACCAAACCTATATTCCTTGAATATATTGGTTTGGATCATGTAACACCTTCTTACTTACAAGGGCTTTTATACATAAAAAAAAAACACAAATACGTTACACGAATCTAGAATGAAATCAGTCATAAAAAAACCCGACCACCCCCTCCCCTCCCCATCCGAAACAAATCTAGGGCCTACATCTATCCTAAATATTAAATCCTACCAACATCTGTCATACCATTTATAACTATCCTTCTTCAAATCCAATCCCCAACCCACCAACCCCTGATTAAACAAAACCTACATCATCCCACTCCCACATTCACCAACCCAAATACATACACACACACACACACACACACACGCACGCACAAACGGACACTAAATTATCATGTGCACGCGCACATACACACTTCCTTGAAACCTCACCATGACTTTTTACATGGCATGTTTGCATGGATGTAGCCATGTAAGTTATGTGTTAGTATTTCAATGATTATGTCCAAAACGATATTACCCAGTAAAATGTGCTTCGAGGGCGGGCGACAATCCGTGCCGCCAGCCCCCTACACGGATTGTCGCCAGGCGACAATCCGTGTAGGGGGCGACAATCCGTGCCGCCAACGCCCGTCACGGATTGTCGCCCCGAGCAGGAGGCGACAATCCGTGTAGGGGCGACAATCCGTGTCGCAACACATGTCAAGATATTTATCACGTTTTTGTACTTCGAAATCAGCTTTATGTTGCAACGTCACGTTGAATTTGACGATGCGAAGCTTTAGATTTGCGGCGCGGACGTTTGAGACGACGCTTGAGCTGGACATTCTCCTCTTCCTTCCCTGCGTCGTGTTGAAAAGCAGCTTTAGATTACGCCCAGACGCAACCAAAGAGATTTTTCTTCTCTCCATCACTTATTGGGGAAAAGCTCTTAGGACGCAACCTATAAAAAATAAAATGGCGCCCCATTTATGATCGGTGCATGAAGTTGGTCTTTACGTCGTGAATTGAGCGGACGTAAAAATAGCCCAGAACGCGTAGTGAAAACTCAGACGATGCGAGATATAAATAGATCGGCTTTGATACACGATTCTGCGCATTCTCAGAACATTTTGCCCTCTGTACGTCCCCGTCGCAAAAATCTAAAGCTCCCCAATGCATAAAGTTTAAAAGGTCAAATATGAATTTCTTTTGATATCGCATTTAATCCTTGTATTTCATTTTGGCTTCTAGTTACAGTGGGAAATCTATGTCACATAGGTATGATATACACTCAGCAAAAAAAGAAAGTAAACACTTTTTCGAGGTCATATTTTTCATGGAAGAACTTTATGAAAATCAATGTATTATATACCATATTAAAGGTAATTTAATTGGCTATCAAACTCAAAAACAAAAAAGCATAAAGATGGATAAATGAGCAGAATTTCTTTATTTCTTTCTTTTAAACTAGTGATTTAAACTCCATGTGACAATTTCGAGAACCAAACATTATTTACAATTTCCCTATTTGAAAAAAGAATTTCAAATATTACCATTTTTCTTAATTATTACTTCTTCTCTTATTTCATATCAATTTAGATTTGACATATGATGCTTTATTTTCTTCCATTATTATTAGCCTTCATTGGTTTTTTAGGCTTTAAAGATATCAGAGAGCTCAAAGGTTTGTTTTTTGCAACTTAAGTCATGTTTCTTTTTGTGTGAAATGTGTTGTTTGTTCTTATTGTTCTATGATATATATATCAACCATTCCGTCACTTGGTGATGTAATATCTCATTCTAATTTAGGAGGAAAAAGATTGCGGATGAATTCTCTACAAGCAGTGTGATAATTGAAAACAGAATTACCCAATAAAGGTGGTATCTTTCTTCTCAAGAGTATAATTATCAATAATCATTCGACATCTGCTTTCAAGAAGAACAGTCGACATGACATAATTTTTTGCTACTTCATGGCACTTGGAATTGCATTATTACCTGTTACAGGAAACTCTGCAGCTGAGGACGGATGACACCAACACCCCAGTTTACGGCACACAGGGGCGCGCTGGGCTGGGTAGAGATCTCGCTATAGCTCACATGCTGACTACAAAGGTAGGCCTTTTATCCACATGTATTATTTTACATGTTCATGTTCATATTTTACCTATTGTTCACGTAATGTACATTTAACCTTTTGAATACTCTAATATGTGACCCTGCACCTCAAAACAAACAAAAAGTCGCGAGACATGAATTTTTAGTTAAGACCATATTCTGAAAGAGCAGACTTTAAGCTTTAAGATGATGTATAACTCAAATCAAATGGACTCTCCTAACCTATCTAAATATTGGAAAGAAAGCACAAACTCAGGAAAAGTGTAAACTGAGAAAAGGGGCTCTGAAGTACAGTGTCTATTCAAGCGCTTAATCTTTACCAAAGCGTGCTGGCTGTGCGATGAATGGGACAAAAACCAGGAAGTAAACCACCAGAGTAACAACAATGAAGGGATTATCAGATTAGACTGAAATTAAGCATGCCTCATTAACACATTCTGCCCATAATTAATGTCAACTTTCAAAGCAGTAGCATTATCCTTTCAAAAGGTATTAGAGTTTAAAGTGAAGAGTGTGGACAAGGTTTTTCAGAAATGAAAAAGGGATTCTAAAGACACACCTAATCACACTGTTCTACCAAAAATGTTTGAGATAAACTGCTAAAAAAACACACACTTTCCTGCCCGTTTTATGATACCAAAATTTTAGCATAATGTAAAGAAGACCCGCTCTTTCAGAAAATATGAAAAAGTCAAGTTCGGCTAGGTTGACCCATTTCACTTATTTTCAGTCCTCACGCAAAATCAGTGTGTGCGACTTTATGTTCGTTTTGAGGTGCACGGTCACATATGATTTCGTCATAATTTGTTGGAGCAGTAATAATTCATAAAATTGTTATCATCATCTTATCACCATCGTAATTCTTCTAATTACCATTACTGCTGTTGAATGAAAATGGATGAAGAAGATGAATGAGAAATTCTCGTCCTTCACAGGCTGCAGTCAGTCCATACGTGACGAACGTTTTGGAATCGATGTTCAAGTTCCCACAAAAATATCCGCTCCCGGTCAGGCATCTCTTCGACACCTTTGACGAGGTTGCTAGAGAAACTGCAGTTGGCAGTAATACCAACGTGGCGGAAAGATGGAAAAGGAATTGGTAATGAAACGTTAATATAGCGTTATTTGATAAATGTGTGGATTATCTGACTGTAACCCTACGTTTCCAAAACTTGTGTTCTCAAGGCCCTGAAATGTGCATCTGGGCCGAACAACTTCATTTTAACCATGATAGTGTGTTAAAAGACCATATGGAAATACTCATGTAGTAGCAAGTGACCATAACCTTGAATACCTTTACGATCAATAACGTGCGTTCTTGATTATTGTACACCTTTTGCTGCTGTGTTGTTGTTTTTTTCACAGTGGGGCCATCAAGTTTCAAAACCTTTCCTTTCTTCCACACGTAATTAAGGGTGACTCACTTCACATGTAAAAAACCTCTCTCCGGTAGACCTGTTGCAATTCCTGTAGGAACATTAATGTTTATGACTTCTCATCAACCTATAGCTCTGTACCTTCGCTATTAGAATTTTACCCTTATACAGAAATTCGATTTCATGATTTTTCATCGGTTTTATCTTATTGACATTTTGGCTGATATCAATGTTATTAAAGCAATCATCATTCAAGAACTTCAGCGGGTATTTGGGGGATCGCCTTCGATAACTTTCCGTGCCGAAGCACTGTATCGGCGTTCTGAAAAATTAGCGTTACGTATACTTGAATTTCAGGCATTTTACATGGAAATACTCTTTCTGATTCCTTTCAGCTTGACGCAATTCTGGGTTGGACTTCTCGCCAGAATTCCTTCTCTGTTCAACATGCCGAGGTCAGACCCAGCGGACCAATGCCTGAACGTGCTCGTTGACGCCATCAACCACGCCTTGAAAGATGAGCCACCTCCAGAGGTTCGTCCGCCTTGGTATCTATGTTTGTAACGGCAACGGTTGCTAATCCCGAAAATGAAATGGTTTATCGAGCATGCCGAAGGCTGAAAATCCTCCTACATTCTTATTGTGCCATGAACTTAAAATGAATTACTTTTCTCCTCATTTCGAAACGGTGTTGTACTCATAAATGCTGACGTGAAAGATATTTATTTAGTGATAGCTAACAAACCTAGAAGAGTACTAAGAACGTTTGCAATATGATAATTCTTTGCTTCGGTGAATGAATATGGAATATAAACGTCCTTTAGCTAATTATGAACAATGGTGAAAATAATTACTACATACATGTAATCATATCAGATATTGATTAACGGCTGCAGGTCACGATTATGACATGATTATTGCTGTTTTACCTTCACCAGCGGGTTGTTCTTTTTTATGAGCTTGTTTGCTACCGGTGTCTTTTTGCCAAGTTACGCAAAAATTCCGTATGGAATTTCAAGAAAGTTTCGATAATGGTCTGAAACCGACTAAGAAATAAATGATAATGTTTTAGTACATGATCTGCGTCACTGTCTTGATCCAAGAATTTTCCAAAAGAGTGATTGTCATCAAGCAATAAGGGACGTTCAAGATTTTACTACACAGCTCCTCAACGAATGTCCAAGGTGTGGTCAGAAAACTCAGGTTAACCTTACATAAATCTTTTTTAACGACTCAAAATTTGTTCTTTGTCCGGGCAATATACTCCGAATCTTGAGACTCAAAATGGTAATATTAATACGGTTCGAGAAAAATGGGATACCGTATTGATATGAAACAATACGCAGGGCTGCACACTGGCGCCGGTCCGACGGTCAAAGACCGGTAAAAGTCACTGTCGGACCGGTAACTTTTCAGGAAATCCACAACTTACCGGTCCGACATGACCAGTAAAAAAAAAAAAAAATAAATAAAAAAAAATATTGGTGGGGTCAGTAGAAAGAAAAAGAGCAGCCCCGATCAGGGAGAAACAGAATGCAAGATATCGCACTGTTCAACAAGTTTTACGCAAGTTTTCGTTTATGTCTACCGGTGCAATTTGTACAGTAAACGGGATTAGTTTTGAGCACTAGCAGTCGACCAGTTATCGGAGTCGCGCTAGCTTGCGCATTTGGCGCTGCTCACGCACTGCATGCAATGCAATACATGCAAAGCATGTACAGTGTAACTGCTTTTCGATTGCTTGCGATCGGCGGTCATGCCAGACAAGAAGCATTGATAGAAGCGCACGCATTTCTGGGGCATTTTACTCATGATTTTTAACGCAAGATCGATCCGATCCCGGCTTCGCTGCAGCGTGGCAGTTATGTTAGAACTAATATACTAGTGTCGATTTTTAGAAAAAGTTAAAACACATTCGATATTCAGCGATACAGTAAATGGATCTGATTGCGTTTATTTTCATTTTACACAGTCATTTCACAAATGAATATTTTCATTCGCTCAGAATGGTCTCATAATGAAGATAGGCGCAAAATAGGCGTGAACTTTTTAAGAACGCATGCACAAAATGTGAAGAGATAATACTAGGGAGAAAAAAAAAAAACATGAAATCATGGCAGTCCCGCTTACATTGAGGTAGAAATCGTCCCAAAAAGGATCATAAATTCGACCGGCCGCGTCGTATCTTTCAAAAGCTTATGATGTACGAAATGCGAAGAGATTATAGAGGAGAAAAAAAAAATAAAGGAAACAGTTTGGTGAGTGCATCATAAAAGATTACAGCCGAATAACAATTCATGAAATCAACGCAATCCCGTTGAAATTTGAGGAAATAATAGGCGCAAAAAGGATCTTGAATTCAGTCCTGCATGCCGTGTTGTTCATCAAAAACGCATGCACAAATGCGACGAGATTGTCGGGAGAAAAATAAAAAACACATTTTTACCCTTCTGGTGCGTGCATTACAAAAGATTACATCCGAAGTAATTCATGAAATCGCCACAATCCCGCTGATATTTGCAGGTAGAAATAGGCGCAAAAAGGATCGTGAATTCAGCCGTGTCGTATACCTTTTAAGAACGCATGTACGAAATGGGAAAAGATTAGCGGGAGAAAAATAAAGGACACATTTTCACCCCTTTTGGCGATTGCATCATATAGATTACAGCCGAATAGTAATTCATGAAAATTTGGCAATCCCGTTGGAATTTGAGTATAAACAATAATAGGCGCAAAAAGAATATCGAATTCGGCCCTGCATGCAATGTATAATTTTGAAAACGCATGCACAAATGCGAAGAAATTATCGGGAGAAAAATAAAGAACGTATTTTCAACCCTTCTGGTGAATGTATCACAAAAGATAACAGCCGAAATAATTAATGACATATCGCAATCCCGCTGATATTTGATGTAGAAATAGGCGCTAAAAGGATCGTAAATTCGGCCGTGACGTATCGGCATGTACGCAATGCGAAGTGATTATTGGGTGAAAAATACAGGACACATTTTCAACCCCTTTTGGCCCGTGCATCATAAAGATTAGAGCCGAATAATAATTCATAAAATCATCGCGTTCCCGTTGAAGTTTGAGGAAACGATTGGCGCAAAAGAATCATGATTTTTGGCCGTGTCGTGTATCTTTTAAGAACGCATTTACGAAATGCGAAGAGTTTATCGCGGAAAAATAAAGGACACATTTTCAACCCATTTTGGCGCGTGTATCATAAAAGATTGCATCCGAAGTTATACACGTAATCATCGCAATCCCGCTGATATTTGAGGTAGAAATAGGCGCAAAAAGGATCGTGAATTCGGCCGTGTCGTATACCTTTCAAGAACGCATGTACGGAATGCGAAGAGATTATGGGGAGAAAAATAAAGAACGCATTTTCAACCATTCTAGTTGGTGTGCGCATCACAAAAGATTACATCTGAAGTAATTCATGAAATTGCCACAATTCGGTTGATATTCAATGTAGAAATAGGCGATAAAAGGGTCGTGAATTCGGCCGTGTGGTATACGCAAGTACGAAATGCGAGGTGATCATTGGGAGAAAAAAAAAGACACATTTTCACCCCCTTTTGGCCCGTGCATCATAAAGATTACAGCCGAATAATAATTCATGAAATCATCGCAATCCCGTTGAAGTTTGAGGAAACAATAGGCGCAAAAAGAATCATGATTTTTGGCCGTGTCGTATATCTTTTAAGAACGCATTTACGAAATGCGAAGTATATCCGGGAAAAATAAAGGACACATTTCCAACCCATTTTGGCGCGTTATCATAAAAGATTACAGCCGAAGTTATTCATAAAATCATCGCAATCCCGCTGATATTTGAGGTAGAAATAGGCGTAAAAAGGATCGTGAATTCCGCCGTGTTGTATACCTTTCAAGAACGCATGTACGGAATGCGAAGAGATTATGGGGAGAAAAATAAAGATCGCATTTTCAACCATTCTAGCCGGTGCGTGCATCACAAAAAGTTACATCCGAAGTAATTCATGAAATCGCCACAATTCCGCTGATATTTGAGGTAGAAATAGGCGCAAAAAGTATCATGAATTCGGCTGTGTGGAACATCTTTAAGAACGCACTTACGAAATTCGAAGAGTTTATTAGGAAAAAGTAAAGGACACATTTTCAACCCATTTTGGCGCGTGCATCATAAAAGATTACAGCCGAAGTAATTTATAAAATCGTCACAATCCCGCTGATTATTTGAGGTAGAAATGGGCGCAAAAAGTATCATGAATTCGGCCATGTGGTGCATCAAAGAACGCACTTACGAAATTCGAAGAGTTTATCGGGAAAAACTAAAGGACACATTTTCAACCTCTTTTGGCGCTTGCATCAGAAAATATTACAGCCGAAGTAATTTATGAAATCGTCACAATCCCGCTAATATTTGAGGTAGAAATAGGCGCAAAAAGTATCATGAATTCGGCCATGTGGTGCATCCTTTTTAAGAACGCACTTACGAAATTCGAAGAGTTTATTGGGAAAAACTAAAGGACACATTTTCAACCTCTTTTGGCGCTTGCATCAGAAAATATTACAGCCGAAGTAATTTATGAAATCGTCACAATCCCGCTGATTATTTGAGGTAGAAATAGGCGCAAAAAGTATCATGAATTCGGCCATGTGGTGCATCTTTTTAAGAACGCACTTACGAAATTCGAAGAGTTTATCGGGAAAAACTAAAGGACACATTTTCAATCTTTTGGCGCTTGCATCAGAAAATATTACAGCCGAAGTAATTTATGAAATCGTCACAATCCCGCTAATATTTGAGGTGGAAATGGGCGCAAAAAGGATTGCAAATTCGGCCCTGCATGTCGTGTGCCTTTCAAGAACGCTTGCACGAATGCGAATAGATTATCGGGAGAAAAATAAAGAACTCCTTGGAGCGCGTACATCAGAAAATTTCACAGCTAAAATAATTCATTAAATCGTCGCAATCCAACTGACCACCAAGAGCAGGTTACGCAGCAAGTTCGTGCGCCGATGTTTAGAAAAAGTCACAAACGCATTTGATACAATCTAATTTTGTTCATTATCATTTTACACTGTAATTCACAAACAAACATTCTAGTTTTTCCTATCTTTTTTTTTTAAATTTCTTGTGCAATAGATAATGCGAGTTTAAAAAAAATATATATATTAATCTGTAAAATGTACATGGGTGGGGGGGGGGGTACGTCCATAAAAAAAAAGAAAATAAGTTTATTTTTTAGGTTGTCGTTGTTGACCGGTAAATTTTCTGTTCAGACCGGTAAAAATGTTAAAACGGGGCATTTACCGGTCCGACAGAGACAGGTTGGACCGGCAGAAAAAATGGGTTAGTGTGCAGCCCTGCAATACGTTTGGGGAAATTCACCTGCATTAAGTGGAGGTCTATGTGTAGCTCCTTGCTCTGTTATTCTTTTCATTTAGAATAATTTCATGTAGTAATATATCATGCTCTACACATTGTACCACCCCACATTCAGACTTCAAAGCAACAACCTTACTTCGGAGATTACGCCCTCCAATCGCGTATGGTGACCACGTTCTGCAACGGCGTGGCAGGTCTACCCAAAGCACGCCAAACAAAGTTGTTCAGTGCTTGTGCCTCTGTCACAAAGGTATTCAAACATTGAAACATCTATAGGAAATTTGTCTTGTCTCATCGTGTACTCATTAAAAATATGTATCCTGCGGTAATCCATGAAAGTTGATTTCTTCAGCTCGTTCGCCGACGTCAAATACTTCCAGCTGATAAAGAGTAGATGCCCTGAGTGGCTAATCTGTTCTGGCATATCTGGAGTTTATCATAAAGGGCGATGATATTCTGGTATCAAAATGACCTCCCTCCCCACTTTTAAAGGTGTCCTGGAAAGTTATCATGCTCGAATATAGTTTGATTTGCAAGAAAAAAAAAATCATTATCAGTACATTATTAAGATGCTTTTATGTAAAGGTGATAATTGATTGCAATTGGTAGGACCTATTTGTGATAATTAATTGGTAGAATGTGCAGCATTTCCTTTGCCACTTCCGAAGTGAAGTGCTGCCATAACGAAGTATAAATGAGAACCAAGAAGATACATTCATTGTTCATAAAGATATTTAATGTAGAATCAGTTTGTTCAGTAAAAAAGATACTTGTGAGACGATTATCATACACCTATTTCAATGACTCATAAAAGACTATGTGACACTTCAGACGTGTATAAGATGCTTTTGGTAAGCAAAATCATATCAACCCTTTTACAAGTTAAAACAAAATAGATTGTAATAAATTGACAATGATGATGAACTTTGTTATTAACTGAAGACACTTCACTTTTGAAACAGGAGTTCCGAGGGCACTTTAGCCACCACACCGCACTCCTACAGCTCTTCAACCTGACCAAACACGACCTGCAAGACATGCTTTAGTGAGCACACGGGACATCTGGTTGTCGTCTTCATCAGCGTCAAAGCATCACTTCAATACAAGTTCACTATAAGACAAGACATAATTTTGTTCTCTCTATATCCCATTTGTGTACATCAATGTATGGATTTGTACCAATGCAGTGTCAGAGTTTCATAAAGCAAGGTCCGCGTAGTACTAATATTGAAGATTGTGTAAGAAAGACCAATTACCAAGAGGAACAAAATGGAGAAGCAATTTCATCGCTCCAGGGAATATCCATGCCACTCAGTTTGAACTCATACGTGATGCTTGTCTCTTCATTTACCAGCTTCTCCTTTATGATTAATTGTAAATATTCTACGCTGTACATATCCGCTTTGCCATTCGACCAGAATTCATTGATTGATTGATTAATTGATTTTATTTCCGCTGAAAAGAATAAATGTGCATCACTTCTTATTGAATAATACAAAGAAATTATCACAAAAAATACGTTAATCTGCGGCTGGATGGCCATACTCAGCTCGGCCCTCATCAGCTCATCACGCAGTGAATTTTTAGAACTGGAGGGAAAGAGAGCAAATTTGGAATGCCTTTACCCTGATCGTATACTCTACTTGCGGAGTGATTAACAAGGTATAACAAAAACAGAATGCAAGTCGCGTATGAAATTTGCTTGCATCAAATAGGTTATTAAGGGGGATCTCACCCGAAATGTAGGATTATATATAAGTAAATGTAGAAATCGGTAGCACACTTCAATGAAGTTTTAGGAAAATCAAACTCTTCAGAACTTACAAATTTGTGAGTTTCAATTCCTCAGTGGCTGGATATGAAAACTGCAACTGTTTTGTGATGTGACAGTAAAACACCGAGCATTCAGTGTACTTATTATATTTATAACTCTTTATATTTTCTTACAATATGATATACTCAGTGTGACGAGGAAAGGCATGCATGTCTCAAAGTATTACCAAATGTCTTTTTTTATTAGGGCTGAGTAACACGCTTTTGATAGCTATCGCAGGAAATTGGTGGTGGCTGGGTAAATATTTGGATACCATTTTATAGATGTGTTGTATAAGAGAAATGAGATAAGTATTAGTTTAGGTGATTGGATAAGATGTTTATGACGTTAGAGCCTTAATGTCTGCTTGATTTCAGGATGAAACATTTTCGAAGTTTACAAGGTGATGGTCTCCTCAAAGAGCAGTTTGATACGCGTGGATACTAAACTTAATAGATACGATGAAATATGTTGTACAATAGTAAGAGGAAAGTTTACGCGAACGTAATGATAATCGACAGAAGAATATTGATCTTGAAGAACGGAATATCTTCATTTGCATATACCGATATTCTTTACTTATGTTTTTTTTTTCTTCAGATTACCGATTTAAGTGGCACGTTTAATATGCTTGATTCTGTTGTCATGGTTGTTAAAGGTACGGTAACATACAGACACAAATTGTACAAACAGTATAGAAGATGTATGTGTTTATGATTAGTGTGTACTTAGCTCCTGTGTGGATCGGAAGAGATTTTTCTTACTAAACAGTTCAGTATTGATCAAACTTTGAAAATCTATCGCAGGATATTGGTCTTATCTGGGTAAATATTTGGATATACATTATTGTAAGATGTACTCAAAAATAGAAAAGAGGTACTACTTGTAAAGTGCTATGATTATTACAGGTAATCAGAAAGCATGTTTCAGACGTTGGGGCCATTAGGTCTATTTGATTTCAGAGCCTGGACAGTTTCGAGGTTTACGAGGTGATGGTCTTTTTAATGAGCAGTTAGATACTTGTGGATATTAAACTAACAAAAATTTAAAACGGTCCGGATACATGGACCACTCTTCCTGAGGAGTTGAAACAGTGTGCCTCCTTGTTTTCATTCAAAGCAAACTTAAAGAAGCACACCTTATTACAGTATACTTCAAACACGAACTAAAAACAAATAATTTATATGAATAATTGTGGTCTTCCGATAGCAACATCGCATATCGTTCCCTCTTCCAGCAAACCAATTCTATTATTCTAAATCCAGCCTATCTGCCCTTGTGCACTTTCAAGCACCTGCACGCACATTCACCACCATCACACATCAGAGTTTATTTTCCCCTGCTATCTTCGCAGCAGAATTTGTATTGTTGCGAATCTATTACGTCCCTACCTTTTTTACTCGGGCCGGCCATCTTTTCAAGCAGCATAATAGCTTCTTAAGTACAATTGTTATTGTAATCCCTGCTGCATAGACATGTATAGTGTATATTATATCATTAATTTCCTTTTATGTTGTTGTTTATGCAAGTCAAACGACTCTGCGTCAAATTTACTTTGTATATTTCCTACATGTTCATGATTATATAACTTATGTATATCGTTGTTTATGCAAGTCAAACGACTCTGTGTTAAATTTACTTACATGTTCATGATTATGTAACTTATGTATATTGATTTGCAGAAAATAAAGTATTTATCAAACAAACAAAATTAGGTATATTGTGCAAGAGTTAGCAATGGTCCATCCATCCATCCACTACCTCTCGTGTCCCTCTATTTTTTTTTCCTGTCTTTTATCTTCACTCCACGCAATAAGTTGCTTTCTTTCCCTCTCTCTCTCTCTCTCTCTCTCTCATACACACACACACACACACACACACACACTCTCTCTCTCTCTATTTCTCTCTCTCTCTGTCTCTGTTTCTCTCCTCTCTCTTCCGGCATGACAGCGACTTGGTGTAGGGATTTGTTCAAGGTTTTTGTTTCGGATAAGGTAGGTTATAGGTCTTTTCGTCGTAGATTCTTTGTTTCATCCATTTTCAATGTATATCAGTCAATCGATCATATAATTTTTTGTATTACGTGTGGGGAGAATGCACCCTACAAGCTCAGCTTTTAGCTTTCCTCTCCATTTCCAACATTTTCGTATACTTACAAGTTTTCTGTAAACTTATCCTTTACTTTGTATAATTAAATTTATGTACTGTATTCAATTTTTGTAATATATTTATATGTTTTTGTTGAAAATGAAAAATAAATGAATGAATGAATGAATGAATGAATGGTAAGAGTCAGGGAAGCTAATTCATTGTGTATATACTTGAAGATGAATATGCCTCATGTGTGTATGAAACGAAGCTTTTACAAATCGCATTATGAAAACCTTGCATAATTTTATGGGACGGGGGTAGGAGAGGCGATTAAGTGCAAATACGTTGCCCGCAATTTCTATTTCACATATATCTTTAAATTCTCCCAATACATTTTTCTGTCTTTAAACGGTGAGATAAATAGAGCAGAATAAAATAAATGAATATGAATATATCCTTGTAATACATTGTCTCACCTCTCACTCGATGCGTTTTGAAGTCTGCCTAAAGGAAAAAAAAAAACACCCTCCTTTGTTACTTGTCCCTCTTTCCCATTTCCCCGATTGCTTTGTATACCCTGTTCCTTAAAACACCTTTATATCACAGTCGTGCTTTTTCTTGAGGGAAGAATATCTGTTTTTGATGGACCATGTTCAATGATAACCGCGAAAAAAAATGTGTGAAAAAATGTATCTAACCACAGCTGAATATGAGTCGGTGTCGGCGACATTTAAACAACATCGCTTTAAAAGATTAAATAGAATGTACTCACATGAATGTTCAAACAACTGATTAAAGCTGTGTCTCACTCGTTGCTTAACCAAACGTCAAACTATTAATATCGCACATAAGTGAAAATGAGCTATGGAAATAATGGTTTCACTCGTTATTACTGACCAATGATGTCGATTACAATAACATGAACCACTCCGAAGAAAAGATGGGTCTATAACTAGGTAATAATTTCTTGTCTCGCACGATAATGATATTGAGAATGTATGATGTTTTGGCACAATTTCATATACATCTGCGTCCAACAATATATTTCGGGTTTTTTTTGTTTTTTTTTGAGAGAGAGAGAGAGAGTGAGAAAGAGAGAGTAAAGAGTATAGCAAATCATACATACATTGATTGGTTTATGCACAAACACTTGTTAGATTGTATTATTCATGAAGCGTTGCTAAATGTGTTATATTTCAGGAATACTTTTGACCACTTACAAACAACTTCAAATCTCAATTCTTCTCCGTTTGAAATATATATCACGACAATATATTCATTTTTCTTTCTAAAAGAAAGGACATTCTCGAAAAGAACATACATTTGCACTAATCGGGATAACTGTTTGGATTTAATCATCCATGTCGATGACACTATCTGTTTATCCCTGTAACTGTTCGTATTCAACATGTCTTTTTTATTTTTTGCGTGGAGGAACAAAAGAGTGCATGACATTGTATCGGATGGGACGCTTCATTTTGGCTTTATTGGAGTGGAACAGCCATGGGCGAAACAATGGGTGAGCTGACTTAATGGGCGTGAATAAATCACAACATGTAATCTGAACTAGTTGTGTAAATGACGCATTGGTGAAGAGGAAGCAGGATATACACATGCAATGTACACATAACGACAAAATCGTTTAAGTATTCTCCATTTCAATTTCTTTCGACACCAAGGTCGTATTCACAATGAAGCCAATATAAAAACGCTAGTATCCACCCATTCGTTCTGCGTAATCACATTTTTTTTTTAACATGCAGAGGAAGATTCCATGCAGATTCATATGTACAATACATGTATATCCACACATAGTACGAATGTAGGCTACAAAATAACCAACACAAAATCCCAATACCATAAATACTCTCTATTCTTATGTTCGGGTAGCAATCGCTCGGATAAACAGATATTCTTGATCTACGCCAATTCTTGAGGCAACATGTGCTTTGCCTTAAAATATACACATGTATCATCTTTCCCTTAGACAATAAAAGATAACCGATTTTCACTCCGTACCAAGATGTAATTTTTGAATTTCAACACCTTATATTGACGCTAAAAGAAGTTATTGCATTTTCAGATTACCTAACGTTATTTCAATATTGGACCAACGAATGTTCGGAATTATAACGAACCTTCGAAATAAGACCTTCAGAATACCGTTTTGTAACTACATGTAACACAGGAAATACCAGACTTTTCCAACCTGTCCTCATGGTATAGTTCTAGCCAAGAATATTTTCCCACGAACTAAACAACACTGACCACCCAGGATGTCATTAGTCTTTTGTTCGATTATCTAGTTTACAATGGTAAGCATTACTCTAGAAAATGTTCGTTCCTTTCAATAAGTGGGGAAGGCTGAGAATTACTGTTCACATGATATTGTTATAGAGAGCCAGGAATCACCGTGGTTTTATTGTAGCGTATATCTGATGTCTGTATTTGCTCTTGTATTATATTTGATTTTTGAATTTTGAACTTCCTTTTCTTTTTGAGCCCTGTAATTTTCCATTGCTTAACCCACGGATCACGGTGTAAGAGCTATTGTTGTGCCTTCCTGAATTTATGTGACCCTCGATTTGTAAAACTACACAATGATTACGGGCCGTTTCAGCGATGAAGTTTAGAGCATGAACACATTGGAAAGGGGGTGGGGTGGAATCAGAACTGATGTGCATTTACATGTATTATACTGTATAATGTGTTTATGTGTGTATGGGTGTGAAAGCGTTTATTTCACTTTCTTTTTGATGTGCTGCTCATCTCTCAGGTACGCAAACTAATACAAGAGGCGACAATAACCATGAAAACTTGAAGTCGAATCAAATTAGATTAGAAGCGATGAAAGCTGGAAACTCGGAAGACATTCTTATGCCTGTAATCATGCATACGTCTTAGTTATTCACTGTAAAGATTTACTACGCGACCATGGAAACTCAATAAATGCCGTTGTAGTAATACAGCGTCCTTTTTACCAAGTGGTGCCATGAGCCAGTGTTCAGTGCACTGGCATTACGCTGCGCTGCATGCACTCTGTGATGCTCGCAGATTACAAATTTCTTTGGTAATGCTAGATTAATGCATGCCGGTGGTCGCTGCTACGCTGACTGGCTCTCAGCAATTGCGATTGCGATATCGATAGCTAGGTATCTCATTATTTGCGAAAAAGTGACACCAAAATATTGGTCGGGCGAAAAATATTTCGAGGCTGACGTGACGCCACATCCACTTTCTTTTCATGGTGAAAATATTTAAGTCAGTGCTAGTTCGAGAATTTCATGATGTACGATATTGTAGCAAAAACGGGGCCTTGGCATTTATGCCGACCGAGCCGACCGTTCGTTTGATCGAAATATACGATCACTCTGTGAAGAGGATAGAACCTTAGTCTTCCACCACTCTTCGTACGTCACCAGTCTACACCTTGCACTTCACATCATCCGACTCAAAACTCAAAGGCACTTTCTCACTCTCATAACTATCTCATCCAACACACTGACAAGTGAATTCTCCCTATCACTCCCGACGTCGTTTCTTGAGTGCGTCGTTCTTAGACGTCATTCAGAAAGTACGTCGTTTCCAGACGTCCGCGTCCGCCCTTGTACTTCGTCGTTCTGCCCCTTAGTTCACATGGAAGACGTTCGCCCTGGAAGTACATCGTTCGTACTTATCATTTCCAAAGTACTGTACTTCGTTCTCTGACGTCTGCTCTTGAAGCACGTCTGACGTACTTGTCCTTTAATTCCAAAGTACTGTACTTCGTTCTCCGACGTCCGTTCTGGAAGTACGTTGGGCGTCCGTCCAGACAATCAGTTGTCCCACGTTGCAGCAAAGCCCGCTCGAGAATGCTCACAAAGGCTGCTGGACGAGTTGTCTTCTGGTGCAGAACCACCGGTTACCATCCCAGTCTCATCGGCATTCGGCACTCATTCCAACCAATACTTATCTGAACACGAATGCATCACAACTTCAGAGGCGATATTTATACCGGAACACAAGCTTGTTCATTTACAGGTAAAGTGTGTACATACTCACGTTCAGAACGTCGTACCGAGCACAAGACACAAAGGTCGGTCTCGTTTCTCAACATCTTTGCTCAGAAAGTATGGGCTGATCCAGTATCGTGCATGAATTACATCAATGGCACTAGAAAATTGAGGAAGAATCTAACGAGGTAGCTGATAGTACCTGAATGAAAGTATTATGGACATGGTTTTCAGTCCCATAACTAAACACATTTACAAATTAATTAAAGTTAATTGTCTAAAATGGGTCATATGGCCAACCTGTGTACACACGTATACACACACAATGCTATATGTATCAAACCTCTGTAACACAACTTTGAACTAACTGTAGGAATTATCGCTGCACTTATTATCCATACTTTTTATCATTATCTGAATCTTCACAAAAACCACTAATTAACAAATAATCATCAATACAGAATACTGACTTAAAGGAAAAATTCACTCTTTTAGAATGCATAGCTTGTTACATGTGTAAATAAGCACAAAGTAACCACGGCCACATTGTGCTACTGAAATGCTATGAGCAATTTTCGCTGCAGTGTACTTTCACATTTCCCCATAATATACTTCAGATATTTACACGAAACTTTGGTTCATTCATTTTGTCCGGCCATCCATATAGCGATCGGATAAACACGGTACTCAAAATGTGCATTTCTCCTGTGACCCCATGTCACACGGGGGGCGGGGGGGGGGGGGGCTGCAGACTGTGTGCTGCAGATCAGAGCGGGTAATTTTTTTTTTTTCGGTGCCGTTGGGAGATTTATGTAAAATTTGTTGCAAGTTGTAACTTAGACGAAAGTTAATTGGAAATCTATATTTTTGTTTTGTCTTGTTGAAGTGCCAAATCATGCACACGCCAGTTCGGTTAGAGTATTGTTTATTCTTGTTTATAATTACTGTACAATAAAAAGGATAAAGTATTATTATGTGGATATCATTGTTGATGTTCAGTATTACTGCTACCCAAGAGGTATCTGCTTAACATTTGTGCTTTTGTTGTGCTCCAATGAGTCATTGCAAATATTGTACATTTGTTGATATTTTGATGAATAAACTTATTAAAGAGAGAAAATAAAAAAAAACTTTGTTGGAGTGCCAAATCATGCACACGCCAGTTCGGTTAGAGTATTGTTTATTCTTGTTCATAATTACTGTACAATAATAAGTAGGATAAAGTATTATTATGTGGATATCATTGTTGATGTTCAGTATTACTGCTACCCAAGAGGTATATGCTTAACATTTGTGCTTTTGTTGTGCTCCAATGAGTCATTGTAAATATTGTACATTTGTTGATATTTTGATGAATAAACTTATTAAAGAGAGAAAATAAAAAAACTTTGTTGAAGTGCCAACTCATGCACACGCCAGTTCGGTTAGAGTATTGTTTATTCTTGTTTATAATTACTGTACAATAAAAAGGATAAAGTATTATTATGTGGATATCATTGTTGATGTTCGATATCAATACTGTTACCGAAGAGGTATATGCTTAGCATTTGTACTTTTGCTGTGCTCCAATGAGTCATTGTAGATATTGTACATATGTCGACATTATGATGAATAAACATATAGAAAGTTAAAAATGAATATCATTTTGTTACAATACATAACACATTATACAAATAACATACATCATTGTTATAATATGTCAGTTGTCAATAACTCTCCTGACACACCTGACATAACTTGATTGTTGACTATCATCAACCAAATATTAACATGAAAAAACCACAAACCCATTCGTAACACTCCAGAAGTAAATTCAGCAGATGAGGACATCTATTGAAATACAAAATTGGAAGTGTGATTAATGCATTTCATATCTTTTTATGCAATCCGCATCCACCCGATTTAGCATAAGGTCACCATTTTGCCAAACAAGAGCATCATGCACAAACAGAATACTCCGTGATACACGATGAATGGTCGATATTTCCGTATGCTTGCGTGAGCGACTACTCGAATTTCGACTATAAAATAACAACAGCAACTGCAGGTAAGAGTGCACCCCCTCCCCCGAAAAGATGGGCCGAGCATTGCTAATTTTGTTAAGATTGTGCCTTGATTTTCCTTGAGTAAATAAAGAAATGTAATTCTGTCTCAAACTTGTTAAAACCATATATGTCATGACCTTGACGCGGGAGGTACCCTTCGCACCTTCTCATGTCTGTAGAGTGAAACTAAACCCCTGCCCGACAACAGCGTTAGGACAATGCAGGGTTCGATAAAGGACAAACTTCTGTCATTTCTGTTATAGTGCCAGTATCAAGCAAAGAAACGAAGCAGGTCCACCCCGTCTCCAATCTGAGTGCAAAGGTCATCGTAGAAAGATATTAATAGGAATCTTTATTGCGGAAGTAGAACAGAAAAATATTAGGTTTCATTGATCCTGCTGCACACTCAAAATATTCAAGGAGTATAACAGTTCTCTCTGTGGTGCTCCAGACCATAACGTCGCACAATTTGTTATATAGAACAAGCCGTTTTTATGACATGGCTGAGAAAGCTGACATAGTTAGACTTTGATAGTGGCATTGCAACTTTTGTGAGTGTTAACTTCGACTACAGCGTGTAAAGGTTATCATTTTTCAACCTATCTGGTAAGTTTTTTCTAACTTTTATTTGAATTTCTGTATAGTGTCGGTATCGAGAATTTGAACATATCTAAATTCATTGCTGCAAACTATGTTTGTACAGCCTTTGTTTGACTAAACTTACGATAGATACTGGGAAGGATCCCACACAACTGATCTTCCTCTTCTATCAAAGCAGTATGCAGCATTCCTGATATCGAAGTTTATGTGAGCTTTGGAAATTTACTGATTTCATGCATTTACTGTTTACACGGTCATCTCCAAAATATATTACCAAGTGCATGAATTACATCGGAAACAAAAAGAGAGTCTTAGGAATTATTCAAATGTGCTGTGGTTCTTAAGGGGACTTCACGTAGGCCTAACTACTTGAGAAAAAGCAAGTTTAGGAAAAACAAATCCTGCAAATAATCTTAAACTGTTATTCCGATTGGAAAGAATATATCACACAAATGCCAACGTCTGAAAATGGGCTCGACAGTTGCCCGGAGGACAGGTGGCCCGGGGCCGCTGAAAATTTCTATCGGCTACCAAACTTTAAAAAGGCTATCTTTTGGTTGTCCAATCAAGAAACTAAGATTCAATATGGATTATTATGTTTCCTTTGATTTCGGGCAGTTGAATCTTTACTCGGGCCACCAAATTCCAAATCTAAAAATTTCAGTGGGAGATTTGGAACACCAGGGAGAAAGAAAATGTCGAGCCCTGCAATCTTCAATCTTCTCAGTTCTCATTATCAAGAGTCAACTGAGTAAAGGACAAACTGATAACGCTTCTTTCACGAAAGGATCAAGTCTTTGTGAGTCATTCAGCACGTTAGTATTATAATTTCTTAGGAATGACAATTTCTTTCTCATAAAAGCTAATTTGTGAAAAAAAATGATAATAACCCCACGGCTCTACTTTCTTTTCATTCTACCTTCATAACAGTCAACATGGCTTGGAGGAGTCCAAAGTCGCAGTCATTTCCAATTTCCCTGTTTCACGCACTCTGCCTCGTCAGCCTGTTCAATCTTCACATTCGGCTCCTCTCTCCTCCTACCTGGTGTCATCCTTCTCCAGTCCCAATCCCAGGCTGCCTTTCAGACTCATGGTTGTAGATAACACTACTGGTGATGTCTATATTGGAGCCGAGGAGGAGATTTACCACCTAGGAGCAGATTTTAACTTGAGAGAGACCGTTGAGGTCGGGTTATGCAATATACCGGGATCTGACTATATTGGTGAACAGGACAAGAACAGACTGCTTGTCATCGCACCTGCACCTACACAGAGACTCATTACGTGTGGAACATGTGATGGATATTGTGAGATGAGGAAGCTATCCAATATCACTGATGCAGAAACAAACTATGGTTGGCGTGATGAAGTAGTAGTGAGGAGAGACGATGTGCCTATGGTTGGAGTGGTAGTTCTAAGTGCCATCCAGAGGTCGCAGTATCTCTTTACAGGCATCAGTCTAACTAATGGGTATGGAATCCCTATTTCCAAAATTGATATTATTTCCTTCGCACTTCAGCAACAAATACCATACCAGACAGAGCACGTGACTGTTAACTACATTTAGGTCATGCTGGAGACTTCATATATATATTACACAATTCAGCTTAAAGAAGCAACAACGTCGCCTGTAATAGGTCGCTTATGCTTGGACACAACTGATCCAAACTTTGAGTCCTACACACAAATTCAACTAGAATGCATAGACCAAACTGGATCAAACTTTAACGTGATTCAAGCAGCTCACATTGGTCCAGCAGGATCCCAGCTAGCCGACTCCTTGAGTATAAGTAGTACCGATGACGTCATGTATGCTGTGTTTATCAAGGAGAACTCATCACCTGTACAGTCTGCTCTGTGTCTCTACAAGATGAGTGATATCCAACAGAGATTTACACAAGCTGTAGTTGACTGCATCACATGCTGGAGTGATTGTGATGGAAGATCAATCGACTACTTGGAACGCAATAGATGTGGTGTGGTACGTTTCTTTCTTTGCGTAGGATATACACATACAAATCTCTTTGAAATTAGGTCAGGCATTTCATGAAAAAAAAAAAAACATTATTCAAACGATAGCAAAGGTTAATGGAGATCAGAAAGATACAAATGACATTATTTTTTGTATGCTGAATAGTAATCTTACACTACAACCTTCTCGACAGTTATCTCGTGATCATTTCGTCATTCCCATGCATCATGCTATTCTTTCTGTTATGTGACCATCAGCGAGAAACCATTAAAGTTGTTTAACAATCTCTCACCTCTAGGGTTGTATTTTTATGATTATGATTTCGTTGTATTATGGACCCACTACAACCCACTACACATATGGACTATGAACGGAGGTCTTTCTTTGATCCCATCATCACCATCGCCACCTGATTATGTGCATCTTAATGAGTACATTCAGGTCCTTGGATAATGACGATTGTGCAATCGTGCATTGTCACTAACAAAAGTAACATGTCCTTCATTGCGGTCTTGTTTCACTGATTTGCCTTTTTCAGACGGAAATTGTCTTTGAATAAATACAGATGATGAGGAGCAGCAAAATCTGAGAACATGGCAAATTCTGTGTCAAAAGATGGATAATTGCTGATTCGCACATTTTCGCACACGCATATAGGACCTTGCCAAATGGCAAGATATACATGTTCTCTACCATTACCGTCCCGAAAATGACCATTTAGTTGACGAAATGTTCATTTCGTAACGAAATAGGCCATGCGACACTTGGCGCTCCATACAAATTGTCCATGGTTTAAACCATGGTTATACGGCTCACACCTGTAAATAAAATTAAATGTCCCAGACCCCTTCACAAATTCGTACCAAAGATACCAAAATAAATGAAGAAAAAATAATTAAAATTCATTAATGCAGTTTGGCATAAAACTGAATAGCTGCAGATATTGAGTATGAATTCCTCTACAAACTGCATTTTTGTTTGAAGATGAAAGCTTTTCTCATGGAATTTGAAGGGACTTTATTTCATTGGGTGCGTGTACGGAAAATAGGTGATTTTTTGAGTGAAAAGAACTCGTAGTCTGGCTTTGCGGACCCTTGGACAGAGTTAAAGCCAAAGAACCCGCCTTGGAAATTTGATGGATGACAGGGTATAGCTCACTTATCCAGGTTAGTGAAGATGAAACACCTCATTTCTCCCAGCTATTTTACAGAATTTTTTGAAATTTGAATTTTAACACACGTCTCTATGTGGAATTATTTATCCGTGTGAGCCTTATAGAGAATGCACGCAATGCACACATTACAAGTCAATGGGAAGTATTCATCCTGTACAAGCTCATGCTGGTTTATGTTGATTTATTCTGTCAAATCCATCCCTCCCCTTCCCTCCCCAACCCCCCCCCCCCCCTTCTCCCCTTACCCATCCCCCTCTACCCCCCCCCCCCCAACTTTGCTTTACTACAATTTGTTTTCTTATTATGTTCTTGTTAGAAACTAGTCTTGGTAGAAACTAGTCAGCAGTATCACACAACTTTGAATGATTGTGTCATTTTAATGTATTTCTTTGTTTGGGCTACCACTGAAACAGCATCAAAATACATCAAATTAATCTGTTTGATAAATAAAAGTGTTTTACAGTACTTTGAGGCAATAAGGTGATGATGACACCCCCTTAATCAAGGATGATAACTACCTGCATCTATGTATTCATCTTATGAAAAGCTAATCAAAACTGCAAGATTTATGTTTGGAAAAAAAACTCCAAAGGGCATCATTTTCAAAAGTGTATCTTTGAGAAGCTTTATAACCCTTGAATGCGCAATTTCCCATATGATGTAGGGGCAAATATCATCAAAAACACATTTATGATGTTAAAAAGTCAAATAAGAAATATGACCTCTACTATAGGCTCACACCTGTAAATAAAATGGAATGTCCCACACCCCTTCACAAATTCGTACCAAAGATACCAAAATAAATGAAGAAAAAAATGATTAAAAATCATTAATGCAGTTTGGAATAAAACTGAATAGCTGCAGATATTGAGTATGAATTCCTCTACAAACTGCATTTTGGTTTGAAGATGAAAGCCCTTCTCATGAAATTTGAAGGGACTATATTTCATAGGGTGCGTGTACGGAAAACAGGTTCAAGTTCAAGTTCGAATTTATTCGTTTTTCCACAATAAAGTAATATAAACATAAATCTCACTTTCTTGAGTGACAGAAACAATGCATGTAAATTTGTACAAAGAAAACAACAATAATGGGATAAACTAACAGTATCAATACATTGCAATTGTTGCAGAGGTAACGAAAATGAAAGAATTGTCAATATATACTGTGTGAAAAAAAAAAAACCGGAGGGACCCACTAAAAAGTCAATGTTTGTAGAGTGTGGGCCCCTCTTGTATTAAAAACTCGATGCAAAATTTGACTGAATATAGCAACAAAGCAGCACGAAAAGTTTGGCATAAAAAGTTTAGCAGCCCACTAAGAGACAGACGGACAAACAGTTACACACAAAACAATAACAAACGAAATAATGAGCATGAGACAAGACTGGGACAGCAACAAGACTACTTATAGGACAGAAAACTGACTTGACGACACGACAGGAAACAAGACTATAGCGCGACGAAGAGGTAACAAAACAGACAGGAATATGCAACAGAGACAACGATCCTCGGAGGTTTGAGGAAGAAAGAGAAGAAGAAGAAAAGAAGAATATACAACAAACCCTTCAACTGCGAGGTATAAGTTAAAGAAGATCTTATCATAAACAAGGCTTAGGCAAAAGTAACAATAATAAAAAGAACGCCAATAAAGATTTTGCGGACGGGTAACAAAATAAGCCTATGAACTAATCTGATTCTGGGGGTCGTCATTCATAGGATTGCAAAAGAAAAAACTTCAGTCTCCTTTTAAAGGAGTACATAGAAGGAGCAGATTTTATATCGTGGTACAGGGAATTCCAATAATTAGGTCCAGTGTAAATAAGTGTATTCTTTGCTAGAATCGTTCGAAGAAGTGGTAAATGAAACTCGTTAGAGCGTCGGGTGGGGTAATTATGGAATGATTGATTTTTTTGGAACATAGAACCAAAGATAGGTGGCAGTAAACTTTTATCATACATATACATAAATTGGCCTAAGTTGTATAAAAATAGTTCGTTGATTTTTAGTAGCTTATTACAGTTAAACAATACATTTGTATGTGAACGAGTGGGAGAATTGGAAATGATACGGAGTGCTTTCTTTTGCAGTAATAACACTCTATTCAGCAGCGTCTGATGAGTATTGCCCCAAGCTAAAATTCCATAATGAAGGTAAGGGAGTATCAAAGAGGAGTATAACACAAGTAATGTCTTTTCAGGAATATAAAATTTTAGTCTGTTCATAACACCTATATTTCGAGAAATGATTTTGCAAATATCAATATGTATTTTCCAAGAAAGTTTATTATCTACAAAAATACCAAGAAATTTAAAATATGACACACTTTCTAAATTACAATCATCCAGAACTATTTCTGAATTCAAAGAATCAACAGTATTGCTGAAAAGCATACATTTTGTTTTTTGAACATTCAATGACAACTTGTTAGCTCTGACCCAGTTGGTCACTTTTTTCAATTCTGTATTAACTTGTTGAACAAGAACATCGATATCGTTATGGGCAAGAATCGATATCGTTATGGGCAAGAAAAACAAAGGTGATTTTCCGTACACGCACCCTATGAAATATAGTCCCTTCAAATAGTCTGGCGTTGCGGACCCTTGGACATAGTTTGAGCCGAAGAACCTGCCTTGGAAATTTATCCAGGTTAGTGAAGATGAAACACCTTATTTCTCCCAGCTATTTTACATATATATTTTTTTTTTTGAATTTGAATTTTAACACACGTCTCTATGGGGAGTTATTTACCCGTGTGAGCCCTTCAATTGTACCACCATTGTGGATTCGGGCCCATGTGTGTGGTAGGTCCATGGTTATACATGAATTTTCATATCACGCTGGCGCAGTGCTTATACGTAGCTGTTGTGTACTACTTGAGCAGGAATGAGAAATTATATTCTTGTGTTCACGGTAACTGATGTTCAATATCTCAAAGACTGCTGAGGAGATTTCCCCTAATGACTGTTGAGTGAAATTTCAAAAACATACAATATGTATCTTGAAAGGAACTCTTACCAAGTGATCCAATAAACACATTTTCTCTGAGCAGAAAACGTTTAGCGAGAATACCATTATATTGAGTGAAAATTAAGTTCAAAGCAACTGATTTTTCAATTGAGATTTTTATGGGATTGCAAACAGGAGCCGTTATGGCCCAGTTTCATAGATACAACCGCGAACTCGCAATCATTAGTTTCCCCGTTCAATTATAATGGCTGCAGTGGTTGTGCCCTTCAAGCAGACGTCCACTTGGGCGCGGACAAGCCCAGGAAGTGTTGCAGAAGCAAATTCTGTCATTTCGGCATCCTGTCCGCGTCAGACGCGGAATAAGTGTGTGAATCGGCTTGTCCTGGGACATTCCTAGGAATGTCCGCGGACTGTCCGCGGACTGACTGCGGGCATTCCTAGGAATCACTCCGGAAGAGCGCGAAATACTTCGGAATATGCTAATCGTAGCCGGGCAGCGCGGAAACATCTAGAATTACACCAGGAATGAACGCGGACAATCAGGATGCCTTCCGGACAACATAAGTTAGGCATGCGGACAAACTGCGGACAATACCAGGAAATGGAAAGGTATATATTTGGCGCTGACTTTGACCACTTCCACCTCCCTGCTTTGACTTTTCCTCATCTGACTGCTAGCCGTCATTGATGCTCCTTGTGCTTCCGCAGTAGCTGCTGATATAAATATGATATGGTCATTGTTATTTTACAAATGTGACCACCAAAAGTCGAAGAATAGGATTGTCTGCATGTCGGCTGACGACTCATTTTTTTTTTTTTTATTTGTCTCATCTGGGAGAACAATCTTTTCTCTGCCTACAGTCACATGGATGATATCAGCAAACTTATTGAGCCATATATGTATATATATATATATATACATATTATACATATATATATATAATATATGTAAATATAAATATAAATATAAATGTATATATATGTATATATATGTATATATATATATATGTATATAAATATATTATAATTTATATACGTATATTCTTTTAGACCTGTGCTTTATCCATCGTGAAGTATATATATGTTTTGTCTGATACTTCTGCAGATCATGCCAAAATGATCCTAATCATTAAATTTGTTTTTCATTCTCTCATTTTTACCCTTGTGCATCTCTAACTCTCTTTTATTTTGATAACTTTTGAACATTTTGCAATGATTCAAGTCCGAGAATTTTTTTTTTCATGCTGAGAGCTTACTAGCCTATTGTCAATGAAGTGTAAAAATGGGAAAATACTTTTACCCTACTTTAATTTACCATTTTTTTGGGGGGGGGGGGAGGGTTCAGCTGGGCTGTCAAATGGGACAATCGAGTTTATTTGCAACTAAAACAAAAAGAGAGGATAGGATTATTAGGTAATAACAACTACGAAAATCATTCAGGTAAAGGATATTTCTGAAATGATTTGTGATGCTTAGAGTGTACTTAAATATATACACTCAGCAAAAATAAAACGAAAAGAAAGAAATTAAACACTTTTTCGGGTTCATAATTCATTGCTTTTTCTCTCATTTCACTTGAATTTTGATTTGACAGAAAATTCTTCATTTTCCTCCATTATCTTTAGCTTTCATTGTTATTTTGGGCTTCAAAGATATTACTAGTACATTGTAATGAGACCACAGGTATATTTTTGCAATTGAATTCATGCTTTTTATTGTGATGATGGTTTATTTGTCTTTTGTTCTAATATATTGTATCATTAGGGAGCATTTACATATGAATAGCAACTTGTTCATGTTCATATAATACATTAACATTTACCCAAAAATTCTATGCTCTTTTTTTCTGAGTGTATTTCCACCTACTTTTTGATTTTTCAGCTGGGCTGTCACATGGGACAACCTATATTGTGCAGTTTGTTTGCAAATAAAATAAGAAAACAACATAAAGGAAAATGTACCATAGTAAGAAATGGGAACCATGAAAGTCACTCAGATGAAAAATAATTTCTGAAAAGATCAAATCAACATAAACTTTCTAGGAGGTTAGGGGGGCTTATTTCACTTCTTTCTGGTTGCTATTGGCACAGTCTCTACTACCTTCTTCTTTGCCTTCTGGGACCGGGAACTCCTTAAATTTACCTGTTCTTCATCACTAGACGAAAGATGTGCCTGTGATGGGGATATTTGCATGGGGGCCTCGCCTCCCTTTTTGCTCTTTTTGCGTTTCATTGGCATGACGCTCACGGAAAGTGTCGACACTTTCGTGTCTGGATCACAAAATTTCCGCATCGGTTCCGGACACTTGCACAGTGGTCGGACGTCCACTTGGGAGCGGACAAGCCCCGGAAGGGTTGCGGAAGCAAATTTTGTTATTTCGGCATCCTGTCCGCGACAAACGCGGAATAACTTTGTGAATCGGCTTGTCCTGGGACATTCCTAGGACTGTCCGCGGACTGACTGCGGACATTCCTAGGAATCACTCCGGAAGAGCGCGAAATACCTCGGAATATGCTAATCGTAGCCGGGCAGCGCGGAAACATCTAGGATTACACCAGGAATGAACGCGGACAATCAGGATGCCTTCCGGACAACAAAAGTTAGGCATGCGGACAAACTGCGGACAATACCAGGAAAATGGAAAGGTATAAATTTGGCGCTGACTTTAACTTTTCCTCATTTGACTGCTAGCCGTCATTGATGCTCCTTGTTTTGCTTCCGCAGTAGCGGCTGATATTATATCAATATGATTGGTTAATATCATTTGATAAATGTGACCACCAAAAGTCGAAGAATAGGATTGTCTGCATGTGGGCTGACGATTCATTTTTTTATTTCTGATTTGTCTCATCTGGGAGAACAATTTTTTCTCTGCCTACAGTCACATGGATGATATTCGCAAACTTTTTGAACCATATATATATATATATATATATATATATATATATATAGTATGCATAAAAATGTAAATGCATATACATATATATATATATATGTATATATAATCATGTTGATATACAAATGATGCACAGGATAGAGTGTGTTAGTGTAGGCGTGGTGCACTCGAGGGTATTTACAATTGTGAAACATGCACGAGGCGAAGCCGAGTGCATGTTGCACTACATTGTAAATACCCGAGAGTGAGCTACGCCTCCACTAACGCCACGAAATAATCCTGTGCATCATTTGTTTTATAAAATGGGTCGAAAATTCGAAAACTAACATCATTTTTCAGCGTTTTTCACGTACCTTTGTGGGTCAAGACGTCCGAAGATGTTCGTCCCAAACATTTACGCACGTCGCACTCGCGGAAGTCCCGCACATACAGTATGGCCCGAATTCACGAAGGTGGTACAAATGAAACCATGGTTTAAACCATGGACAAAAACCATGGAGCGCCAAGTGTCGCATGGAATATTTTGTTACGAAATTGCTCATTTCGTCGACAAAATGACCGTTTCGTTAACGAAATTATCATTTCGTGGACGAAATGTTCATTTAGTTACAAAATATTATCATTTCATTACAAAATAATAATTTCATCGACGAAATGACGAAATTTCATAACGCAATATTCCGTGTGACACTTGGCGCTCCATGGTGAAGTGAAGAAGTGTAAAGCTTATCCTCTCCTAAATATCATACCAGCAATATAATGTATGTTTTCTGTGACAGTACCAAAGGTTCTGTTTAATGGAATTGTTTTCCTGCCCTTTGTAGTTGTTTTTAGGACAAATATGCTTTAAAAGAAAAAAAAAACAACAACACCAAACAAACTAGCAAATATGCGGAAAACGATCCCATACTACCTAAGTAATGTACTTGACTTCTGCATATCTGAAGACTGACACAATTACTGTACCTCATCCATACAGTAATTATTTCATAGAGAATTAGAAATTTTGTTATGTATTTCCAAAGCCTGATGCACCTCTTGCTATATCTGTACAGAGATGTGTGATGGTGTTTCAAGAACTGCTCGGTACACAAATGACGAATATTGTGGGGAAAAAATGAGTGAACAAATGAAAACATTTTGTTAAGAATATTTGACAGATTATAACATGACAAATACAAACCTCACCTTTAGATTGTAAAAGTTAAGGTGAATAAATACATTTCTGCAAATTTGTGAAAGAGCAAATTTCTATGGTTTTCAGTTCAATTCAATTCAATTCATTTATTTCATTCTCATTTTCTTTCCAACAAAACATAACACGAGGTAAATCAGAAAATCCATCATAAGCATGTATACAGTACAAAGTGCGAAGGATTAACGATATCCAACAAACTAATAGAGATGAATCATGTATACATACGGGAAAATACAAAGTTATATTTTGAGGAGAAAAAAAAGAGAACTGAGAGGTCCACTAAAAAGCAGTGCTTGTAGATTGTGGACCACTCAAGAATTTCTTCCAAAAATACACATACAATTACAAATACATTACACATATGCACAACAACATAACTAAACTAACATAACTAAACTAAGGAGATACAATCGAACGGAATGGGACAAAAACAGAATTAGTGGAAGAAAGGGAAAGGAAGAAAGAGAGAGAGAGAGAGAGAGAGAGAGAAATGAGAGAGAAGGGGGAGGGAGAGGGAGGGAGAGGAAAGATAGAGAATGCCTACACGCTGAACAAGAGAAACGGAAGAGAGAATTGATGAGGTGCTTCGAACAGCTGGTGACTGCACGCAGCTGTGTACGTGCAGTGTAGAAATTATGCAAATAACATGCCGTATTTCATTGCCTAGTAATGCCGTTTTTCACTGCGTAATAATGAATTAAATAACCGATGATGACCCTCATGTTTGCTGTAACCTGTATAGGTAATGAAAATAAATATCTTAGCTAGAATTTAACAAAAAAGATTTCAAATTACGCTTAAAAATGTATAACGATGAAGAATTTTTTATTTCAGGACCTAATGAATTCCAAAATTTAGGGCCGATGTATATAAATGTGTTCTGAGCTAATAAGGTTCTCAAAAGGGGTAAGTGAAACTCATTAGAGCTCCTAGTAGGATAATCATGAAAAGATTGATTTCGTGGAAACATTGAATTAAAAATATTGGGAAGAGCATTTGTGTTATAATTGAACATGAACTGGCCCAGTTGAAAAAGAAACAAATCTTTAATTTTTAAAATCTTATATTCAATGAACAATGAATCTGAATGAGAACGTGGCGAAACCCCACAAATAATACGAAGTACTTTCTTTTGTAATAATAATAATTTATCTAATAAAGTTTGATGGGCGCTACCCCATGCTAAAATTCCGTAATTAAGATAAGGTAATATTAAAGAAAAATACAACGTTAACAAAGACGACGATGGAATGTGAAACTTAAGTCTGTTGATAATACCAATATTTCGTGAAATTATTTTACTTATGTTGATAACATGAGGCCTCCACGAAAGCTTATCATCCACTGTAATACCAAGGAATTTTATGTGGGATACACGTTCTAATTGAATACCATCAAAAATAAGATCTGTGCTTAATGTTTCTATGGATTTACTAAAAAGCATATACTTAGTTTTCTGGAGATTAAGTGATAATTTATTAGCTCTTATCCATTGAGTCACTTTTTTCAATTCAGAGTTGACGGTGTCAATTAAAGTAACTGGGTCTTGATGGGAAAAGAAAACATTTGAGTCATCAGCAAAAAGTATAAATGAGAGTGTATCAGATGACCTGCAAAAATCATTGATGTAAACAATAAAAAGTAAAGGACCTAATATACTACCCTGAGGGATGCCACATTTAATAAATTTGAAACTTGAGTTATTCTCGTTCAGAGATACATATTGTTTTCGGTTTTGCAGGTAACTCCTGAACCACTCCAAGGCCTTCCCCCTTATGCCATAATGTGACAATTTATGAAATAAAATGTCATGATTAATTGTATCGAAGGCCTTGGAGAAGTCGAGGAAGATACCAACAAGATGCGAATGATTATCTATTGTATGCGCGGCATTATCAATAAACTTCAGTAGAGCGTGAATAGTGCTGTGTTTCCGACGAAACCCAAATTGAGAGTTTACAAAAACATTATGAGAATTAAGAAAATTAATTGTTCTTTTAAATATTAATTTTTCTAAAATTTTAGATAAGGATGAAAGTAAAGAAATGGATCTATAATTGCTGACATCAAGATCATCTCCTTTTTTAAATAAAGGGACAACCTTAGCAATTTTCATTTGATCAGGAAAAACGCCATATAACATAGATTTATTGAAAATATGTACAAGTGGGTCCACAATTGAAGATATAATACCCTTTAAAATGAAATTACTTATGTCATCATAACCCGCACTGCGTTTGTTATTCATTCCAGCAACAATATCCATTATTTCATGTTTCGTAGTTGGAACGAAAAAAATAGAACTAGAATTAGATTCACCTAAAAAATGTGAAAAATGTGTATTAGACGGTGGTACTTCTTTCGCCAAATTCTCTCCAATCATTGAAAAATAAGAATTAAAAATATTTGCCATATCACCAGAATCTTCAAAAATTCTATCATCGAATCGAATTTTTGTAATACTTGATTTCTTTTTTGATACATTCATGGCCTGTTTCAATACCTTCCATGTATTCTTCATATCATGTTTATATTTTTCTAACTGAATCGCATAATATTTCCTCTTTTCAAATCGTATAACTTTAGTTAAAACATTTTTATACGATGTATATTTCCTTTTTGACTCTTCAGTTTTTTTCATTTTATATTTATAATATAACCTATTTTTCCTATTCACAGAACGCAAAAGGGATTTAGAAATCCATGGAAGCTTAGGGGATGTTTTATAATTAACTAACTTATCTTTTATTTTAGGAATATATTCATCTAAATTTCTATTAATTATCTCTAAAAAATTATCACATGATACATTAACATCATCATTATCACAAACACCAGACCAATCAACTCTTTCTAAGCTAGCACCAAGGCTAGCTAAATTTTCTGGTGTGGCTCTTCGTCTAGTTGGAGGAACATGAAACTTATTAACCGCATGCTTAAGATTAAACCAAGCCATAACTGGGAAATGATCAGTCATATCGGATAAAATTATAGAAGAATCTAAAAATTGTAATAAATTACCAAAAATATTATCAAGGAGGGTGGCGGAATGATTTGTAACACGTGTGGGTTTCGAGATTAAAGGCAAAAATGAGGCTGATAAAAGTATTTCAAGAAACTCTTGTGACATGATATCATTTTTTATCAATCAATATTAAAATCACCCATTACAAAAACATTGTTATTAACAAAAAGGGAACTCTTTAACACATTTGTAATACAATTCAAAAAATCATTAGGATTAGAACTAGGGGGTCTGTAAACAATACCAATTATAATATTCTTACTTTGTGGAACAGATATTTCCACAAATAAAGATTCTATAATATCATTCATTGAATTTAACTCATCGCAAACGTTGTAATCAAATTCATGAGACAAATAAAACGCTACCCCACCACCCGTCCTATTCAATCTATTATTAACTATTAAATTATAACCATTTATTGCATACGGTAAATTAATATCAGATGATAACCATGTCTCAGTTAAACCTATAACTGAAATTTGTTGTTTATTTTGATTATCTAATAATATCTGTAATTCATCAAAATGCTTATTGATACTCCTGACGTTTAAATGTAACATAGAAAAAATATTTCCAGAAAAATTTTTCACGATACCTTTAAACTGATCAACTGTAACATACTTAGAAGAAATTTGGGCCGGATCATATTCAAAATCAAAATCATCATATAAATCTTGTGAAGACGAATTAACATTATTGGCAAAACAATTATCAATAAAAGCAGATGAATGTGAATTATTCCGACTTGATTCTGTAGGGGAGTGTCTAAACAAATCAAAGAGTTCATCATCATCAAGGGAATCAAATGCTAGGTTGGGTCTATTAGCCATAATGAAAAGCAGGATCTACATAACAGCATATCAATTGGTGAGGTTGCAAGAGAAAGACATATTCTGGCATAAGTGAAGCACAAACAATTCCGAGTTCATGGAGAGTACAGCGAGTAGGCAAACACAAATAAACAAAGAATTCTGACAACATAAACAATGAACATAGAACACATAAACAGACTTGAATAAGTGTATGAAAAAACATTAATTTTCAGCACAAAGCATAATATGTCTGCGTTGCAGGTCTCATAAATTAATCTTCTTGTTTTTCTACATGGGACATTGGCTATCCTCTTGACAAAATATGGATGTAATCAAGGTGTCGATAAAAATTGTTAATGGCAAACAGATATTGCAGAATGTTGGGGTTTTTTTTAAATAAAAAATCAAGATACACATGAAAATGAGCTATAGCTTATCATGCTAAGTGGATGAGTAATAAACAGATTAAAGCTTTCACGCAATGAATCCATTTTGGGAGAAAAATATACAAAGAAAGTGTATATTATTTGTGTTGAACAAAAGGAGCGACAATGTGGAGGCCACAAAGAAAAGAAAAATATATATATAAAATCACACATTATCAACTCAATATCAGAATAAGTTTACACATATTACACAGCACTGTTATTTCCAATAACAATTCAACAGTAAATCTATTCTGATCACTTTAAAAAAAAAAAAACTTGAACTGCATGTGAATAATAATCAATATATGTAAAAAAAAACAAAAAAAACAACAAAAAAAAACATGCAATACCCTCAGAGTACATCGTTAACCTGTACACCTGTTTTGCAGTCAATCACCTCACAAATGATTGTGCATACAGCCACGGTGCAAGTCATTGTGCATGACCGGACGGTCGCGCACAGAGTACAGTCGAAAAGGTAAGTGTGCCAGCACGGACGGACAGCAGTACAGGTGTGGTGAGGTAAATAAGAATTCCTTTCATAATCTGTAAATACCTTTCATACTTGTGACGTTTGTAATAACTATTAACCTATGCATCAACTTACTATAACCTATCAATCATTTAAAAAAAAAAACGTTTTAGATATAAATTCATCAATATTCAAACCTATCATATCGAGTGGATGACTGGTAACAACTACAGACAATATCATTCTCATCGTATTAATATAAGCTAAATATTGTTTATGCTTAGAAAATACGAGGGAAAAAATGAGGGAAAAAATGAAGAGCCTGTTTGCAAAAAACCGATAAGTCCACATTTGCCAAACGGAGATATTTGCGATTAAAGGACAAGAAAAATAAAGAGAATAATAAGAAAATTTTTGCTTCTTTTGACCATAACTTCAAAAAAGTACCTTTATATGTAATGACCAAGATATCATTTAAAAAGTGATATTTTGTACTTTATGACAGAGACCGTACTTCAAAATCTTCAAAAATGGACCCATCGGTTTCTGCAAACAAGCTCCTCAAATGTACCAGTACAGACATCGAATAAAGAAAGCACCGATATAGGAGTCATGAACTCGATCCATGTCGAACTATCACACAGCTGACTCGATCATCATCGGGATATAAGCCAATATACATGTACCGATGGGTCTGTGTATTAAACAGTACCAGCCACCATTTATAATACCTATTCTTATCAATAAATTCCTAGATTACTTAATACTAACGTAGTCAAAGTAACGCCACTCTGAGCCTATTCCCTATTACACAGACGAGCGTAAAAAAGTACTCATACTGCATGCACAGTACATCACCTTTCGCCCGCACGTAATCATTCTGAAAAATACATGTTGTGTAACAGCAGGGATGGACGGTAACACCACCCTTTAACATGCGCGCACACCCACATAAAGTTACATGTTTAATAATTACGACTAAAATCTATAGGAGTGCCAAATGAAACAACTGATTTCTTAAAATTCTTCTTGTTTATCGGATTCATACATAAGATCCAGATGTAGGGCTATTACTATAAGCCTCGGGCCTTCCTCCCCATATCATGTTATTGCACTAATACTATGTGCAGTACGTGAATCACCGTCTTCATCTATGCATGTGAAAAAGAATTTTAAAAAATCTAAACAATTTGCGTTAGAGAAAAAAAAAAAGCAAATAGTTTTATGACTTGTGGTCTCAGTACAGATTGTTGTGATAAGACTGTAAACCATGATGAGAAAGACGAAGTGTATAAACTGCTCTGGATGTCAATTTCAGTCTGCCAAAAAAAAAAAAAAAATAGAAATGATAAATATATATATATATATATTCGGCTGTTTTCCTAACAAAAATGTTTATATATAACACACCCCGCGCACAATCGTCTTGCCTTTTACATGCGGATATCTAGACTTATTACTCAAACACAAAAACAAAGACTGAAACGTTCAGAAGAAAAAAAAAAACAAAAAAAACAAGGAGAATTATCTAACTGATCCATACTCACTCCCACCTCAGTTTGATAACTTTCCCCCAAATTGAGTGAGCTGCAGTTACCGGAGAGGGGATTTAGATCATAAAAGTACACGTATTCTTCTTGGGCGACTTAATTCATGCTGACAATCTATTCATCTAGTGCTTTATACTTACTGAAAAAAGGTTACCTTAAAACTGAAAATTCGAATATCAAAGGTAAGTCATGGTGCTTGGCTGTATGGCCGCGCACAGACAGTCTGAAAAGGTGAGTATGCCAGCACGGACGGACAATAGCACAGGTAAGTATATATGAAATGAATAAAAATTTATCTTATAATCTGTAAATATCTCTCATACGTGTTACTTTTGTAATAACTGTAATCCTATATACCAGCTTATTATAACACATCATTAATTAAAAAATATAATTTACGTTTCAGTGATGGATTCATCAATACTCAAATTAGATTGTCCTGTCATATAAGATGGATGACTGGTAGCGACTACATCATTCCCGTCGTGTATATAAACATATTATTGTATATGCATATAGTAAATACAAAAGAATGTACCAATTCAGACATCGAACAGAGAAAACAGCGATGTAGGAGTCATGAATTCAATTCATGTCAAGCAATCACACAGCTGACTTGATCATTATCGGGACATAGGCCTTATACATGTACCGATGGGTCTGTATATTAAACAGTACTAGCCACCATTTGTAATAATATCTGAAGAGCCCGCTCGCAGAAACCGACGAGTCCACATTTGTCAAATGGAGATATTTGCGATTAAAGGTCAAGAAAAACAAAGAGAATAATAAGAAAAAATTTGCTTCTTTTGACCATAACTTCAAAAATATACCTTTATATGTAGTGATCAATATATCATTTAACAGGTATTATTTTGTACATTATGACAGAGACCGTATTTCAAAATCTTCAAAATGGACCCATCGGTTTCCGCGAACAAACTCTTCATCTATTCTTCTCAATATATTCCGAGACTACCTGATACTAACGTAGTCAAAGTAACACTACTCTGAGCCAATACACTATTACACAGTCGAGCGTAAAACAGTACTTGTGTGTACTCATACTGCATGCACAGTATGCACCACCTTTCGCCCGCGCCAGTGCCGTATATTATACGGCACTGGCCCGCGCGTAATAATTCTGAAAAATACATGTTGTGTAACAGCACGGACGGACGGTAGCACCACACCCACAAAGTTACATAAAATGATTACTACTGATGTTTGAGATCTATGAGTGCCCAATGAAACAACTGATTGCTTAAAATTCATATTTATCGGATTCATACATAAAATCCAGATCAAATATCATTAAAGATCCGTAAGCCCATTACTATAGGCCTCGGGCCTTCCTCCCATACTATGCAAATGTACTATGTGCAGTACATGAATCACATTCTACATCTGCATGTGTGCAAAAGAACTGTGAATATCCAGACAACAGCAAAGAGATGAGAGCAAATGAATGATAACTTGTGGTCTCAGTACAGATTGTTGCGATAAGAATGTACACAAGACCATGGTGAGAAAGTCAGACTTTTAGAAACTGCTCTGAAAATTATTTGCAATTTGCCAGCTAAAAAAAAAAAGAATACTCGGCTGTTTTCCTAATAAAGTGTTTTTTTTTTTTTATGTATCACACATTGCACACAAGCGTCTTGCCTTTTCACTATAACACAGATTAAAGGATGGAGCGTCAAACAGTACTGATATTGAACAGTACGCCACCTTCCGCCCGCGCGTAATCATTCTGAAAAAAATACATGTTGTGTAACAGCACGGACGGACGGCAGCAACACTCTTTAACATGAGCGCACGCCCACATTAAAGTTACATAAAATGATTACGACTGAGATCTATTATAGGAGGCTGAGGGCCAAATGAAACAACTGATTTCTTGAAATTTGTCTTACTTGTCGGATTCATACATAAAATTCAAATCAAATATAATTATACCTCAAAGTGAGCTTCTCAAATAGCTTTATTTCTCATTAATATCAAATGGAGAAGCATTTGTATAGCTTTCTTGATTGAGGACACAGTGTAAGTTTGATACAAGAACTAAAAAAAAAAAAAAATAAATAAATAAATTGCCATATATGCCAAATGAGCGTTGCACGTAATTTGTTACAAAAACAAAACAAAACAAAACAAAACAACCCAAATGGTTATTAGTCAATATCCATATATTCTTATCAGATTCATACGAATCATAGATATACAGCAATTATTTAGCACTTATCTTCATACATGTAGGTCGTCCTTCACTCAAAGTTGAAGGGGATGCCACCAGCCTGTCGCCATTTGCCGGAGTAAAACTTCAGTTTTGTTCCTTTGTTGTATAGATCCTGAACTTGTTTTGTCCACTTCTTTTTTTCCTCCAGGTCCGTTGGGGTGAGATCATCTGTGATGAAATACCTTTCATCCTTCAGGGTCTCGCGGGCACGGCGCATGATGTCGACCTTTTCTCTATACGAGAGAAGCTTCACTAGAATATGCCTGGGACGACCTTCGACTTTTTTCCCGTCACGATGGGCTCTCTCCACTTTCGTCTTCACCTTAAACTTGGAGTGGAGGATCTCCTCCACTATGGTGACAGGATCTTCGCGTTCGCCTTGAGGAGCTTCCGGAATACCCACCAGCCTGATGTTGTTTCTTCTGGAGAACCTCTCGCTTTTGTTGTTGGCCGCTTTGTTTCTCTGAACTTCCAGTTGGAGCTCTGCTATTTCTTTTTCCATGGCTTCTAATTTGCTTTTCATGCCCTTTTGATTTTCCACCAGGTCGTCTACACGCTTCCGCTCAAATTCCAACGAAGCTCCAAGATTCAGCTCGAGCTGGTGCAGCTTATCCAGGAAGTTATCCACCGCACTGCTGATCATCCTCTCGAACCTCTCAGTTGCCTTCTGAAAATATTCTTCCATGTTCGATAGAATACCTTCTCTCTCCACCACAGGTTCCGCAACGGCCTGGCAAGAGGACTGGGAGGGTGACCGACTTTCGTAAGACGTGGTTGCAGGCGCCATATTGATGACGTCATCACCCTCAGCTTCTACAACTGGTAGCGTGTCGCTGTTGTCTGGCGGCGTAGTGGCTGAGTTCACCGGGCTAGCAAGGCTTGCCCGGCTCGCGGACCGAGCATTCAAATTTGGCGGGCTGTTCCGTGCCGTAGCTGGTTGGGCCTTTCGAGCAGGTTGAAATGGTACATAAGTTTTCGGCCTCGTAGCAGCTAGTCGTTGAGGTCTTTTGCTCTGTTGTTGATCCATACTCGATCTACGATGAGTAATGAGTAAGATACTGCAGAGATTGTTTGAAGAAAAATGGCCTTGGAGTCCCAAATCTGGAAAATTGTAGCCACTTTTGAGACGAGCAACAAAACGCGTGTTCGCTATTCCATAGCGCCCTCTATCTTGAGTTAGATATTGAGTAATGTTTAGTTATTGAGTAATGTTTCATGAAAATATAATTGGTGAATTTCATGTACATATATTCATGCTTGTGAAACTGTGTGTGCATGAGTGTGTTACCCTTGCTTTTTTTTTTCCAGTGTCAACGATAATGTATGGCATGCTCATGTATTGCTAATGTATGTTTTGTACGTATGTTTGACAGATGCGTTTTGACAAGTTTGTGATGCACATTTCCAATGCAGATTCATACTTAAATGTCTTTAAGAATGGTGCCAGTGAAGCACCTTACCAGCACTGCATGTGAAACACACCAACAATACAGACATCAATTCACATACTACATTCTAAGGAGAAAAAAAAAAAAGGTTCTTTTGAGCACCATTAAATGGTTCTCAGCACTGTCACAATAGCGACATCTTTTTTGGAGCCTGTAGTGGACGCCTGGTCATATATAGATCCGCATCGGCTCCGCGCTGTTCTAAAACATTCCTGGTGTCTTTCGCTTTCATTCGCGAAGCTTCCCCACACCGCGGGATTCTTTCCGGAGCGTGTGCGGAAGGCACGGAAGGGTTCCGGACAAGCGGGACATCCTCAGGACACCGTGAGGACAAATCGCCGAAGGTGTCAGGAAGTTCATTTCCGCGTCCAAATTTTGGTCTCGATCAAACTTTGGACGCGGAAATTTTTCTCTCTCCCGAAGGTGCGGAAACGCCCGGACATGTTTAGGACAGTGAGCGGACACGTTCAGGAACGTGCGAACAGGTTGCCGAATTAAAGGAGTGCCGCGGAATACCAAATTTGTATTCCGGGTCTTGTCCGGGGCTTGTTCGCGCGCCTGGTCGAAAGGGCATATCCTATTTTGCCTTGTCATTCAGCATGTTTAGAGGAGACTTATAGCACTCGGGTCAGTGGTAGCGTTTTTTTAAAGAGCACTGTTTAGGTGCTTTGTTGCTTATCGTGGTCACGTTATAATCCAAGCAAGTAGATAAATTATAACAAGATACGTGCTTGAGGAAATTGATTAAAGAAATGAAAATCACTCGAAACAAAACAAATATCATTCCTTTAGATGTCTTGCAAAAAGTAATAAAAATGTTGTGTAGATTATATTAGTAAGTTTCTGCATTTCCAATCATTTATAGATTTCATTTCAATTCAATTCATTTATTTTCATACTTCTCATTTACGAATATTACATCAGAAATAATAGTACAAATTCTTTTACCTTGTTAACAATGTGCAAAAATAAACAATATATATGGTAATAACACAGCAATTGTAATGATAACTGGTCGAAATCGAAATGGGGTTTAACAAAGAGAAGTATGACGGGACCTCCATGAAAGCAAGCTTGTTAGGCTGTAAGCCCCGAGTAATCAGTGTTTGTGAAAAGGAAACGGAGAACGAATAGAAGATTATACCAGGTGACTAGTAATACCGAAGAAGCGGGCTATGCCTATGTGATTGGGGGGGGGGGGGGGGGGAAAGAGGAAGAAGAGAAGAAGAAGCAAAGAGTGACATGCACAGCTATTTAGCCATTTGGTACCTGCCGTCAAGCTCCTCATGGGTAGAAAGTGAGAGTGAGGTAGAGGGAAGGAGGAGAGAAGGAGACGAAGTAAAGTGAGGAATTGCTGATCATAAATTCGGAGAGCCTGACGTCAAGGCCCAAAACACAATCTGCAGCGTATTAACAAGAATGTTTGATCGGACAATAACATTGCACGATATTACATAAGACATTGCAAATTTATTCAGTGTCTGCAGGACATACACTCAATAAAGACTCGTTTGATTTGCGAGCAGCTTGTTATTTGAGGGGGGAGGTCATTCCAGTATCTGGGACCCGTATACATTATCTTTTTTTCTTTCTATTTTTTTTTTTTTTGACGAAAATTGTTCGAGTACGTGGAAGGAGAAATGCGTCACTTTGGAGGGAAGGATGATTATAAATCAAATTGTTTTTCCTGAACATGCGAGTAAAAACATGCGGTAACTCCTTGGAAGAAAATTTATACATGAATATGTCGACGTTATAACTGAACACATCTGATGTTTTCAATATTCTATTTTTGAAGAATAAGGTGTTCGTGAGGGACAAAATTCGACATGGTTGATTTCATTATTTCTAATGACGCGTTTTTGAATACGGAACAGTACATCCAGAAGATTTCTAGTTGCATTCCCCCACACAAGAGTATCATAACTAAGGTACGGAATAATCAAAGTAGAATAAAGATAAAGCAAAATTTGACTAGGAAAAACACTCTTATGTTTATTAAGAACACCCGTGTTTCTAGAAAATATATTACTTAACTAACATGGGATTTCCAAGATAAATCGCTATCAATAAATAGCCTTTAAAAAATTGTACAATGAGCTTGATTTAATTCAATTTCATTAAACGTAATATGAAGGGGAAGCCTTTTGAGACTGTTGCTTAAAAAGCACACAATGAGTTGTATCTATATTAAGTGATAATTTGTCGGCGTATATCCAAGATTGCACAGATTTAAGTTCTTTATTCATTGTGTTAACAAGAGTATAAGGATCTCTGTGCGTGTAAAAAAAAAAAAACCCAGATCGGAGTCATCAGCAAAACATAATTATAAAGGAAAGAATTGGGAATTTGGAAGAAGAATTTGGAACTGGGAAGATCGTTGATGCAAAATAATGAACAGTAGTTGGCCTAATAGGGAACCCTGTGGAACACCACATGAAATTAACTTTAACTGAGAATCACGGCCATTTATTTTCACAAATTGTTTCCTGTTTGATAAAATAGAAAAAGTAGAAAGATAAAGTAGAAAAAGAATAATCTGCCTTTCTTGAGGTGTTCAATTTTCCGCTATATTGAGGTATTTGTACATATTGAACGGTTGAAAGCTGTACTCTAATTAAGAAAAATAAACAAAACATGTATAACTGCAATGTGCAATAATTCTGGCACTGAGGAGTATCACAGTATTTCAACAAGAAAAGAAGCTGTGCAGCTATAGCTGCACAGCTTCTTTTCTTGTTGAAATACTGTGATATTCCTCAGTAAAAAAAGGTTCTCAGACAGTTAAAAAGGTTCTCAGAGAACCTTTTTAAATGGTGCCTGACAGCACCTTTTAACATTGGTGCCCAGTAGAACCTTTTCCAATGAAATGGTTCTCATGAGCACCTTTTGAAAAGAGTAAAAAAGGTGCCCATCTTTAGTCAAAAAGGTGCCCATGGGCACCTTTCAAATGGTACTCACGAGCACCATTTCATCGGGAAAAAGGTTCTAATGGGCACCTTTTGCAAAAGGTGCCGACAAGCACCATTGAAAAAAGGTTCTCACGAGCACCAAAAAGGGTGTCGCTATTGTGGCAATGCTGAGAACCATTTAATGGTGCTCAAAAGAACCTTTTTTTCTAAGAGTGTACATGTATATACTTTTTTTTACGCTTGCAATGCTAGGCCCCTACCTTACCATATCCAGAAAGCAGAGAGTGCCAAGCTACTGAGGGTGGCAATGCTTTCTACGCCTACGCCAATCGGCCGTCAGATGGTAAAACGGTCTATCTCGAAAATTGCTGTTCTGAGAAAAATGACTTTAAAGTTTAGAGGTTTGAGCTTTTTTACGAGATGGGTATAATGCATTTTTAGCAATGGGACAAGAAGAAGCATATCAAACACTGATAACTGAAGAATTTTGTGCTTATTTGGGGTTTTAATTATAAAATAAATGAGATTTTTGTGCAGATAGACTGTTTAACCACAGCACATGTATACACTCCGCTACACATCATAAGATGGTAAAATGGTCTATCTTCTAGATAGACCACAAACACTATTGCCATACTATGGTAAAATGGTCTATCTTTTAGTTAGACCATTTTACCGTTTTATCTTGTGGTTTTAAAGTGGTCTTTCTTCCCAGATGAAAGTTTTGCAAAAATACTGAAGTTTAGCGTACGGCCGGATGTCAAGCGCGTTTTTGCCGAAAAATGCCTTTTTTAGCCAAAAATTTGAAAGAATATCAAAAAATCAAGATTTTTACTTTTTTATCGAAAAAATTAATAGTTTATAAGTACCTTTTAAACTAGAAATGTGTTATCTTCCATTTCAAGTGTAGAACCTAACTAATATACATTTGAAAGTAGAATATTACACGCACATATATGGCGCAATGAAACATAAAACCGTGATTTACTTAAAATTTTACTTTGCAGAATCTACCAATATTTCAAAGTTGTTGTTTTTTTTAAACTACCGAAATCAGTCTATTCAAACGTTTTTATTTGTTCGACATATAATTTATGTTCTGATATCTTATGCAGCAAAGAAATTACAAGATAAGGCGAAAGATAACTCGTTTTATGTTATCCTAAATGGGACAATGTATTTTTTACTGGACGCGCATTTTGAATGGAAAATCGAATGCATAGCGTAGGCCCATATATATTGTACATGGTATAGTGCGTGTAGGTATACTTATCTTACACAATCGGCGAAGTCAATGGACAGGTTGGATAGCTGACTGCAAAAACCCTTTGTGACACCTTGATATGACTGAAATGTGCTTATTTGCCACAAAAAAAAAATACAAAGAGGGCTGGTCAGTAATGTTGTTACCATGGCAACTGATCATTTAGGTCACTCCCAGAAAATTTCAAATATTCATGATTTTAAAACGTAGAAGTGTTGAAACATGTTTTTGTATGTGTGTGTGAGAAATGTATTAATCTATCTAATCTGTTTAGCAATGAAACCTGCTTATACCAGTTATATATAGATTGCTTACTATGTTTGGAAATGGTTGTCATGGAAACCGTGATAACAAATCACGTTTTACTTGGCAAAATTACGGTACCAAATCTCCCATCCTGCATACTCAACCTCCCCCTCCCCCCCCCCCCCCCGAGAAGCTTGGGAATTCATGGTTATCAATACAATGCTATATAGTTTGCATTCTCGGGCCCTGAAACGCAGCCCTGCAAGGGATAGGCACGAAAGCACTTTTACATTTGTAATGTTCTAAGGCGAGGTCTTTGCGTTTTATTTTGATCTATCCTCCCGCAGAAGACTTACTAAATGTTTCTTTTATGATGATTGATTGTTTACATGAGCGTTGTTTGGAACGCACAATTATTCGGCGACATAAGAATATCATATATGTATCCTAGATATTTGTGTGAAATAATAAGGCAAATATCACCCTCAAAAAAAAAAACAAGTAAAAAGGAAGTAGAAATGAAATGCGAACAATGCAATAACAGCCTCATTTCCCCTTCCCATCATTAAGTCGGTTAAATCATCGAGTCTATAATATTTATCCTTGGCCAAGTTCTATGACCTTGGAGCAGACATGTAACAAATGGTTTGTTTGCAATTCGATTGTTTTTATTTTTTTGCGTGTGTGTTCTTTATTATCACATCTTTGTGATTAAAAAAAAAAAATCATTTCAGTTATCATAAACACTCTAAATTCCCAGTCAACCAACAAAACGTATTACACAATGTGCACACGCTCGCAACCATCGTCTCAAACTGCGTTTACGGACTATATCAACACACAATGAAATACAGTAAACACTAAACGAAGCAATTTCTCTCTTTTTTTTAATAATGATTTGCCATCAGCGCACATTTACTAGAAAAGCAGCACTTGACATCTATGTTGTTGGTTATCAAAATGCTTTTTATCTATTTCGTTTTGGAAGGTAAAGAACATCAGTCTCGATTTGTGGACATCTAAAAACAAAAACAAAAATTCCATCTGAAAGCAATCTTCTTAAATGAAAGAATGAGTCCTCAGTGATTTTTTTTTAAATCATGAACAAATGTCTGTGACATACATCCAAAGACTTTGAAAATCAGCAATACAAATTGCACTGACTACATTAACTGCATTGATAAACTCTATTTGTTTAATGTGACGTATGCTATGTGTCCACCATCACAAACGTTACACCAGTTAGAAAAACAAAATTTTCTCTTTAGGCGATATTTCAATATCTCTATCTTTTTCACAGTTTCTGGTTACATATCCTAGCTAATTATGACTGTACGCTGTTGCATTGAACTTTCGTTACTGTATAACTAAATTAGAATAGTGACTGCCAAAATTTTAAAATTCTACCTTTAGTCTGATATTATTTTTGTGTTCTGCAGACCAGTGCGATAAGATATCTGTACTGAGCATTCGTCTCTCAGTGAAGAAAAAAAAAAATCACCTCTCCAAAACATGTGGGTAATGCTTCCCTCTAATACTTTCCCTTATCCCAAGTACCAGAATACATTGCTGGGGCCCTGAATAGCTAACATGAATTATATTATAGTATTACTAACATCATGACAATTATGGCACATGTGAAAAAAGAAAAAAAAAACTGGAAAAACATACATCTTGACCAGATCATATTCTTTTCACTACTTCTTGTACTTGGTGTTTGGGTTGGAACCTTTTACTGATGTCTTTTATATCTTAAACTAGAAAAAAAAAAAAACATGCTCTGTGCTATTTCCTTTCAGATTCAGCAACTGTTCCTTTGTGAAATTTTCTCTTTTTAAGCACTTCAATGTGCAGGGTTTCTTTTTTCTGACCAACATGTCATATATTTTCCTCCATCTGATGAAGAAAGGCAAAGTTCACTTCCCTTTTGTTGACCCCCCCCCCCCCCAAAAAAAAAGACATTCCAATCTGGCAGACCTCTACTCTAGAGACTAGTATTAATTAGTGCTAACGTTCAGAGCTAATGTTAGGATATTCTATTCAGATCAAGATCTAGAAATGCTAGATTTAACGTGAACTCTTACTTTTATGGAGCAAAGTTAGCCTAACGTTAGATGTATAATATGTATCATTTATGCAGAGACTCCAACTCTCCCGTTTTCGACGGGAGATCTCCCGCCGAAAACCCGTTTTTGCAAAATCTCCCGTTCTCCCGTTTGAGATTTAATTTCTCCCGCCCTGGATCAATGTCTCCCGTTTGAGAGGATTTCTTACATATTGCTATCGTATGTTGCAAAAATTAGCCTTTTGATAGCACCAGAGAGCATCTATAACCCTAGGAACTTCGCGCTTCGCACACATATACTTGGATCTCCCGTTTGCTAGGGGTTTCAGGCGGGAGAATCTCCAGACAAGAAGGTGCTTGGGGTTGGAGTCTCTGTTTATGCATAGATTTTAGAACCTCAAGAGGGTCTAGATGTCTAAACCTAGGTCTATCTAACGGTAGGCTGGGTCTTACAATAAAACTGCCATTATATACTAGCGTAAGGTTACCAAACCTCTAACGTTAGGTAGAATCAGTGGCCCAGATTTTGACTAGACGCCAGATATTTCTACTTAAGACTCGTTAGATTTTATGATAATTATACAGGTCTAACTAGGGTTAGTACTGTATTTGATTAGACTCTAAACGTTAGTAATAGTAGATCTAGCGTTAGAGCACTACGCTATACGGTACCTTCTGTATAGACTATGCACAGTCTCTTGCCCTGGACCTGGCTCTAACGTTAGCCCTACAAATACAGTGTACATCTAACGTTAATAGTAGGCCTATTAGGGTGGGCCTGTACTGTCTACGGTATACAACTGCTAATGTGCTAACGTTAGGTGTTAAGTTCATTGTGATTAAGGCCTAAAGGTTAGCTCGATTGAATAATTGTTTTGGCATAACACTTAACACCAACAGGCGTAGAGCCCTAATTCACCTAACAGTTAACACATTCTAACCCCTAACGATAGCTAATGTCCAGAGTTAAAGAGAGTGTAATCGTTAGATCCCATAGACCTAACGTTAGACGAGGATTCAGTCTAACTGCATGTGATGAGGCCATAGATTAGAAACCTTAGATCGAACAAGACACCTAAATCTAGACGTAAACCTCAAGCAAGGCCTCTTTTCGCACCGTGTCAAGACGTGCCTTTATACGGAATAATCGGTGTTCCACACCGCCGGCACGGTCGGGTGGCGGCCCGGGGGTTGGTAGGCATGCCCGCTGGATCGGTGCGAAATGCAGTCATAAGGCATCGGCCTAATACGTTAGATTCTACTAGCGCTTGAACCTTGATATTTTCTACCAAATCTCAAATCAAAGTTATATATCTAACTGTTAGATCAAAACAAATTTAAAAGTTCCCTTATGCAGTGCAGTAGAGAACTATGTATTTATTTACTAATTTACTTACATTCGAAGGAAATAGTCCCCTTTTCAGTCACCACGTCTCCAACTCAACGACTGTTCCAACATTTTAGAGAGATTTTTACCTGTATAGATCAGACGTACGCACACGTATACAACTTACAAGCAACGCGCGGCCGTGAGGTGGTAAATTGGTCTAACTCGAAGATAGGCCATTTTACCATCCGACAGCGATGATCAAAAAATCTCACTTAAGAAGGTTAAAAGGTTTATGTAAAAGATAGCTCGTTTTACCTCCGAACGATATTACCGACAATGGGCTAACTCAAAGATAGACCGTTTTACCATCAAATCTGAAGGAAAAATACAAAAAAGTACCAAGATAGCGGAAATTATCTCTAAAACAAGACATGATGGGATTTTCTCGATAGCACCATTGGAAAGAGCACCCTCACATATCCCGGAAAGTGAACTTACCTCAAAAAGTCAAATTTTCGAGTTAGACCGTTTTACCATCTGACGGCCGCAATGGAGTGAACCCCGTGAATGCTTCACCAGTACTGACCTTCTCTGATGTGGAGACTACGTCTACCATCACTATACTACAGAGAGAAAAATACGGTGGCTTTCATTGGAAGTAGTGAGGGTGACATGCTGAGGGTATCAACCATTGTACTACTTACTTTGGTTGTTAAATTCAGTGCGGATATTGTTTTGTTTACCATGCTAGTTCCCAAACTCACCACATCCGGAAAGTAGAGAGTGTCATGCTAGGCCTGATGAAGATGGCGATGCTTACTACACCTACGCCAATGGAGTGAACCCCGTGAATGCTTCACCAGTACTCACCTTCTCTGATGTGGAACCTACGTCTATCATCACTACTACTGAGAGAGACTATACTCTGGCTTTCATTGGAAGTAGTGAGGGAAACTTACTGAAGGTATGGTCCACTTTGTAACCTGATGACATAAACAATGAGAATGAATAGCTGTGGCAAATTACTCTAATTCATGAAATATGGGACATTACTTCGTTAACTTCGGAAAGGAAAACCAAACATGTCATGTGGATTGCTTTATAGAACTCATCAGCGAAGTTTGAGGGAAGTCGGAAATTCCGTGAATAAGTTTTGAAATTGTGGAGTTTCCGTGCAGCCATTCATGGATGAAAGACTACTATATTTCGTGACACTTCGTAGCCTATACAATGATATACAAACTTATATATACATAAACTTTCATTCTTTAATGAGAGGTTCCTCGACTCGTTACTGACATGTTAAGTTTAATATTCCCTTTGCTTTCTGAAAGTGCTCTTTCATTATGCTAAAATAGTGAAAATATGTTGATATTTGAATAATGATGATGATGATGATGATAATAATAATATGTTAATAACTTCCTTTATATTTTCTCTGCATCGTTATCCATGGCGTGAAGTTACAAACTGTTGTAGTCTTTTCGTCCAGCAATGGCTGCTCAGGAACGTTAAAAATTCGTTTACTTTTGAATGGATTTTATGTATTTTTTCAAACTTTGCTGATGTGTTTTACTAATATTCCCGCATCCTGTCAAGTCACATTTTTGTGAGGTTTCATTCTCTTTTGACATTTTTTCACATCGCCTCTTACAGCAAACCCGAGTGAAATATTCTCTTCCCATAAAGAGAAATTCTTGTCATGTTTATTAAAGAATAGATTTTTGTCCGTTCGTATTTATTTTGCTTGTCTAACGTCAAATCAAATCAAAAAGAATTACATGGATGTGACAATCTTAAACAAAAACATATCAACCAAATGACAAAGGAGCAATACAAAAGTGCAGTTTATACTACATATACAGAAAAATAAAATGTAAATTTAAAAACATAACTATTTTGATTTCACGATGAATGCATTTAGAAGTAATTGCTGCATTTCGAGAGATAAAAATTACAGCTGAATGACCTTAAATCGATGTCTTTGGTATCACAACTTCTTTGTAACCTGCTGTGCAGATTCACACTTTAAACAACTCTTCAGCCTACCAGTACGAAAATGTTCCCCTTGGACAAGGATCCGTTCTACGAGATGTGTTTCTAGATGAAGACAAGGAGCAAATCATTCTGGCAACAGGCTCTGAGGAAGGTTCAGAGGTGATAACACGTGTACTGTGTATTAAACTGTAACATAGTGAATTCCGAATGCTATAATCAACATCACGATCGAGGTTAGAAAAAAGGTAGGAGCCCATTATGTGGTAATGGCTTTAGCAGGTATCAAACAGTAATTAAGAAAACTGTTGACATTTACTGAAATAGTTCTATATGTCACATGCATTTAGAAATGGATCGTCATAAGCTATTCAAAGCTTGACTGGGACGTCCATGCAGTAGATATACACCTACATGTATGTACATAAATATTGCACGGGAAATTGTATTTTGCATGTTCAGCAACCTCACAAACACCAGCATTTCTAATTTTACTCCACCGTGCAGGTGTTAAAGCTCTCTCTGGCAAACTGCAGTAATTTTATGAACTGTGAAGAATGCATCGGGCCTCTCGGCAAACACGATGGAGACCCATACTGTGGGTGGTGTACTCTTGAAGGCAGGTCAGTATTCATTCATCCAATGTGCATGCCCTACGTGAGGTCCATGATACAAATTGTTTAATACTGTTTCAGCTTGGGAAACACGGTACAGGCTGGGCTGGCACCACCAAGTTATTGCAGCACAAGTGGGAGTGGTTCAGAATTATTACTGTATATTGTGTAGCAAGTTTAACAAGATCACAATCTTCTTGTTGGTATGCCCTCGATGATATGTACATGACATCATGTATGATCAGTGTGTAACGATGTGATTTACCAATTTTTTCTTTCCTTTTCTGATAACAAATATTCATCTTTATACAATGACCTCGACACAGCATATGCTTCTAAAATAAAGTAGAGATTGCATGCATGTTTATTTTCGAAGGTGCACAAGATTAAGCGACTGTCCACTAGGTCAGGAATCCACCAGATGGTTGCCTTACGACACCGTGCCATGTGCTTCAATCTCTGAGATCCAGCCTTCAGATAAAATCATTTATGACCAACCTGAGCAAAGTGTAAGTTTTTCATGTGCAAATTAAACACTTGGTTAGAGTAAAAGTTCATCTGTATTGTAACTTTATCTCCACCGGTGTTAAACTTTTGATCTAAATACAAAATATTTACCTCCGGAATTTTCACCTGACAAATCCACAGCCTTCATTAGCCGACTGACCCGTCTTCCTCTTGATCATGTGACGGTCAATTAGTGGGTCAAAAGCTTTCGAAAAGGTATGGCGCCCAAGTAACTGTTGAGAGAAGGTCGGCAGCCCCTGAAAGATTGCTTCCTTGACTCCCCATTCGAAGCATCGAGGTTCCAGGTCCAGAACCTCAACCGTTACCTGGTGTGTTGGAGATCCGATGTGGATATGCTTTGAAACCTCAGAGGAGGTATAACTAACATTCTTCCTTTACGGCTAGGGAGTTTCAAATACCTCGCGGAAAAATGTCAACAATATTGGCTATTATGATGGAACATTACGCCAGTGTTAAGTAGCGCCGGAGGACAAAACTGAGAAGAAGGACATAGTAATCCCGTGTACACAATCGTACACTACAGGAAGACATTCAAAGGGTATCCCAGGAATCGTACATCTGTGGTGAAGCATAATTATATAACGCTCACTTACAAAACTGCAGATTCCGGGAACCAAGACGCTCTATGTAGGTCCACCTCCTTTTAAGTTTATCAGCATATTTACATCGAATCTCCAGGACACAACATGGACCTAGAAACGGTTGAGGTTCTAGACCAGAAACCTCGATAGTTCGAATGGGGAGTAAAGGAAGAAATCTGTCGGGCCCTATATTAACCTTCTCTCATTAACAGTAATGGGGGCGCTATAAACTTTCGAAAGTCAAAGACCCGCTTAGGCTGCGTTCACATAGAAGTATACTATTCGGGTATTCGGGCTCGTTTTTCGAGGGCACGCGAATAGCTTGAATCGAACGATAGGATTTCCTCACACCGGTTCACATAGGAGGGCACTATTCGAAAGTACCGAATAGCTGCGAAAAGTATAGCAAAGTGGGAATCGAACTTGTTCGATTTTCTTGCAGCGTATACCGTCTCTCGTTTATGAAATAATGAAAATTTTGGTCTGGATTTGCCCTTTAGCAAAAATAAGCATGTAGACTGACATTCTGATGCAGTTTAGAAATTGTTAATAAGATTTGCTAGGATGTAGGAGGAAGAAATCCTCACTGCATGGGATGGTGAGTTGACGGTGCGGGTGATGGTGTATTCGGGGCCCGAATAGCGAATAGCGAATAGCGAATAGCGAATACCGAATACTTCTATGTGAACGCAGCCTTATGGACCGTCACGTGATCACGGTGAATACGAGTTAGTCCACTAAATGTGACCGTGCATCACAAAACGAACAAAAAGTCGCACCCCTTGATTTTACGTGAGGACTCAAAAAAGGTGAAATGGGTCAACCAAGTCAATACTAACTTTTTCATACTTTCTGGAAGAGCTACCCTTCTTCTACATTATTCTTAAGTTAAGGATCATAAAATGGATGGGAAAGTGGATTTTTAGCAGTTTTTCTACAACCTTTTTTGTAGAGTAGTGAGATCAAGTGTGTCTTAGAGGCCCCTTTTCATTTTTTTGATTAAACCCTTTGCACACTCTTCACTTTCAAGTCTGATAACTATGAAAGGGATAGCGCTACTGCTTTGAAAGTTGGCAGTAATAATGGACAGAATGTGTTAATAGAGCATGTTAATTTCATTTTAATCTGATAATCCCTTCATTGTTGTTACACCAGTGGTTTACACCCTGTTTTTTGTCCCATTCATCACACAGCAAGCACGGTTTGGTAAAGATTAAACGCTTGAATAGACAGATAGACCCTGTACTTCAGAGCCTCTTTTCTCGGTTCACACTTTTCCAGAGTGTGTGCTTTCTTTTCAATATTTAGATAGGTTAAAAGAGTCCATATCAATTGAGCTATATATCACTTTAAAGCTTAGAGTCTGCTTTTTCAGAATCTGCCCTTAATTAAAAATCCATGTTTGGCGACTTTTTGTTTGTTTTTTGATGCAGGGTCACAAATGGCACCGCCTGTGTTTTCATTTATCCATTCATTCATTCAATTATTCATTCATTCATTCATTCATTCATTCATTCATTTCAACACGGGAAGACTCATTCAGCACATACTGTTTTTCAATGGGTCCGTGCATTAAACTCGTAACAATTAACAATCTAAAAGTACAAACGAATGAATCAAATCGCGTACAGTATATCAAAACAGAAAGTGTATGATGCACATAAGAAATGTCAAAATATAAAGAAAGAGGGAAAAAACTCGTACATAAAACAATCAAAGGCAAGGTTGTAATAAGATAATACACGTAAGTTGAGTTGAAAATGAACTTTAAGGCGAAAACATCAAGAAAAAAAGAAGAAAAAAAAAACACGTACATAAGAACAATTAAACACAAGGTTATTACATGATACAAGCAGGTTGAGTTAAAATGAAATTCAAGGGGAAAAACAGAGGAAACATAGAGTAGAGTTACAGCTGAAAATTCCGGAGGTATAGGCCTGAAAAGCTTTGTAACTGATCAAAAGTTTAACACCAATTCAAAAAGCACTTGGTTTATAAAATTTGCGATGAAGTACAGCAAGGGAAAGTAGGTACTACTTTAAATATCTCTCTTAAAAATGACCAGGCCCTACATTTGTTGTTGCAGTGCTTTTCCTTTTCAAATATTTCCCTGATTTAAATAAGTCTCAATTACTCTGGAAGTCGTGACATTTTATTTCAGTAACCTCACTTGCTTTCTGTATCAAGTTGTCACGATACGAATGACATGCAAGCCATTTTTTTTTTTGTGATCAATTGTCACATGTGTCTTATTTTGCATGATTTTATATCAATGCTTGATTTAGCACGCATTTTGCAATCCATGAAAGCTATTTTAGCAACTGTGAACGTTATGCTTACCTTTTCTTTGACTTTTCATCCAAAATAGATCGACATCGTCGTAGAGCAACTGCCAGAATTGTTTGATGGCAACCAGTACATGTGTGTATTTGACGTATATCAGGTACAGGCTGTTACCAGTGGCAACACGATCAGTTGTGTGACGCCTCCTGCTAATGTGTTACCGCTGATACCTGATGGAGGTAAAAGGACATACAGATAATGACTTCTTCACTCATATATTATGTACCGAGGCTGTGATCATGCCTGTCTTAGTAACATTTCATGTGTTCTTTATCTGATATTACAGCAACAGACTTTGAAAAGTTTTGAAAAGTATTCAAAAATACAGTGTACCTGATTTTAGTTTTCAACAATCCTGCCAACGTGTTACCTCAGATACCTGATGGAGGTAAAAATGCCTACAATAGTGACTCCTTCACCAGAATATACACGGTACTTAAGCTATGATCACAACCGTTTTAGTAATATTTTATGTGCTTTTATTGTCATACAGTATCTGATATTAAAGCAACAGACTGCGAACAATTTCTTACCTGTATTCAGAAATACCTGATTTTTCAGTTTTTAACGATTCATTCCGACAAGGGGATCACGTCATGATGTCATTGGCCATCAAATCAACTGAAACTGGTGTTCTGTTTGCAACGAGGGATCTTTTCTTCTTTGATTGCACCCTTATTGTCTCGTGAGTCCGTCTTTTTTTTTTCAAAGTTTAACTTTTATGGTACTGACTCTCAACTTATTATTTGCGCTAGCTTTGGTCATGTAATGAATCACCAATCTTTTATAGAAAGTCTATACATGAATATGCTCCTATGTGCCAAACATCAGTAATTTTCTTTCTTTAGTTTAAGATCTTTCCCCTAATGAGGAGGATGTTATGCAAACATGATACAAACTTGTGATACACGACACACTTTTAGTGAAAGTTATTGATTCACATAGAACAAGGGGGGAAGGAGACTGGGGAAAACTATGATGCCTTGATTTCAAATTTTTCAAATTATTCCAAAAATTTCCATTTAAACTAGAACTGGATGCAGTACAGTGGCGGATCCAAGGGGGAGCGCACCGGGCGCCCCCCCCCCCCCGCCTTTTATCTTTTTGTTAAAACAAAAGAAATAAAAAAGAAAAAATATGGGGGAGGGGTGCGTGCGCCACCTTTAATTTTGTAAAGGCGCCACCTCTTTGCGGAATTCCTAGATCCGCCCCTGCAGTAGAGTATGCACACATACACACTCACACACACACACCAGGGAGGTGTCTCACCTCCCTGCACACACACACACACACACACACAAAATCCAACAAGGATTGTATGGGAAGGTATATCCTTATTTGTCATAGGCTAATCCTTGTGTGCACTTATTTGATTCTAACTGGAATTCAGACTTGTTTCCTCGTTTTTATTTCACTTTGTACAAAGATGTTCGTCTTGCGTCACTCGTCCCTGGCCGTGTGATTGGTGTATCTACGAGAACAGATGCACACCTGACAGTTCGGCCTGTTCTGATGATACCCTAATAATTGGAGTGAATGTAAGCAAAGGTTAACGTACTCCTTTCATATGACATTAGATATTTCACTATTCCTTACAATGTACACTTACTATAAGGTTTCACCATTGTACACTCTCTTGCCTTCCCTGCTGGAAAGAACACAGTGTCCCACAGTGTGAGCAACACAGTGTGAACACCGTGTGCCTGAACACAGTGTGAAATCTCTTCACACTGTTAAATTTGTCCGTTTTAACTGTGTGAACACAATGTGAGTCATCAATTCACAGTGTGAAACTAAGCATTACTACCTGAACACTCTGTGAGAACCACACCGCAGTATTAAATCATCTTCACACTGTTAAATTCGAGCGTTTTCACATAGTCAACTATGTGAACACACTGTGAACACACTGTGGGACACTGAGTTCTTTCCAGTAGGGTTGTTTACCTTATTCTCTGTTACAAAAGAAAGTGAAATGTATTTTTTTGTCGATAACTGAAAATAGATTTGAATTCAGCTGAATCTAATGTCTATTTCTTTACTATTACCTTGCAAAAGGCTGTGGTTTCAAACTTCTGAATGAGACCTCGCATTATCTCTGGCCACCAGATATCGCTTATTGTTATGAACTTCATTTGCTGGATTTATTTCTCCTTGCCATTTACTGTGAACCTGTAAGCCTATAGAGGTCAATTTTCCTGCTTTTCATACATTATTTTTCTATGTTGATATCATGATCAAATAGAATCCCCTGGGAATGGGTAATAGAGGACAGGAATTCTGTCCCCAGCTGCTCGGTGTCCAAGAAGAAATTCTTGCGCCCGTTGGTGTCAACACGGCTTACACTCTCCTAGCGAAACATCTACCCACTGACCAGAGAAAGGTATGAAGTCGAGTGGAGCTTGTAAATTACTAGTTTGGCAGAACAAAGAACTAGACTCGTGTTAATCGTAGCATGGCTCAGAGTCATTTGTGTAACTTGTTCTTTCATTCTTCAGCTAGTTTGATAATTTGTACATTGCCAGAGTAATATAAAAACAAACAACAAACACATTGACATACGTAAGGGCTTCCAGAAACACAAATAGTACATTTTTGATGTTCCATGCATGTGTGCTTAAAAGTTTCAGACTTTCAAGGGGAAAACATAGCTTTGGTTGGAATTTGGCTTAAGGCTTCCAACTTTTTGTATGATGATGAGAAATCTCTAGTGACGCACTAAAAAGCATACAATTTTGAGAGGAATTCAAAGTTTATTTGATGAAAACCTATGTTAAAATGGCTGAGATATCTCAGGTTCGCTCTGCTTTACTTTGTTTATGAATATTTCGGCCATTTCAAGACCGAATTTTTATCAAACTTTGAATTCCTCATAGAATTGTATGCTCTTTAGAATTTCATAGAAGGTTTCTCAATATCTCGCAGAGAGTTTGAATCCCCACCTCAACCCAAACTATCTACCCCTTTAAAGGGTATTATGAAATTATGGACCAAAATGAAATTCAAAGCATTAACCTCTTTTGCCCTAAAATCCCAAAGAGCATACAAACTGTTTAAACAAGTTAACTACACTATAATATTAAAAGGGTGTAGCTTCTTCTTCTTCTTTTCTTTTAGGTCAGATTTTATGAGTGCATATTGGACGTTGAGGGCGCTGAACAAGCGGTGAGGGCAACGCATTACAACGAAAGCCAAGTCAGCTGTGAGGGAGCCGTGAGTTCAAACTCTTTTCGTGTGTCGTTCCATTAGTTTAGAACAGTTTGGCTTACAATAATTGTCACTCGGAGTTGAAAATTTACAAATATTCAAGCAGCGAGGAATGTTGATTTGAGCACTTTAATTGCTATTTGACGTTCAGAGAATTATTCCATGTGAAGATTATTTGTTTTCAATTGTCTCTTTTTTGTCCCCGTTCCTTCAGTACGCATACAACGAGGAACTTCTGTTGAAAAGCGTTCGTGTGTCAGTGCGCTGGAACGGCAACAATAACATCGATGACGTCACAGGCTCCCAGGGCATGTTCCTTATCTACATGTTACTTTGCATTTTGAAGGGAGGGGAAATATCTAAAACGGCAATACAGTTTCTTGAATTACGAGAATACGTTCTTAAGCAAAGTAACTGAGTCCTTTATACACACCAATAATGAGTCTTGGCAACGTAAACATAACTTACCGTTTATGTGAGTCAAACTTTTAGTAGGAGATAGTGGCAAATTTTTCCATGCTTAAAACTTCACACAGGCCTATGCACGATTTATGAAAAAAAAGGATGTTATTACTTTGATTTGAATGTGACATATCTTGCAGTTTTGATTATCACCACATTATTCAGTTCACACATGCATGCACTGATCGAGCGTACGATGTAGAAATGGCATTGATAAGATGTATACGTTTAAATTTAGGTTTGGAGTGAAACTGTCAGCATGAACAAAATATATATAATGAAACTCATTGCTTTTATCTTGCCAGTGACTCTGTACAAGTGCTCGGTGAACAGTGAAAGCTGTAGCCGCTGTTTGTCGCCTGAAGTCACCCCCGCCCGTCTCGGCTGTGGTTGGTGTGGCACCGATTGTAATGTCGCTGGGAGCGAAGTCTGTCTCGCCAATGGGTTTCTTAACCAAAACATGTACCTCCAGTGCAATGGGCCTGTCATCACTTCGGTAAGTTGTAGATACACGACTGATGCGACCGAAGTTTTTTATGTTCTTTCCGTACAACTACTTGTGGCCTAACCTTGTCGCATTAGTTAATATTAATTGCCGAGTGTGCAATATGCCTGTTTGATACAACGCGATGTCATCAGGCCAACATTTAGTTGTGCTTCTGCCATGAGTGCGAAAGGGAACATTTAGGAACAGGCAATGATACCAAGCATCAATCATTTTTCTTTTATTTCTTAAAAAAGCATTGATATTATAGTCTCATTCCAAAGACATATTCGTATTTCGCATTGTCGTCAATGATATTATAAGCTGTCATCTTTGTTTAATTTCTTATTTTGGATCGAGCAGAAATATGGAACTTTTAGTGCTGCTTTGTGTAAAATGATGGTCTGTGAACCACCTTTGATACCACAGATATTTCCAGCATCAGGACCGCCTGAAGGCAACACAAGGTTGGAGATTCAAGGAAAAGATCTGGGGCTTACTTTCTCCCACATCACCAAAATAAGTATTGGCGACTCTGACTGCGATTTAACAAATATGGAAATTTTCTACGAACCCGGACTAAGGTGAAGAACACACACACACACACACACACAAAAAAATGAAATGAACTCAGTGCTTTCTTTCAAAGAAGATGTTTTTATAAAAAAAAAATATATGTTTTATATCTTTCATACGTGTACGTGCTGTAAGAGAATCCGTGGTAATCAATTCAACGGGCAAACAGCGAGAATGCACATAATTCAGACTGACAGAGCGCCTGGTTGAAACTATGTTTGAACTTGATAATCTTGACAAGAAAATATAAATTGATATCATAGGGACTGATTTTACGGTACTCACGTGTAAGCTGTCTCATTAGGCCAAAAAAAAAAAAAATGGTTTGTTTGCCCTTCGCGACCGACCGAAAATCACGGATTTTTTTTTTCTCTTTCAAGTTTATTGTTTTTTCCACAAATTTCATCTTCTACAAATTTGTGAACGGTTTTAAACCCAAAATTATCCATTTTAAGCTACAGAAAGAATGAAAAAAAAAGTCTAAAAATGTTTTTTCATCTCATCGACCCGTCGTAATCGTGTTCGGGCCGCGCGGGGCCGCAGGCTACGTTTTATAGCATGCATTGCATGCTAGCTACCTTTTTGGCTCACGTGCATAGGTAGTGCGCTAGCTAACTGCGACCAGCAGCCCCATACGCATAGCGTAATGGGGCTGCGGACTGTAGCATTCAGGATCATGACAGGTAGCATCGCGGACAAATATCAACTTAATATCGAAAAATTTCTTCAATTTGAGGACTTACCAGTGAAGTTGAATTATTGACAACAGGTAGTCCCTTTCTGTTCGAATTGATGACTTAATGTGACTCGGTCGAGAGGAACCTGGGAGAGCCACACTGAATTGACGGCCAGCGCATGCGCACACAGACATCTTATCTAGTCAATGGATTTGAAATTTGTGCGCATGTGATGTGTACGCATGCGCTGGCCGTCAGTTCAGTGTAGCTCTCCCAGGTTCCTCTCGACCGAGTCACATTAAGTCATCAATTCGAACAGAAAGGGACTATTGGCAGAACCAAACGTTGCACGAAACCTGCTGTCAATACTTCAACTTCACTGGTAAGTCTTCAAACTGAAGAAAATTTTCGATTTTAAGTTGTCCGCGATACTACCCTGTCATTATCCTGAATGCCACAGTCCGCAGCCCCATTACGCTATGCGTATGGGGTCGCTGGTCGCAGTTATGCGCTAGCTAGCTAGCTACCGTACCGGCCGCGGCGCAGCACAGCGCGACTGCCAAGATGGCTACTTTTGCAGCATCCGTTACCAGCTGCCATGGCACCAAAACTGTTTGGAGTTCAGTTGCCAGCATCTCACTGGAAGGTACTTTTTTTGGAGCTGTTTGCAAAATTTAACAAAAGGGGTCATATACAGTAACCGCAGTACAAAGTATTTGTACAAAGCCGTTTCAAAACAGCTTTGCGTTTATCTTGCTTCAAAGGGCTTCTAGAAACAGGTTTCTAGAAACCTGTTTCGGAAACCTATTTCTGAAAGCACAAATTTGCGGCTTTCGAAAAGGCTTTCCGAACCCCATAATCAAAACAGCTTTGCGTTTATCAACGCGTACAAATTCCTTGAAAGCCGTTTGGAAAACCTGTTTCTGCCGAGAAAAAGAGTTGATAAACGCACCCAAAGATGAACGTTATAAGTGTTTGTCAGTGAGTGTTTCTGCCTCGTCTACACGGGCCCTGGCAAGACGTATTTTTGAATGAATCCCTTGGAGTTTTGAGTGCATTAAACTTGCGCCACATCCTGTACAAAGTTGAACTAGAACTCAAAGTACCGCCAGAAGGATGAGTGTATTACTAGATGCCCTGCCAAAGTTACAAAATTACATGGGTAAAAAGGGTATTAAAAAACACCCCCCCCCCAAAAAAAAAAAAAAAAAAAAAAAAACCCGACCTACCGACCCTCTTGGGTTTTGACAATTAAGGGCAAACAAACATTTTTTTTTTTTTTGGCCTTACGTGAAGTATTGTAGTCTAAAAGATATTATTTTCCCAAGTTGATGACAATGGAAATAATCATCATAATGGCAGCCATATCAAGCCACTTTGAAGTTAATATCTGCATGCCATGATTCTTTCATTTCAAGACATATTAATTCAATTTGGAATACAATGTAAAGCATGATCTTCTTTTTCTGCTTGACAGTGTCAGCTGCGTGACAGTTCCACACGAACGAATTTCTGCGGAACAGATACAGATCGTTGTTACACTAAGTGATGGTGAACGAACGGCTTATTTTGAAGACCCCTTCTACTTCAGGGTAATTCTAAAAGTATATTAGTTTAAAGAAGCCTTATGCGGATTCACTGATTGAACGAGAAAACTATGTCTTTTAACTTTCTTGAAAATCTTTCAAAGAATCTTCTACTTACTCGATCAAATTGATATTGTAAATTATGTTCTAACATCATTATCTCTTATGTCATTGCTATTGTGTGATATCAAATTCATTTAAGTATTGTAGTAAGATAGCTGTATTCATGTCTGTGTTTAAGCGTAGTTCTCAACATTGTAAAGCGCATTGAGACGAAACAGCCATATAAGCTTATTGTTATCATTCATTATCATTATCCTTTAAATGCAAATGAACCACATTTTCATTTTAGATCCCACGAAGAGGACCAACCTCTCATTTTTTACAACATGCGTTGAGGAAATTAAAAAATGTTTTTGAAGGTATCAACTAGTAGATTTTAACAAATCTTGAAAATATCGAAATGATCTTGTCAAAACTTTGCCGATACTGCTTGAATCTTCAGCATTTTTTTTTTTTTTTTTTGCTTTTAAAGCGCACTCTAAATCCGATAAGTTCTCAGTGTTTATTTTTTCGTCGTTACAATAATGGACCAGCGCTGTACATGCTGGTTAACAATGATATGGAAGGAATTTTCTTTCCAGTTGAGATGTATTCTAGTTTCACAGGTAACGCAGTTACAGTTGTTAATATTTTCTCAAAGTTTCAAAACATCAAACAGGTCGATCCTCTTTCCTTTCGTTGTACAGGATCCTAGGGTGACCAGATTTAATCCCACGAAGGGACCCGCAGCAGGAGGGACAAGGATTACGATCTACGGAGAGTTCTTAAATACTGGGAGAAATATCACAGCACGACTTGGCAGCTCAGAATGCAGTGATGTGTTAGCTGAAATATACACTCATATTCTTCTATTTCTAGTGCTGTATATCCGTTATAATAGATTTTACGTATTTCATTCTGAAGCAGACTAAGTGCACAGGCATATTCAATGTACTGATTTGCTCGTTTAGGTGACCAAACGGATACTGTTTTTGTATCAAATTACTTTAGGTGCTTCATTTTGTCAGCATTTTTTTTTTGATACAGTGAATACCACATTTTTGGAACTTTAACTGGGCAGGCGGGTGACGTAGCAACGGAGTTTTTAGAGCAATATACTAGTCACTTTCGTTTTGTTTCACTTAATTTGTTTGTTCCTACAACACAACAGCTTTAGTACCTAGGGCTTACTCTGAATCTGGTGAAATTGATCTTCAATGTTTATCATCGATACAACAGTTTTGGACAAAACCATTACCTTGCTTCTCTGCTTAAACGAAGTCTCTTCAACTGGGACAGTCGTGAAGGTCTTTGTTCCCCGACGTTAGACTGAACTTTTTGTGAATAAAAACTTAATTTCCGACGGAACAGGCAGTACACCCACTTTTTATTTCGCCTTACCTAAAAAAAAATACATAATTGTAGGCTGGATCGAGTTTTATGAGAGAAAATGTATTTCAAAATTGCTGTAGAACGTACGAAGGAAGCGAGGCAAGATGTACAACCACAGCTGTCTCTGAGGGAGCACAAAGTTTGATCATGACGTTTGACGGAGCGGATAGATTCTCACCTGACGCTTTCACAGTCCTGCCTAATCCCGTAGTTACATCCGTGGACCGGGAAGAAACGATCATGTCGTATGTTATCATTCCACTTTGAGTCGGACAATAGTGGACTGTAATAGAATCGGAGAATGTGGTTTGTTTGCAAGAAGACACTTGCCACATTATGAACACAAGAGGTAGTGGAAATGCATTTTTGTATATCCTCTTCATATTCGTGTGTCTTGTGCACAGCTATTATGTGCGTAGGCCGTATATTTGTAAATGTATGTATGTACGTGTATAAATAGATAGCGGTATTTATTTGTAATACATATTTATTTCTTTATACATACATGCATATGCAGTGTATGATCATTGTATTGTATTATTATATGATATTATATCATATTACATTATTTTTATCAATTATGTTATATTATGTATGTGATATGGTCATTAACATGTTCAGTCAAAAAAGGTTTACATTCGAGTTTCGATATCTTCCCTAAATACTCCTACATGCTATTTCGACTGAATAGGTACCCCCCGTAATTCAGCGCAGTATTTTATTGTTCACATAGCACGTGATGCCAAGACAAGTCGTAAATTGTGTGTCCCTATTTTTTTTTCTTTTTTTTCAGGGGAGGATTACAAATGTACATTACAGGGGAACGATTTGATATCATCCAAGAGTCACGGATCATTTCGCAGTCACTGTCATCTGGAGCTATCCGTACAGAGGTCTGATCTTTTGTCATCCATCGTTCGATCATGTTTTGCAAATAGTTAAAAAAGCGTAGGGACTTCCTATACAGGGTGGCCCAGAAAGAACGGAACACCCATGATCTTTCATCTCAGCAATATTGTTGCAAATATGCAATTATTTGCATAGAGAAATCTTTAATTTCAGCAGTATTATTGCAAATATATCATTATTTTGCATACTATTGGGCAGACCATTCTTTCTTCCAATAGAATGACACCAAGTTCTTTAATTTTGGTTAATGCGTTATAATTTTAGGACCATTTTTGTTAACCCTTGCAATTTATCATTTTGCACTCGCAGAGATACCGAAACCACCGAAAATTCGGCTTGCCATAGAACCAGTAGCGTTCACAATGTGTGGAATGTGGGGCGGACGGTGTGATTGTCATTGTCCGTTATCATTGTGAATGAGACGACATGTTGGGCTCATGGAGATGCTAAATTTAGCTGGAAAATAGCGAGGTTTATTCAAAGGCATGATTGCAGTGACGTGAGTTCATGAGTGGTTTAGGAATACTTGATTCATTGATTAATACAGTGAAAACTGAGAATATTGCTGTGTCGGTTTATGAACGAATTAATGGGTATCTCACCGGGCTTAAAACTAGTTCGCGACTGCAGATTTTGCTAGTTGCAGAGATGTTGTTGCGACACGACACGTTGTCGCCCCCGTCACGGATTGTCGTCTGGCGACAATCCGTGACGCTTGTGCAGTTCCCAGTTTTTGACCTCGAAGGCGACAATCCGTGATGGCAAAAAAATTGTTGCGACACGGATTGTCGCCCCGTCACGGATTGTCGCCCCGGGCTCGGGGTGGTTCCTCCGGTGTTAAGCTTTGGTGGGATGGGTACGACTGGTAAGTTATGCGTATGTGTGTGTGTATGTGTGTGTGTGTGTGTTTGTTTGTTGTGAGCTGCATGATATGTGCTGTGTATGATTTGTAGGTGCGTACAATAAGTGACTTGTGTATGAGTTTCCGTATTGTTGTGAGTGTGTGTGTGTGTGTGTGTGTGTGTTTGAAGTATAATAATACAATATGTAGAAACTGTGCATGTGTGGTGGTTGTTAGGTATAGTGGTAGTGGTTTGTTTGTCTGTGTGTATACGTGTGCCTGTATGCGTACGTGTGCATGTGGTATATAGTGGCGTATGTGTATATCAAAGGGTATGTGATGGTGCGTGTTTGTGGGCGCAGTTTTGTGCCTGCATGAGTATCTGAGGGGTTTGGTGTTCGTGGGCTACGTAGGCCCTACGTATGTGTGTTGTGTGTGAGCGTTCGTGTGTCTACGTAAGGCCCCAGTCACATAATGCTCTGCGTCCGGCGTTACTTCCAAATAAGTCATTTTTTTTTTTTTTTTTCTGCGGACACCCGGGGATCTCTTGCTGTCACCAGAGCATTTTTACAAAACATACGGGAAAAAAATATGCGGGCGATACGGAGAGATGCGACCAAATGCGAATACTTGCGTCCACTTGCGGATATTCTTACGAATTGGCACGTAATTTTGTTCGTTCAACTTGCATAAACTTCCGAATAGTTCGGAACACTTGCGGAAAGTTGCGACTATTTACGGAGAGTTGCGGATATTTTCGGATAGTTACAGATTGTTATAAATAATTATGTACAATAATATGACGATCCCTGCCAAGTCAATGTATTATGACAGCAAATTTATCACATATTGAACTGTCTTACATTGTACACTGCATGGGGAAAACTCAAATTGAATTTACGTACAAGTTGTGAAATGTTTTCGCATTTCTTTAGTTTGCTTTACAGTAATGAAAGATATATGAAATTTTGAACTTGAAGTTTGAATTTTGTTTTTGCAGCTCAAATATGGATAAACATCATAAATGTAAAGACTACATAACATAATTATACCACAAATAGAATACTATCTAGATCGATAAGTTAAACAGAGTATGAAAATATTACTTACAGTCATGTATTAGACAAACTGTGGTTACGCTGTCATTGTGCAGCAGTATTCATGACTTCCTGGGTTATGTTAAGGAGATTGTTAAAATAAAGCAATGCCTATTACATTTCCGAAAAAAAAAACCCCAAAACATTAGGACATTCGGACACCCCTCCGACACCCAAATACAATATAAAAAAAAAATGTAATATCCATTGAGCGTAAAGTGGGTAAGACTATAGGGAAATAATAAATTCGTTCTCATTTTATATAGTTTATCGCTGTCCCACACCTTCCTGGCCAGAAAAGTGAAAAAAAAAAATGCTGTCACCTCATCCCCAACCCAAAAATTGCCTTCCGAGTTACGTATATACATTCAAAGAGACAAGAAAAAAATGTTCATCATCAATGGTCAAGCGATTTCATGCGTATATGGGTGCCACCTAAAATGACCACAAATCTTCTGCTGCAGGCGCTACTGTGGCAATGAAAATGCCTTCAGCGTGTATGAGCACGTGTTTAAAGAGTTCACACCAGCGTTGATCTAAAATTAGTATGGGTGTGACAATTTCAGCGGTTAGGCGGGCTAGACGAGAGAGAGACCGAGAGAAAATACATACATACGAGGGAGGTACCCTCCCCAATGTTATCTGTCTTTGTTTATTTTTTTTTTTACTGCAGTCATTTTCTTCCATCAGTCTTAACTACAAATTCCATACCACTATTTGTCCCAGAATAAGTTTGGCATGCTTTATGCATTAGCGAATAATTTCCACACGCCGTAAATAATTTGTCAATCGTTAGTTGATTTTAGCACAAACGAACTGCCATATGCACACCACTAATACATACGTAATACAAACAAACACCAACAAACACTCAAACAAATCCTCATAATGCAAATAAACCAACTCAACACTTTTTTTGGTGTTTTTCCTTGATATTCATTGATTTCATTCAAATCATTCATAAATCGACCCATTCTGGATGTAACATGAACAAAAAAGTTACAAATGGCAATTCGAAACACAAACAAATCCATTTGTCATTTTATACTACAAATAATCTCATTTCAGCATAGATAACTCGATTATAGACCAACCCTACTAACAATTTCTTCACGAGAAAGTTTTGACATGTAGGGCCCTACCAAACCTATATCCCTTGAATATATTGGTTTGGATCATGTAACACCTCCTTACTTATAAGGGCATATACATAAAAAAACAACAACACACAAATACATTAAACAAATCTAGAATGAAATCAGTCATAAAAAACCCGACCAACCCCCCCCCCCCCCCAACCGAAACAAATCTAGGGCCTACATCTATCCTAAATATTAAATTCTACCAAAATCTGTCATACCATTTATAACTATCCTTCTTCAAATCCAATCCCCAACCCACCAACCCCTGATTGACCAAAGAATTAATCATCCCACACCCACATTCACCAACCCACATACATACACACACCCACACACACACACACACACACACACACACACACACACGAAGGCTCGTTATTCGGAAGGTTCGTTTTTTTCCGAAGCTTCATTTATCCGAAACACACAATTCCCTGTACCTAGAGGTTCGTTGATCCAAAAATGAAATTCGGAATAACGAACCTTCGAATAAAGAACCTTCGGACTAAAGAGTCTTCAGAATAACGAACTTTTGCAATAACGAATTGTAACCCCCTCCCCACATACACACACACACCCGAACCGATACCGCATTCCTTCCTGATGAAACGACTTCCCAATGTTGATAAATAAGACATAATGGACCGTACGCAGAAAAGCAGCATCCGCCCGCACGCAAGCACCACTCTGAATTCACAAACAAATCCGCCAAACCAACTCATCAAAGTCAAAGCTGCTGATAAAAATCAATATCAATGTTTATGCCAGCAACAGCTTACAAGTTATCCCTACCCACGCGCAGCTAAAAAACACATACGCAAAAAGCTGACATAATAAACACATTCTTCCAGCATACACACACACACACACGCACAAACGGACACTAAATTATCATGTGTCATACCATGTGCGCGCGCACATACACACTTCCTTGACACCTCACCATGACTTTTTACATGGCATGTTTGCATGGATGTAGCCATGTTAGTTATGTGTTAGTATTTCAATGACTATGTCCAGAACGATATTACCCAGCAAAATGTGCTTCGAGGGCGGGCGACAATCTGTGCTGCCAGCCCTCGTCACGGATTGTCGCCAGACGACAATCCGTGACGGGGGCGACAATCCGAGCCGCCAACGCCCGTCACGGATTGTCGCCCCGAGCAGGAGGCGACAATCCGTGTAGGGGCGACAATCCGTGTCGCAACAGATGTCTTCGCTAAATGCCTACGACTCTGAGACGTCTATTGTGAAATTACAGTGTCTCTGAGCAGTCGCAAGAAATAATATTTAAAGACACGATTTAACAATGTAGCTGACCGATTTAAAAAAAAAAAAAAAAAATCTTAATCTGAGCTGTCTGTTGGACCTGTATGATTATGTTCAGATGAATGAAAACTACAAAGAAAAGCAAGCATAATGAAGATCATAAATTAATTTAATCATAAACCGACACAGCTATATTCTCAGTTCTCACTGTATTTATCAAAGTACGGGCTTTATTTCTAAACCACTCATGAACTCGCGTCACTGCCAATCATCATGCCTCTGAATAAACCTCGCTATTTTCCAGCTATATTTGGCATCTCAATGAGCTCAACAGGTCGTCTCATTCACTATGGTAACGGACAATGACAATCACACCGTTCGCCCACACATTCCACACATTGTGAGTTATAGCAGGGAGGTGGTCCCTGGTTATAAAAGGGCTCACACGGGTAAATAATTCCCCATAGAGACGTGTGTTAAAATTCAAATTTCATTAAAAAATTCTGTAAAATAGCTGGGAGAAATGAGGTGTTTCATCTTCACTAACCTGGATAAGTGAGCTATATACCCTGTCATCCATCAAATTTCCAAGGCACGTTCTTCGGCTCAAACTCTGTCCAAGGGTCCGCAAAGCCAGACTACGGGTTCTTTCCACTCAAAAAAATCACCTATTTTCCGTACATACAACCAATGAAATAAAATAGTCCCTTCAAATTCCATGAGAAAAGCTTTCGTCTTCAAACCAAAATGCAGTTTGTAGAGGAATTCATACTGAATATCTGCAGCTATTCAGTTTATGCCAAACTGCATTAATGATTTTTAATTATTTTTTTCTTCATTTATTTTGGTATCTTTGGTACGAATTTGTGAAGGGGTCTGGAAATTTCCATTTTATTTACAGGTGTGAGCCCAGTAGTGGTTCTATGGCAAGCCGAATTCTCGCTGGTTTCGGTATCTCTGAGAGTGCAAAATGTTCATATTTTGAAAATTGCAAGGGTTGACAAAAATGGTTCTTAAATCATAACGCTTTAGCAAAAATTAAAGAACTTGGTGTCATTCTATTGGAAAAAGAATGGCATTTCCAATAGTACGCAAAATAATCACATATTTGCAACAATATTGCTCAAATTAAAGATCTTAGGTGTTCCGTTCTTTCTGGGCCATCCTGTATATTGAGCCTTCGAAAAGATCATCAGTTTGAAATAAATCCTTACTATAGATATTTACATGTTATTCGATTAAATAGAGTGTATATAAACAAATTAATTCTTGTGGCATGCTTCACAAATCGCGTGATGCATTCGTCAACCATTAGCATAGTAATGAAAAAGACGCATAAAGATCCATGACATCTACTACACAGCAATGACCATTATTCAATAAACTACGATTCTTGTAATAAAGTAAACATTTCCGTTGCAAAACCTTTAGGTGATCTTGAAATATATGTGTACATGTGTACAAAGTAGATACATCTGATTATTCATAGAAACATAAACAGTTTCTGAGCAGTAATTTTGCTTCTTCACCAAAGTTAATGCACGAAAAATGAGAGGCTCTTGCCCGATAGTAATCGTGATTTCTGCCTCACAGGTGTGTGTGAACGTGTCTCCAACTCTGTTGGTATGTCCCACACCTCCTTACCCCGATGGCCAGTCACACGGGAGAATAACAAGGCAATCTGACGCCAGGGCAGCAAATATAACCTTTGACCTCGATGGTTTCGTCACCAATGGTGGTATCATAACGTATCTTCCAGACCCGGTTTATTTCGACATCGCTGAAAGTGATCGAACTGCTATTATCACTGATAATAGGAGGCTTGACTTGGAGGTGAGTTCGTCTTACTATACATAATTAATATACATATATGTATATACACACACACACCTGTATTTTCCATTTTTTGTATTACTCACTGTTAAATTTCCCAACGTCATAACCATCAGACAGTCAGCAGGCTTAAAATGGCGCTGTGACTAAACTGGTACGGTGAAAAAGAATCAAGGTTCTCTATACTGTTATTACCAAGTCGATCTAAATACGATTTGAGATTTCTCTACCGCCTTCACGACTGTCCTTCGGGTGTACGAGCTTCTCCTTTATAACTGTCCTACTTAACATGTTTAACTTATAGGTAAATTCTTTATTAGTAAGCAAATAATCAACGTTGGTGAAAGTGATGGGACAAACCATCACTTCCGAGGCGATCTTGATGTAGCAATCTTTCCGAGGCGCAGCTGAAAAAAGATAGTGTATACATTCAGATCGCCGAGGAAGTGATAGTTTGTCTCATTGCCTGAAACCAAAAGTTGATTATTTGTTTTATATTCCACATCTGAAACCATTTTAACTATCCATAGAAAAAAAAATGATATTGAACAAGACAAAACGGGGTACGAACAACACAGCTGACAGTTAGGTCTAGTTAGATATAAAAACATGAAGACTGCAGATCTAACGTTTTATAGGTCTAGCAAAAGTCTAGCCTATCCTAGGTAGGCATATTTATCATTGGGCTTAGGCTACGTTCGCTTACAAATTATGTTGTTGCTAAAAACGCTGAACATTCTGAAGCACGAACAGGGCAAAACTCCAACAAGACAACTGTTAACAATTCAAACGACGCAAACTCACGACTATAGAATATGTATAATGTACACGCACGGTAACACTACACTCATTCCGGTGTCCAAATCATCATCTCTGCACTCCACAAGCTGGGCAGTACTAAGGCAAACTCAACAAACATTCAGGGCTTGAAGGGAAATGCAGAAGAAGGAGGTCCTCTGTCAGTGAGTTCCTGTGGTAGACTGTCTCATTCAGAACCCACAGGATTTGCATATTTAAATCACAGAGTTCACAAACCAATCAATATGCTATCAGGAAGAATGCGATCTGAGGTCAAACCAATAGAACCAATAGAAAGTAAAGATGAGGTGATTATGAGCTGAACTTACACATGAATGTGAGCAGAACAAAAGAATCATGAAATGTGGAGGTGAAGGGAAGGTACTGGAAAGTAGACTATGAAGGCACAAGGAAGGGGAAAAGAATTGGGATGTATGGGAGGCTAAGTATGAAAAAAGAGTGATTAGGAGCATGCATGGAAAATGAGCTCTATGGAAAGCAAAAGAAAAAAATGAGTTTAATACAAATATATCTTTAAATCAATTTCATACTCTTACACGAGTCCCCACGCATCGCGGCAACGTCTGCGGACACTCGGACTATCACTAAACCTAGGTCAGAGGATAGTCCAGAGTCTAAAGCACTTTCATTTCGCGTATACTCAACACTATAAGAGATCACGCGTTGGCAGGACTGTGTGGACTGAAGAGATCAGCGAAACAAAAAGGATTATCACCACTTTTCTTAGGTAATGTGATGAGCAAAACTAGGCTTTATCAAGTGATCAGCTCTTGACCAATCCTATATAGCAAGATTCGTAGTATGCATATCATCATTCTTAGTTGTTGAGATAGGAGTGTTGCTATATCAAATATGGGCCACAAATGGCGATAAAGAGAAAAATCTAATGGTTACATTTCGTAACAGACTGAAGACATCTACATTAACCGTTATATCTGTCGTCATTGTTTGTTTGTTTGTTTTTGGCATATTACGTATCCTTTTTTTTTTTTTTTTTTTTTTGGTTTTATTCAAGGGACAATATTTAGATACAGTCAGCAACAAAGATGACGTACAAGTACTGATAGGTCCCGATGGAGTATGTGATGTTCTAATCCTGGAATTCGACAGCTTGATTTGCTTCGTACCTATCCCACTTCCCGGGGCTGGTGATTATAACGGAAGTCATGGAGAAGGCCCCACCAAGTCGCTTCCTGCTGTGGTGGTAAGACAAACCGCTTGATTATGATTGTTTAAGTACCCGTGGTAGTCTGATTGGAATTTTCGCGTTATTTTATTTCATTGGAAGAAGCTTGAGCCAATAACCGAAACACATTGATATGGCGTTGTCTTTCAGGTCCAGCATGGAAATTTGGAGTTCCGGCCAGGTTTTGTTAAGACACACTCAGAATCAAATATCCTGCCAGTAGTCATCTCGATTGCAGTGATCGCCATTCTCGTTCTCCTGGCAGTAGGTGTAGGTATCGGATGGAGACTAACAAAGAAGAGGCAAGAAGCAAATCAAGTTAAAGAGGAATTGGAACTGGAACGACGAAGACTGAGGTCAAGAATAAAAGAAGGTATGGCACTTTAACAACAACAACTACTACAACAATAACAAGCTCCACTTCTCTTTATTATAGCTGTTTGTGTAATTTCGTTGCTAAACATGACATTCAGTAGGTCTAATTTGCTTTGTTTTTATTCCCTTTTTACATTTGTTTTTTCATCATCAATTGTCTGTATATAGGATCTATGATCTCGTTCTGTTTTCAAATAGCGTTTATTGCCACTTTCTTCCACATACTTGATAGGGATGAAGGAGGACATTGCATACTAATCGTTTAGTTTGATATGCTTTTCTTCTGTAATTTGTTTGCTTATATTTGTTTGTTTATTGGTTTTGTTTTGTTTCGTTTTGTTTTGTTTTTGCCATGAACTACATTGGCAGTGCCTGATACTAAACTCGAGCTGACTGATGTGGACGAAAGAGTCAAGAAGTACGGCATCCCATTCAGAGATCATAACCAGTACGTGACAGTCATGCTCTTCGGTGGGCTTGGGGTTCGTCCAGAGACATCGGACCCAGAGGTAGGAGACATTCGAGAGGAATTTTGCCACTTAATTGATTCTTGCATATATCATAAGACCAGCCTGACATTAAAAATATACCTTTTCCTTTTTGGATACTGGAAACATATATTTACTATCAAATTATATCCATGGAAGGCCTTATACAGCGTCCATACCAGTGCGCATTAAATCTCCATGGTAACTGCGCTGTCCCGAATTCATGATGCCAATGTCCGATCATCCCCTTCCTCTAATGACGTCGCAGGCTCTTTTACAAGTCTTTCCATAATGCAACCTTTTCTCTCTCTCCCCCCCCCCCCCTCTCTCTCTCTCTTGATGCAGTTAACACATGTACTAAAAATATATCAATGCCATACAAACAATTAAAAAGCCTACTATGTGAATTTCTGATCTAGTAGACACAAAATGATGAACTTGAGCCATGTCAGATGTATCGATTCCTTAAAAAAAAATAATCGGTTTGCAGGTCAGGGGCACTGAGAAAAAAAAAAGGATTTGTGTTCATCTACGTCATCTCCTTCATTATCATTGTTTTTATTGCAGTATATGGAAGACTTCATGGAACAAGCAATAGTGTCCTTTTATCGGTCGCTGAAGGAAGAGGAATCTGCCGTGGCTTTCATCCAAACTCTTGAAATGCAAAGGCAATACGAACAAAGTACAAGGTAATAGGACCTTCGCAAGTATGAATTAGAGAATCAATAGTTTTGGAGAGATTTTCAAATAAAAATGTTTGTGATTTTTCACGCCTTACTCTGATGAAAGATGAAAAAGAGTACTTTGGATGAAAATCAACTGAACTTAATCCAGGAATAAGAACAATCCCTTGGACGTTGTCTGTCGGTATCGTTTTCATGCAACCGTTTTCTTTAGTTTATTAACCGATTTCGTTTGGGCAGAAATATGAAATAATACATTTTTGTGATATAGTGAGAATGAAGATCAAGTTTTTGCGGAAACAGCAGAATGTTGCAAAAGATAAATCATGTTTTTACCTGGAAACATACAGTATATCTGGTTTGGATTTATTACAAAGGTGCACTTTTATGTTGATTTCCTTGCCAGGCAACTGATTGCATCACTTCTGTCTCTTATCTACGTGAGCGAGGGCAAAAGCATCTATTTCTCAAAGTGAGTGAAATTACATTGTATGTCTCGGCAGAGTAGAAATCAAATACAGTCGCAAACACATCCAAGAGATTTAAGCCACCATGAGTGCGACATGGATGTCCAATAAAGTCCTTGAGTAAAGATTAACGAAAACTTGTTTTAAAGATTTTACAGCGTAACAACCTAATTGCATGTCAGGCCTTTTAAAACGATACAATGTAAATTAAAGCGGCAGCAGTTCTGGATTTTAACACTGTTTAAAGTGAATGTTAGTGTTTGGTATCATGACGCAGCTATGCCAGTGTTATTGACTATAAGGTTTTTTTTTTTCTTTTGTTGTTTTGAAGCTTATGAGGTAAATCGGTGATGCTGGGTATAATTTCCTATTTTATATGTCTTAATAGTGGCATTATACAGTATCTGTGTCACCCTTTAAAAGTCAAATAATATTGAATGTAGGCCCACATTCAGTCATCATTGCAGTGGCAGGCGCTTTTCATAACAATCTTGTTCAAGAGGATGTCAATATATATATATATGCTCCTCGTAAAAAAAAAAAAAAAAAAAAAAAAAAAAAAATATCGTCAGTCAATATGACATTCGCCCCTGAGAAGATATGAGTTGAGGTTAAATCATTTTGGTATTTGCTCATCTACTTTTCGGAAAATGTAACATTTTTATGGTGGAGTATCGTTTTCTTATGAAAAGGTTGATTTCTAGGCTGGTTCGAGATAGGGTTGCTGTCACAGCAAGTTCTTCAGGAAGAATGGATGAGTTGTTTAGCAGGTAAGAGTGATATACATAATATTTGTTCACTGACTGAATAGGTTGATGTTCGTTGTTTCGAAGGTTCGTTCTTCCGAAGGCTTGTTATTTCAAAACACAAATTTCTGGTACCTAGAGGTTCGTCAATCCGAAAATGAAATAAGGTTATAGTTATTTCGAAGGTTCGTTAATCCGAGAATGAAATAAGAGTCGTTACTCCGAAGGTTTATTATTCTGAAAGTTCGTTCATCCGAAAGTGATATAATGCCTGTAATTCCAACAAGAGGGGGTGGCATAAAAGAGGAGGAGAATTTTTTTTTTCATCATTGACTTTATTACAATTAATATTGCATTCCAGTATTTGTGTGTCTGAGTTTGTGGCCATGTAGGTCTGCGTGCTCTATCTAATTTTCATAGTTTGATAGAGCCTATCATTCAGAATAACGAAATGTTACTGAGTCAATACAGGAATATTGTAGAACACATCATTGAAAAATCGAGCAATCTGTTGAAAATTTATGAATTTTCAAAGTTTCGGTGCTGCCATCGCTGGATAAGAAGGCTACAATAGTTTGCGACGTCACAGTACACAATTCCTATGATATATTACTGATGTTATAAGATAACTATTATTCCTCTGCTTTCTAAAAGATGTATACAGTCGATTGCGCTTTCAATAAGCTTGGCAAATGAATTTATTCACACTTTCTTCTCAGTTAATTTGATTTAATGATAAACTTTGAAGAATTATGAACTTGGGTGTTATACTTTCCAAAGGGAATTCTGATCGCCTTGTGGCACCTTTGTCATGGAAGGTTATAACACATTATCGGTAAACATATTCGTGGCTTCTGAATTTGTCTTTGGATGTCTTTGGATTGTGTGTATTGGGCAATCGTGTTATCATAAACTTTACTCTCTTTCGTTGTTACTTTCGAATGTGTATAGTGTGTTCCCTTTTATCATTTTTTCTATACCCACATGAATTTGTGTTTTCTAGTTCTGATTCATGCTTATAATGATACAAGTTCAAATGACGTTTTTGACATTTTTTTTTGTTCGTTCGTATTTATTTTGCTTCGCAAATCAAATCAAATTGAATAAAAAATAAACTACACCAATGTGACAAATTGAAACAACACATAACCAAGTGACAAAGGAGCAACACAAAAGTGCAGTTGATACTCCATGCATAATATTTTTTTTTTTTTGTAAAACATTTATAGTTACATATAATACAGATAAGGAAAATTTGATTCAATAACGAAGCAGGAGACCGTCAGCATAAGCATAGCTTGACTTGGTTGATAGGCTCACTTTTTTAACACTTATTAGTCTAGTCATCCTTTGATTATAATAATTATGCCTTTAAATGTTTGCCGTCGATTGCATTGCCATATCATGTACTATCTGTATTGTATTATGAAGAGCTCTCTTTAAACAGGTTCATTTTAAGTATAATGGAATTATCATACCCTGCGATTATCTTCTGTTGTTTTGGGGTTGATGATGATGATGTTATTGCTGTTGTTGGTTTAAAGAGAACTCGATGTAATGGAAATGAGATGTTCACATAATTATGATAACTGATGATAATTTGATGTCACTTAAAGATTGCAATAACAATGATTTCTTGATTTGATTGTCTTTATCGTTTTGCCAATATTCTTTAATAGTAGAATGTTGTCATCAATATTTACTGGGACCAACCTTTACTTTTTCTTTTGTTGTTGTTGTTGTTTGCAACAGGTCGGAATCCATCGTAGACAGACTGTTGGCTAATTGGTTTGCTTTGTGCATGTGTGGGTACATCAAGGTAAGGATAAAGGTAGTCTTCTCAACTGTTTCAATATCTCTGAACGATATACGTCAGGAATATTTCTTCTGTGAATTATTGAAGGTGAGAGGTTTTTTGCTAGTTTTTGCAAGTTGTGTCGTTGATCTTAAAGGGAATCACTAAAATACATGACAAGCTTTTTTTCTATCCGAGTTCAAAGAAAATTGGTATCCATTACCATATAATCCACCTTATATAAGTATATGAAGAGTATATATATATATATACATATATATATATACATATATATATAATATATATATATATATATGATTAACCTTGAGGAATACAGTGAGTTTATTTTGAAACAAAAAAGAACCTCATGTTTTTATCCTTACCAGTGCTAATACGAAATGTTTCTTTTTTGTTCTCATACTTTGCAGCAAATGCTGTACCCGATGTTCATGTTGTATCAAGCCATGAAGTCTCAATGTGAAAAAGGACCAATCGATGCTATCACTGAAGAAGCATATTTCACTCTGGATTACAATCGCTTGTTCGACCAGGACATCACTTTCCAAGAAGTGGTAATTACCCATAAAATATTTCCACCCCTTATATGCGACATAAATTTGGAGAGCACAATGTAACTCAATGTCTATTCCAAGCAACGTTGACGCTGGATTTGCACTGTAACCCAAGAAGAAGTTAGTAAATAGTGTGCGTGCTGCGACGATTTCACAATTTATTTCAAGAATACAGCAATCTTTTTCGTAAATGATGTCAATCGATAGGGGAGAATTGTTCTCTTGATCATTTTGTGACAATGAGGCCAATTCTATCATTTCTGGGCCCCGTTTTATCAAAAGATATCGTCGATTATAAATTTCCTTAATACCACACAGGCTGCCATAGACTTATGGAAATCGACAATATAATCAATTATAACTCTTCATAAAACAGGGCCCTTGTGTTGACACTATAAACGAAAAAAAAAACAAACAAAAACATTGTATGCATGCAAGAGGGGAAAAATAAGCAGCACTTTCATTTCTGAAAGACATTGTTTATTTTCTGCACTTTATTGTTTTGGGTTTTTTAAAGCTTATTTTCGAATATGTCATACAGTAATTAGGAATCATATTCAGAACGGCTTTTTGGCGTTTCTTCTTCCAGGTACTTTTTGTCGTGGATGAAGACGACAATGCCTTCCTTAAGGTAAAGGTGTTGAATGTCGATACCGTGGGACAGGCAAAGCAGAAAATCTTGGATTCTATGTGGAAAGCTGGACATCGTCTTCTTCCGACCAATGGAGAGTATTTGGATGTAGGTAGGTCTTTAAATACTCATGAGCCATGCTGGTTCATGTAATACTTGACCCATGGCAATATTGAAATTTTCTCTGGTAGACAGTCAATTTGATCACATGCTAGAATGAACTGTCTGGGGGCACAGGAAAGTTTTCGCTCTTTTTTGTATGCAGAACTTGAGGCAGTGTGTCAAAAAGAGACTTTCAGTGTAAAATCTGGAAACAAACTACCCAACCACATTATTTGGAAATAGGTGAAATCATCATAATGTAAGTAAAGTGCAAAATCTGACAAGGAAGTTTAAAAATAGTATTAAAAGCCAATAATTATCCTGTGTGGATTAATGTGAAAAAGTAACAAGTTGCGTGTTATGATCTTTCTTGAGATTTGATGCCAATGTAATTATATATGTCGCCTGCGTAGCAAAAGCGAGGCATATGCGTTACTTTTCCGTCGTGGTCGGTGGCGTCGTCAACAATTTCATGTACTCAATAACTGTCCACAGCTTTGAGCCATGACCACCAAACTAACATCACAGGTACATACCTGAAAAATGCTGGTCAGGTTTGAGTATGGGTGATCGAAATTTGACAAGATAAAAGGTCAAAGGTCAATGAGCTTTCCCTCACAAGCTCCGTACTCGCAGTCTTGTGGTGTACTATCAATAACTTTCCACAGCTTTGAGCCATGACCATCAGACTAATTAATACACCACATAACCTGAAACATGCTAGTCAGGTTGGAATGTAGGTGAAGTCCGACTAGGTCCTAAAGGCTAAAATCTCTATGAAAATTAGCTGATAAGCACTATACTTGCAATATTAGGTTCTACTCTAGACAGGTATATAAATAAGTTTACAAAGCCTTTAGCTGTGATGACCACTTTTTTTTTTTTTGTTCAGCTTCTTCAGATCTTTATAACACATTCCTGCTTGGAAGCTATGTCAAGTCAACAAAATAATGTACATGATATACAAACTGCGATATGCAGACAAGACATCTCTTGGCGTTTGCTTGTTTTTCGACAATAATGAATATCGTCCTAATCATGTGGAAGATTTCAACTGTGTCCTCGAGATAAAAAAACAACAACAAAACCCTACAAGAACACAAGAAAACACAGAAAAATACAAGAAAAAAAATCATAACATGTAACGAATAAAACTCTGTTCATAGCTTAATACCCCTCTCCCCTCTCCCCCTACTATTTCACACTCAAAGTTTGGTTGAAAGACGCCGGGACATACCTGATCTTGCGAGACGAAGACGAAGGAACTGACGGTCATGTTTCGGGGAGAATGAATACTGTGAAGACGTACGGGGTAAGCGCCAAAACATTATTATGTGATGGCAGGCCAAGCAGTCCTTACCCTGTAATTCCTGCAAAGTATGTTATAGTTTTAGTTTCTTAATCATGGCACATTGGCAGATTAGAACTTAATGTGAATGCCGATACAAGAGTGAGGTGGTTAATGTAGCATGCGAATATAGGGGTGTCTCTGAAATCCTTAGAGGCGACTTTTATGAATTTGAAATACAGTATACAAAAGATGTTTGAGATTCCTCTGAATGTATCCCCCTTTTCATCAGCAAGATAAATATTAGGATGAAGCCCGTGTCACACAATAGATCATAATAATGATATGTAACACTCCCGAGACTCATCTAAACATTGCATCTCTCTCTCTCTCTCTCGTACAAGTTGGATCATGGATGTCGAGTCACTGTCAGACCAAAGGAAGCTATGGCGGATTCAAGTGGATATCAAGAACTTGTTCCCTCCACTTTTTTGTCGAACAAATGTAAGATTACCTTCCTCTCTCTTGCTTACTTTTATGCTGTCAATTCTTTGACAAATTATCATAATTATTTCATATACGTAGGCTATTCATACAGAATTCATCACTTCGGTATGACTTAAGTGTGCAGATACATCTTGACCATTTTATTGTTCCTTTGAAATGTTTCGATTATTTTGAGTTTCGGTACTACTACTTATCTTGAATTGTTTAAATTTTCAACGGCAACGTCCAACTTCATCAGTACTGCACTTTTCGAATATGTGTAACTTACTTTGACTCTTGTTTCCGAGTCTATTGTATGTGTAACTGTGTAGTATGTGTAACTTAGTTTGACTCTTGCCTCCGAGTCTATTGTCAATCCTCTCATACACGGGTTGTTGTGTATATATCTCCATCTCCCAGACGAAAGTTTGACAGCAGATCAGACGTCACCTCCCCCTGGCCCTTCGACCCAAAAGCCGAGCAACCTCGGAGCAACGCATCTAAAGGTAAGGGGTATATGTGTCTGATTTGACTAATCAAACATTAACCGTTGATTTCCGTAAAGTTTCATAATCCTCATGACGCAAAAGTCATGTCAAGATATTCATCACGTTTTTGTACTTCGAATGTTGCTTTATGTTGCAACGTCACGTTGAATTTGATGATGCGGAGCTTTAGATTTGCGGCGCAGACGTTCGAGACGACGCGTCGCTTGAGCTGGACGTTCTCCTCTTCCTTCCCTGCGTCGTGTTGAAAAGCAGCTTTAGATTACGCCGAGACGCAACCAAAGAGATTTTTCTCCTCTCCATCACTTATTAGGAAAAAGCTCTTTGGACGCAACCTATAAAAAATAAAATGGCGCCCCAGTTATGATCGGTGCATGAAGATGGTCTTTACGTAGTGAATTGAGCGGACGTACAAATAGCCCAGAACGCGTAGTGAAAACTCAGACGATGCGAGCTATAAATAGATCGACTTTGATACACGATTCTGCGCATTCTCAGATCATTTTTCCCCTCTGAACGTCCTCGTCGCAAAAATCTAAAGCTCCCCAATGCATAAAGTTTAAAAGGTCAAATAGGTATTTCTTTTAATATCGCATTTAATCCTTGTATTTCATCTTGTCTTCTAGTTAAAGTGGGAAATCTATGTCACATAAGTATGATATAGAAATAGGTCTACACTCTTGTGGCAGTATGATCAAGTTTTGATAGCTGTAGTCGGGATGACACATTGCATGGATATCAACCAATCCATCACTTGGTAATGAAATATCTCCTTCTAATCTAGGAGGAGAAAGATAACGGATGAATTCTCTACAAGCAGTGTAATAAGTGAAAACAGAATTACCCAATAAAGGTGTTATCTTTCTTCTCAAGAGTATAGTTATCAATAATCATTCGACATCTGCTTTAAAGAAGAGCAGTCGACATGACATAATTTTTGGCTACCTCATGACACTTGGAATTACATCATTACCTGTTAAATGAAACTCGGCAGCTGAGGACGGATGACACCAATTCCCCAGTTCACGTCACACAGGGGCGCGCTGGGCTGGGTAGAGATCTCGCTATAGCTCACATGCTGACTACAAAGGTAGGCCTTTTATACACAAGTATTATTTACATGTTCACGTTCATATTTTACCTATTGTTCACATAATGTACATTTAACCTGTTGAATACTCTAATATGATTTCGTCATAATTTGTGGTAGCAGTAATAATTTATAGAATTGTTATCATCATCTTATCACCATCGTCATTCTTGCCATTACCATTACTGCTGTTGTATGAAAATGGATGAAGAAGATGAATGAGAAATTCTCGTCCTTCACAGGCTGCAGTCAGTCCATACGTGACGAATGTTTTGGAATCGATGTTCAAGTTTCCACAAAAATATCCACTCCCGATCAAACATCTGTTCGACACCTTTGACGAGCTTGCCAGAGAATATGCAGTTGGCGGTAATACCAACGTGGCGGAAAGATGGAAAAGGAATTGGTAATGAAACGTTGATATAGCGTGATTTGATAAATGTGTGTATTTTCTAACTGTAACCCTACGTTTCCAAAACTCGTGTTCTCAAGGCCCTGAAATATGCATCAGGGCCGATCAACTTCATTTTCACCGTGATAATGTGTTAACAGACCATATGGAAACAGTAGCAACAGTGACCATAACCTTGAATACCTTTACGATCAATTACGTGCGTTCTTGATCATTGTACAGCTTTTGCTGCTGTTTTTTTTTTTTCACTGTGGGGCCATTAAGTTTCAAATCCTTTCCTTTCATCCACACGTAATTAAGGGTGACTCACTTCACATGAATGAGCGCTTAACTTCAAAACCTCTCTCCGGTAGACCTGTTGCTATTCCTGTAGGAACATTGAATATTTATGACTTGTTATCAACTTATAGCTCTGTACCTTCGCTATTAGAATTTTACCCTAATCAGAAATTCGATTTGATGATTTTTTCCATCGGTTTTGTCTTATTGACATTTCGGCTGATACCAATGTTATTAAGACATTCACCATTCAAGAACTTCAGTGGGTATTGTGGGGGATTGCCTTCAATAACTTTCCGTGCCGAAGCACTGTTATCGGCGTTCTCAAAAACTAGTGTTACGTACACTTAAATATCAAGCGTTTTACATGCAAATATCCTTTCTGCTTCGTTCCAGCTTGACGCAATTCTGGGTGGGGCTTCTCGCTAGCATCCCTTCTCTGTTCAACATGCCGAGGTCAGACCCAGCGGACCAATGCCTGAACGTGCTCGTTGATGCCATCTACCACGCCTTGAAAGATGAGCCACCTCCAGAGGTTCGTCCGCCTTGGTCTCGATGTTTGTAAAGGCAACGGTTGCTAATCCCGAAAATGAAATAGTTTATCGGGCATGCCGAAGGCTGAAAAATAAATAATCTTCCTGACATTCTTACTGTGCCTTGAACTTAAAATGAATTACTTTTCTCCTCATTTGGAAATTGAAAGATATTTATTTAGTGATAGCTAACAAACCTCGAAGAGTACTATAACAACGTTTACAATAATAATTCTTTGCATAGGCGAATGAATATGGAATATAAGCGTCTTTTAGCTAATCATGAACAATGGTGAAAAAATTACTAGATACATGTAATCATATCAGAAATTGATTAACGGCTCCAGGTCATGATTATTGCGTGATTATTCCGGTTTTACCTTCACCAGCCGGTTATACTTTTTTTATGAGTTTGTTTGCTACCGGTGTCTTTTTGCCAGGTTGCACATAAATTCCGTATGAAATTTAAAGAAAGTTTCGATGATGGTCTGAAACCGACTAAGAAATAAGTGATAATGATTTAGTTCATGATCTGCGTCACCGTCTTGATCCAAGAATTCAAAAAGAGTGATTGTCATCACGCAATAGGGAACGTTCAAGATTTTACTACACAGCTCCTCAATGAATGTCAGGGTGTGGTAAGAAAACTCCGGTTAACCTCACATAGATATTTGTTAACGACTCAAATTTCGATCTTTGTTTTAGCAATACCTGAATCTTGAGACTCAAAATGGTAATATCAATACTGTTCGCGAAAATTGGGATAATAATTATATGGATATGATACTATATGTTTGGGGAAAATGAGCTGTATACGGGGGAGGTCTATCTGTAGCTAGCTCCGAGCTCTGTTATTCTTTTCATGTAGAATAATTTCATGTACTAATATCATACTCTATACATTGCACCATCTCAAATTCAGACTTCAAAGCAACAACCTTACTTCGGAGATTACGCGCTCCAATCGCGTATGGTGACGACGTTCTGCAACGGCGTGTCAGGTCTACCCAAAGTACGCCAAACAAAGTTGTTCAGTGCTTGCGCCACTGTCACAAAGGTATTCAAACATTGAAACCTCGGTAGGAAATTAGCCTTGTCTCATCGTGTACTCATAATATATCCTGCGGTAATTCATGAAAGTTGCTTTCTTCAGCATGTTCTTCGCCGCCAAACGCTTCCAGGTGATAAAGATACGTAGATGCCATGTGGCTAATCTGCTTTAGAGTTTGTCGTGAAGGGCGATGATATTATTCTGGTATCAAAATGATCTCCCTCCCCACTTTTATAGGTGTCCTGGAAAGTTTCTTTATAATCATGCTCTTATATATTTTGATTATAAAAGCTCTGCTCTTAAAATGACGTATGAGAAAAATAATTATCTTAGCATTATTAAAATTCATGTATGCAAAGGTTATAACCAACTGTAATAAGTAGGACCTAATTGTGATAATTAGTTGGTAATATGTGCAGTATTTCTTTGCCACTTCTGTAATGAAGTGCTGCCAAAACGAAGTATAAATGAAAACCCAGAAACTACATTCATAAATAAATTTAATGTAGAATCAGTTTGTTCAAGAAAGATGATACTTGTGAGACGATCATCATACAGCTATTTTCAATGACTTATAAAATACTATGTAATACTTCAGACATGTAAGATGCTTTTGGTAAGCAAAATCATATCAAACCTTTACAAGTTCCCCCCCCCCCCCCAAAAAAAAAAAAAACCAACAACCGCCAACTCTACTGGATCGAGCAATGTTCACAAGGTAAAAGAACTTGTCTGGTTTCTGTTGTAATGTTCATAAATGAGAAGTATGAAAATAAAATGAATTGAATAAGGAAAAAAATGTGACAAGATACTCAAAAAGAAAGAAAAAACAAAAACATACAAGAATTAATGATGAAATCAAATGAAATTATAGATGAAAAGAAATGAATGAATGATAAAATGTTTAAATATGCGATAATACAATGATTATGCATTACGAATTTGTTCACTACCTGAACGTTGAATGTACTGAATTGAATTGTAATAAATTGATTATAATGATCAACTTTGTTATTAACTGAAGACACTTCACTTTTGAAACAGGAGTTCCGAGGGCACTTTAGCCATCACGCCGCACTCCTGCAGCTCTTCAACCTGACCAAACACGACCTGCAAGACATGCTTTAATAAGCACACGGGACATCTGGTTGTCGGCTTCATCAGCGTCAAAGCATCACTTCAATTTCACTACAAGACAATACAAGACATAATCATGTTTTATTCTCGCTATATCCCTTTTGTGTACATCTATGTATGGCTTCGTACCAGTGTAGTGTCAGAGTTTAATACAGCAAGGTCCGCGAAGTCCTATATTGCAGAGGCTGTAATGTGTAAGGAAGTCCAATTACCAAGAGAAACAGAAGCAGAATGGAGTAGCAGTTTCATCGCTGCAGGGAATATCCATGCCACTGAGGCTGAACTCATACGGGATGCTCGCCTCTCCATTTACCATCTTCTCCTTCATAATGATAAGTGAAAATGTAAATACTTTGCGCTGTACATATTAAATATCCGCTTTACCACCAAGCAGAATGATAACACGCAGTGAAATTTTAGAACTGGAGGGAAAGAGAGCAAGTTTGGAATGCCTTTACCCTGATGGTATACCTCCTTGCGTAATGTATCAAGGTATAACAAGAACAAAAATGCAAGTCGCATAAATATGAAATCTGCTTGCATCAAAGGTTATCAAAGGGGATTTACCCGAAATGTATATGTATAAGTGAATGTAGAAATCCGTATAGAACTCTTCAATGAAGTTTTAGGAAAATCAGACAATTCCTTCAGAACTTACGAATTTGTGAGTTTCAATTCCTGTGATGTCACAGTAAAACAACGATACAACGTATAATGCATTTATTGTGTTTAAAGCTCTCGATATTTTCTTGCCCTTACTCAGTATGACGAGGAAAGACACGCATGTCTCAAATTAATGTCAAATGTCACCTGTTTTATCATGGCTGATTATTCATCAAACTTTGGATATCTATCGCGGGAAACTGGTGTTGGCTAAGTAAATATTTGGATACCGTTTTATAGATGTGCTCTATTGAAGAAAAATTGTATCAGTATTGGTTTAGGTGATTAGATGAGATGTTTATGACGTTGGGGAATTGGTGTCTGTTTGATTTCTGGATGAAACAGTTTTGAAGTTTACGAGGTGATAGTCTCTTCGACGAGCAATTTGATACGTGTGGATAATCAACTTTAATACAATGAAATATGTTGTTGAACAGTAAGGAAGAAGAAAGTTGATTTGGTATTAAGTATAATGCCAACATAATGCTAATTGAAGGAGAAATATCGATCTTGAAGACGGGCAGAACGGAATATAATCATTTGCATATACAGGTATTACTTTATTATGATTTCTGCTGAAGATTACGGATTTAAATGGCACGTTTGATATGAATTGTTTACTTTGTTTGATTCTGTTATTAAGTTACAGTAACATACAGATACAAATTGTGCAAACAGTATAGAAGATATATGTGTGTGTGTGTTAATTGTGAACTTAGCTCCTGTGTGGATCAGACGACTTTTTTGTTTTTTTACTATAAAGTTAAGTATTGATCAAACTTTGAAAATGTATCGCAGGATATTGGTGTTAACTGGGTAAGTATTTGGATATCCATCAGTCCATTATTATCAGATGTGCTCAAAAAATGCAAAAGAGTTAGTACTTGTAATGTGCACTAATTATTTCAGGTGATTAGATAGCATGTGTCAGACGTTGGGGCAGTTCGGTCTATTTGATTTGTGAACCTAGACATTTTCGGGATTAACGAAGTGATGGTCTTTTAATGAGCAGTTTGATACGTGTGGATATTAAACTAACAATATGGTGTGCAAGAGTTAGCTATGGTAATGGTCGGGGAAGCTGATACGTTGAAGATGAATACGCCTCCTGATGTGGCTATGAAACGAAGCTTTTTACAAATCGTACCTTGGCATATATAATGTTAAAGGACGGGGGCAGGAGAGGCGATTGAGTGACAATAGCGAAAACAGTTGCCCACAACCTCTATTTCACAAATCTCCAAAGTCTCCCAATACATTTTTTTTTTTTGTCTTTTAACAGTGAGATACACAGAGGAAAATGAAATAAATGGCTGTGAACATATCCTTTGTGAAATAAGAAATCCGTAGAACACTTCAATGAAGTTTTAGGAAAATCAGACAATCCCTTCAGAACTTACGAATTTGTGAGTTTCAATTCCTCAGTCGCTGGTTAAGGAGACTACAACGGTTTGTGATGTCACAGTAAAACAACGATATAATGTATTTATTATGATTATAAATCTTTTCTTGGCCCTACGATATACTCAGTACGACGAGGAAAGTCATGCATGTCTCAAAGTAATATCAAATGTCACTTTTTTTATTATGGCCGAGTATTGATCAAACTTTGAATATCTATTGCAGGAAACTGGTGTTGGCTGGGTAAATATTTGGATACCATTTGATTGATGTGCTCTATTGAAGAGAAATGAGATAATTATTGCTTTAGGTGGTTGGATAAGATCTTTATGACTTTGGGGCCGTGATGTCTGTTTGATTGCTGGATGAAACAGTTTTGCGGTTTACGAGGTGATGGTCTCTTGAACGAGCAGTTTGATACGTGTGGATAATCAACTTTAATACAATGAAATATGTTGTGGAACAGTAAGGAAGAAGAAAGTTGATTTGGTATTAAGTATATGCCAACATAATGCTAATCGAAGGAGAAATAATGATCTTGAAGAACGGAATATCTTAATTTGCATATACAGGTATTAGTTTATTATGATTTCTACTGCAGATTACCGATTTAAATGGCACGTTTGATATGTTTACTTTGTTTGATTTTGTTAAGGTTCAGTAACATACAGATACAAATTGTACAAACAGTATAGAAATGTATGTGTGTATGTTTGGTGTCAACTTAGTTCCTGTGTGGATCAGAAGACTTTTTTTTTTTTTTTTTTTTACTATAAAGTTAAGTATTGGTCAAACTTTGAAAATCAATCGCAGGATATTGGTATTAACTGGGTAGATATTTGTATATCCATTATTATCAGATGTGCTCAAATAATACAAAAGAGTTACTACTTGTAGTGTGCACTAATTATTTCCAGTGATCGGATAGCATGTTTCAGACGTCGGGGATGTTATGTCTATTTGATTTCTGAACCTAGACAGTTTCGAGGTTTACGAGGTGATGGTCTTTTTAATGAGCAGTTATACTTGTTGATATTAAACTAACAATATAGTATGGTGTGGAGGAGTTAGCAATGGTAAGCGTCTGGGAAGCTGATACGTTGAGTATACTTGAAGATGAATGCGCCTCTTAATAATATATGTGAGTATGAAACGAAGCTTTTACAAATGGTATAATGGACGGGGGCAGGAGAGGCGATTGAGTGAGAATAGCGAAAACAGTTGCCCACAAATTCTATTTCACAAATCTTCAAGGTCTCCCAACACATTTTTACGTTTAAACGGTGAGATACATACAGAAAAATGGAATAAATGACTATTAATATATCCTATGTAATACATTGTCTTGCCTCTCATCTGATGCCTTTTGAAGTCTGCCCAAAGAGGAAAAAAAAAAACCTTTGTCACTTGTTCCTCTCTCCCATTTCCCCCGATTGCTATGTAAACTGTGTTCCGTAAAACAACTAGTCGTCCTTGCCTTGTGGGAAGAATGTTTGTTTTTGATGGACCATGTTCAATGATTACCTCGAAAAAAAAAAGTGCGTGAAAAATATATCCAACCACAGCTGAATATGAGTCGGTGTCGGTGGCATGTCAACAACATTAAGTAAAGTGTACTCACATGAACGTTCAAATAATGTCATTAAAGCTACGTCTCATTCGTTGCTTAACATACGTCAAACTACAATATCGCACATATCAAGTAAAAATAAGCTATGGAAAATGGTTTCACTCGTTATTACTGGATGATTACGTCGATTACAATAACATGTACCAGTCAGATGAAAGGATAGATCTAAACTATATGATAATTGTCTCGCACGGTAATGATAATGAGAATGAATGATATCATGGCATAATTCACATCATATATGACGCAAACATTGCATTCGGATTTTTTTTTTTTTTTGGGGGGGGGGGGATAAAGAGAATAGCAAATCACACATACATTGGTCTACACGCACAAATGCTTGTGAGATTTTATTCTTTATGAAACGTTTCCAAAGGTGTTTTATTTCAGGAATATTGTTGACCAATTACAAACAACTTTAAATTTCAGTTCTGTTCCCCTGGAAATATACGATTATGTTCGATTTCATTCTTCTTTCTAAAAGAAAGGACATTCGCGAAAAGAACATACATTTGCAGTAATCGGTATAATTGTTTGGATTTAATCTTCAATATCGATGATAATATCTGTTTATCGTTTTTAACTGTTCGCCTTCAAATATTTTTGTGCGGGGAGGAACAAAAGGGTGTATGAAAATATACACGTTGTGATGCGTCATTTGGGCAGAACTGGGGGGTGTTTCATCAACGAGTTCGTCGGAGGTTTTCACCGACAAATTTGCTATCAGCCAATCAGACGCAAGGATTTACACTGACAACTGTTAAAAGCTAATGAAATCCTTGCGTCTGATTGGCTGATAGCAAATTTGTCGGTGAAAACTCCGACGAACTCGTTGATGAAACACCCCCATGGTGTGGAACAACCAGTGGGAGAAACAATGGGGAGCTGATTTAATGGGCGTGAGAAAATCACAGAATGAAATCTGAACTCGTGTAAAACGCAATGATAAAGAGGAAGCAGAATATGATTTAAACAAGTTTGAGACAGAATATGAAAACAAAAATAAAAATATTCGAAGTTCCAGAGGCGACAATTACATTTCTTTATTTACTCCAGTGAAATTAAGGCACAATCTTAACAAAATTAGCAATGCTCAGCCCGTCTTTTCGGGGGGGGGGGGGGGGCACACTCTTACCTGCAGTTGCTTTTGTTCCCGAATCGAAAATTTCAGTAGTCGCTCAGGCATACGGATATATCAGCCACTTATCGTGTATCACGGAGTATTCTGTTTGTGCCTGATGATCCTGTTTGACAAAGTGGTGACCTTATGCTAAATCGGGTGGGTGATCTCATAAAAAGATGTGGAATACTTCAATCTCACTTCCAATCTTGTAATTTCATAGATGTCCCCATCTGCTGAATTTACGTCAGAAGTGTTACAAATGGGTTTGTGGTTATTTCATGTCAATATTTCGTAGATATTCAACCATCAAATTATGTCAGGTGTTTCGGGATATTTATTGACAACTTACATAATGTATATAGCAATGGGGTGGGAGATTGCAACCTTCACGTGGTCCACCCTGTTCTTTACTTATGCGATCAACCCGATGCAATACAACTTTGTACAAGTTCTCTGCACTATACGTTCCAAGATTACACACTTTCTTGTGTAATCCTTGCCATGGCGATCGTGGCCAACAACCCAAACGGCCCTTCTTAGGGCCAACACATCCGTAAATCCCAACGTATCCTCCAGAAGATTGTGGAGGGTATGTTTCGAGCAAAGAATGACTGCATTTCTCGCATTGCCAATGATTTTGATGTTGATGTTCTTCTCCAAGAGACGCATATATTATCGTAGACACGTCCTGTGCTTCCAAGTTGCGCATTTGGCTCTAAGCTAGTTGCCTATGTTGGCCATGAAAAATATGGCATTGCTACCTAATGCCACCTACCTTAGGCATGATCTGGAGGATTTTCCTGTCTTTCAGGAGTCTAGTTTCGGTGATATTTTCGTCCCATCTGTCAGGGTTGGTGACATCACCTCACTAATGTGTAGAAACCCCCTGGGGCCTCATGGCCTGTCCCAGCACTGCCGATCTTCCGCCACCCACAGGTACATGCAGGAGATTTCAACAGTCACTCTTCCTGGGGCTATTCTACTAATGACGCCAGTGGCGAACTTCTGGATGAATGACCGTCTCTCAACGACTGCTTCTTTCTTCACGATGCCTAGCAATCTGGTACTTCTCACTCCAGCAGATGGAGACATTCAAGATCGCTAATGGCCTCCCCCTTCTTGCTTCTCGGAAGATTCTCCCCAATTTCCCCCTACAGCCAACACCGCCCAGCCCTGATCCACATTGGACTGCAGATTCCAATCTTGCTTTCAAAGACTAAGCCCTGGTGGAATTTCAGAAAAGCTGATAAGGTAGGCTATCTGCAAGATGTGGAAGAATCCATTGCTGATCTCGGTCCAGTCTCAAAGAACTATAATACTTTCTGCAGTATCCTGAAACAACGCGGCAAGGAGCCACATCCCTCGAGGTTTTCGAAAGGCTTACACCCCATGCTGGCAACCTGAGTCTGAAGAACTGTTGGAACTTTATGGATCTACAGGAGACCCCAGACATCGACACTGAACTCCTCGCATCACATGACATTGCAAGACGTCAAAGGTGGCAAGAAACAATGGATGGGTTGGATTTCACTCACTCCAGCAGAAAGGCTTGGAACCTCTTTAGTCACCTTGGTTCAGCCCCACCGGCTCAGCACCAGCCTCCTAAGGTGTCTGCCAACAAAGTTGCCTGTTGTCTGGTTGTGAACTCAAAGGTCCCCTCCTCTAAGGCAGCTTGAAAGAAAGTTGCTAAGGGCCAGAGAGAATCCTATTCATCCTCACAACTGGCAACTGGTCTCTGTGATCCTTAATCCTTGGCAAAAGTGAATATAGGCTTGAAAGCCACCAAGTCAGGCAAAGCGGCTGGAATCGGTGGTATCTACCTGGAGTTCCTGAAGAACTTTGGACGCAAGGGACACATATTGTTGGCATCCTTCTTCTCCTACATTCATTCTACTGGAACAATTCCTAAGGCATGGAGAGAGTCTAAGATTATCGCTCTTCTAATGCCAGGGAAAGCTGCTGAACACCCTGCCTGCTACAGACGTATCTCGCTGTTGTTTGCAACTTTCAAGCTGTTTGAACGACTCCTACTCCCCAGACTCTGTCCTTTGGTTGGAGCATATCCTGCTGAGAGAACATGCAGGTTTTAGACCAGGCAGGAGCTGTGCCGACCAAGTTCTAGCACTGACCACTAACATTGAGGCTGGCTCCCAAAGAGGTTTGAAAACTGGTCTACTGCTCATAGACCTTTCATCGGCATACGACACTTTGTAGCGACGTGGTCTCCTTTTGAAAGTGTCCAAGTCGTTCCTGAATTGCCAGACTACTCTGCGTTGTTTGTCTTCGGTCCTCAGCAATCGAAAATTCAGGGTCACTCTTGGTAACCAGACCAGCTCTGTTACACTCAATGATGGCCTCCTCCAGGGGTCTGTGGTTAGCTCCATGATTTTTTAGCATAATTGAGTAACATGCCAACCACTTCATACAGGAAGTTTGCTTATGCAGATGACCTCGCCCTTGCATTTCAGGGAAGGTCCTTGGATGACATCAGCCAAGTCCTGACCAAAGATCTGGAGACAATGGAGGAGTGCTTCATCTTGTGGAGACTTCACGACAACCCTTCAAAGACTACCGTTACTGCCTTCCATCTTAGTAACCATCTTGCCAATGCTACACTGAAGATAGCCTTTTGTGGCAAGTCTGTCAAGCATGAGAAGTTACCCAAATACCTTGGATTACGTTGGACCGCACTCTCAATTACCGAGAACACCTGAAGAGAGTTGCAGACAAGTTGAAATCACGGGTCAACATCATCAGGAAACTTGCAAGCAACAATTATTGGGGTTCAAAAGCCAGTACTCTCCGTACTGCAACACTGGCCCTCGTCTACTCAACTGCAGAGTATTGCTCATCCTCGTGGGTCAACAGCTGCCACATGAAGCGAGTTGACACGGTTCTGAATTTGGCAATGCGGGTAATCTCAGACACACTCAAGTCCACCCCTCTTTACTGGCTGTCTGTCTTGGCACACATCACTCCCCCCTCCCTACGCAGGAAGGAAAGAATGGCAAGGGTCGCCAATGCCATCAATGCAGACCCTGACCTTCCAATCAACGATGACCTACACAACCTCCCATCAATGCGCCTGAAATCCCACAAGCCAGTCTGTATGTCTCTTCCATTACTGGAGCACTTTGACTCTAAAAGTGAATGGCGCAGATGCTGGTATGATGCTTTCTCCAACACAACTCAAGTTACATGCAACATCATCACTGACCCGACAGCAAAGCCAGAGGGCTTCAACCTCCCTCGGAAAGAGTGGCTTACCCTAAACCGCTGCATCCGAACCCTCAAAGCAAGGACAGGGAAATAGGGGGTTTTCGCCTGACCAAACTCTGCGTGACATCGTGGAAGACTGCCACCTGCGGAAGTTCCCAGATGGGCTTGAGGAGCTTGCTCAGGCAGGTGGTGCTGCCCTGGACTGGATCCGCAGCTTGGATATCAACCTTTAAGGCTTAACCCTCACCCACCCCATTGTATTGCATCATGCGACAAAAGAAGAAGATGCTGTATTTAACAATGATGTCTGCTATTAGTATAATGCGTTATATTCTATCATAAAATTCTCCAACTATAGCATTGACCGAGAACTTCTCACGTGACTTACAATAATTTTACCAGGAAAAGAAAGTGGATGTGGCGTCTCGTCAGCCTCGGAATATTTTTCGCCCGGCAAATATTTTGACGTCACTTTTTGTCAATGAACAGATACATTAATCGATATAGCAATCAGAATCGCTGAAAGCCAGCTAGCGCGCCTACATGCAGTGTAGCTTTACAAGGTGCAGTGCATAGCGCAGTGTTAGTGCTTTGCACAGGGCGGGGAGTTGGCTCACTCGGTAGCGCGTCTGCCTCACAATCACGCGTCCCGGGTTCGAACCCGAGTCTGGACTGAGCAATGTTGTGTGTAAACATACCGTCCCTCTAGCAAGAAGCAAAATACTCTGTCCCTCGGATAGGACATAAAATGGAGGTCCCGTGTACGAGAGAGTAATAACTCATGCACGTAAAAGATCCCGCTTCATTCATTCATCGCAAAGAGCAGGGTGTCTAATCCGGTCAAGTGGTCCCACCTCACATCCAGCTGGACCCCATGGAAGACCAGCTTAACGTAGCTGAATACGGGCTATCCAGCCATCTTCGCAAATGGAAATAAACAAACAAACAAACAAACAAACAAACAAACAAACAAACAAACTCTGCGCTGCGCCACTGCACTGCGCTGAGACTGGTATACGCTGCAGAAGCATGTACTGCACTGCGCCATGCACTCACAAACTATTATTGTACTGCACTGTGCAATGGCGCTTTGTTGATGGCACTACTTGGTAATGAGGACTCTGCACTACTACAACTGCACTAATTCCATGGTTGCGTGTAAGATATACAACAAATAACAGAGCCATATGATTAAAGACACAGGAAATATCTCCCAAGTTTTCCAGTTTGCATCGTTTCTAATCTAACTCGATTCAACTGCACGTTTTCATTGTTATTGATGCCTCTTTAATAATGGCCTTAGGTGAATTTAAGCAAAATTAGCGATAAAGTTGCTACAGATTGATACAATCTAGTTTTTTATAATCATCACATTATCATTATTTTTTATCCGAAGGCCCAGACTTTTCTGTTGCCATTTATCAGCATGCACTCTTTTCGTGGTACCAACTGCAATTATGGATTCTTGGCTGGTATGGCTATTTTTTTCTTCGGGGTTACGCCCCTCGGAAAATAGTACAATGCCAGTCACCTCACAGTCTATAATTTTAAATGGAGCCTCTAAGTGCATGGCATAATTGACTCCTTGGTAGGATCGAGTGTCTATACAAAGTCATACCAACGTAGTTGTGTGTTAGTATTAGTTTTGCGCATAATAGCATCGTAGATTTGATGAACACCACATTAGACAGAAACTGAAAGGGTTCACACCCATACGCGCGAAAACACATCAAAATGCAGTATATAAACATGTAAATGTGCATCATTTTTGACACCCCCACCCTTCCCGATGTGTTCATGCGCGGAACTTCATCACTGAAACAGCCCGTGCTCACTATACGCAGTTGTACATAAATTCAGGAAGGCACAATAGCTCTCACAGCGTGATCCGTGGGTTAAGCAATGGGAAATTACCGAGTTCATAAAAAGGAAGTCCAAAAATCAAATCATAGTCTATAAACACACAATGGCAATGCCAAGAGCAAATAGCAAACACAGCACTACAATTAACCAGTAGTGATTCTTGGCTCTCTAAGACCATGAGAACAGTAGGCCTAATTCTCTTCCCTATTTATTGAAAAGAACAGAACAGTTTTAACCTTGATAATCGAACAAAAGACTAGTCACGTCTTGGACAATCAGTGTTGTTTGGTCCGTGGGAGAATTTCTCATTCCTGGCTAACCACCATGAGAATGGTTGGTTCCGGACAAGTATGGTATCTCCCGTGTTACATGGGGTTACAGTTCAGTATTCTAAGTTTGTTTGGGGTTTTTCCAGAATGTTCATAACTCCGAAGTTCCGTTAGTCAAAAAAAAAAGAGAGAGAGAGAGAATAGTTAATCCAAAAGTGAAATAACTTCTTTTAGTGTCAAAATATTGTGCTGAAATTCAGAAATTACAGACTGGTACTCAATGAAAATGGGGTATCGTCTCAGGGAAGGATGACACACATACACATACCGGGTTAACATGCCTGGTTGTGGGCATTATACACTCAGCAAAAAAAAAAAAAAAGAAAAGAAAGTAAACACTTTTTCAAGTTTAGATTTCTCATCGAATATTTGGTTGAAAGCTACTGTATTATTTATTATATTGAAGGTAATTTAATTGGCTATCAACCTGGTAGGTCAACAAGAAGGGAAACTTTACGCATGAGTGAACACCATTGTTTTTCTCTTCCAAGGCAAAAGAACAAAAATTGCAAAACTGAACAAGATGTCATTCATGCGTATGTGCTCTTCCATGGAACAATAAGAACAAACAACAAATTTCACACAAAAAGAACCATGAATTAAGTTGCAAAAATAAACCTTTGTTCTTTATGATATCTCTAAAGCCCAAAAAATCAATGAAGGCTAAAAATAATGGAGAAAAATAACGCATCTTGTGTCAAATCTAAATTCAAATGAAATAAGAGAAGAAGTAAAAATTAACAAGAATGGTAGAAAATTGAGGGTTTTTTTTTTCAAATTAAGAAATTGTAAATAATGTTTGGTTCTTGAAATTGTCACATCGACTATTTAATCACTATAGATTAAAAGAAATGGATAAAGAAATTCTGCTCATTTAATCATCTTTAAGCATATTGTTCACATTGTCATTTGAAGTTTGACTTGACAGAAAATTCTTATTTTCCCCTTAAGTTTCCCATTTTTTTTTATTAGAGGTTATAAAGAGATAAAGACAACAAAAACTTATTTTTCCTATTTCATTCATGTCTCCAATTGTGCAAAACTGGTCTGTTGTTAACAATGTTATTCTGAAGGGCATTTGCCAATGACAGAAAACATGTCAATTTTTGCAATTTTCAATTTTGTGCCTTGGAGGACAAAAGCGAATGTGCTCAGTCATGCGTAAAGTTTTCTTATAATTAACCTATTAGCTTAATAGCCAATTAAATTACCTTTAACATGGTATATAGTACATTGATTTTCATTAAAATCTTCTATGAAAAATATGACTTCTAAAAAGTGTTTACTTTCTTTTTTTGCTGAGTGTAGTTATAAAGAACTTATTTGCCCCTCTGCTACTCCATCATCTGGATGCGGTGACTAACAAACTTATGTATTTGTGTGTGTGTGTGTGTGTGTGTGTGTGTGTGTGCTGTGCGGTTTATTGAGAACATGGGCATGAATATTGCTGTTCAGTGTTATATTTGTCCTTTTTTGTCTTCCATAATTTCGCCAAGTTATATTCGAAAGAGTTGAGGACTGTGCTAATTACCACATAATCCGGGAGTTCAGTGATAATGCGTTTTGTGACATTTGTCCGCTCTTGAGTTTTTCATCTGTTCTTCGTCACCTTACACTTGTGCCCTCTAGTTCTGTTGTCTGTTCTCAAGTTGAATAACTTGCTTAGTCGAATATCTTCCAGTCCATTCATAATCTTGAATGTTTGTGTCAGATCTGCTCGGTGTCTGCGATAACTTCAGTTCTGCAAGTCTCTCCGGATATGTAAAACTCCTGAGGTTAGGTATTGACTTGGTTGCTCATCTTTGCACCTTCTCAGTCTTCTGGGTATCCCTTTTCAAGTAAGAGTGCCATATGTGGGAGCAATTTACCAGTAATGGGCATATTACAGACTTGTAGATATTTGGCTGAATGATCTTTTATCAAGGGAATAAAACGATCGTTTCATAAATCCCATCTTGCGATTTGAGCTTGCTGTAACGTTATCTTCATGAGTTGAGAATTTCAGCTGGTTGTCAAATGTAACAACCAGATCCTTCTCAGTACAAGATGAGACGAGAGACATTGTAGTCAAAGCAAAGGTTATTCTTCCCATAATGGACAGCATTGCATTTATCTTTGTTGGAGGGTAATTTCCACGTGCATGCCCATTTATTCAGGTGTTCAAGATCACATTGCAAAACCGCATGGTCACTAATGTTGCTTGCCACTGAGTAGAGATTGGTGCCATTGGCAAAGAGTTTAGGTAGTATCATTGGCAAACCAATGGTGTCGGGCAGGTCATTAATGTAAATGATAAATAACTCCGGACCAAGAATGTTGCCCTGCGGTATGCCACTCGTTACCGGGTTTGTTTAGATAAAGTTCTATTAACTACTACTTGTTGTTGGCCATTCCTAAAAATAGTTACGGACAAGTCGAAATCACCTGTAAACATCAACAGGAAACTCACAAACAACAATTGGGGTTCAAAAGCCAGTACTCTCTGCACCGCAACACTGGCCATTCATCGTCTACTCAACTGCAGAGTACTGCTCATCCTCGGTTTGCCAACAGCTGCCAAACGAAACGAGTTGACACGGTTCTGAAATCGGCAATGCGGGTAATCTCAGGCACACTCAAGTCCACCCCTCTTCACTGGCTGCCTGTCTTCGCACACATCACTCCCCCTCCTTATGCAGGAAGGAAAGGATGACAAGGGTCGCCAGTGCCATCAATGCAGACCCTGACCTTCCAATCACGATGACCTAAACAATCTGCCATATGAATGCGCCTGAAATCCCGCAAGCCAGTTTGTATGTCCCTTCCATCACTGGGGTATTTTGACTTTAAAGATGAATGGCACAGATGCTATGGTGTGATGCTGATTCCAACACAGCTCTAGTTACATGCAACACCATCACTGATCCGACAGCATGGAAAGCCAGAGGGCTACAACTTCCCTCGGAAACAGTGGCTTACCGTAATAAAACCGCATCCGAACCCTCCAAGCAAGGACGGGAAAATGGGGGGGGGGGGGGGGGGGTCGGCTAGCCCGGCGTGTTACTGTTGCCATCCTGACCAAACTCTCCATCAAATCGTGGGAAGACTGCCACCTGCGGAAGTTCCCAATCGGGCTTGACGAGCTTGCCCAGGCAGGTGTTGCCCTGGACTGGATCCACAGCTTGGGCATGGATATCAATTTAATCTATATTAAAGGCTAAAACCCCCACCTAACCCATTGTATTCAATCATACGACAGAACAAAAAGATGATGTATTTTACAATAATGTATTATATTGGCATAATGCGTTATATCCTGTCATAAAATTCTCCAGCTACAGCATTTACCGAGAATTTCTCACGTGACTTACAATAACTTTACCATTGAAAGAAAGTGGATGTGGCGTCACGTCAGTCTCGGATTTTTTTTTTTTTTTTTTCGGCCGGCAAATATTTTGACGTCAATTTTTGTCAATGAACGATACATAAATCGATATCGCAATTAGAATCGCTGAGAGCCAGCTTGCGCGCCTACATGCAGTGTAGCATTACAAGGTGCAGTGCAGCGTAGTGTTAGTGCTCTGCACATTGCGCTGCGCCACTGCACTGCGCTGAGACTGGTATGCGCTGCAAAAGCCTGTACTCCACTGCGTCATGCACTCACAAACTAAATTGCACTGCACTATCCAATGGCGCTTGGTTGATGGCACTACTTGGTAATGAGGACTCTGCACTACTACAACTGCACTCATTCTATTTCCATGGTTGCGTGTAAGATACAAACAAATAAATGAGCCATATGATTAAAGACACAGGAAATGTCTCCCAAGTTTTCCAGTTTGCATCGTTTCTAATCCAACTCGATTCAGCTGCACGTTTTCATTGTTATTGTTGCCTCTTTAACAATGGCCTTAGGTGAATTTAAGCAAAATTAGCAATAAAGTTGCCACAGATTGATACAATCTAGTTTTTACAATCATCACATTATCATTATTTTTTATCAAAGCCTAGATTTTTCTGTTGTCATTCATCAGCATGCACTCTTTTCGTGGTACCAACTGCAATTATGGATTCTTGGCTGGCATGGTTACTTTTTTTCTTCGGGGTTACGCCCCTCACAAAATAGTCCAATGCCAGTCACCTCACAGTCTATAATTTCAAATGGAGCTTCTAAGTGCATGGCATAACTGACTCCTTGGTAGGATCGAGTGTCTATACAAAAGTCATACCAATGTAGTTGTGTGTTAGTATTAGTTTTGCGCATTATAGCATCGTAGATTTAATGAACACCACATTAGACAGAAACTGAGATAAAGGTTTCACACCCATACGCACGAAAACACATCAAAATGCAGTATATAAACATGTAAATGTGCATCACTTTTGACACCCCCCCCCCCCCTCCTTCCCGATGTGTTCATGCGCGGAACTTCATCACTGAAACAGCCCGTGCCCACTACGCGGTTTTGCATGAATTCGGGAAGGCACAATCGCTCTCACAGCGTGATCCGTGGGTTAAGCAATGGGAAATTACCGAGTTCATAAAAAGGAAGTCCAAAAAATCAAATCATAGTCTAATAATTATAACACACAATGGCAATGCCAAGAGCAAATAGCAAACACAGCATTACAATTAACCAGTAGTGATTCTTGGCTCTCTAAGACCATGAGAACAGTAGGCCTAATTCTCTTCCCTATTTATTGAAAAGAACAGAACAGTTTCTAGGCTAGTGCCCACGTTTCAACCTTGATAATCGAAAAAAGACTAGTCACGTCTTGGATAATCAGTGTTGTTTGGTCCGTGGGAGAATTTCTCATTCCTGGCTTACTACCATGAGAATGGTTGGTTCCGGACAAGTATGGTATCTCCCGTGTTACATGGGGTTACAGTTCAGTATTCTAAGTTTGTTTTGGGTTTTTCCCGAATAATTCCGAGGTTTTGTTGGTCCCCCATCCCCCCCCCCCCGCAAAAAAAAAAAGAGAATAGTAAATCCGAAAGTGAAATAACTTCTTTTAGTGTCGAAATATTGTGCTGAAATTCAGAAATTACAGACTGGCTCTCAATGAAAATGGGGTATCGTCTCAGGGAATGATGACACACATACCCATACCTTGTTAACATGCCTGGTTGTTGGCATTATAGTTATAAAGAACTTATTTGCCCCTCTGCTACTCCATCATCTGGATGCGGTGACTAACAAACATATGTTGTTGTTTTTTGTTTGTTTTTGTTTTTTGTGCTGTGCGGTTTATTGAGAACATGGACATAAATATTGCTGTTCAGTGTTATATTTGTCCTTTTTTGTCTTCCATTATTTCGCCAAGTTATATTCGAAAGAGTTGAGTACTGTGCTAATTACCACATAATCCGAGAGTTCAGTGATAATGCGTTTTGTGACATTTGACCGCTCTTGAGTTTTCATCTGTTCTTCGTCACCTTAAACTTGTGCCCTCTAGTTCTGTTTTCTGTTCTCAAGTTGAATACTGTAACTTGCTTAGTCGAATATCATCCAGTCCAATCAATATTGAATGTTTGTGTCAGATCTGCTCGGTGTCTGCGGTAACTTCAGTTCTGCTAGTCTCTCCGGATATGTAAAACAAAATAGGTATTGACTTGGTTGCTCGTCTTTGCACCTTCTCGATATTCTGGGTATCACTTTTCAAGTAAGGATACCATATGTGGGTGCAATTTATCAGTAATGGGCATATTACAGATTTGTAGATTTTGATGAATGATCGTTGATCAAGGAAAGAAAACGATCGTTTCATAAATCCCATCTTGCGATTTGAGCTTGCTGTAACGTTATCTTCATGAGTTGAGAATTTCAGCTGGTTGTCAAATGTAACAACCAGATCCTTCTCAGTACAAGATGAGACGAGAGACATTGTAGTCAAAGCAAAGGTTATTCTTCCCATAGTGGACAGCATTGCATTTATCTTTGTTGGAGGGTAATTTCCACGTGCATGCCCATTTATTCAGGTGTTCAAGATCACATTGCAAAACCGCATGGTCACTAATGTTGCTTGCCACTGAGTAGAGATTGGTGCCATTGGCAAAGAGTTTAGGTAATATCATTGGCAAACCAATGGTGTCGGGCAGGTCATTAATGTAAATGATAAATAACTCCGGACCAAGAATGTTGCCCTGCGGTATGCCACTCGTTACCGGGTTTGTTTAGATAAAGTTCTATTAACTACTACTTGTTGTTGGCCATTCCGCAAGTATGACTTGATCCCATTTCAGAGTTTTCCTCTAATACCGTAGGCGCAGATTTTAGATTAGAGCCTTTGGTGTGGGGCACTGTCGAAATTTTGTTCTTTTTTTTAAGTCCAGATATAATATATATACAGTCAATGGAGGCGTTGACATCCAAGACTTGCTTCCATTCTTCTGATACTTCCAGTAATTGAGTAGGACAAGATCTTCCCTTTCGGAATCCATGTTGATGGGGACTGTTGTAGTAGGCCTACATGTTACTGGATACCATGTGTCTATTAACCTCGTCTTGAACGATCCTTTCTATGACTTTGCCAATAGTACTGGTTAGACTGACTAAACGATAATTCCCTGTTTTTTGTCGCCTTTTGTGAATAGTGGTGTTACATTAGCAATTCTCCAGGACGCCAGAAAAATACTACTGTCCAGTCACTCATTGAAGAGATCTGCAAAGGGTTGGGCTAATTCTTCACCTAATTCCTTGAGTACACGATTGTGTACTCTATCTGAACCTGTTGACTTTAAATGGTCTAGTTTTTCAGGTGTATTATTATACTGTATGTTTTTGTGTTTTATTTTGCTGAATAAATAGCCTAAATTGGCCTCAATCAATTAAATGAATTCAATAATAATAGTTTTAACAACTTATTGCTATCATTATCATCACCGTCATCATCATTGTTATTACTATTCATGGCATGAGAGAGAGGGACTAGACGAGAAACAAAGAACAACATACGAGATACCAAACAAAAAAAAATTAAGACTACAGAAGAAGAAACATGTACAATGTATCACCGTTTAAGATATGCTGAAATGGAAGTTTACCTTACACAGAACAGAACATTGATGTTAAACTGTATGTGAAAAGAACTGTGTTGACAAACATACTTGTAGACATACTTGTCATACAGAGAGAACTACATGTAGTAGAGGCTAGATTGTAAGACTTTGGGTGACAGATGACTATCAGCCAGCTTACCATCCTCAACTTGACCCAAGTCAAATTTGAAGTGACAACAATTTGATTTTGTCACTGTAAGGGATCACCACTTGGCTAATTGTATAACTTCCTTCACCTCATCATCCTTCCTATTTCTGTTAACACTCCCCTTGTTTCGTCTCAACCATAATTCTCTTCACCAATGTTCTTCTCTCTGCTGCATTTCTGTTATTAGTGATAACATTTCCCTTTAACAACTGTTCTTAATCTGTTCGGTATAGTTTCTAAAGCTAGGGCCCCAGATCCAGCTCTCCTCCTCTGTCGTCATTATAATGAGACAAAGGACAGAATGTAACATTCATCAATCAACCACACTTAATCTACAATATTAGACTCCGGTGACATATAAATTGTCTATTAGTAACCCTACTTGTCATATACCGGTCATAGAGAACTGGTTGAGGCTAGACTGTGTGACTTTGTGCGCAATACTAAATGGCAATCAGCCAGCTCGTCACCCTTGTCCTGACCTAAGTCAAATTAGTAGTGACAACAATTTGTTGTTGTTACTGCCACATGCCCAAAATTGGTAGACCCATTATCTGCTTTACATCACCTACTCCAAAATTCCCTTTACAGTGACAGCATGCCATAAAAGCCTTGGCCATAGACACGCTGCATTTACATCACAACGCAGCAAACACTGCACTGGCACTGGTCTGACGGTCCCAGAACATTAGTAGGCCCTAAAAACCACTGTTGCACGAGCAAATTTTCAGAGATTGTTAAATTCCTGGTCTGACATGACAGGTAAAGGCCAAATCGTGATGTCGGTCCCCTCTCGTTCTGTGTGTGTGTTCATAATATACAATTGTATGTGCAAAGTCTACAACTCACAAGAAAGAAGTCCCCGGCTTTGACGAAAGGACTGGAGGTGAATGGAGTGGGGACCTACATTGTATTTTGCGATAATGCCCACGTAAAACAACCAGTACAACATTGTCAAGGCCAACTGAAAAAAAAAAAGTAGGCCACTATGCTACAGAACCAGTTATGGGAACAGAATAAGGAAAATGCATGCCCACGGCATGGGTTAGTCACTGTAAAGTGTGCAGTGCCCTATCTAGCTGTGTGTGTTTATACTGTGGAGTGTTACATGTACAGTTACTCTAGATCTGGTATTTTTAAGTTAAACAAGCAGCAGAAACATACATGAAAATTAGATATAGCAGGGGAATTTAATGAAATTAACTTTCAATATGCTAAGTTACGTAAAAATTGAACGAGTGGATCTAACGTTAGAACCTCTATACCGTATACCGATACCGTACCGACATTGTGACTATTTTAAGTAGATTCTACAGTTTATTTACTTTTAAATTTTGGTTAGGTAGTAACGTTAGAGTAACATTTTGTCATCAACCTCGAAATGTAGTGAGGACAGAACTAAATCATGTTTCAGTTTCAGTAAATATAACCACAGTAGATTAACTCGATGAAAGACGGAGTGGTTTAGATTCTACAATATCCGATTTGGGAAATAAATTAAGAAATGCATAGACAACCGGGCCTGGCCACTGCACTGGCACTGTATGTACGCAAAGCACGACAATAAGCGTTGACGCGTGCTTGAGAAAGTAACTCCAACATCAACATTTCCTCACACATGCTCTATTATCACCCGGGTATTTCCCTACACACGTTCAATTAGTATTATGAGATTCTTACTCACCTTTACCTTAGAAGGAAGTAACTTTTCTCGAAATGGCATTCGCAAGAAACATCAGACAGAGGTTCGACCGATCCACCTGCCTCACCGTGCACCACCACCACCCCCGGGACCCGCCGCCGCGCCGCCGGGCGGCGCTCGGCGGCCAGGATTGTCGAGAGTTCGCTCCAGGTTTCGAGTCTCGCGCATGTTGGTTGCGCGAAAGAGAGCGACGATGATACGAAGACTGTAATTTACATATGCAAATACAGTACTGTGATGCAGCCATTCACGGGCGACGGACGTATCCGCATGCGCAGATAAGGTTTTGACACAGGGGCATAAGTTCGGAAACGTTAGGAAAGTGTTAGGAATGTTAGGAAAGTGTTAGGAAAGTGTTAGGAAAGCGTTAGGAATGCTAGGAAAGTGTTAGGAAAGTGGGTGCCGTCCAATCCCCTCAATCTGCATCCCGTTCTGCTTGTACTTGGGGACATACAGTAATCCCAGTGGCCTTCAAGATGGCTGTTTCGATGCTAGTGCATCTAGTTGAGGTGTCTGCAGGAAGGTTGAATACGCCGTTGTCTCTGACATACTTTCTCATTTCCTCGGAGTTGCCTATATAGTATGCATATCATGGGGTGGACTTGATTCTCGTTGGATGCACATCTATTGAAAAATCAAAATGTGTCAAATGATCACTTTTGCCAAGAGGGGCATTTAGCTCCCAGTATTCCACTATGTCAACTTGATCTGTAATTAACAGGTCCAGGATGTTTACCTGCTGTCCTCTTCCCTTTCTTGTTGGTCTGGTCTGGTCTGGTCTCTTTCTTATTACCTGCTTCAGACACAAATCATCTAACGTGTCTAACAAGTCCAGAAACTGTTGAGCAAATCTTTGTGAACCTATCACTGACTTACTGTCCCAGTCAATCTCCAGGATGTTGAAACCACCCAATAATACCAGATGAACATATTTCTGTGAAAGTTCAACAACATTTTTGACTAACTGTTGACGGGGCTCATTGTTCTCGACTGAACTAGATGGACTTCTATACACATCCGACGAGAACCAATCCAGTTGCTGTTTTTGGTTCACACCACACACTTTCCTCAAAGTCCCGACTGGAAAAGTCGATTTCTCTGGCAGTGATACTTTGCTTGACGTACACTGCCAATCCTCTCCAATGCTTAGATGGTAGAATCAGATTGTAGCCTGAAATTGACAACTGACTGGTTTGCACTTCATTCTGGAAGTTTTTAGGATACACCTCAGTCAATGCGATGACGTCAGGATCAGACTAAGCAATTCTGGCCTCCAGTTCCTCTCTCTTATACCCCTTTCAGGTAATCGTGGATGCGGATAATAGGAGCACAAGTCGTAAAATTTCGATTACATGAACGGGAGAGGAGTAGAAAAGTGCGCATTATTTTTATGCTGCTATTATGCGCATAATTGCAGCATGAGGAGTAGATCGAGAATACATGAACGCGTTTTACGACTTATCCGCACTAACATTCCACAGTTCGGTCAAAGGTCACTCGATTTCCCGCACAACCGCTGATTGCTGAGCTTGAGCGCGCGAGAGGTGTGCATACACGTGAGGATATTCACCGGAAACATTACGTCATTATAGAGGCGTGCGCAGTAACCATGACAAATAACTCGCACCATTATATGAACGGGTGCTCGTAAAAGTAGTGCGCACTTCATGGGATATATGAACGCGATTTTGACTACTTCATCCGCATTATTTGGATGCGGATAATTGAACCGCGATTACCTGAAAGGGGTATTATTGAGTATCAATTGCATCAACATTACTACAGAAACACTTAAAGGGACTGTAAAGTACTGGTTGAGGTGGGGATTCATGTTTTGAACATTCCTAAGTCATGTAAGTGAGATAATGAGAAACCTGGTATGAAATATGAAACAGCATGTAATTTTAAGAAGGATTCAACGTTTATTTGATGAAAATTGTTTTTCAAATGGCTGAGATATCCCAAAAAGTGATGATAATAAAAGGCGACAGGCCACGCCTTTTATTAGAATCTCTTTGTTTCACCTTGTTTTTGGATATCTCAGCCATTTCAAAACCGATTTTCATCAAATAAACTTTTGGTAGGCCCTCCCTACCCCTTAGAATTGCATGCTCTTTGACGTCTCATAGAGTGGTTTCTGAATATCTCGCAAAATGTTAAAAGCTAAATCCTTACCTCGACCAGAACTGTACACACCCTTTAATGTGCTCCGTTGCATAACTGAAAGCAAAGTCACAGGTGCCGTAATAAGAAAGTGCTGGTGAGTGATCGCAAACAACGGGAATCTCCGAAGATTTATGGTCTGAGAATGGAACGCGACAGTGTTGTGCCGCCTTCTTTCACTGGATTGCTTCTCTTCTTTACCAGTTTGTCATTTAGTTTAGTTCATGTGTTGTCTCCTTCACTTTGCTTTTTCTTCAGCTCTTTAACAAGTTCTGCCCTCTTGGCTCTTTCCTTCTGCGTACGATCAGGCTGTACATAGATACCCCTCAGTGAATCGGGTGCTTGGCGAGGTTTGTTTGCTCGCTGACACAAGTCCTCGCTACAAGTGTTGCTAGGAAACTGAACTAGAACAGGGCGAGACAGCCGAGACTTTGAGTTCTCCTCCCGTTTCCCAGTCTTTGCACTTTCTTCACTTCGACTTCAACACTGTAGAAACGCAGGCTGAATCCTCTTCAAGTCAATTCTTCGAAGTTTCTTTGGTTGATTCTGGAATGCAATGTAGTATTACATTCTTTCCTCCTCCGTCTTTTTCTCTTTCTTCTTCCAGTGACTCTGTGGCAAGAAATTGCACCGCCTCTGATAGAGCTGAGGGACTGACTTCTGTCTTTTCAATCATATCCTTTTTAAGCTAATATAGATTGTTTCCCAACTTTGCACATGTTTTCTCAATGCTCTTCCAATTTGTAGCCATGTCTTCAAGTCTGCAAAGCCTGTCTCTTGTTTCACTCAAGAACTTTTTACATCTCTTTTCAACTACTTGATCAGCTTTATAATTGCTTCCAGGGCTTTTTGTTCACATGCTTGACAAAACCAATGGCCTGCTGGCACACTCTTGAATAACAGGAAGTCATCAACTGACAAAGCACAAAATGTCGCACAGAACCATCTCTCGCATCGTTCACATTCAATACTCGTTTGGTCAGTATCTGAGAATATGTGGTTACAAGACGCACAACAAGTGTCATCTACATCTGATTCTGGTGTCTTAGTGTCTCTTGCACAGGAGCTTTTAGAATCTATGCGACCTTTTTTCTTTGTCACGTTTGAGCTGATGCTCCTTTCAGGTTACTATTTGGTTTAGTATAGGGTTTTGATTCTTTTTGATTTGTGTTTGAACTTCCGTATCCAATGTCACACTTTAGCTGGGGGGCTCTGTGTCACCTCAGGTGGTGTGAGTGATAATAATAATAATAATAATAATAACAATAATAATAATAATAATTGTGAATTTATATTGCGCTGTTTCTACGAAGCATATAATTACTCAACTGCGCATAACAATAAGATATAATCAAAGAAAGAAAATCAGATTCATAAGGAACACAATATAATTCTTAACTGAAAGTCATACAATATAAAGAAAACACAATAAGGACTGATAATTGCATAATCATAATTCATGAAAAAATATCCGATATCTGTGAACCATGTAGATAATGTAATAAACTGTGACTATGGGAAACTTTCGTGAAATAGATGTGTTTTAAGGAGATTTTTGAACCTGTTGATTGATGATGTATGTCTGATTGAGGGAGGGAGGTTATTCCAGAGTTTTGGTGCAGCACTAACAAAAGCACGGTCACCTGAGGTAATTTTCGTCTTGCACCGTGGATGACTGAGGAGCATGGTGTCATTTGAACTACGAAGTCTGTAAAACTGGGTTGCTTTTATGGTGAGAAGTTCGCTGAGATAAAAGGGAGCCAAGCCATGAATAACTTTGAATGTAATAAGAAGGAGCTTAAACTTAATTCTCTGGCGTACTGGGAGCCTGTGCAGTTCATAAAGTAGTGGACTTACATGTGAAAAAATTAGAAGAGTTGCAAATGAGTCTGGCACACGTATTTTGTACGCGTTGTAACTTACTTATCTGAGATTCAGGTAACCCATACAGCAGTCCATTACAGTACCAGATGAAGGCATGGACCAATGTTTCCATACATGTGCTACTTAGATATTTGCGAATATGACGAATATTATATACAGATAGTAGAATGCTGCTTTGCAGGTCTTGGATATGTGTATCTCCATGCTCAGCTGAGAGTCAAACCAGACACAAGGTTTTTTGCAACCATAAAACTCGTAATTTCAGTGTTTCCAATCGTAATTGAATTCAGATTCAGTTTTGACACTTGCCTAGGTGTTTCAATAACAAGAAATTAAGTTTTGCCCTCATTAAGTTTCAGCCTACTGCCTAACATCCACCTACGAAGATCCCTAATACATTGTTCAAGTTCCAAAACACAGGACTGCTCTTGTATACTCACGGGGCTGATTGAAATAATAGTTGAGTATCGTCTGCATAACAATGACAAGATATTTTGTGAGAGCATGGATCAATTATAGCAAAAAGTCGGCTAGCGTAAAGAGAGAAATGAAGGGGACCGAGCCTCGAACCTTGAGGAATGCCCCATTTAACATCAAACTTCTTTGAAATAGTGTCACCAATTAATATTTGTTCTTCCCTATCAGACAGATACGACTGCAACCAAGACAGAACAGAGCCTGTGATCCCAAAGTTAGATTGCAGCGTCTCAGCAAGTATGCTATGATCGGTAGTGTCAAAGGCGGCACTGAGATCGAAGAGTACTAAAAATGTGACCTTTTTTTTTCATTCATTGCCATCAACAAATCATTCTGGACTCTTAGAAGAGCAGTTTCAGTACGATGATACTTCCAGTATGCCGACTGTGTTACAGGGAGGAGGTTATTACGGAGGAGGTGTTCCTGAATTTGAGAAGTGGCTGCCCCTTCAACCAGTTTAAACACATAATGAAGGTTAGGCCTATTTATTGGCCTGAGATTTCTGAAGTTAATTTCTGCACTAGGCTTCTTCAGCACAACTAGGGCAAGCTTCCAGGCCGAATAAAACTCACCATTGTGTTGTGACAAATTGATCAGTTTTGTGTACACAGGCAATAATACATCTAGACATTCAACCACTAGTCTTGTGGGCATAGGGTCAAAAGAACATGATTTCTTACTGAGATTCAACACAAGCTTCCGAACGTCACTTTGAGATAATAGCGTAAAATTAGCGAGCACAGGTGGGTTAGAAACAGAGGAGTGTTCACACGAATTACCAACACCTACAACATCTTTGTGTAACATTGATTCAATATCACAGTGGATCTTGACAACCTTCTGTTCAAAATATTGACCAAGTCTGTTGACGAAGTCATGAGTGTCTACACCAGGGAGTATAACAATGTCACACTTTGTCATGTGTAATAAAAATTTTGTTATATCGAAAAGTTTCTTTTGGTTTGACCTGTTATCCAAGATACAATCAGTGTAGTATTTTTTGCGTGCACTGTTCATCACAGACAATGTCTTCTCCCGAGCTGTCTTTAGAGCATTGTGGTCGGAAACAGATCGAGATTTCCTACATATTTTTTCTGCCTTTCTCCTCTTCCTCTTTTCCATTCTTGCCTCATCAGTAAACCATGGCACTCTGCGGCGAGTATGCACTTTTTTAGTGGTTAAAGGTGCATGTTTGCTGAAAATAGATGACAGGGTAGAATCATAATGTAATGAGGCTAAATCATCCAAAGAATCTGGTGGGCTTACACACAACCCACTTGAAACAAGGTCATCTGTCAATGCATTGAGCTTAACATTGGATAATTTGCGAAAAAACACCCCCTTTTTCCGATGAAAAGGGTCTACTAACTTTAAGTGTACAGAGAACGGACATATGGTCAGAGACCAAAGAGTCTGCCCAGGATGGACCTAAGATAAGATCATCAGACTGACGGGTTATTACCAAATCTAAAGTGTGACCAAATACGTGAGTAGCCACTTTGACGTGCTGAACACAACCAAGAGATTCTAACAGATCTCGGAATAATTTTGACTCAGAGTTATCTGCAACATCAACATGAATGTTATAATCTCCTGTGAAGAAGATAGGAATGTTTGACATCAGGTGTGGCTGTATAAATTCACTGAATTCAGACAAGAACATGGAAATGGGAACACGCTGATTCTCAGAGTAAGGTGGTCTGTAGAGGATGAAGAGTCGAAGCTGAAAAGATCTCAAGGTGATATGATACTCAGCGAATTCAAATGACTTTGTTTCCCCAGCTTTGCATTCACGGACAGTGATGTTTTCCTTGTGAAGAAGACCTTTTCCACCGCCGCGACGACCAGCTCGTGGATGGTGTAAGAACTTGTAACCTGACGGGACAATATCACTGATGACTGCTGCATCATATTCAGTCAACCATGTTTCTGTTACAGCATAAAGGTCTGCTTTGCTGTCACAAACGTAATCCAGTACAGATGCTGATTTATTCTTTAACGATCTAAGCAGTCATGCAGGTTTGTGGTATGTTGACAAGGTTGTTCAGGTTTCTGCTGCGGCAGCCGTGATGCCTGACGGGCAAATCATGTCGAAGGGTCAAGCCAACGACGGGGATCCTCTGCTGCTCAGAGAAGGTAGATGATTGCTCTGCCACATAGGCATGAGATGTTTGAAGTGGTGGAGTAGCTCTTTGTCGGGGCTGTGCCTTTGTCAGCAAGGACACTGTTTTACCAGCTCATGATTCACCAGTAGATATGAGCAACCAATTTGCATCTTTCTTTGCTGATAAGGTCAAAGATATTAGCTGTGACCTGAGTAACCAGTGCAGCAACTTGATCTTGAACCCCATGTACGCAGATCAGCAAACTCAACATGAATTTGATTTTTCTGCTACTGAACTTACACGGATAATCACGAAGAGCCCTTCTAAGACTTGCTGTCTTGATCCTTTACCTACATGGTTGCTGAAGAAGCATCTTCTAATTGTTGCTCCTTCGCTCACTGCTTTGGTAAATGTCTCTCTATCAACAGGAACCTTCCCAGACTCACTGAAGCAAGCTATTGTGATTCCAGTGATAGAGAAAGGACATTCTCAAGAACTACAGACCAGTTTCCAATATCGAGTTCAGATCATTGAACGTGTAGTCACATCTCAACTTGTTCAGTACATGAACGAGTCTCATCTCTCCGAGTCCTTTTAGTCTGCCTATAAGAGTAACCATAGCTGCGAGACAGCCCTCCCCAAAGTCCAAGATGATATCCTTCGCAGCATTGACAAAAGGAAAGGGGTTATGCTGGTAATGCTCGACCTGTCTGCTGCATTCGATACAATCGATCATGAATTCTGCTCGATCGCTTTGGTATCAAAGGTTCAGCTCTACAATGGATGGCTTCCTACCTCACAAATCGAAGGAGTCGTGTCTGCGTGTCTGGTCACTTGTCTAGGGAGTGTACTTCAGTGGTTGGCATTCCACAGGGATCTGTAATTGGGCCCCTATTGTTCACCATGTATACCAGTCCTCTTGTAAATCTCCTTCGTGCTGAAAATGTTAAGTATCATATGTATGCGGATGACGTGCAAATCTATCTTGAGTTTGACCCCAGTGGCCCTTCCAGTGTTGAACTCACTCTGAATGCACTGTCCAGATGTGTAGGTAAAGTGCAGGAATGGATGACTGTGAACAAGCTGAAACTCAACGAAGATTAAACAGAGTTTCTTGTTCTTGCCTCCCAACGCCATCTTAAGCTTGTACAGGACATCAAACTTGCTCTTGGTACAACTCTCATCTCTCCCTCTGATCATGTGCGCAATCTTGGAGTTATCTTTTCCTCTGATGCAAAGATGAGCACGCATGTTTCACAGATCTGTAAGTTAGCTAACTACTACATCAGAAATCTGTGGAGGATCAGAAAATGTATTCATGCTTTTACTTGTTACGCAGCAGTCCGTGCATTGGTCTTATCGCGACTCGACTACTGTAATGCTCTTCTTGGCGGAATCAGTCAGGCTGATGTGGATCGCGTACAGAGAGTTCAGAATGCTGCCTCTAGACTAGTGTACCATGTTCGTTCACGTTCTCATGCCACTCCTCTTATACGTCAACTCCACTGGCTGCCAGTCAAAGCAAGAATATCCTTCAAACTTCTCCTATTGGTCTACAAAGTAGTCAACAATAGAGCTCCAGAGTACATTGGGGAGTGTCTGGTACGACACTCTCACTCTAGGCGCACTCGTCTTTCATCATCCATTACCTTTACTCAACCACACACGAAAAAAACTAGCTGGCGATGCAGCTTCTCTTCTTCTGCTCCTAGGCTGTGGAATAAGCTCCCTCCTCTTCTCAAATCATCACCAACACTTGATCATTTCAAACAAAACTTGAAGACTTATTTATTTTGATGTCCCTATACATATGTGCACTGGACTTGTACTGTCACTGCCTGGTATTTTGTATATAATTTTTATCTCCTATGGCGACCAGGGATGACATGTCATAGCGCTTCGTATCCAGTGGAAAAGGCGCTCTATAAATGTCTATTATTATCATTACTATTATCATTATTATTATTGTCTTCCAGCCTGCTCTGGTTCCTCTACGGGTTGGCCGTTCAGTGTTGAGCCCAAGAGATTTGATGGTGGAATATACATTGCGAGGTACCCTATTCTTACAGTCCTTCTGGATAGCAAGAAGACTGGCTGTACTCATGTTGTGGATGAGTTGGCCTATGTGCTTTCACTTCACTAAATTGTGTAGTTGGCCTAGGGTCACTCTGAATGTCTCCAGCTTTGAGTATCGCAATCTGGAAGGAAGCATAGCTATTGGAGCTTCTACAATCCTTTTCTACAATCCTTTGTTCTGCCACGAGTTGGTCTTTCCATACTGACTGGTGTTTAATCGATTTTTTAATCTCGTAGTAGGTATATTGAGTTTCACGTATATAGCATGGAAGAAAATAATAACCAGATAGTGCTCGTTCAGTCAATTCCCGAAACCCTAAAAAACAAAACAAAACAAAACAAAACAAAAAACCAATATCAAAATATCATAGGTAGCATGCGTGGGTGTATCACATACAGATTCCAATGCAGTGACTATAGACGCAGGTAACACAGCATGCATGCGTGAAGCACTGACTTGCACTGTATGCACACTTTTCACGTTGCACACGATGCAATTTTAAAATCCATCCGAATCCAATGCATCCTTCAAAATAACGTCCTGAATATGATCCAAGAAGTGATTGGAAGTGTGTCAGATTGCATCGTATCCAAGAAGTTAGCATGCGTGGGTTTTGCCTTCCTTCAAAATACTTAATGTTAAAAAGTAGATCAAAACTCCACTTTGAGAGCATTGCAAAAAAAAAATAGTCTCATCACCGCACATCGTCCTCACGTGTAAATATAAAGGAAAAACACGTGTTTCCTCAAGAAATGGCGTACATAAAAAATTCCAGTTTGACACTTTAAGCAAACAAGGCCTGCTAGGTCGACACATTAATCCTCGCGAGTCTTTTTTTTGTTTTTGTTTTTGTTTGTTTTTGTTTGTTTGTTTTTTTTTTTGGTTATTATCGAACTCGTGGGCCTTATTTTCCCAGTATCAAATTCAAGGGCTGTGTGACTCATGGATCTTTTTTCAATGTCGAACTCGTGAGCCACATGACTCGAGACCAACGAGTTCGACACTAAGCAAATAAGGCCCACGAGACCGGCACATCAAGCCGCGTCTTGTAAAAAATGTCGAACTCGTGGGCCTTAATTGCTTAGAAAAGGATTCATAGGTCTTATTCGCCTAGTGACGAACTCATGGGCTGTTATATGACTCGCGAGATCTATGACTTATGGACTTTCTTTCAGTTTTGAACTCGTGGGCCGTATGACTCGTGGGTGTCTGTCTCGTGGGATGACCCCTAATAGATATGTGTGTAAACACACACTGATACAGACTACGAACTGAAATACAATCGTAGTCCAACTGTATTATTGATGGAGAAAGTCCCTCTCCCACGAATGTCCATTCTCTTCCTCTTCATCATCATCATGATGAGCCATGCATTTAAATCTAAGGAACCCTATTTCATTTTCGGACCGTCGACATAACGCCAGTAAGGTTCTAGGACAATTACCCCTGGACAATTACCCCAGACCCTTCCGCTGACCCTAACCCTACTCCTACTCCTGAACCTCTTATCCTAACCCTAACCCTTATCTTTACTCTAACCCTATCGATAACCGGTAATTGTGTGTGTGTGTGTGTGTGTGCGGGGGTACTTGTCGCGATACACGCCAGTATTACTGTCTAGAAATTGATATAGCGCGCTCGTTCTTTGCTTGCATAGGCCTACGGACACCAAATCTGTCATCCAAAACTTCGTTCGATGCAACTTGATCCGGACAATGAAAGAAAGCAGGATTTTTTTAAAGGCTCTTCTTCTTTGTTACCTTTATTAGTATCGTTTCCATCATTATTTTTGATACTTTTGGTTGAGATGGAGATTCTATTTCAAACATTTACGAGATAAGAAGAAACAACTTGTATGAAATATTGATAAAGAACATACAATTTTGAAGGGAATTAATACTTTAATAGATGAAAATCGGTTTTGAAATGGCTGAGATATCCAAAGACACAGTAAAACAAAGTGGTTCGGGGATCTAAGGGGATTGTAGTCATTTTGAAAAAAAAAAAGAAAATCTGAATCCCATTCTCAACCAAAACTAAACCATCCCTATAAGTGTTGCTTGTGATTGGATTGCGTTTTACCTCCATTGTATTATTTCCTTCATATCACTGTGTATAAAGTGACAGTAGGGTATGATTGAACCGCTCCTTATACCAGTTTAGAATGAAAGGAACTAATTCCTACTCTCAAACGTCTACACCCTTATATTCTGTAGATATGGATATCGATTATTGGCCATCTCTTATGACGTATATTACACCTGCAGTTTTAAACCTCCTTTCTGTCTCGGGGGAGTTTTCTCTCTTAGCCCTGTAGCTATGTCACAACCATAATGCGGAAGGCACCAGCATGACCAGGGACCAGAGTCCGATTGTCATTACATCTGTTATGATGTGCTGTTGCCAACCATAGGAACGGAGCAGGTCGAACCCGTCTCCCATCTAAGGGCAAAGGTCATCGTACATGAATATCAGTGCGAATCTTCATTGCGGAAGTAGAACAAAAATATTGAGTCTCATTGATCCTGCTGCACACTCAAAAATATTCAAGGAGTATTTCTCTCTTGTGGAGCTCCGGGCCAAGACGTCGCACAGCTTGATATGAAACTACACGTTTTATAACATTGTTGATGATTACTTATACCTGTCTGATAAAGATTTCTTTTTTCAGCTGACCTCAATGGACGCTGTTAACTTTGACTGCAACGTGTAAAGATTATCACTTTTTCAGTCTATCTGGTAAGTTTTTCAAACTCTTTTAATTGAGTTGCTGTATACTGTTGATATCATACATTTGAACACATCCAAATTCATTGCTGCAAACTGTGTTTATACAGCTTTTGTTTGACTTAAACTATGATAAATTCTGGCAAGGGGAAATACCTACTATTCGCCTTCTGTCAAAGCAGTAAACAACATTTCCGAGAACGAAGTTTATGTGAGTTTGGAAGTTATAAGGTTAACTGATGTCATGCATTAATTGTTCAAACTATCATTTACAAAGGATATTACCAAGTGTTTGAATTACATTGGGAACGAAAAGAAGGTGTTTTAGAGATCATTGAAATGCGCTGTATACTTAGTGGACTTCACGTAACTATTCGAGAGAAATCAAGTTTAGAATAAAACTTCAAACAACATTGAACTATGATTCTGATTGGAAAGAAAGTATCTCGCAGATGCAAATACCTGAAACAGGGCTTGACTGTAGCGGAGGCCTGCTTGCCCCATTGGTCCGGGAACACTAAAGAATTATGTCGGGCCATCAAGCTTTAAAAAAAAAAGGCTATTTTGGGGTTTGGCAGCTAAGTTCAAAATGGATTGTTATATTTCCTTTTGTTTTGGGCGGCTGCATTTCTAGTCGGGCAACCAAATCTCAGATTAAAAAATCTTAGTGGACCTTTTGGGCCACAAGGGAAAAAATAGTGTCGTCGAGTCATAAGATATAAATTCAATCTTCTCAGTTCTCATTACCAAGAGTCAATTGACAGAAAGACAAATGATGACGCTCTTTTCACAAAGGGTTCAAGTCTTTGTGAGTAGTTCAGCACGTTGGTAGTATTTCATGGATGAAAATGATTTCTTCATTATAATTGCTGATTTCTAAAACAAAATAATCCATACAGAAGTACGACTTGCTCTTAAATGACAGTAACCCCACGAATCTACTCTCTTATCTTTCTATCTTTATAACAGTCAACATGGCTTGGAGGGGTCCAAAGTGGAAGTCATTGCCAATTCCCCTGTTTCACGCACTCTGCCTCTTCATCCTGATTCAATCTTCACACTCTGCACCTGTCTCCTCCTACCTGGTGTCATCCTTCTCCAGCCCCAATCCCAGGCTGCCTTTCAGACTCATGGCTGTAGATAACACTACTGGTGATGTCTACATTGGAGCTGAGGAGGAGATTTACCACCTTGGATCAGATTTCATGTTGAGGGAGACCGTTGAGGTTGGATTATGCAATTTACCGGGACAAGAAAAGGACCAGAACAGACTGCTTGTCATTGCACCTGCGCCTACAGAGAGACTCATTACATGTGGAGCATGTGATGGCTATTGTGAAACAAGGAAGTTGACTAATATCATCGATGCAGAAAAACACAACGGTGGAGAAAATAATTTAGTAGTAAAGAGAGATGACGTGTCCATGGTTGGAGTGGTGGCTGCATCTTCTGACAGGTCTCAGTATCTCTTTACAGGTATCACTCACACCCATGAAATTGAGTTCCCAATTTCAAAGTTTGTTATCAATACGTTCAATAGTTCGCAAAGAGCACAATCTCAAGGACAACCTGATGATGTTGAATACATTCAGATTTTTTCGAGAACTTCTCACATTTTTTACCTGATTCGAGTGCAGACTTCACAAAATCCCGTAATTACTTCTGTGATAGGTCGGTTGTGCGTAGACACAACCGATCCCAACCTCGAATCCTACACACAAATTCAACTAGAATGCACAGACCAGACAGGAACGAACTACAACGTGATCCAAGCAGCTCACATTGGTCCTGCAGGATCCCAGCTAGCCGACTCCTTGAGCATCAGTAGTTCAGATGATATCATGTATGCTGTGTTTACCAAGGAGAACTCATCACCTGTACAGTCTGCTCTGTGTCTCTACAAGATGAGTGATATCCAGCAGAGATTTACACAAGTTGTAGTTGGCTGCATCAAATGCACAAGTGACTGTGGTGGAAGATCAATTGACTACTTGCATGGCAGCGAATGTGGTGCGGTAAGTGTAATTAACATATTGTTGTGCACTTACAGTATATTTACAGCATAATACACACTGCAAGACCCTTCAAAGATTATGAATGAGAAAATACATTACTTTAAGAGAAATTGGCTTTCATAACCCATTTGTAAGCTGTGTACATATTTCATACATTTGAACATGTGTATCTTTACTCTTCCAGCTGTTTTACCAGAACATAGGAGTAAAGTTATTGCTTAATATGCTATGAAAACACCTGCATGTAACTTAATACTCATAATGGTTCTTTCACATGTGTGAAGATCTACAGGAATGTTTGTTCAGTTATGCTGCTCTAATTTTGTTGTTGTTGTTAAAATATATTTATTCAAGATAAAAAGTTCAGCAAAAGCTGTTTTACAACAATGTCCTGTATTAAAACAGTCTCAAATGCAGTTTCTAATGCAGTAGATTTTTCATGCATGTCATATATAAATTGAATCGAATTATTCAAACTAAAATATCAAATTAGTAATTTCATAGTAGAAGTAATCACTAAAATAGAAATTATCAAATAGACTTATACGGTGATGAGGTGAACAGCAGCAATGACTGAAAAAAAAAAAAAGTTTAATTATGCAACGTCCAGGCAGATCAGCGTCACCATGGTGAGGACCGCTGGCCACGTGCCATCAAAATCCGTCCAACGCACCGCGAAACGCGGTTTCATTCCAGAGTACAATACTCTCCCACCCAAGCCCCGCCCCACGGTCCGCACCCGACTGTGACAAAGATCTACCCGGACGCCGCACAAACAAATACATTAAATGAATCTTACTTATTCGCTCAGCGGCACGAGCATTCTCAATCGCCAACAGATCCCCAATGCCCCATCCAAATAGGGTTAAGCCACGTTGAATGGGACATGCAGAATCCGTCAACTCATGAAAAGACTCGCACCGCTGAGCCCAAACACTCATTAAATGTATACTAAACCAAAGCAGGCATAAGCACACACTATACAAATTTATGCAAGCATGCGCACAATCAAAGGCATGTTCATGATAATTATACAGACACTACCCAATACCATGCACACATGCGTCGAAATCAAATACACGAACTCACTCACATAACCGAAATATGCTTACAATTAAATACAGAACAAAATTGCTACACACTAAATCACCGTGTTTGTCCAATGAGCAAATTGGTGGGGAAAAAGGAACACAGTAGGGAAATTACAAGAAGTAATTGACCGGGTTATTGTAAAAGAAAATCCACTGCATTAGAAAAAGCTTACAGTGATATTTAACAGATCAACAGTAGCAGATAAAATCAACGACATAAGAATGAATAATACATTACAGGTAAAAGATTTAAAAAAATCAACGATTATCAGTACATTGTGTGATTATGGGGACTGGGGAAGACAAACTATGGGGAGGAGCAATTCATAATACAGTAATCAATAATGTATAGTAATTGGAGGTGCTGTAAAACACATATACTAAAAAATTTTAAAGTTTATATAATGTTTTAAAAGATGTTAGGGTATGGGAATTTTTTATTTCATCGTCTAAAGAATTCCACGTTTTCGGGCCAGAATATACAAAGGATTGTTTAAACATTTCAGTATCAGGTTTTGGTGCTACCACATTTAATGAATTAGCATTACGGGTGTTAAAACCGTGCCTATCAAAATACATTTCAATTTCATTACAAAGTCGTACAGGAGCTGTACCATGTATACATTACATGCATTCATCAACATACATAGAAAGTAGTCTCTCCTAGTTCAAAAGTTTGCCATTTTAAATCCTTGATTAAGTCAGTGACACTAATGTCACGGGCACCATACTTCTTAGACACAATTCTGGCCTCTCGTCTTTGAATGCGGTTTATTAATTCACGAGTTTTCAAAGAATAATTTCCCCAGACTGAGCAAGCGTAATCAATACATGGTTGTATAGAAGATTTATACAGTGTATTTACAACTTGTAGGTGGGGGGTACTGAGTGTGTTACTTCAACGACGTAATGAAAGCACTTTACAAGATAAATTTTTACAAAGTTGCTTAACATGATCAGTCCGTGTTAATCTGCTATCAATGTTTAAACCCAAATATCTGACAGAGTCAACTTGCCTAAGGCTAGTGCCATTAAGACTGACATTTAACTCGTTTAAATCATGTTTTCTTGATGGTATGAGCATAGCATTTGTTTTATCAGCATTGATTTTTAGTCTATTGTTTTTATACCAATCACCAATTTCATCAATACAAACTTGTAATTTCAGTTCCGCTTCTTTAATGTTATTACCATTAGTATATATCGCAACATCATCTGCAAAAATGTTACACGTTCCTGCATTAACACTCTGAACACAATATCATTAATGAATATGAGAAAAAGGATAGGTCCAAGCACCCCTCCTTGGGGTATTCCTACAGTCATCATATTTGACTTGGATAAATTACCATTTAAATTAACAGATTGTTGTCTTCCACTCAAATAACTTTTAAACCAGTTAAGTTCTGTATCATGGACCCCATGATATTGTAATTTTAAAATTAATAACTCATGAGATATTGCATCGAAACATTTAGAAATATCAAAGAAGCACACCGCAACTACTTCATGGTCATTCAGAATTGCATGTCAGTAATCAACTACTCTGTGAAGAGAGGTTACAGTAGAATGATTCATCAAAAAAGCTGATTGTTCGATTGTTATGAATTCATGTCTACGTAAGTAAGAAATGAATTGAGTTTCAACCAATTTCTCTTGAATCTTGGCAAGGTGAGAAACAACAGAGATGGGCCTATAATTTGACGGAACATCTTTATCTCATTTGCCTTTATAAATGGGTGTTACACGTGCATACTTCCAATCTTCAAAAACAAAACCTGATTTAAGCAAGAAATTAAAAATTGCAGTAAGTGTATGAACAATGAATGGTGCAGCTATTTTAAGCAATTTGCAATCAATATTAAGTATATCTAAATTGCTGTGACTTGGCAGGTTATTCAAAAGTTTAATTACATCATCCCCAAGAATTTCAGAGAATTTGAAATTGTGGAGACACGTCGTATTTCTCCACTTCAGTGGTTCATGTTGGAAGGAATCAGAAATTGTCTTCCCTACTTGAGCAAAATAGTCACTTAATACCATGTAAGAGTGTGATATTACATAATTAATCAAAGTTAATGGTATTACTTTTAAAGCGATAGATGAATTTCAAATACTAGTAAAGAATGAAATCTAAATATTCAGAATGAACAAAAAAAAAATCAGCGTACGTGTATTTCAGTTGATACTTCAGTGAATATGATATGTGTTTTTAACGCCATGAATAAAACTCAGGACTTTGTAACTAAATTTTCTTATCAGTGTTGGAAAAAAGGTGAAAGTTCAATCTCAAGTTGTGGACGATGATAAACTTTGTCTGATATTGAGCACAAAAAAAAGTGACTATGAACAAGAAATTCCATGCCTTCATGATCAAAGTTGTATCCAAGTGTTGCAAGATTTCCCAAATTGCATTTCTGTGTTCTAGTGTCTCTCATCATGTATTTTTCTGGAAAATATGAATTTTGAAGACTGATCAGAATCTCTACCTGGTCCCCATTTTCTCAGGAATTAGAGCAAACTACTATATACTTTGCATATTAGGCTACCATGTGCATTTCAAAGTAAATTTCGTTTTTCCATTACTGTTGGAATGATTTGAAATTGATAAACCCTACTATGGTGGTAAGACCATGTCAAAAATGATAAATTCATGTAAAACCAGAAATGTTCACATACATTTCAGTTTTGTAAATTTCGTGAGAGTCAATATTCATGATATTGAAATTCACACAGATTCCTGTCGACATTAAGCATTGGATGTTAGGGCAATTCTCAAAATTTTATGCTGCGAAAAAGGACACTGGCTTCAATTTGCAAAAATTTCATGCCACAAAAAAAAATCATGCTTTACAGTATGATACAGACTGCTGACCTTATGATGAATTATGGAGGCACATTTATTTCACAAAGTGCCACAAGAGTACATGCAAAAACCTTAGGATTATTTATGCAATATTATCATGGGGGAGAGGGAGGGAGTAAAGAAGAGTACATGTACATGTCTTCAAAATTTGATTAGGTTGTTTCTTTTTGCGTGGATTGTGTTGTGTTTACCATGCTAGGCCTCAAATGATCAAAATCCAGAAAGTAGACAGTGCCAAGCTTTTGATGACGTTGGGACCTACTACGCATATGCCAGTGGTGTCAATGCTTCAACTGCTCCACCAGTACTCACCCTTTATGACGTAGAGCCTACATCTATCATCACTACTACAGAGAGAGACTTTACTGTGGCTTTCATTGGAAGTAGTGAGGGAGCCTTGCGTAAGGTACTCTAGCTGCCTACATTTGTGTGTGATCACGCGCATTGTGGCATTAGTGGTGTATGCAATATAATGACTTACAATGCATATTAATGCTGTTAAAGTCCCATATGCATGTAATGTAATTTGAAGTTAAATGCCACTCAATATGAAGAGGAACCTTGATGCAGAGTAAAATCAAGTTATCATTGTAGTCTTGTAATATTTGGAGATTAAATTCATGAATTGTAAATTGGAGGTTCAATACTTTCATGATGGTGATGAGGGTCACAAGATGGAAATAAGATGGAATGATTATTACATTACTCACAACTCTCTTATGGTGTGCCCGTCAGATAACTATAGAAAAAAAAGACAAAAATCATATTTGGCCATTGATTAACCAAGTACACCCTCTCCTAAATAAGACTTATCGTTATATGTACTTTGTAATTACAACTTCATGTCTACTTGATAATGAAGGATATGGCTTATACGTTGTATGCATATATTTACTTTTCAAGACAGAAAGATTAATTGTGTGAAGGCGTGTGTGCAGTTCTGTGGAACAGTGCATTCTATTTGAGACATCACCTTTCATCATTTGTATGTGATCAATGCATATCACTCGGTTAATAAGTCATGTTAATATTGAGAATATGAAAATATTCTTGATTTCGTTCAACTGCTGCTTCTGTTTGATGTATCTTCAAGCCACAAAAATTCACATTGAACATGCAGTAGATTTCCCTTTTGCAGTCCATTAATGATCATACATTTGTAGACATTAGACTGTCCAAAGGACAACAAAGAGGCCTATCATTTCTCTTATGGATTTCATGATCATCATGTTAATCTATGCTGTAAAGAGTGACTTTGAATTTTTTTCAGCTGATTAGACAAAATGATACTCAAATGATGTTGAATCCATTGTCAGAACTGTGCATTGCATTAGTTGTATCATGTAAATTCTTCCTATTGCATAGGTTCACGTATTGAATAGTTCATCAGCCTACCAGTACGAAAATGTTCCCCTTGGACAAGGATCCGTTCTACGAGATGTGTTTCTAGATGAGGACAAGGAGCAAATCATACTGGCAACAGGCTCTGATGAAGGTTCACAGGTACTGTAATAATTGACAACTATTACAGTATATGAAAAAGAGAGAGCTCTCATTTCGAGAGTCATAGTACAAACATAATTTTACACTGAGCCAGTCTCGAGTCTCTCATACTTTTGGCGTGAACTGACATGTCTTTTCTTTAATAGATATAGCCCACATGCATTCAAATCGTTACATTTTGGAAGCTTTTTGTTATAATTTGTCAGAAACCTAGTTTGATCTCATCAATGTGAACATCCACGTAGTAAACCTTTCCTCTGCAAACTGCGCTAACTTTCTTGTAACCTGACCTGTGATGAATGTCGTATTAGGGATTTTGTCAGTTATTGTAATTATTATTCAAAGGTTTGATCTTGTTACTGTTGTGAACATGCAGGTATTGAAGCTGTCCCTTGCAAACTGCAGTAATTACCAGACCTGTGATGAATGCACTGGAGGAAGCGGTGGTGATGATGGAGACCCTTACTGTGGATGGTGTACTCTAGAAGCCAGGTACATCGTAAGATGACCACAGCTAAATGACCTGAAGGAAAAAAAAATAGTTTCATAGTGTTCATACAGTGTTCCATGTCATATTTTCATTTATGTAAATTCCGAGAAACTTGATACTTTTTTTTGTTCCAATGGTATACCATCCACCATAATATTTAAATGTTGCATTTCATTTTTATGCTCCTTAATTATCAAGATAGACAAAATTTGTCTGTTTGATGTTGAGTGATACTCTATTACTCTTAAGCTATGTAGATAATTTCGGTAATTCAGTATTAAGAGTTCTTAGGAGGGAATGAAAATCAGAATTGGAACAGAATACATTGGTGTCATCGGCAAACATAATATATTGCAGTAACAAAGATGAGTTAGAAATGTCGTTTATATACACCAGAAATATTAGCGGTCCCAATATGGATCCTTGTGGGACGCCACATTGTATAGGTAACACTTAGGAGTTTCATAGTACACATATTCCTTTCTATTCGATAAGTAATCTTTGAACCATTCTAGTGGAATGCCACGAACTCCATAGCTATGTAATTTACATAGATTATAAGGACAGTGTGGTCAAGATTGTTGAATGCCTTGCCTAGGTCCATGAAAACACCAATGACATGTTTTTGTTCAGCTAAGGCAGGCGACACTCTATCGTATAATTGGGGTAATGCCATATCTGTAGGATGAAATTTCCTGAAACCATACTGGTCTTGATTAGTTATATCACTCTGGATCAAAAAATCATACAGTCTGTTATAAACAAGCCTTTCTATTACCTTACAAAGACTAGGAAGAATAGAGATGGGACGGTAATTGGATACAAGAGAGAAACCATCGCTTTTGTATATTGGAATAACTTTTTGCAATTTTACATGCATTCGGAAATATACCAGTTGAGAGGGACAAGTTACAAATAATGTACTTAAGGTGTCAATATACTACCAACAATGAATGTACAATGGCAAGGATCTCACTATCGTTGGTTTACAAAATATTGAATTATTCTTTGACGTACCTAAATACTGCGAGAAATCTGTTTGTGTGGGATCTATTTTTGAAGCTCAACTGGGACCTATATTAACAAAGTACTCATTAAAACAGCACGCCACATCTCTAGGATTACAGAGTGTTTGTCCGTCACGAATAATTTGAAATGTTGACATCTTCTTTTACTTACCAATAACCTCATTAATAACTTTCCAAGTGGCTGACATGTTTCCAGTAGCATTTTTAAAGGCTTCCGTGTAATACATTCTGCGGGAAAGCCTTATAGTTTGTGTCAATTCATTTCTATATGATTTATATCGGTTAACTTTATCATTATTAGGATACCGTAAGCTATAGCACATTTCTTTTCTTAATTGATCGAAAATCCCCTTTGTTATCCAAGGATATTCAATTTTTCTATTTTTTTTTTCTTTTCAGCTGTAGGGATGTTTGTCGAAATTAAAGAAAGACATATATTCCAGAACGTATCATAAGCAACATTTGGGTCTGCGCAAAGTAATATTGAGCTGAATCTCAATTGTAGATATTTTAGCGAAGTCATCTCTCCCTCTCTCTCTCTCTCTCTCTCTCTCTCTCATAGCTCTTTTTCACGATAGTGAAATGAAAATCAATTTTAAGTCACACATATTACTTTCAATATGATATTTTACCTGTCAGATGTACAAGATACATGGGCTGTGATGAGAGAGATGAGTCTACTCGGTGGTTGTCCTACAATGCTGTACAGTGTGTTAGCATTTCTAACATTCTGCCTTCAGACAACATTAGACATGACCTGAGTGAACAGCCAGTAAGTTCTGTGTCTGTCTGTGAACTATACAATGACAATGCATTTCAAAACTAACAAAAAGTCTCTTGACATGGATTTTAGTTAAGGGTAGATTCTGAAAGAGCAGAACCCAAGGTTTAAAATGATGTTTGTAAACTCAATACAAATGGACTTTCTTAACCTATCTAAATGACAGAAAAAGTACACTACACTCTTAAGAAGTGTTTATTGAGAAAAGAGGCTCTGAAAAAAGGTCTAGTAATAGTGCCTAATCTCACAACAAGAAGTGCTCTGTGATGTAAGTGGGACAAAAAAACAAACAACAGGAAGTAAACCTCATAACAACCACAATGAAGGGATTATTATATTAAGCTGAAGTTTAGCACCCTCAATGATTACATCATATTTATGACTAGCTTCCAATGCAGTAGCACCATCGTTTCTGAGAAAGGCTCTTTCAGGAAATATGAAAAAAACAACAACTGAAGATTGACTAGTTTGACCAATTCCACCTATTTTCAGTCTTGACGTAAATTGGGGAGTACAACTTTCCGTTGATTTTGTGAGGCACAGTCAAATAATGACCATGTCTTTTTGAGTAGATAGATCACAAGAACTGATTTGAGTAGGCACAAGTGGCATGTCAAGGGCAAAATGTTGTCGCAGTTGTAAATACGCAATGTACACAGTACATCTGTATGTTAAAAAAAAATGTCATTTAGTCATCCTGTCGTTTTACAATGTACACTTGAAATTCCTTTGTGATTTTTAAGTATATTTTGTTACGAATTCATGGTTATTCTATTCGTTTTATGTGATTTCCTTGAGAATGTTGAACCAAGCGTGTTATCATGGATGTGTATTATTACATTAAAATGTAAGGCAAATGACCATTTATCATATGTGTTAAACCCCTAACTTATTTTAGTGCATATATGCAATTGTGGGTTAAGTTCAAGAGACTGGTAATTCCACGGTCGGTTGATTTTAAAGATCGTCACCTTTCTTCTCTAGTACTTGACATGCATGTTGTGAGCATTTTTGCTTTTCTCTCCTCTGCTTGTATAACATCACATGTGGTGTCTAGTGCTTACGCTAGCTGTTTTTTTTTTTTTTTTGATCATGTGGTATTTTATACATGCATGTTTCGTTTTTGTCTTTGATATGCCCATCAGTGTGTAATATCTTTAGCACGTATTGTCATAGAGCAAAGCCATAACATCCCGTGAAACAATTAAAAAAAAAAAGTCCATTTATGAAATGTAAAATGTAAGTGATAGACTTGGGTTGCATTAAGTCTTTTCAAATATCATGCATATATTTTGATGTTAGAGATTGAAACTTAGCATCTCTTCTTCTCAATTTTTTTTTCTTTTTACAGTTAACCATCACAGTACAGCAGCTGCCTGCTTTGACAGATATTTACCAATACATGTGCACATTCAATTCCTATGAAGTGTCAGGTGTTACTTCTGGAAATACAGTCAACTGCACTACGCCACCTTCAAGCTTTGTACCACAAATACCTGAAGGAGGTTTGTAAATATTACAGTATTTCATATTATAACTTTTTTGTATGTCTAGACATTCAATGGGGGTTTATGGGATGCAGAATAGGTCAATCCTCCTTGTAAATTACTGCTTTGACATAAACCCCTTGAAGTTTAAGCTTTCCATTCATGTTGCAACTCTACAGTATCAATTCATAAAGTTAAAAATACTTATTTTAAGTCTACCTCCCCCACTGGGTATATTGCACTCATGGCTAGGCGGCCTGCTCTTCTGCAACTATTGTTTTGACGCAACATCAGCTTGTGATGCAGCTAGATGCGTTTGTGTGCATGAATGTTATCTTAGTGAAGAATTCAAGTATTGCGCTGAAGTCATATAGAATATCATTATCACAATCTCTAATTTCATGACTACTCACAGTTAGAAAAATTGCAGTGGAGTTCGTGATTTTCTAGTAACAATCCATTTGCATAGTCTTCCCTCATTCCCTTATTTGCACATCTTTTTCCTCCTTACAGCTGACAATGTGGTTGTGCCACTATCGATTAAGTCGGCTGAAAGTGGAGTGAACTTTGTTGAAAGAGATTTCTTCTTTTTTGACTGTACCCGCATCTTATCGTAAGTCATGTCTATTGTAATCCCGTACTAGATACTACATTTTGTTGATAATCTGATTTTAGGGAAGTTTGAATACTTTGGAATTGCATATTTGATAATGGAAAACGTTTATTTGTTTGTCCCCTTCATAATATGTATAGGAATTTTCCACAAATTAATAACAATTGATATTTGCAAAAGCAATATGGATATTAAAGATAACTCTCGTCCAAAGCAAAAGCATAGTCACTGAAACTATCAGTGACAAATGGTTTTACTTTTGCTAAAACCCTGTATTTGTTTTACAAGATTTTGTCTGTAGAGTCCTCAAGATGCCCTGCAGACTGTGTAACTACACCTATATACTTCAGCATCCATTGATTATAATTTTCCTCACAGGGACTTATTAATGCACGATGTTAGGGGAATTAATTAATTTTGACCTGTCTCTAGTCATGCAGGGTCATCCTCGAATGATTTTGAGGCATGCTGGTAGATAAATCATTAGAGTGTCATTTGGGCCAAGAATGTACAAATACTATAATACCAGACATTTTGTTGATTGCATTTTGCTGTCTTAGGTATCTTGAATTGGATAGATTACTATTATAGTAAATTGTGATTTATATCAGCGATTCATGTTTAAAGGACAAGTTCACCTTCATAAACATAAGGATTGAGAGAATGCAGCAATATTAGTAGAGCACATCAGTGAAAGTTTGAGGAAAATTGGTCAGTCGATGCAAAAGTTATGAATTTTTAAAATTTTTGTGTTGGAACCGCGGGATGACGAGACTACTAAGGCTCGTGATGTCATATGCAGTAGTCCTCTCATCCAGCGGTGACTGCACAAAAACTTCAAAAATTTATAACTTTTGAACGGACTGTCCGATTTTCCTCAAACTTTCAATGATGTGTTCTACTAATTTATTTCTACATTCTCTCAATCCTTATGTTAATGAAGGTGAACTTGTCCTTTAAGGAGTATAATATGTTTAGGAAAGGTGCAATGACATTATAAAAAAGTTAAAATCTCCCACGTTGTTTTGATATGTTGTAATGAAATTATGAGCTGAGGAAAAGAAAACCCCATGTATTACATCACTACATGATGAGCATTATTGATGCAATAATACAACAAAATGGTCCTAAAGTCGCGCACGGTCGAAGCCGTGAAAATCGAGTTTGAAGTTAGAGCATCAAAATTGGTCAAAACTTACGATTTTCTGAATTCGACATATTATTAGAGTCTTACATGTCTTCTATCATCTGTCGAAATTTTGAAGCAAAATGATGAAAGGAAAGACCAAAAAATAGCGTTTTTCTGGGCCATGTTTCTTTGGCGTTTCAACGAAGCAGAAACTGGTTCGAACATTTGGATTGAGCGCCACACATAGGCTCCGCCCCTAACAACGACCAGAGTGATCTCATTGGTCAGTTTTCTGCTTGCCGCTAACCGAAGCGTGAAGCGCGCACACTGCCCAGTCGACTGGTGCGTGCTGGCGGGGTGCGCTGCCCAGCCGCTTCTCCTGGCATCCTGGTCACTGATTGGTCGGTGAGGAGACCGCCGACGCTGTGTTTGAATGAGCATTTCGGGGGTTGCTAGGGCTTAACTTCTATTGTCCGGAGGTGAATACTGACTTGCATGTTTCTTGATTGTGATTGAGTCGCAAGGAGAACTTTTAGGGCGCTTTTCTCGAAACAGTGATTTCCCAGACGTCTTGAAATGCGCTCTTTTAAACATCGATATCTCCGCAGCCGATTATTTTTATAAGACATGTAATATATAAATTTAAAGCAGAAAGATTAGGGAATTGTGTCATGCAATTTTCAAATAATCGACCTCGCCCGACTTTAGGATCATTTTGTTGTAGCGGGTTACCAATGTCCTTTGATAATTCTGTGTGCATTTAGATTACTTCTACTATCATTTCTCTCATATGTTTTGCTTTGTATTATAAGACACTGATATAGTAATCTTCAGTTTCTCTTGTATTCAAACCTCAGAAATCTGGTCTTCTCAGACAAAGACACTGCAGACATTCATTTTTTTTTTTGCTTTTGTTTGTTTCACAATTCTGGATAATTTTGAGGGGTTTGAAGGGAAAACTTTATCTAGAATTGTGATGTTGTTATGCAGCAACTTTGCATAGACTTGTTGTCCTCATCATTGGTCTGAGGGCTTAAATTTGCATCCTTTGAATTTGCAATTTGCAAGATTTCCTCAGCTTCATTGCTAGAATTGTGTCATTCCAATTAATCGATCAATTTTGAAGAGAGTAATAAATAAAGACCAATTTAAGAGCCAATAAAAGAAATGAAGATTGGGAAAATGAGACACGTTATATATTATTCTCTTTTCTATTGATGAGATTCCATGTAAAATCTACCACTAATTACCTTCATACATTCCATCCATTCCTTCAATGCACTCAAATCTTATCAAGTTCCTTCTCATCCTTTTAAAAATTGCATTGTTTTCCATCTACCTGTATGCCCCAAACTGTGCTTCACATTTCAAAGCAAATGATTTGTGTGTTACTAGTGCTTCATCAATCTCTTTTTTTGTTAATTAACTCTTATTGTTTCAAGTGGAGTTTGTTATATATGCACTCTGTTGTATCAATTGACGGCGATATGCTAGATTTTGTCTAATGTTGAGTCATGTATATTTCTCAATCTAAGCTAATGATGCCAGTGGAATACCAAATTTGATGTATAACTCCGTCTCAAATAATAATGCTCCACACCAAAGGAAAAAAAAAGAGAAAGAGAAAGTGTATACAAAGTAGTCGCAAGAAATGGGAAACCCCACTTAACTTATTTCTTGTAACTTACTCTTTCCTACAATGTTTTCACACATTTGTATAGATGTTCATCTTGTGTGACTAGCCGGTGGCCGTGTGACTGGTGTGTGTATGAAAACAGGTGTACACACGACAGCTCATCATGTGTAGACGACACTATTGTTACTGGGATTAATGTGAGTCTACCTATCATCGCATTCCATATTTTCTGAAAGAGCTATTATTCTTCTACATTATGCTTGAGTTTCGGATCATAAATTTAATGGAAAGTAGGTTTCCAGCAGTTTTTCCGCAACCCCTTTTTTGGTAGAATATATTATGATGAGGTTTTTCTAAGCGGCCCTTTTCATTTTTTGAAAATCCTTTGCACCCTCTTCACTTTCAACTCTAATGACTTTTGAAAGGATGACGCTACTGCTCTGAAAGTTGACATTTATCATTGTCAGATTGTGGTTATAGACCATGCTTAATTTCAGCTTAATTTGATAATTCCTTAATTGTTGGTGCTACAGTAGTTAACATGATGTTTTTGTCCCTTTCATGGCACAGGTAGCACGGCTTAGTAAAGATTAAGCACTTGAATAGACCCTGTACTTCACAGCCTCTTTTCTCAGTTTACATTTTCCAGAGTGTGTGCTTTCTTTCAAGTATTATAGAGGTTAGGAGAATCCATTTGAATTGAGTTATACATCATTTTAAAGCCTAGATTCTGCTTTTTCAGAATCTGCCCTTGACTAAAAATCCATGTCTGGCGACTTTTTGTTTGTGGTGCAGGGTCACATTTGTTCGAGAGGGCACAAATCATTGATCTTTGTTTCTATGTGCTGGAGTGTGATGTCACAACTAAAATGATAGGATTGATTATGTGAACAGTATGGTGTTATTTGATGTACACCAGTGCTAACTTCTGCCAGAGGGCCTTCCCATTATTGTTCAAGCACTGCCAGGTGGGGTCTGTCCGCTTTAAAAGGATAGTGTAGTATTGGTGGAGATGAGGATTGGGCTTTTAATTTTTTTTGCGAGGTACAAAGAAACTACTTATGAAATAATAAAGCATACCATTCTATAGAAGACGAAATCAAAGTTTATTACACGAAAATTGGTTTTGGAATGACCGAGACATCCGAAATCAAAGGGAAACAAAGCGATCCCATTAAGAGTCGGGTGTCACCTTTTATTACGATTGCGCTGTTTTGGATATCTCAGCCATTTCAAAACCAATTTTCGTCAAATAAACATTGAATCCCTCTTTGAATTACATGCCCTTCTATATTTCATAAGAGTTCTGTCATTATCTCACCGAAAAATGTTAGAAACCTGAAGTCAGTAGGGCCTACTCAACGAAAACTACACGATCTTTTTAAACTTCACATCATTGACAGCTATAGACGTGATAAAGGGACATCATGGGTAAAGCCTCTTGTTTAAGGATGATAGAATGCACCATTTAAACATTCTTAATCTAAGACATTCTAATTACAAGTTCTTGATCTTATCGATTGCACCACACTGCTTTCATAAATAGCATGACTGATGAGTAAAAGCTATGATTTCGTTGCTTATCATCACAACAAACAGATGCCAGGTCAGACAGACAGAAGGGGGCAGGAATATTGCCCTCAGCTCCTAGGTGTGCCAAAAGAAACCCTGATACCAGTCAATATTGCAGCTGGGTACAGCATAATGGCATCCAATCTACCAACTGATCCAACCAAGGTAGGAAAACCATCATGGTTCAATCATCATGGTTCAAAACAAAGTTTCTTATTTGTCATAGTTATAGCACTATTAATGTATTGTGACAAAATTTAAAAGCAGTGTTCAGATGTAGTACAAGTATTAGTCCGAGACACTTTGAAAAATTTTTAATGATAAAATGTGTGCTGTAAGGTTTTCTTCATCAACTAACACCCCGAGAATGTAAAGAAATAGTGTCTGGATCAATAAAATGGGGAAGTTCCAGGTATGACGTTCCTGTAGGTCGAGTATATGAACGCAAACAAATAGTGGGATGAAAATCATCCCCCATGGAAGATATAGAAGCCTTTCAAATGTGATATTTCATGCAATCAATTTGTGTATTGAAATTATGCAGACGGCACAACATTTGATATTAAAAAGAATGTGATGATGAACTGTCAAACTTAATTTGATGCCGATGACAAGATGTGTATTCTGACTCTTTAAAAGAATAAGTATACAGATTTCTGATTCTCTTCTCTCTTCCATTAAGCCTATCAGTCCTTATCTTAAAGATAATAAAAAGTTTTGGTACCTCAAAAGCTTCCCTGAATTTCCTTGTCTTGGTTTGTGTTTCAGGTTACAGTACGTTGTCTGTGAGAATTTAATACTCGCCCCAAAGTGCTCTCATGTCTTAGTAATCATGCAATAATGGTTTCGTACCAGAGCCGACGCTGTCCAGCGTCGATAAATATTGTACGAAACCACTGACTGCGACCAGCAGCGTGCAGCCCATTGTACGCATAGCTAACTGCGACCAGCAGCCCCATACGCATAGCGTAATGGGGCTTCGCATTGTAGCATTCAGGATCATGACAGAATTAGTATCGCGGGTAAATGTCAACTTAAAATCCAAAACGTTTGGTTCTGCCAATAGTCCCTTTCTGTTCGAATTGATGACTGAATGTGACTCGGTCGAGAGGACCTTGGGAGAGCTACAATATACACTGGATACCATGGCCAGCGCATGCGCACACAAACATCTTATCCGGTCATGGATTTGAAATTTGTGTGCATGTGATGTGTTCGCATGCACTGGCTGTAGTATTCAGTGTACTGTATGTAGCTCTCCTAAGGTCCTGTCGACCGAGTCACATTCAGTCATCAATTCGAACAGAAAGGGACTATAGGCAGAACCAAACGTTGCCCGAAGCCTGTTTTCAATACTTCAAGTTAATTGGTAAGTCTTCAAATTGAAGAATTTATGGGATTTTAAGTTGACATTTACCCTGCGATACTAAATCTGTCATGATCTTGAATGCTACAATGCGAAGCCCGATTACGCTATGCGTGTGGGACTGCTGGTCGCTATGCGTATGGGGCTGCTGATCGCAGTTAATTGCATGATTACTAAGACATGAGAGCACTTTGGGGCGAGTAAGTCTCACAGTGTTAGTTATATGAAAGGTACTTTAACCTGAAACACAAACTAAGACAAGGAAATTCAAGGACACTTTTGAGGTACCAAAACTTTTTATTATCTTTAAGGCGGTGTCACACCTGTCCGGGCAGCGAAAAGCTACTCGGGCTTGTGGCGAGGAGGTAGTTTAAAGCACGTAGAAGATTTTCCGCGGGCGGACAAGAATGTTTGCAATTTTCGCACTTGTTTCTTACTTACTAGACGCGTGCTACTTAGCTTCAACTTGCGTGCATTCCGTGTGACTCGCGTGAGAGCTTTGAAACCGATCCATTCTCTGTTACGAGCGACTTACGGGGATTGCGAAGTACCTGCTTTGGAGTTGCCTGTGAGGTGCTACCGGTAAGGGTTTCCTACTTGTGTTCTGCGCGTATCTCTACGGGCAACTTCCGTGACTCTTCCGGAACAAGTTTTGAGCATGCTCAAGGCCTTGTCATACCGTATCTGGGGAAGTTTTGCGGCTTGACTTGCGGGGAAACAAATTTGCTACCCGGAGCTCTCCGCAGTTGGCCCGAACTTGACAGTACCAAGCACTTATCTCGTCCTTAGTTGCCCGAAGGTGCGCACGCTAGTCCAATTTTCCCGCAGCAAAGTTTTGAGCATGACCAAAACTATTTCCGGATGAGTCGCGAGGACTGCCCGAAGAGTTCCACGCAGAACACCCGTAGGAGGGCCGTAGCCGCCGCAATTCACAGGCATTTGACCCACTTGAAGTAGGTAATTTGCCCGCTGATCTATGCCTATGTGAAGGGAGTGCGTGCCATTTGCGGGCATTCTAAGAGCATATTTTGTGTGACGTGTTGGACTCATTCTCTTCTTTGTCCTCTGTGGCGTCGAGGACTACCTGGTCCCTTTCGGACAGGACTTCATCCGCCGAATGGACTTCAGCAGCAATTTGGTGCATTTGCTGTGAATCTTCCGGGCTTTTAAGTGGCTGTCCATCCACTGGACGTTCTCTGCCCTTGTGCACTTTCCGTCTACGGGGCATCTTCACTTCTTGAAAGCTAGTTGACAAATGATTGTTTGCCCATCCACTCGAACCAGCCTATTGTTCAGGCTAGCACTCATCTCGCAGGTGACTAGTACGCAGATAACACGCAGTTGTGGCGCAGGTACTTCGCAGAGCCCGTATATCGCCCGTAACTGACATAAAAGAAGCTATCACGAAGCTATCACGTGACACCCACGCGCCTAGCATGCAGTTCAACGGAATACACGCAAGAAGGACTTAGGTATCACGCGTTTATCATGTAATACCCACGCGAAACTCGCCCTAAACCTTGTCCGGCCGCAGAAATTATTCTGCGTGCTGAAAAATCCCCATACGCAATAAGCCCGCTTAGCTGGTGTGACAGGGCCTTTTTTAGGCAGCGGGTAAATAGAGCCAGCGTGCGCACCTCCGGGTAACTACTTTTGAGATACATGCTGGGTACTGTCATGTGCGGGTCATCTGCGGGGACCTCCGGATAGCAATGTTCTTCGGAAGTCGCACGCAAGGCTGGTGTGACACGGCCTTTATGTAGAATAAATCGATGTGTCAGCAGTCTTCGCTACTTAGGCCTACGCAGCTAATAAAAGAAACATTTGAAATGAGAATGTACTTAGGATATAGAAATAAGATGTTCATGATTGTGGATTGTATTAGTGTTTTCAATCTCCTTCCTTTCAAATCAAAACAGAATGTTCATTCTTGCAAGTGCTCAGTAAGTCAAGTAGCTTCTATCACATACACTTTATAAGAGAGTTGCATTTTTGAAATCAGAGAATTAGATAGATATTCGACAAGGCTCTGGTAAAGGTTACAACCATTCAGGAAGACATTTCGTGTGCAGGAAGTTACGGCAGACTTTTAACAAGCTTGAAAAGATACAGAATCGGAGTGACGTCAGATGTATAGATATTGAAAATCAAATATTTTAGATACGGGGAATTTAGGATTGAGTTTTGCCTTGAAGATTTGTCTGGCTTTTTCTTTTAAACAGGTCACTTTGTATGAATGTGTCATGCATGTAGACGGGACTGAACAGACTGTAGAAGTAACAGACTTCAATGAGACTTTTGTCAACTGTCCTCATCGACAGGTGAGATATTGTTGACCATAAATGACTGCCTATATATCATTCTTGCACAATATTCTTTATAATGATATGACTTGGATGATTTGACCACAACTAGATGAAAGCCCATCAACATCTTTTGTAATACAACAATTATGACTTGGGAGAATGGAATATCATTAACGCTGATAAAACAAAGCAGAATATGTTGTATGTCCAGGTATCGTCCACCGAATCCTTTCTCTGGGGGCCTGCTTGGGCCACGAAAATCTCCAAATCTGATTTTGTTGTTGTTGTTGTTGTTGCCTAAAAGAGATATATATAGTAGCCTGAAATACAAGCAGAACGTAACCTTGGTAACAATCCATTTTAAATCTTCGTTGCCTAAACAGGCCATCAAAATATAGAGTAACTTTTTCATATGGCAATTTCATATGGCAGTTTGTCTAAAACATTGTGAATGATATGTGCCTAAGACCGTAGGTCTTAGGCGTAGGTGTATAGTCTCCATTTACTATCTGATTGAAAGGATGAGCAGAGGAAGTGACGCAATCATATTTTTGGCTGTACAGTAAGTAATCATCATCTCACTTATTACAGAGTAGATGTAGCATGAAGTTTACTTCAAATTTGTACAATATATAAGCTGCTGCACAGGCATTTATGAGTGTGAACTTGAACTCGATATTAGCATGCACCCTAAACATTTTGTAACACACGTTAGTTGTTTAGAATATATGTAACACACGTTGGTTGTTTAGAATATAGAAGAAGTAGACATAGAATTTGTATTTGCAAAGGAATCATTTATTTGAATATGGGCTTGATTTCCACCTCACAAATTGTGATCTTGACACCTACAGTACATGTACAACAGTGAAGTTCTCCAAACCAATGTGAATGCGTCTGTCCGCTGGAATTCCCAAAACATCATTGACGACTGGACAGGATCTGAAGGTTTGCTCAAGTTTACATACATGAAGTACAGCATATTACGTTGTGCACCGTGTGCAATTCTTATTTCCATCCTGATCATGAAATATTAAACTAAAGACATTCTGTTCATATTTCTGCCTGTCTGATTAGTTTCAGTAGAGTTTGAATTTATCAAAATCAATATACCAAGTACTAAAGGGTAAATACTACGTGTACCAGTGTTCCAATTTATTATAATAAATTTTTATCATTAACCATATTATTGACAAAAAAAAAGATAGTTTGGGTATGAATGAGAATACATGTGAATACATACACTATATTTTCTAGATGTATTAAGTGGATGATATCTTAAAAGATGTTGAGCTCTCAAAGTTCTAATGATAATGAAGAAATAAGATGTACCTTGTAAGGGGCACAAGGTAAAAGTATAATGTAAAGGTCAATGTGTGAAGTCTGCTATACATTTCACTAATGACTCAAAAAGCACTGTATAATAGTCCACTTTGGCACAACAATATGAAATGAACTCTACTCTTCATGTCAGTGATAGAATGATGTTCACCGTCTGGGCATGCTGGGGGTAAGACCAGCCCCTTTGATTCAGCAAGCATGTCTCTTTGGGTTTTTGGTGTTTGTGCAAATGGCATTTCGTGTATTGAATTCAATTAGATATTGCTATTCTTAATCTGTTTAGATCATATCAATAATTTGTATTTTTCATGATTTGTTTATTAAAATTGCTACTTGAACAATATATGCTCTAAACTGAGGAGAATGTGGACCCATAAATTCAGTTTATGGATAACATGTTGACACTCACATGTAACACAAATGTATGTTTGGGTTTGTGTTTGGTGTACGGCATAGTGTTTAAAAAACATACAATTGTACTTGAAGCGTTTGTCTACCGAGTTGATACAAGTCTGGGAAACCTTCATGTATAATTATGTACTACAGGGCTTAATGAAATCCAGCTAATAAAGCAGTTCGTAAAAGCACTTTGTATTAATTCCTTTTCTTCTTTCTAACTTCAGGCACCCTTGCTGACTTCATTGGTGGAATTATTACTTTACTATAGGCCCTACATGATCAATAGAAGCAATTGATATCACTGTTAATACTTTGATATGTTGGCCCTCAGCTTGATATAATATACATGTATTGGTGGAGAAAACACGAACACTAAAACTAAGATCAACCTTCGACACTCATCATATGAACTGGTGGAATTTTGCTTCGTAAAAGAAGCTTGATCATCAAATCAAGAAGACAAATATTGAGGTAGGACATTATGGATGAATTTGAGGCAAATTGGCAGTGATTTTCTGCTCTTGTGGAATTATTCCTCTCAGACGTACTAATTGACTTCCCACTGTTCTTATAAAAGTGACACTTTACAAGTGTTCAGTGAATAATGGAAGCTGCAGTCGCTGTCTATCACCTGTGTCAACGCCTACAAAGCTAGAATGTCTCTGGTGTGGTGATGACTGCAACGTCCAAGAGAGCGAAGTCTGCCAGAGGAATACTCCTCTCAATCAGAGCCTATATCTACAATGTGATGCCCCTGAAATCACTGATGTAAGTACTGATTAACAAACTGTAATTCCTGGTTCAATTTTATTTCGAATACTGTGCGTGAGATAATGTCAAAATGCCCATAATAGGAAAACCATGATATAGGTCATCATGATATAGAAAGGTCTACTGATTTGAATGTTGGTGTGAAGCATTGTTTTGGGCATAGATGACTCTCTAAGAGTTGGAGCATTTGGCTTGAGTTTTGGCATATTTGTGGTAGTGTAGTGTGTCGATGTGTTTGTCTTTTGTCATCATTGAACGAAGTGTTGCCATGGTGGCAGCATTTTTCTTTCTTATTTTGTTTTATTCTCTTTTGGTGAAAATGTTACAAATTGCTAGCGGATCTAGCTGACTCTCAATTTTGTGGGTAGTGGATTCGAAGTTTTTCGTGTGGGAAATATATATATAGTCAATATGCGTGCAAAGCAATTTTTAAAGTAAAAAGTACATAAACACATTGTTAATTTATATATATATATATATATATATATATATATATATATCTAATATTCGATTTGAAATTTGGTACATGTAATTGTAGTCGGTTGGGGTAGATGTATGTTATGTATATACATATGTTTATATATATTATAATGTGTATATGCAACTGTAAGTATATTTGTATCTCGTCATATTTTAAACCAGTTGATTTTATTTTGAATTGTAATTTATTATGTGTTGTAAGTCTTTGATGGAATATTGTATTTTGAAAGAGAATTGTATTTGTAGTTTCTGTAACAAACGTAAACAGAGAAAAACTGACCAGAAATGAATATGATTTATCATTGGAAAGCATAGCAAAGAAAATGGGATTCCAACGGGATATGTACGGGTGTTTACGGATAGTTAATTTACGGTTATTTACGGGTATTTTATGTAATAAGGCTTACTTTTTGTATCTGTTTCATGTGAATAATCATTGCATTATATTGTATTGTATTCTATTGTATTGTATTTTTGTTTGTGCACTTAAACACCAAGGACACGCAATTCATCATCTGGGTTGCTATGTATTTTCCTTTTGATGAAATAAACCAATATCTATCTATCTATCGATCTATCTATCTATCTATCTATCTATTTATCTATCTATCCATCATAACAAAGGCTGTGTAGCGTCAATGAATGTTTTAGATAATAATCTTTGTGCAGTAGTACCTCACTTTTTGATACATCATATTTCTACAAAAGTAACAGAACTATGCAGAAGTAGGCGTGAACATAGTGCATTTAATTTAGTTTGCGCAAATAAAATTTCTTTTTTGAATACTCAATTCAAGGTTTGCAACTCCTTGAGCAAATACTTTAAGTATATGAATTTACAATGTGTGCATTATGAATAATAAAACAGAAGGTTAGAGTTTTTTGGGTTCTGTAGATTCGAAAGCTGACAAACATTGGATATATTATGACAAATTGCAAAAACATTAAGCTGTAGCAAATTTCAATAGAAAACTCATGTTCCCTTTTCACTTTTGTTAGTGATATAAAGCACATGAAGATAATCATAAGTGTTTTATCTGTATGAAATTCTCTGACAGTTTTACCCTGCAATTGGACCAGTAGCAGGAGGAACGAGAGTAGAAGTTTTTGGAACTGACCTTGGAGTGAACTTTGAGGGTATCTCCAGTATCACAGTGGCAGGGATTCAATGTGATCTAAATGGCATGGAAGAGTTCTATGAGCCTGCGCAAAGGTGTGTACTTATAACTATATAAGCCAACCAAAAATATGTTGGGGTAATGATTTTACAAAAAAAAAAAGAAGAAGAAAAAAAAATGAATGCAGAACAATCTTGTTACCAGCTACTCTTATTCCCATTAATTTTGATACAGCTGTAACCTTGTTAAACTCCCTCTAAACATACTTGGAAGACGGTATAGTTATAGGAATCAGCGTGTTGTCGGTAGGATGGACGGTTGATATGTTGTGAATGTGGCAAATCAGTCTACTACTACCAAGCGCGCCGGAACATTTCTGGTTTCGGGGGGGGGGGGGGGGCAAAATCTCAACGGGGGCACATTACCTTTATGTGACGAGGTGAGATCCTCGGCGCGGGAGCGAAGCGAGCGAGCGGGGGGGGGGGGGGTGGAAAGGGAGATACCCCCCCCCCCCCCCCCCACTGTAGGGAGCTTTTGTAAAACAGGGTACAAAAGTCGCGTTTATAGACCATTTAAAAGCAAATTTCTAAGGAATTAAACATAGTGAAAAATAATCAGTGCGAAGGACTATGATTATTACATACGGGAATACATAATAATGTGATGGTATGAGATCGTCGGCGAGGGAGCGAAGCGACCGAGCGGGGGGAGGGGGGTACCCCCTCCCACGGTAGGTACTTTTTGTGAAAACAGAGTATAAAAGTCGCGTTTATAGAACATTTAAAAGCAAATTTCTAGGGAACTAACATATTGAAAAAAAATCAGTTGGAATGGAAGGACTATGATCTTAACACGGGTTTTTATTATGTGATGGTGTGAGATCCTCGTCGAGGGAGCGAAACGACCGAGCGGGGGAGGGAGTGGGAGGGGGATACCCCCTCCCACGGTAGGGAGTTTTTGTAAAAACAGAGTATAAAAGTCGCTTTTATAGAGCATTTTAAATTAAATTTCTGAGGAATTAAACATAGTAAAAGAAATCACTGCGAAGGACTATGATAATAACTTATGAACACTTTTCATTTAACTATAAGTACTTGCAGAACGAGCGAGCCACTTTCACTTTGTAATTTATCTCAAATGTACTCATTAAAAGCTTAAACGTGATCGCATCGTTCGAACAATAAAAAATATTCTTATACTGCTAGAAAACAAAGAAGAAAATGAAGAATGTAAGGTTTACTAAAGGTATGTTTCAGCGGGCACACTCGAGGACACGAGGCTACCATCTATACACTAAATTTACTCATAAGTTCCTATTAGTGTATAAATACAATAATGTATGTTGTTAGTGTATTATAATTTTCGCCCTGTTAGGGGCGAAAATTTTTGCATTTTCAGTTATGAAATTACAACATTTAGACAAGAAATATGCCTTTATTGTTCATTTTGGTCTTTAAATCAGTGATTAATTATTTGTTACAGGGGGCACTTTGGGGGGGGGGGCAAAAACTCGTTTTGCCCCCCCCCCCCAACATTTTGTTTGGGGGGGGGGGGGGGCAAGTGCCACCCCTGCCCCCCCCCCCCCCCGCTTCCGGCGCGCTTGACTACTACAAAGAATCCCAAAGAATGGCTTATCATGGACACTGTGTTATCCTTGCCATAGCTATCTCTGTCTCTTTGACCTCCGATACAGCAAAAGAGAAAAGACAATCCATAAAGTGCTTGTCAAGGATAGTTTTCATTATTTATTTGTGTAAAATTGGAGTCTTCTAACGTTAAAAACACCTGTGTTACATTATACCATTCTGTTGTTGTTTTTTTGTAAGCATTTTTGATATCCCACTCAATTAATCTTGCCTGGGCACCTCGTTTAAGACAAGAAAAAAAAATGACTTGCTAAGATTAGCCAAGGCACCCTACTTTTTAGGAAGAAGGTTAGAAAGCAGGTTAACCTTACATTTGTGCAAATCGTTCAAAATACATCACCGTACATGATGTACATCAGCATTAAAGGCATCTAAATAACTGCATTATAGGACCCATTATCCTCAAAGTACATTTTAGCAAGTCATTTCTGTCTTCTTTATGTTTTTTATGTTCAATTTGTATGTCCACGAAGTACATTCTGCATGTAATAATTTAATAGATAATTAAATTTAATAAATAATTTAATAAATAAACAATATTGATGGTTTTTGCCTTTTTCTTTTTAGTGTCAGCTGTTTGACGGGAAGAGCAGGTCAGATACGCGAGGGACAGATCGACCTCACACTCACTCTGGATGGTCAAATGAGAGAGGCAAGCAGTGAAGAGGAGTTTGCGTACAGAGTAAGTGTTTTTTTTTTTCTAATATTCATTTATTACAAAGCTTCATTTTAGTACTCCTTCAAGAACCCATGAGTGCATTTACAGGTGTATATTCTTTCGGCTCATTCTCAGCTCATCAAGAGGAGAAAGATGTAGCACACCTAATTTTAAGACAAAAAGAGCCAAAGTGTGGAAGCCATTTTTGCTGATTGGAGATGAGACTCTTCTTCTCTTCTTATTGCTATAAAGATAATTATTAGGTGATACGCTATCAGCGTATCACCTATTGTCATTGTCAAAATCTCTCTTTATTAGGTGATACGCTATCAGCGTATCACCTATTGTGATTGTCAAAATCTCTCTTTATTAGGTGATACGCTATCAGCGTATCACCTATTGTGATTGTCAAAATCTCTCTTTATTAGGTGATACGCTATCAGCGTATCACCTATTGTGATTGTCAAAATCTCTCTTTATTAGGTGATACGCTTTTAGCGTATCACCTATTGTGATTGTCAAAATCTGTCTTTTTTAGGTGATACGCTATCAGCGTATCACCTATTGTGATTGTCAAAATCTCTCTTTATTTCTTTTTATTCTTCTTTCTTTCTGGACAATTTTGTGTCATCAATATCTCAAGAATGACATTACGGAATAACATGACATTTTCAGGGAACATGTCTCATGACAATATCTAGCCACAATAAGGTTTTCATGACAGTAACATATCTATGACGTCATCTAGGCGCCATTTTGTGATTTTCGGACCATGTTACATGATCGATCATAACTTCATAACTAGAGGTCATTTCTGTATCATTTTCGGTGGACATTAAGTTCAGGTCACGCTCTATCGTACATTTTAATGCTAATTACCTACGACATTATTACGCGCACGTACGCGCGCGTCAAACTTTTAAAAGGCTCAAAACAACTTACCAATGGGAAATCTCGAAGTTTCAGACAATTTTAAGCGTTTCGCGCGTTCGCGTCCGTCCGCACATTTTCGCGCGTAGTGCGCGTAAGCAAAATGAAAATGCGAATTTTTTGACAGATTTGGATTCCTGATACATTAAGTAACAATATCCCTTGATTTCCGATCAATTTTGACCTATAACAAAGGAATGCGTTGGCGTCAAAGTTGAAATTTCGTGTGCGCGTCTATGTGCAAATATAGCGAAAAACATGTCTTTGTTTATTTCACCATAGCTCTTTAAAACGTCTGGTTACCCTATGTTTTTATTGCATATTACAAAAACATAAGAATTCGAAATAACGTTTCAAGTATCAATATCTCCATGAATACATTATGACGTCATCATATCATCATCTGAAATAAAAAAAGTGGAATTAAATTTTTTTAGGTACTGTTTCTGACATTCATTTGCTCGTATCTCTGTTGTTTAAGCTCAATATTATCCCAAATTCAGATATGTTGTACTTTGAACATTTGCCTTTCAAGTCCATGTCATAGTTTTGAAATTTGATGACGTCATCATTCTTTAAATTGTGTTTAAAGGTAAAGACGCAAAATCGGACAAGTTTACGTGTTATGTCTATGGGAGGTGATTTTTTTAGAAACCATGCATTGACTTGATAACGTTTAAGCACCTTTATCTCAGCTGATTTTGCTTCATTTCCTCTGAAACTTAAGTATGTTGTAGCTGTGACAATAATCTGCAGTAATCATGCATTTTATTCTTTGAAATATCCTCATGAGGTTGACAATTTTGCAATTTAAAACTGAAAATGAGAATGGAATGCGGACGAAACGATTCCTGATTCATCTTTCACGTACATAAGTTTACGTTCCTCAAATTTTCTCGTCGAGACGTATGGCCGAGTGGTTAGAGGCGTCGTCTCAGAAACGTGAGGTTGCACACGTACGGGTTCGATCCTCACAAGAGCACGAAAGAAAATAATTATTTTTTTTTTTTACTTTTTTTTCTTCAATGGAGTACTACACCTTCGTCCATGTAGAAATTACAATTGCATGTAAACACACCCATACGCACACACTCACACAGTATACCTTTGTTTTGCGTTGGAGACTGCATTACTTCGACTGCTGCAAAATTTTGCAGGCTGGGCTTTTGAAAATGATTTAGTATATTGTAACAAAATGAAATTTGTTCATATCAATTCAGTAACACAATGTAGTCGTGGTTACTTTGTGCTGATTTATACATGTAACAAGCTATACATTGTAAAAAAGGTATTTGCATTGTTCCTTTAAGTCAGTCTTCTGTATTGATGATTATTTGTCAATTAGTGGTTTTTGTGGAGTTTCAGATAGTGATAAAAAGTATGGATGATAAGTGCAGCGATAATTCCTACAGTTAGTTTAAAGTTGTGTTACAGATGTTTGATACATACATTTAGCATTGTGTGTGTGTATATACGTGTGTATACAGGTTGGCCATATCACACATTCTAGACAATTAATCTTAATTAATTAGCAAATGTGATCAGCTATGGAACTGAATATGGTACTAATATATGATGTTAATGATTCTAATTAAACTGTGACGAGTTTAAAGGGATAGCATAACTGTGTGTAAAAATAAGGCAATTATAAGGAAATTTTAGGGGAATTTGATAACCATGCCTATAATAATTTCACACAGGTACTAATACGTGCCTCATATTCATGTGATAGATCGTCATGTCAATAGCAAAATGACAACGTATGATGAATGTATTATATACTAGTATTGAACAACTGTCTTTCAAGTCCATAACGTTCCCCATATGTATGGCCGAGTGGTTAAAGGCGACGTCTCAGAGACGTGAGGTTGCGGGTTCGAACCCCACAAGATCACGAAACAATTTTTTTTTTATTTCACTTTTTTTTCTTCAATTTTGTATTAGATATTCGTCCATGTAGAAATCACGTTCGTATATAAACGCACCTATACACACACACAGACACACACACGCCATATCCCTCTTTTTTGTGTGTTGGAGATCACATTGCTTCGACTGCAGCAACATTTTGCAGGTTGACTTTGTCAAACCGATCATATAGTATGTAATGACGACGACTGAGGTGTTGTACTTTGAACAATTGTTTTTCAAGACGATGTCATTGTTTTGTAATTTGATGACGTCATTACACTGAAAATTGTGATTAAAGGCAAGGTCTCAAAACCAGCCGATTATAAGTTTCATGTCTGCGGGACGTATTTTTCCCAAGTTGCCAGAAATGGCATAGCGACCTCAGTCGTTACAAGGCCGCTTCTCCGTCTACCAATGCAATAGATGTTCACACGGCCACGTTAGTTGAGTGGGCATTGACTTTCCCCCTGTTATATCTATACATTGTTTTTTTTTTTTTTGTCTTACCATTTCCGTGGATGACCCGTGGCCGAGTGGTTACAGAAATGGTTTCGCATGCACGCTCAATATAACTTCAAGGTGCCTATATCACATTTTTTTCTTTGTCGATCACAGATGACCGTCATCTGATGACCACAAGCGTATCACCTAACTCGTCCTCAATGTGACGAGTTTTCATGTCTCGTTCTTATTCTTCTTTCTTTCTGGCCTATTTTGTGTCGTCAATATCTCAAGAATGACATTACGGAGTAACATGACATTTTCAGTCAACATGTCTCATGACAATATCTAGCCACAATAAGGTTTTCATGACAGTAACGTATCTATGACGTCATCTAGGCGCCATTTTGTGATTTTCGGACCATGTTACATGATCGATCATAACTTCATAACTAAAGGTCCTTTCTGTATCAGTTTTTGTGGACATAAAGTTCAGGTCACGCTCTATCTTTCTTTCTCTGATGCTAATTACCTAGGACGTCATCTAGGACGCGTAAGCGCGCGTCAAACATTTAAAAGGCTCAAAACAACTTTCCAATGGGAAATCTCGAAGTTTCAGACAATTTTAAGCGTTTCAAACAATTTTGCGCGTGCGCGTCCGTCCGCGCATTTTCGCGCGCACAGCGCGTCAGTAACATGAAAATGCACATTTTTTGACTGATCTGGATTCCTGATACTTTGAGTAACAATATCCATTGATTTCTGATCGATTTTGACAAATAACAAAGCAATGCACTGGCGTCAAAGTTGAAATTTCGCGTGCGCATCTATGTGCAAATATAGTGAAAAAACATGTCTTTGTTTATTTCGCCATAGCTCTTTAAAACGTCAGGTGACCCTATGTTTTTATTGCATATTACAAAAGCATATGAATTGAAAATAACGTTTCAAGTATCATTATTTCCATAATTAAAATATGACGTCATCATATCGTCATCTGAAATCAAAAAAGTGGAATTAATTTTTTTAAGGTACTGTTTCTGACATTCATTTGCTCGTATCTCTGTTGTTTAAGCTCAATATTATCCCAAATTCACATATGTTGTACTTTGAACATTTCCCTTTTAAGTCCATGTCATGCTTTTGATATTTGATGACGTCATCATACCTTAAATTGTGATTAAAGGTAAAGACGCAAAATCGGACAAGTTTACGTGTATTGTCTATGGGAGGTGATTTTTTTTAAAAGCATCAATTGACTTAACAACGTTTAAGCACCTTTATCTCAGCTGATTTTGCTTCATTTCCTCTGAAACTTTAATATGTTGTAGCTGAGACAATAAGCTGCAGTAATCATGCATTTTATTCTTTGAAATCTCCTCATCAGATTGACAATTTTGCAGTTTAAAACTGAAAATGAAAATGGAATGTGGACAAAACGATTCCCCATGTATCTTTCATATACATAAGTTTACGTTCCCCATATTTTCTCGTCGAGACGTATGGCCGAGTGGTTAAAGGCGCCGTCTCAGAGACGTGAGATTGCGGGTTCGAACCCCACAAGATCACGAAACATTTTTTTTTTATTTTACTTTTTTTTTCTTCAATTTTGTATTACATATTCGTCCATGTAGAAATCACGTTCGTATATAAACGCACCTATACACACACAGAGACACACACACACGCCATATCCCTCTTTTTTGTGTGTTGGAGACCACATTGCTTCGACTGCAGCAACATTTTGCAGGTTGACTTTGTCAAACCGATCATAGTATGTAATGACGACGACTGAGGTGTTGTACTTTGAACAATTGTCTTTCAAGACGATGTCATTGTTTTGTAATTTGATGACGTCATTACACTGAAAATTGTGATTAAAGGCAAGGTATCAAAACCAGCCGATTATAGGTTTTATGTCTGCGGGACGTATTTTTCCCAAGTTGCCAGAAATGGCATAGTGACCTCAGTCGTTACAGGGCCGCTTCTCCGTCTAGCAATGCAATAGATGTTCACCAGGCCACGTTAGTTGAGTGGGCATTGACTTTCCCCCTGTTATATCTATACATTGTTTTGTTTTTTTGTCTTACCATTTCCGTGGATGACCCGTGGCCGAGTGGTTACAGAAACGGTTTCGCATGCACGCTCAATATAACTTCAAGGTGCCTATATCACATTCTTTTCTTTGTCGATCACAGATGACCGTCATCTGATGACCACAAGCGTATCACCTAACTCGTCCTCAATGTGACGAGTTTTCATGTCTCGTTTTTTAGGTGATACGCTATCAGCGTATCACCTATTGTAATTGTCAAAATTTCTCTTTTTTTTTATTCTTCTTTCTTTCTGCCACATTTTGTGTCGTCAATATCTCAACAATGACATCACGGAATGACATGACATTTTCAGTCAACATGTCTCATAACAATATCTAGCCACAATAAGGTTTTCATGACAGTAACATATCTATGACGTCATCTAGGCGCCATTTTGTGATTTTCG